>NC_054840.1:5953751-6636876 GCF_018345385.1 Vulpes lagopus
TACGTGTTATCTCTTAGGCTCAAAGAGGTTCAATATTGATTTGCTCAGGGCCGCTCAGATGGTAGGTGTTGGAGGAAACAATTACACATCAAACTGTCTGACTTTAAAAGTACCGTGGCGTATCAGGTTCTCCATGTGTCATAAATAATGCTGAACCCAATGCTTCTTCAATAAGGCACTGGTCCTTGGAATGGAAATTCCAATCTTCTTTTTTCTCTATAGCCTTCCCCAGAGACTCTTCTTGGATTCCAGGACCACAGTAAACTCCCCCATGATGTGTGAATTATTTTTAAATTTGAAATGGTCCTGACATAGACATTTAGGTAAGATTTTAGCAATAGCTAGGGAGCCATAAAAGTGACATCTAGTATTGCAACCTGCCACTCCGCTACTCTTTTGACTCCCACGCTCTCAGTCCCACCTTTTCTGCTCACCTTAGTCCATGTTCTTGGAGAGGAGCTGCACACACATGAACATCACATGAAGGAGCTCGGTTGTATCTTGATTGTTAAGGGGAGCCACAGAAGGATGTAATAAGATAATATTTATTACTTATACTCTTACTGTTATTCCACAGGGGAGTAATAAGAGCAGATCTGAACTTGAGAGAGCTCATTCTAGAGCCTGTGTGGAGGGTACTTCTTCAGAAAGACAAGATTGGAAGCAAAGATGTCTGAGTGTGAAAAGAGGGAGGGCTGAACCAGGGCCATCCCAGTCAGCACAGAGAAAGGGGGACACCGTGAATAAATATTTAAGAAGTGTAGTTGCCAGGACATGGTGATCAAGTCAGGTATGAGAAGTCAAGGACAACTCCAGGTTTCAGGCTTGTCCTGAGTGCATGAGTGCTGGCAACCGAGCTGGAGATACAGGAAGACGAGCAGGTGTTGGGGACAAGGAGATCATCAGCTCCATTTGATGTGTCTGTGGGACACCCAGGAGAGTGTCCAGAAAATAACCCGAGGTAGAGCTTGATAGGGCAGGAGAGGGGACTGGGAGATAAATATGGATGTGTGCGGTATCAGCCCAAAGGTGATAATTGAAGCCACCAGCCTGTAAGGAATGAGCAGAGCAAAGGAGCCTGCAGATAGACTGAGGAAGAAAAAGCCATGGAAAAGGAAGAAAAGTAAAGCAAATGGTGTGTGGAAGTCAAAGGGGAGAGGATTTTGTGAAGAAAGTGGTTAATAGTTTCAAAGGCTGTGGAGAAGTCAAGGAAAATGCAGATTGCAAGGACTCCACTGGGCTTGGCTACGTGTAGGTCATTCACTGGCGATCTTTGCCATGGGACCGTCAGTAGAAGAAGAGAAAAGTTGTTAACCATATTTAAGGCCTAGTGGTTTAATATGTTAAACTGTCTTATAGTTCATGCTCTTCAGCACTAGATTTATTATGAACGCAGAGCACGGTATCACTTGTATCTGATATGGGGTGTCCGGTGGCAAGCTTCAGTACCTCATTGGCTACAATCCCGGGCAGATATCCTCTTGACACCTGCTATTAGGTTCTTAAAATGGCTTATTATTAATGATGAGATGTGAAACTGAATTAACTCTAAACGACAAGAGTACGACTCACACATTAAATCCAATCACCCCATCTTGTCTCTCATGGTCAAGAAACCACTTTACATCTCCCTGGACTCCTTCCTTGTCTCGCACGCTGCCTACTACTAAGTCCTGCTGATTCTACTTTCTAAACATCTCTCAAACATATCACCTCTTCTCCATGCCCACTAGCACTACCTCGTTCCTATCTCATTATTCTTCATCTGAGCTCTAGGTCCTCCCGGCCCAGGTGATGTTTCCCCTCAGTCCCTATGAGTCAATGGAGGACTAGACTGTGCTTTGTTCATCCTTCTGTCTCTACCTTTAACCTTCAGCACGATATCTGGCACATAATATATGCTCAATAAATGCTGAGAGGCAAGAATAAATAATGAATGTTGTATTTGGGGCTTTGGAGCCATATTCCTCAAGAGGTGACAAGGGGAAAGTCACATAATAGTGAACACAAGATATTCCTCTTGCCCAATAGGTACTAATTACCATCCAGTACCTAGGAATTCTATTGCTTTAAGTAGTAGCTTCCTTTTTCACCCATGACACTAGGGTAGTTATGTGAAATAAGAGGAAAAAATATTTAGAGCAATATTTTTGCAAATAAACTGGAATTTGAAGTTCCTTACTTATTTAGAAATATAATGGTAGGTTCTGCAGCAACGCCTATGGATCTAGAGGGTATCATGCTAAGGGAATAGGTCAATCAGAGGAAGACAAATATACAATTTAATTCATGTGCGGAATTTAAGAAACAGAAAAAACAAAGAGACAAATGAAAAAAATTCTTAAACACAGAACAAATATACAGAAGGAAGATGGGTGGGGGAATGGATGAAATAGATAAGAGGGACCGAGAGCACAAAAAATATACTTTTCTTGATGAGCACTGAGAAATGTATAGAATAGTTGAATCATCATACACCTAAAATTAATGTAACACTGTGTGTTACTTATACTTGAATAATTTTTTAAAAAGACAACCAACAAGAACTAACTGGTTGATATGAGATTGAATTGGTTGGTCTGATATGCGATTGAATTTTTTTTTTTTTTAAGAGAGAGTGCAAATGGGGAGCAGCAAAGGGAGAAGGAGAGAGAGGATCTTAAGCAAATCCCATGCCCAACGCAGAGCCCTTCTTGGGGCTTGATCTCACGACCCTAAGATCATGACCTGAGCCAAGATCAAATTGAGCAAAGAAAGTTGTTTTCCTAAAGCTATTTAAAGCGACCTGTGTATCTGTCACAACTCTCACACCACCTTGCTTGAGTAACGTTGTTGGCACGTATCACTTCCTGAGCTAGCAGAGTAAAGGCCGTACATGTGTGTACCCCAGCGACACATCCGCATGGCTTAGAACAAGTGCCACTCCTTGCTACTAACAGTCCTCCCTTCTGATTATTAATTTTCTCCAATGGAATAAAGTTTTCTTTGAAAATAGCAGACTGAGGGGCTCCTGGGTGGCTCAGTTGGTTAAGCATCTGCCTTCGGCTCAGGTCATGATCTCAGGGTTCTGGGATCGAGCCTGTGTCCGGCTACCTGCTCGGCGAGGAGCCTGTTCCTCCCTTTCCCTCTGCCCCCTGGTGCTGCTCATGCTCTCTCTCAAATAAATAAAATCTAAAAAAGAAAGAGAGAAAGAATGAAAGAAAATCACAGACAGAGACAGAGATGGAAAGGTCTTTGGATGTGCCTGGCCAAGCCCCAAGGCCTTGGAGATGAGGAAGCTCGAGTATACGACCACTGATGGGGAAGTGACACTGTGTCATTGGTCACCCCTCACAGCCTTCTTTGTATTTTACCTTAATTACTTCATCTGTGTCTCTCATTCTTTCCTGGGGGAATGAACCCAGTAACACCCAGTAACGACCACAGCATAGTCTCCTGGTTAATAAAACACAAAGCATCCAACCAACACTGTTACCTTCCTAAATGGTTTTGTGTTCATGCATTAGCACCATTATGGCCATTCTGAAATATTCACCAGTAATTAATTCCGTTTTCTTTGTTGAAATCAAATTTACCTGATTATAGAGAGAGGAGGCTTCTTCTTCTTCTTCTTCTTTTTATTTATGATAGTCACAGAGAGAGAGAGAGAGAGAGGCAGAGACACAGGCAGAGGGAGAAGCAGGCTCCATGCACTGGGAGCCCGACGTGGGATTCGATCCCGGGTCTCCAGGATCAAGCCCTGGGCCAAAGGCAGGTGCCAAACTGCTGCGCCACCCAGGGATCCCCAGGCTTCTGATTTCTATTTAAGTTTCTGCCCTTTTGTGAAGCCAAATTTTATTCTGCGTTTTAAATATATATTTTATTTGATTTGTTGCATTTAAAATTTGTTGAAAAATATATTCATAATAATAACATTTTGGATAAACAGTATGGAGTAAGGCGGGGGGGAACCCAGTAGGATATTTTATTTTATTTTATTTATTTTTTATTTTATTTTTAATTTTTAAGGATATTTTATATTAAAGGATTAAACTGACCAAACGTCAAAAGGAAAATATGCTTACAATGATGATCAAGTAAAAATTTTTTTTATAAAGTAAAAATTGATCAAAAAGCTCAAATAAAATTAAAGCTCAAATTAAAGCTAAATAAAATAAAGCTCAAATTTTTTATAAAGTAAAAATTGACCAAATAGCTCAAATAAAATTTTTTTTATAAAGTAAAAATTGACCAAATAGCTCCCCACCTATTTCTCTGCTTTGACAAAATATCAAGCTTATTTTAATACAGCACAATAGACACTTTGGCCTCATTTCTTCTCTTCGTAAGCTGCTATCACCCTTGGCGTGGTCTTACTGATTGAATGAAATGAAAATAGCCTGGGAAAATATAGCTTCCATTTCTAAGGGGTGAGTTAACTTTTGTCTGTGAGAAACAGAAGAAAGACCCTCCACAAAGTGCAAGCCTATGCAAAGCCACTTGGAGTCTGTAAAACCGAAGAAACACCGTCTAAGAGGAGTGGGCCAGCAGTGAGAGGCCTGGCCTCCAGGGAGCGGACCCTGACGCCGCATGGCCTGCTCGACGTGGTCACCTGTGGAACAGGGACAGTGAGCTTTGCCGTGTTGTGAGGAATGAAGGAGGTGGGCACCTGACAAGGGGTAGCTGCCCATTAAATGGCACCTACTTTCCCTCTGCTCCTATCCAGCCTTCTGGCAGCACCACTGTCATTCCACAGAACACAGTGAGATAAAGGGAATGCTAATGCCCTGAGCTGCAATTATTTTCCTAGATTCTCATTTTTCTGTTGACCAATTTGGGGAGGCCACATGAAGGAACTTGTGAGGAAGAAACAGTGAATTCTGACTGTTGTGTGGTCCTGCTTGAGGTTTGCTTGGCTCTCCCCGAGGGGATTTAGTTCCCAGAAGCCCCAGAGAGATCTTGGTAAAGCCCAACATGAGGTTTCAGACCTTTAGGATGAGAATCCTAATGAAGTTGTTGCAAAACACATTTCTATTGCTAGTGATGCGGGGTACATCCGCTAGAAGACGTGAAGCCAACGTATTTCTGCAGATTTGTCTTTTGTTTGGAGGAAGAGGCTCCTCCACTGATAAATATTCTGTCCTCATATGTTTTTGAACTGTTTAAAGGATTTACCTACATCTTGTGTGGGAAGCAAATATTTCTCAATTCACTGAAAAAAAAAAAAAGAAAAAGAAAACCACTATATCACATGATAGGGGGGAAAATATTTTCTTTCCCCTTTCATTAAAAAAAAAAACAAAAGCCCAAACATAACAATGAATAATGAAAGGAAAACAGACGGAGCCGTTCCATTCCATGCAGGAGGGGCGGAGTAGCTGCAGGGGACAGCTGCAGCGCGTCTGGTGTCCCAATTCCTTCCTTTCCCATCACTTTATTACTTACTGGACCAAGAATGTAGACAATTTCGGCTATGGTTGTTTTGCATTTTAGTTTCTCAGCTTAATCCTACATGGTGCTCCTTTGGCCCCTGCACTGAGTCCTAAGCCGATGGGGTCAATTCAGTCTGTTGTGTGTAGCCACACATGGGGGGCTCCTATTCCTTTACCAGCTCTGCCTCTTCCCATGAGGCCCTGGAAATTTGGAAGGACTTGAGGTCTTGGCTTGGGCTGCTGTTACAGGTCGAGTGGCTTAAACAACAAACATTTCTCACAGTTCTAGAGGCTGGAAGGCCAAGATCAAGGTGTCAGCAGATTCAGCGTCTGGTGAGAGCCCTCTTCCTATCTGGCAGATGGCCACCTTCTTGCTGTATCCTGACATGGCGGAGAGAGAAAACTCTGGCCTCCTCATCTTCTTCTAAGGGCATCGTGGAAACTAATCCCATCAAGGGAGGTCTACCCTCCTGACCTCACTAAGCCTAATTATCTCCCAAAGGGCCCACCTCCTCATGCCATCACAGGAAGGAGTAGAGAGTTTTGCAGAGACACCAACATTCAGCCTGTAGCACTCATATTTGCTTTTATCAAAATCACCAAGACCTTTATGTCTCTTTCAAGCATTTCTCACTGTGGTTTTGGTTGGGGACCAACTGACTGCATGCTCACACACCAACACCGTGTCACCTTCAGTGAGATGCTATCAGCTGTTAGGGCCTCCCTCCCAAATCCATAGAGTGAAGCCCTAATCCCCATGGGACAGTCTTTAGAGGTGAGTCTTTTGGGAGATTATTAAGTGTAAGTGAGGTCATGAGGATGAGACCCCCATGATGGGATTAGTGCCCTTATGAGAAGAGGACAGAGATCCTCTCTGTCCAGGAGCAGGCCCAGGAAGGGCCATGTGAGCACAGTGAGGTGACTGTCCACAAGCCAGGACGAGAGGCTTCACCAAAGACCGACCACACTAGTACCTTGATCTTGGACCTCTAGGCTCCAGCACTGAGCAAAATAAATGTGTTGGTTGAGCCACCAAATCTATGGTATTTTTGTGATAATAGCTTGAGCTGACTGGGATGCAAGATGACTTTAATTCTCTTAAACTGAAAAGGCACAGAGAGCAGAGAAATAATGAATGCGCTGCTTCCTAAGGGAGTGTTTGATTCGTTTCTGAAAACCTGCTTCTGAACTTACAGAAAAACTCTTAGAAGGGAAGATTTCCATCATAATATTGACTGTTATAGATCTGAAGAGAAAAGATTCTGTTCTATAATATAATTACAATCTCCCTTCCCCAATTCTTCCTTCAAACTATCACTTTTTTCTTATTTTTACAAATTTTCATAGCTCTTGAGTTTCCTGATAGGTGATGGGCACTAAGGAGGGCACTCGAAGTAATGAGCACTAGGTGTTATATGCAACTATGAATCACTGACTTCTACCTCTGAAAACTAATAATAATACGGCATATGTTAATTAAACTGAATTCAAATAAAATATTAAAAAATAAACCAAAAAATAAAAATATTACTTATCTCTCTTAGCATGCAAGGAACCTAATACTATAACTATATGGAAACTCATTAAATGCAGAATCACCATGTAGAATTCTATATCCTTACTAGTGATATGCCATTTCTTATAAGAAAGTTGTGTGTTTCCGAGAATTTTGACAAAGGATACATTATTTCACTGCTGGAAATTGGGCCTAATATAGCTGAGATTTCTACATGGTTACATGGCAACACAGGTTTTTTTTTTTTCTAATATTTTACTTATTTATTTTGGAAGAGCAAGAGAGCGTGTGTGTGCTTGTGTGTGTGTGCGTGCACAAGTCGGGGAGGGACAGAGGCAGGGGGAGAGAGAATCTTTTTTTTCTTTTTGTATATTTTTTAATTGGAGTTTGATTTGTCAACATATAGCATAACACCCCGTGCTCATCCCATCAAGTGCCCCCCTCAGTGCCCATCACCCAGTCACCCCAACCCCCAGCCCACCTCTCCTTCCATTACCCCTTGTTGGTTTCCCAGAGTTAGGAGTCTCTCATGTTTTGTCACCGAGAGAGAGAGAGAGAATCTCAGGCCGACTCCACATCTGTCTCTGTCTGACATGGTGCTCTCCCCTACAACCATGAGATGGTGAACTGAGCCAAAATCAGGAGCCAGACACCTAACTGACTGAGCCACTGAGGTGCGCTCATGGTGCGCTCAAAGTTTTGCTCAAGCTACACATGCTCCTTGTGGGCTCAGGGGGCAGGGGTGCATTTATTAATACAGAAACTCATATCCCATTATGACTCATATCCCATTATGTCAGCCACTCACCCTTGCTAATGAAACGTGATCTGCTGCCATCATGGATTAAGTGGTGTCAAGTCATTCAAACACACTTTTACCAAAAATTTCGTGCTTATTACATTTATCGAGAACTCTCACCCAAGCCAGTGCTGCATTTTATGCAAATGGGAAAACTGAGATTTGGGCCAGAAGTTACACTAAGAAAATCCCGTGCTAGGAAGAGAATTTGCCCCAGAACCTCGTGGGGCATGTGTTAAAAATGCATATTCCCTGCCTCCAGACCCAGAATTTCTGCCCTAAGAATTGGGCAGGATGGAAGCCAGAAATCTGGTTTAACAAGAACTGTGGGTGATTCTGAGGTCTTTGATCCACTTGAAAAACATGTTGTAGTTGTGTTGGGTCCTATATGGAGTTTAGAAATCACAAACAAAGAAACTACTCTGAGCAAGATGGGCAAAGGCAAAATTCTGAAGTTGGAACACTGTGCTCTGTTTTCAATTAATTTTCTCTCTTTTCAGGCACTTTAGGTGGCCTCGCTATTGGGTTTCCATGAGGCTCTTACCAAGCTCTGCAGATATTTTTTCATCCTTTTCTCTCTGTCCTCCCTCCCATGTTAAGCCTTGGGTGTCATGGCCAAGTTGGCAGCCAGATGTCTGATTAGCTATCCATGCCAAGGGGTTATGAGTAGCCAATGCTTTAATGTGTGGTTCTCCAGAGTTTGTGTTCTTTTTAACAAAGGGCTCTAGGAAGTTGGGATGGTCTCTACAAGGGAGAAATCTCAAATTCTAAACTTCTAGATGCACTGGCAGTACAGCAGGGGAGGTCATTTTAGTCTGCTAGCCTCAATTCTCAGTGGGCCCCCTTGTGAAATCAACTCTGTTCCTAAGAATGTACAGGATTTCCTTTGCAGACTTATGTAGAAGTTGAAGAGGACAAGACTGACCACAAAAGGTATCGAGAGTGCCAAGTTCTTGTCTTCTAGCTTTGCTGATTTGTGTTGATAGGATCAAACTGGGAAAAAAAAAATTGGCTAACATAACCCAAATTCACCTGACCTTAATATAATACTAACTTGACTCATAAAGCCAGTATAAGAGTTTGTTGTGGGAAATACCTCTTTCCAGGAGGAGGCTGTTCGACTCACAATGGAGTGACCCAGTTTCAGACATAGGAATTTGGAATCAGCAATCACTTGTGCTGTTCTCCCAGTGATTCTCTCTAACCCTCCTAGAGGCTGGAACCACGCACCTTGATGATCTAGCAGAGGAGAAGAGGGTACAAGGTGGGTGACAAGGGGGCCCAGGATAACTCTGGCCTGTTAGAGAGAACTAGCTCTGGGTTCTCAATCTGGCCCTACTGCTCCTTAGCTGTGTGACCTTGGGTAAGTTACACGAACTCCTTAGCCTCTGTCTACTGTCTGTAAAAATGGGAAGAACACTGGCACGTAGTAAACATTCAGCTCCTATTTCTATTACTGTCATATTATTGATTGAATTATTGAATGAGCCATTTTGGAAAAAGTTAGAGAGCTAAATTTGATGTTGGTGTACCAACCTCTCTACAGGGGCAGACGTGGAAAGAGCGGGGAAATTTTGGTTATGCAAGAGACAACGGTGAGTAAGGGAGGCAGATGAAGTGCCAACATGCAGACTTTCCATTGTAGCATTCGGGATGGAACAAGACCTGGTTCCCCCTTTCTGGAAACTTCCCTGTGAGTGTCTATTCCAGATACGTCCTGCAGAAAGCTTGATGAGCACTGTCAGGGACACACAGAGCATGGCAAAGCTCAGGCACAGGTCAAAGGCTTGAAGCGCCAGGTGGTACTCTTCGTAGTGTGGTGGGTCCACACAAACTGATGGGAATTTTGCATATGGAAACGGAAAGGCAACCGCGTAACCGAGGTAGTCGGTCCCTGCAATCCCTGAAAGCGAGTAGAAGCCATATGGGCCAAGGAGGGCAGATTCCAAGGCTACTGCAAGGTGGAGTGGACATCCCACCACGCTCAGAATCACAAAGGTGAAACTAGCTTCCCACTGGAAATAAAGCAAAAACAAATCGTTACCTTGGGGACTAAGCTCTTCAAAAGCTCCTCAGCAATATGAAGAAAGAAAGAAATGTCAGGCATTCATTCATCTCTTTCGCTGGGACGCGAGGGAGAGATGGGTTACGTCACAGCTTTCTCTTTTGGGCTCTTTGGTTCTCCTCCTGAATCTGCACTATGGAAGAATAATGTATCAACCAACCGGGCCAAAAGTGAAATGAATGCCATTGAACATCATGTGTTTATGTATCTTCTATCATGTGGACAGCCGGTGTGGGGTGAGAAAAACACGAGTACACAGAATCCTTGCCTCATGCTGGCACTTGGGAGTCGGGGCATGCTCCAGGGCCCAGCAGCGCTCCATCCGGGGGCGTTCGTTAGAGATGTGGAATCTCACACCTCACCCAGATCGACTGAATCAGAATTTGCATATTAGCCGGATTCCCGGGTGATTCCCGGGTACACTGAAGTTTGAGCCGTGGGAAGGTGCATGATCGGATCAAGGTCGTCCTTCCATACCGTGGGATCGCTTGGCTCCATACTATTGAAAGGCAAGATAGCATAGATATTTCTCTCATTTCCCCTCATTTTCCCTCATTTGGGGGGAGAAGTAACCAAGACATTGGAAAGAGACCCCAAACTGAGGGGCTGAGCCTTAAAAGTTGATTAGACACAGAGGAGCCTGTAGATCCACTTCTTCAAAATGAAATTCAGGAGCATTCATGTCGGTTGTGTCCTCCCCAAACCATAATACTTAAATATTTACAAGTTTCCTAGTTTATTACTGAAACCCATCATTGTGGGGCATCAATCAGAGAGAATTCAGTGATAATCGGAAATCACGTTCTCTATGTTCCATCCCGACCCGGCAGAGATTTGACCTTCAAACCTACTCACCCATCGCACTCGGTGTCTGTGTCTTTACCAGGTACGTCCCGGTGCGCTCTCTGTGAGCCAACGGCAGAAGCGTGCCCGTCCTGATGGCCTGTGGCAGGAAAATGGAAAAATAACATCCGTGATAGAGTGTGCCCCTGGAAAGAGTTCAATCCGTCTCACGGTTTGACAACTTTATTATGAACTAGAAAGAACAGCAAATGGCTAAATGGATTTATGGCTCGCATCTCCTCCTCATCTGGGATGACAATGAGGAAAAGAAGCCATCAGTGTCATGAAGACGTGACTCATACGCGCTCATTTTTTGATTTTCGGCGTTGCCTTTGCCATCACAATTATAACCTTCACTACTGTAAGGTGTCACTGCGGTAAAAGCTTGGCTTTATAACCCTCGCCATATGTTTTATTTTGATTAATTGTCGATTGTTCATCTTTCTCGCACATTGCTAAAATTGCAAAGGGGAGGAGCCGGAAAGGAAACATGTCACAGAACCCTGAAAACCTGCCCAGCGACGGCATGATCTTTGATTTTCCGCTTTTCTTTTGAGATTCCACAGCCTCAGCCTGCTGGTGGGATGCAACTATGTGATTCTTGTTTGCTAGGAACAAAGATTATAATTAGAGGGACATTAATCGTTCTGGGTGCAGTGGTGTTCAGCTGTTCAAGAGGCTTTTTTTTGTTTTTGTTTTTTTTTAGTCTCCTTCCAGGGAAAAAGACCCAACTTGCAGAATGAAGACAGTTAAACAAAGGAAGGAATGGTGTCACCAGAACTGAGCAATATATAACAACAGCAACAAAAATCCTAGGCTCATCTTTGATTCAGCTCTGGGTCCGATGAAGGAGACCTTTGTGGTCACTGAGCCTGGAAACCGCTTATTCCCGACCCATAAATCACTTGTTCCTGGTCAAGGAATGTTTTGAGGTTGACAGAGAAAACCAGGAAGAGGCTGAAATAAGATACAGAATGAGGGCAGGACCAAAAGTAGTTACAAATTAGGTTTTCGACAGAGAAATCAATATAATTATATGTATAGTATACATACAAATGCATGCAAATTTAAGGGAGAAAAAAATCAGAGTTTTTTACTAATACGGTTCTGGGGTATGCTGCTTCTGGAGCTTCTGTGCCCAGCCTGTTTTTTTTTTTTAAACAATATTTTATTTAAATTCAATTTGCCGGGATTCCTGGGTGGCGCAGCGGTTTGGCTCCTGCCTTTGGCCCAGGGCGCGATCCTGGAGACCCGGGATCGAATCCCACGTCAGGCTCCCGGTGCATGGAGCCTGCTTCTCCCTCTGCCTGTGTCTCTGCCTCTCTCTCTCTCTCTCTCTCTGTGACTATCATAAATAAATAAATAAAAAATTTAAATTCAATTTGCCAACATTTAGTATAACACCCTGCGCTCATCCCATCGGCTGCCCTCCTCAGGACCTGTCCCCCTGTTACCCCTCCGCCTCCCTCCACCCACCTCCCATCGGGCCTGTTTTTGTTGTTATTGCTGTTTGAGTTTGGTTTTTGTTTTTGTTTTTGAGTTCCAGCTCTTGATTTTCCTGGCATGTTTTATTTTGAACGTCCGACTTAGAGAATTTAGTTGTTGGGGGGTGTGTGTGTCTGTGTGTGTGCACACACACGTTTGCACAAAACCTCTCGTGCAGCTAAGTCTGAAATTCCAGACGTGGCGGGGCCATAGCATAACACTCCCGTGGATAAAAACAGAACCATCTGTAGTCAGAAGAGGTTGGCTTGATTCTGCAAGAGGAAAGTTTCCAAGGGAGCCTGCAGAGGTCGAGCCAGCGTAACTAGCACAACCAAACAGGGGAATTATGAGGAGCAGCCGAACCCTGATGCTGAGCCCGGGGCTCGTCTTTGCTTTCAGAGGCAAGGTGCTCTCCATGGACACGTCACTCCCGGGTGGGAGAGAAACCCTGGCCCCAGCAAGAGCAACCCGGCTGGTGCAACTCCCGGGGGATGGCTGGCATCACTAGATGCTTAGATTCCAGGTTGCCTTAACTACTTTGGCGTCAACTGTTGCTTTCCTTTCAAAAGTTGAAAAATGCTGCAGGATGGCAGTGGCCTGTTATTTCTGTTGCAGCTGCCAGCTTGAATTTTGCTTTGTTTACACAAAACTTTGAAAAGATCTTTCATGGAGTGGGCTGGTGTATGAATGCCATTCAGTAACTTGTGAAATCCACCCTGTGGATGGTGGCGGCTCAGGAGCGAGCACACCCATCTCTCGTGGTGCCCCTGAGACTGAGGGTCAGGGGTCCCCTGAGTCACAGCCTCCCTTTTCTTGCTTTTTTTTTTAAAGTTTTATTTATTTATTTGAGAGATGGAGCGTGCACAAGTGCGTGGGGGTGTGGAGCAGAGGGGCAGGGAGAGGCCCGGCTGACCGTGGGCTGGGCAGGGACTGGGCTGCTGGGCTGCTGGGCTGCATTCCCCTCACCCCCACCCCCCACCCCAGGTCATCACGGCCTGAGCCACAACCAGCACTGGGATGCTCACCTGACTGGGCCACCCAAGCACCCACTCTTTTCCTTTTTAGAAACCTTGTATTTAGAGAGGGGGAGGGAAAAGAATGCAAAAGGAAGAGTTTTGGGGGGTAGGGAAGAGAAGTCAAGTGGGAAAGGCAATGTGGGAGGCAAGAGCCAGGAGCCAGGCCTCATCCTCCCCCAGCGCCTTTGGCCTTGGCCAGCTTTCTGCTCCGCGGGCAGCTCCTGGGCCATCACTTGGGTTTGGCCAGAGTAGCTGATGGCACGACCATCGGGGTCCCCCCACCCAATCTTCAAAGCACCCCCACGAAGGACACAGTACCCAGGAGCCGATGAACTGGAGGAAGCGGGGAGGAGGAACAACAGACAGAGAGGAATCATTTTAAAACGGGCTAATTTATTCACTTGCAAACATCTAGCGGGGGTCTCCTACGAACACGGCTGCTGTGGGCACCGTGCGGCCCGCACACCGATGAACACTTGCTGAGCGCTCGCTGGATGCCAGGCACGACGCTCCACGCTTCAGTGCGCTCACTCACCTAACCCTGCTAACCATGGAGATCGTCTCTTACTTTTTAAACGAGGCACAGAGAGGCTCAATCTGATGAGCAGGCTCACGAAGTAATAGTCGTAGACATACTGGTTCCAACTTTCCCTGGAAGTTACAGTCCAGAGGCGACAATCATGCGCTTCGATGAATGTCCACCAAAGGAGGCAAGATGCTTTCCGTGTGAGAGGAGCCCAGGGACAAGATCCCGTTCCCAGGGGGAGGATCGCTGATGAAAGCATCGTGGGATGGGGATCCCTGGGGGGCTCAGGGGTTTGGCCCCCGCCTTCGGCCCAGGACGTGGTCCTGGGGTCCCGGGATCCAGTCCTGCATTGGGCTCCCTGCATGGAGCCTGCTTCTCCCTCTTCCTGTGTCCCTGCCTCTCTCTCTGTGTGTCTCTCATGAATGCATAAATAAAATCTTTAAAAATAAATAAAAAATAAAAATGCACATAAACACAACTATTAAAAAAACATCTTCCATCATAACTTAAAAAAAAAAAAGAAGATGAAGCATCGTGTGTTGAAGGGTGGATGTGATTCCAGGGGGAGAGGGCAGAGGGAAGGGCTTTCTGGGCAGCCCAAGCACCCTGTGCCACAGGGAAGCCAGGCTCGGGGAACAGTGAGACAGGTGCCCAGAGGGGGGACAGGCTGGTTCTATGTACAAATGAGTAGATCAGGCTTGAGAGCCACCTTGGGGCCAGGTCGAGAAGGGCTTGGAAATTCAGGCTAACATATCTGGCCTTTGAACCATGAAGTCACACTGAAGGCTCTTGAAGAAGGAGCCTGACTGTCACAGCAGAGGTTTAGGAAGCTGAGCCTGTGGTCATGTGCACGATGGACTGGGAGGCAGGGAGGCCTGACGTCTCCGTGGGAACTTGGTCTTCAAGCTTTAAACACATTATTTTATTTACTTTTTTTTTTTTTTTTTAAAGATTTCACCTTTTTAAAAGTAATCTCTACACCCAACGTGGAGCTTGAACCCACAGCCCGGAGATCAAGAGTCGTTAGCTCCACCGATGGAGCCAGCCAAGCATCCCCAGGCTTTTTTTTAAAACCTCTATCCATAGCAAGAAATATATTTTGCATGATGGTCAAGATATAAATATTTTTATATCTAACCAAAATCATAATACCGTTATTATGTGTGATACACTGATTCTATTCTATTCTATTCTATTCTATTCTATTCTATTCTATTCTTTTCTATTCTATTCTTCTATTCTATTCTGGTTTTTTTTTTTTTTCTATTCTGGTTTTATAAGTGCTGCTAGCTTCCCAATAGATTGATTTCATAACTCATTAATGAATGGGTTCTCACAGTTTGGCTATTGACGTTATCCTGGTGTAAAACCCGGTGCGGGTGGGAAGTGATAAGGAGTGAGGGGGAGGTGGTGCACAGCGACGCTGAGAGGGAAGCGTGCACAGGGATGTGCTTTGCAGGACAGAGAAGGGTCAGGGCAATGGGATGGCCGGTGGGGTAGGAGCGGGGCCGAGGGCAGGCTGGCGTAGGGCACCGGCGCCCACATCACAGCCTCGGTGCATCCCCTGGCAACTGAGGCAGGCGGAGTCTCGTGCCTCATCCCGCATTTACTGAATCTGCGTTCACGGTTTAACAAGACCTGCAGGTGATTCATACGCACCTTATGGTTTGAGAAGTGCTAGTTTGGAGGGAAGGATTGAGTCAAAAGTCACTCTAGGGTTTTGAAATTGGGTTCAGAGCCAGGAAAGTCAGGAAAAGAAATCATTGCTTTTGCTGGCAAGATGATTTGGGAGGGACAAGCTGAGCTTGGAGAGATAGAGGAGATCCAGGGAGCTCCCCCTGGGGGGCTCAGGGGGTTGAACGTCTGCCTTCGGCTTGGGTCATGATCTCGGGATCCTGGGATCAAGCCCGCCCTCAGGCTCCCTGCTCAGCTCCCAGTCCGCTTCTCCCTCTCCCTCTGCACAACCCAGCCCCATGCACGTGTGTGTGCACGCTCTCTCTCTAGTGAATGAATCAAAATCTTTTAAAATAATAATAATAATAGCAATAATCAAAATGAAAGAAATTTATGATATCCAGGTGGAAAACCGGCCATCAGGTGTTTGGGAATCACGGGACAGTTGAAGCTGTAAGAGGCTTGAGTGATGGTGTAATCAAGCCCCTTATCTGGCAGAGGAGGACCCGAGGGCCTCTCTCCGCAGGCCGCGGCTCCAGGTGGGGTCCAGGGCGCAGCCCTGCTGCTTGCCATTACCGAAGCCACTGGAGTTGCCAAGCCGCGTGCTCCAGGATTCAAGTCGAGCCCGGGCCGCAAGGCACTGTGACCTCCTCGCTGCATACTTTCTAGCAGCTGATGCCTTTAAATAGCCGGGGCCCGAAATGATAGGAAATCTGCTTATCACGTGGCTGTCAGAACAGAGCTAGGAGAGTCTGAGGACCAATGTTCGTGAAGAATTTAGAAAGTCTGGAATGAAGGCACTGAACACAGTACGTATCCCTTGTGGAAATCCATCTTCTATAAATCTCAAAAGAGAGAGGGAATCTTTTGCAAAAGGAAACATCAGTGTGATTGAAACATATAAATGGTTTTGCCACCAGAGCAGGATTCACTCTGCAGGCACGTTGAGAAGCTGGTGGGGTGGTAGCGGCGTCTGGGTGGCTCAGTTGGTTAAGCGTCTGACGTTGATTTTGTTACGATGTCAGGGCTGTGAGATGGAGCTTGGCGTAGGCCCCGGGTGCTCACTGGGGCGTTCGCTGGAGGGTCTCTCCCGCTCCTGCTCCCTCTGCCCTGCCCCCCATGCCCTCCGTCTCTCTCTGTCTCAAAAAAAAAATCTTTAAAAATAAAACAAAACCAAAAAAGTGACTGGTAAGGAAGGTTGTGGACTGAGTCAGAGACCTTTTAAAGTTGACCCCCATCAAAAAGAGCTGTGGTTTGCAAGGAAACTCACGATGAAAAGAAAAAAAAAATCATTGTTCCAAACTTAGACATCATAGAAAGAGTGAGCATTCTTATTGCTTTCCTTCTCATGAGGATTTTTTTTTTCTTGCTTTAGTATAAATACCAGCTTGACTTTTGGTCCTTGCCGCCTAATCGGAGTTCAATGGTATGAAAAATTTTGGGCCGCCAGAGCACGGGACTCATTCATTTATTCAACCACATTTATTGAATATTTATTGAACCTGGTATGTGACTCTTTGTCCCAAGTGCTAGAGGTACAGCAGTAAAGAAAAAGAAAAAAAAATCCCACCCTTGTACATTATACACTTTTTGGGGAGGGGTATAAACAAACAATAAATAAATATATTATATAGTATATTACATGGTGATAAGGGTCATGGGGAACAGAATAGAACAGGGAATGAGAGGTTGGGGATGCTGGTTGTGGGGGAGATTTACAATTTTAAATCGGGTAGTGAGGGTAATGAAGGAAGGCATCAATGAGAAAGTGACTTTTCTTCAAAGAATTAGGGAACCAGGGAAGAATTAGGGAAGTTAGGGAACGAGCCATGTGTGGGAAGAGGCTTCAGGCAGAGAACAGACAGTGCAAAGGCCCTGAGGCAAATAGCACACCTTGGAATATTTGCAAACAACAAGGAGTCAGCATAGTGGTTAAGGGAATGGGAAGAGCTAAGGGAAGAGTGGTAGGAGATGAGGTCCCGAGGGTAACAGAATGGACAACTCAGCTGCTTACCCGGGAGTGGAACGGGAAGGCCAGCGGATGGCAAAAGAATAGGAAGGAAGGGTTTGATCAGAGGTTGGGCCCTGACCGATGGGATTCAGGGCAGGTGGCCTCCACATAGGCAACCCTGGCATATTGATTATTTTGAATTAAAGTTATTTAAGAAACAACTTGTACAAGAAGAACACGGAGACTCCTCCGTCCCCCCCGAAAGCAGGAAACGGATCCCCATGTGAGGGGGGTACTCTCTCTGCACCCGGAGGGGAGCAGCTTTCCTCCCTCGCAGCACGGACCAAAGGCATGGTACCAACTCGCGTATGCACAGGGCTTTGAAAATTGGCAAAGCTCTTTACCACACAACCCGTGTTCAAACTGGATCATTCTCGCTGAGCATCTTAGGGTTAGTTTCGCACACACTCTCTTTACCTGCCAAATTCCTCATGTTAGAGGGAAAAGCACTGGAGAACTAGCCGACTGCAGGTCCTGCGCCTCACGACATACCAAGAACGTCAGAGTCGGGACTTGAACGTGGGCCCCATCTCACCCATCCCTCCTTTTGGATTCCAATTCCCCATGCTGTCAATCTCAAAATCAAAAAGTCGCCCTGCCGGACACAGATCTTGTCATTTCTCTGGGTCTGACTGATAAAATAGATATTGGTGTAGAACAAGCCTATGTTCAATAATTTTTTTTATCCTAATTAAATCTCAGTATCTGTTGAATGTCCTATGAGAGACTGCAGGGATAGGCAAACCCATTGTAAGAAGGGGATACAGGGTTGGACTGTCATTGTGGTGTTGTCAAACTTTGGATCCATTCTGAAGACAGAATTTTTAAAAATTAATAGAAAGTATCAGAATCCGTTTCACACAGAAGGCTAAATATTTTGTGGAACTTTTGTTATATGGATTCAGTTATACGAATATATCAAAATCTATTTACCTAGAGAGAATTATATAGATGTATTGACGTACTCTCTAGGTCCCGATGTAAAATGTTTTTCTTGCTCTGGGTCATCAACCAGGAGTGTGGCAGCTGCTTGGATAAATGTAACTGTCATCTTTGCATTCCAGTAGATGTTTAACAAATAATTCTTTGAAAGGACGTACGGGTTTAGGCAGGAGATGGGGAAAAGAGCAGATTGGCAAGACTGGGGAGGGAGACGTGGAAGAGTGTTTTGGAAAAGAAAAGAAAAAAGAGAAACCCTATACCATGCTTCCCCTGTTCAGTTCCACACTCTCATCATTCTGCTTTCCCCCATCTACCCACCATCCTCGAACCCCACGAGATGGAATATTTAAAAAATTGAGACCTTGTTCTTTTGTTTTTTTTTCCTTTGTAACTCAAGCACGCAATAGGCTATCAATGCGTATTTAATAAATAGGTTAAAATGATATGTTCTGGGGTCTTACTTTTAAGTGATATCCAAGTTAAAGCTAGATTTTTTTTTTTAAGACTGAAAATGTTGCCTCTCTCAAGAGTAGCTACATTTTAATGGAAAGACTTTAAAGTCCAAATTCTCTAGTGTCCAATGGTGAACATCAGGCATCACGGGAAACAATGGGAGAGGGATTTGTTGCAAGTGTCTGTAACTCCCCTTAAATCATCCTGCTGGAGGACATCTATGTGCAAGGCTAGCTGTGTCCACATCCTTGCCCCAGAGAGCTGGGGTGCCAGCCCCACCCTCGTTTGTGCCGTCATCCAACAAGCAGGCCTGGAGCACCTACCTGGTACCCCTAATGAACCGCAAAGTTAGTGAGGAACGTCCTCCAACTTCTTGAATTACGTTCAGTTTAGACAGTTGCGTGCAAGGAAAAATGTGGGAGAATGAATATTTGGGGCTTGCAAATCTGTGGATCATGACGACACACCTCAGTGTTTGTAGTGAGAGCGTTCGTCTGAAAATTATTTTATGTTCTTCTCCATTTTTACATTATTGTTGAAGGTTTACATTTTTCCCCCTAAATCCAAATTTCAAAAGATAGATCCCACTTTCTGAGACCATGAAGGTGAGAAGATTAAAGTAACGTTTTAAGAATTTCTTGAACAACAACAACAAAAAGATTTCTTGAACAGCATTTCAGTAGAGCACCCACGGTAGTAGAACCATAACACCATAGTAAGAAAGACCCTACACTTAGGAGGCAACTGGTAGAAATCAATGTTCTCCGGTAAGTGCTAATCTTCTGTAGGATTTTCACTTCTTTGTATCGTTGGAAAACTTAAACAGGCCATGTTACTCTTTTTCTACCTTCTCTCCCTTCTTTCTTTACCCTCTCAATATAGGTAATAAAATACTTTCCTACCAAAGCTCCATTCCAGATGGGGCAAGCAATCCAGACACTCCATCCTGTGAACCAAAGCTTGTACGAAAAGACAGGGAAGAAAGCAGTAACTCCAGAGGATACACTGAGAGCCCCCAGAGAAATGAGAATTCGGCCTGCGGCCTGGTATAGGCTCTGCATTTTCGTCCATGACCTGGGTCGTGGTCCTGGATCTCAAAGATGTTTTGTTACCAAAACATGAGAGTATGTCAGGCCTCAGTAAACAGAAGTTTCTTAGAGACAGTAGCCATGACATGTGTGCACTGTTGATCTACTTGGAAACAAGCTTTTATTTGTTTCACCCAAGATAATGAAATGTAATGAAATAATCCTTGACATGAATTTGACACAATAAATTCTAATACTAGTTTACTGAGAATGAGGGAGAGAGAGAGAGGAGAGGGAAATCATTCCTCGTTTTGGATTACGGCCTCCATTCCCTTCATTCTGCTCTGGCGTGGGGAGTGCCCACTTCCTGGCTTAATCAGATTCAAAGGCTTGCTGACTGAGCTAATTGTTTCTCAACTCAACCTGCCTGGTGGTTCCAGCATAAAGCCAACATCCTTTGTGCACAATAGATCCACATTCCCAGCACAATTTCCCACAAACCAAAGTAAAAATAAGCACTCTGATCACTTTGCATCACATTTAATTTAAATGATTTAAAGCAAAAAAAAACGAGACTTCTCCCCATCTTTCACAGTTCAATTCTACTACAATTGTGCTTGAAGTTTTGTTAAAGATTTCTGATGTGGCTTCACTCCCAAAGAGGCATAAGCTGCATTATATGGAGTCACGCCTCGTTTTAAGAAACCGGCTTCACCTTAGTTATTTTACTATAATTTAATCATCAAGTAGAGGACAAGGATGGAAGGGGATGTAGTTGTAACATAAACGCTGACGAGCAATTTATTAGTTGACCAAAATACCAATCTCCAATCATTCTTGGATCATAATTCAAATTCTAGATGTTGGGCTTATTCAAGCAACTGTAAAAGTTTATTTCTTAATTTCTCACGTACTTGTGAAAGTGGTGCATATTTGCTTTTGACTAGTAGGACACGTTTGTCTCTTCTAAGATAATATCTTGAAAACTCAGACCACTTGGGACGCCTGAGTGGCTCAGGGGTTGAACATCTGCCTTTGGCTCAGGTCATGACCCCCAGGGTCCCAGGATCGAGTCCCGCATCTCCCTCCCCACAGGGAGCCTGCTTCTCCCTGCCTGTGTCTCTGCCCTTCTCTGTGTGTCTCTCAGGAATAAATAAATAAAATCCTTTTTTTTTTAAATAAATAAAATCCTTAAAAAAGAAAACTCAGACCACTTTCTGAAGATATCTGAATACTTTTCCTATTCAATATTAATACCTTTTCTCCTAAAGGAGAATGATGAAAAATCACTTTATGAATGGAAATGTAGTGGTTTAGAACACACGTTTGGGCCTGAGACAGAGCTGGGATCCATTACCTGCCAGGTATGTGTCCTTGGGCAAGAGCAAGTTACCTGATGTTCCAGGACTGTTTCTTCCTATGGGAATAAAATCCGTGTTTATCGCACAGGTGGTGATTGAGAAAAGTAAATGAGCCACTACATGTGAGAGGCTCAGCACCGAGCTCTGCATAGGGAAGAAGCTTAGTTATCTACCAACTGTTACGTGGGGGTCGGTCTTGGGGGTTCTTTCAGCTGGGACAGAGGCGCTGTCATTACTGTTGCTTCTGTGCATCATCATATTGTGTCTTGATGCCTCTTAGGCAGCTCCCAAAGGCTCCTTCCATGTATGAGGAGGAGGGAAGCTTCTCTCGGATGCTCTGCTTTTTCCCCTTCTGCCTTTCTGCCCTTAACGGCCATGCCACTGCGCGCCCCAGATTCTGAAGCAGTTGCTTTCCTGGACATACAGGACCCAGGAAACCAGCCCAGGCTTTCTGCTATAGCTGTTCTTTCCCAGATCCTCTCAACACTGCGGGAGCATATTCTCTTTCTCTTTCTTCCTGAAGCCACCGGGTAAGCTCCACGAGGGCAGAGGCCTTCCAAGTCTTAGGCGTCCCCTAGCCATACGGGATGCTCCCAATACCTAGAATTGTGTCTGGCCCAGAGTAGATACTTAATATACAGTTGTTGAATTCATTAATTCACCAGCTAATTCATTAGGTCATTGGTGCTGGGCCCTCGCGGTCCCGAGGGTCTGCCCCCGTGTAGAGCTCCGTGTGCCCCCCATGCCACCGTGTGCCCAGCTAGTGTGTTCCCCTTGCTACAGAGGGAAGGGGGTCTGGGCTGAAGAAAGACTTGTTTGTGTTGGTATTTGGTTTGGGCTGTTTTGACTTTTTCCTTTACTTTTTATCTCAAGGTTATAGCTACATAACATGTCAATATACTGTGGGTCAGATCATTCTCTCCTGTTTGCATGTTTGGAAAATAAAGACTGTTGAAATACTCATGTTAAACAGTACAAAGATGGCAAACAAAGAGAATTTTTTTGTTGTTGTTTTAATCTGGGGCGAGGGGCCTTTTTTAAGCGTTTGTAACACTGACAGGCTAACCCTGACATTGCCAGTGTGACTTAGAAACCCGGATGTAGTCATGATTGGAAGAGTTGTTGCCCCCGAATGCAACGAAGAGAAGGGGCAGAGGTAGAGCTAGGGATTTCTTTGTGTGTGTGTGTGTGTGTGTGTGTGTGTGTATTTTTCTATGAACTAGGGATTTCTTGCTGGGAGTTTTCCCAGATGCACCTTTCTGCAAGAACCTATCTGTGCTCATGGCCTTAGAGCATAGAGACTTCCAGGGAGGGCAGCTACTGGGAAAGACGAGAAAGTCTAATTTCTGCTTCTGACCAGGGCTTCCTCCAAGCTCAGCCACGTCAGCTGGGTTCCTAGGACCCACCCCAAGACCCCTCCAGGACCTCTGGCCACTCCAGGGCTCCCTGCCTCCCACTGGGCACCACTGGAAGGTGGGTCTGTAATCCTCCCTGAAGGTGGTGGAGTCAAGATCTTTGCTGGCTGCTTTGCAGACCCTCCCTTCCCTCTTACCCAAGGGGATCCAGCAATCTTTGCTCAGGAAAGAATGGCGGAAGTTGCACCAAAGTCTTCAATCCAGCCTTGCTACAAACAAAAACAAAAGCAACAAAACCAAAACAAAACAAAAAGGGAAATGTGGCCTGGACCCTCCAGAAGAGGTGGGATAATGCCAGTGATGCTGACCTAGGGAGAGAAGCAGATGTGGTCACTCTCTACCTCTTCAGATACGTTCCTTTACATGTGAGCCCTGGAAGTAGCTCTGCTTGTGCTAAAGGGCCTTGGGTTTTCTTAAAAGTCGGTTTCAAAGTTACAGACAGGGTCTGTTTTCGCCAAGATAAAAGAGAACGGAGCTCTAAACAAGAGATGAAATTCAACTGCTTTATTGTTCCAGTGGCTTCTGGGGACGGGCTTCATTTGTTTACATAGCAGAGAGTTAGCTCCTGCAGCACAAAGAGCATGAACTTTGACATCAGAAAGACCTGGGTTTGGTGCTAAGGATTCCATCTACTATATACAAAAGGAGTGAAAAATTAGAAAACTTACACTCTGCTAACCCCGCCGCAGTAACCGATTCAAACACAATGGAAAAAATGACAGTTCTCCGATGGAAAATATGGCACTCGCCACCTTCACCAAGCCATCGAGCTTAATATCACCCCTTCCAGGACAAACTGACATCCCAGACTCCTGATATCACACCGTGGAAGGACACGCCTTCACTCACGTACTGTTTCTGGCAAAAATGCTTAGCTTGAGTCTCATCACAAAGAAACAGTCAGACAAATTCAGATCACAGGGACATTTTAAAAAGCACCAGCCTGGGCCCTTCAAAACTGTCCACGTCACAAAAGATAACAAAATATTCCTGAGACACTTGGGGAAACTTGAATATGGGTTTCAGGGGGCGCCCCGAGTGGCTGGGTCACTTGATCTCCTGACTCTTGCTTTCGGCTCAGGTCATGACCTCAGGGCTGTGGTGGGATCAAGCCCTGTATGGGGCTCAGCTCAGAGTCTGCAGGAGATTCCCTCTCTCCCTCTGCTCCTCTCCCCACCCCCTGCTCTCTCTCTCAATAAATAACTAAAGTCTTTAAAAAATAATAAAATAAAAATAAATATGGGTTTTATATTAGATAACAGTGTGTATCAGCGCTGAGTATCCTGGAGTACGAGTGACACGATAGTTATATGAGATAATGTCCCGTTGGTGAAACTAGTTAAGTCAGTGTTCCTTATGCTTTTTTTCGACATTTCTATAGGTCTGCAATTTTTAAGTTAAAATGTGAGGCAACAAAAGGAAAAAAAAATCAGCTTTCGTAACTGCATAAAATGAAAGGCCTAACGTTTACACAGACATACTGGCTCAATAATCCTTGAGAATATGATGCCTGCAGGTCACGGTGTAAGGAATGTAAGGAAGAGCTGCTCTGAGCCCCCTTTTAGCACCTAGATGGCACCTGTCTTCCTGGAATAGGGACGATGGAACAGGTATGTTAGGTTGCCCTGTGAAGCTACACCTCTCATGTAGACACAGCGATGGGCACCTTTTATATACTCTTTTATCTTTCCAGCGATTCCAGTTTCTTCACTGGATTACAATCCTTTCTAAGGCTCCCTCCTAATGCACATTTCCTTCTGCTTTTTTCCTAGCCGTTCGACTTCAACTTTGAGTGAACCCTCTCTTCTCATAATGGCTTGGGGTTTAAGGAGAGCAAAGTTCAATTTTTATCATCCCTAACTGGGAATTGTCAAATTTAAAGCCTTCCAATCTGCAAGATGTTGGAGCCCAAAGAGAGATTTGTGCACCAGCTTGTGCTTACCTAGTTTAGATTTTATCTGCCTTTTGTATATCTGACCCTCAAATGTGTTTTGGAATCATCTGGAATTTATCAGAATTTTCCCATGTTTTTGCAAAGCAAAACAACTTCAGTCTGTCACCGGCGAACTTGTGCAGCTAGCTGTCAGTTTGCTCTCCCAAGCCCTGCAGCTGCAAGGAAATGCTCTTATTGGCAGACTTGACCTCACCAGGCAGCCTCCCACAGGCTACTGTGGAGATTGTCTGCCTTTTGGGAAGGCTGCTCCTATCTTGTTTAATCACGGAGATAGAGGAGCCGCAGATAGAACTGAGATTGTGACAGCGGCTGTGACTGATCGGTGCTCTGGCCACCACCGAGCGGGGTGGGGGGAAGAAACTAAGAAAACAGGAAGAGAGAAACAGTGGGGGTGTCTGGGGAAGAGAGGTGGAGAGAAGATGGAGAGGGAAGAAGGACAACAAGAGAGGAGTCAGAACACAGAGGAAAACATTCCTGAAGCCAAAAACAGCTTCTTGCGTCACTCGCAGATCCAAAGCCTGGGTCTGGACAGAGTTGATTCCGGGACAGAGGAGCGATGGAAGCCATGGGCCATTCATGTCCACTTTACAAAAGATATTTGTAGGGCGGACAAAGGGGGAAATAAATAGGAGGAAAGGGCAAAAAAGTGGAATGAGAAAGTAGGAGCTCTAAGTATCCTGAAATGTGCTCAGGTTACGCGTGTCTTAAAGTTGCTCTGCAGGACAAACCTTTAAATCCTCTTACGCAGGAGATGTATATTCATTTAGTCCTTCTCTCAGCCCTTTTGAAAAAGGAGAGAACCAAACTCTTCAGTGAGAAACTAAACGCACTTTTTGATCCAATCGCATCCATGTGAAAGGCGAAAGAGAGGCAGGAATGGTGAGGCTGGCCTCCCCAAAGCCCTCGACAGCTGCCCTCCTTTTTTCCGTTTTACAGATGACAAAGCTGAGGTTCTAAGATGTTCAATGACGGAGATGGCACAGCGAATCAGCGTTGAACCCTGGTGCGAACCTACGAATGCTTGACTCCCAAGTTGGCGAGTTTGGGTTTTCACTACTAGAGCAGGACACGGGGTATCACACCTGTTAAAACGCATATGCACATATGAAAACTGACCCACAATGTGTACCCAATAGGGCTGTCCTCAACCCAAGGACATAACAGGAATGGAGATGATGCTGCATGTGTGCAAAGGAGACATTTTCAGAACTGTTGATTCTACTCCCAGTTACAGAGAGAGAGACAGAGACAAAGAGAGAGCGTTTCCTCGTCCTTTCTTTTTATAAAATCAGGACAAAGGAGAGAAGGACAACCAAAGTTTCATTCCTATGTATTGAGGTAAAAATCTGGAAGCATCTGGAGCGTTGCTGTGTCTAGTTTCCATTTTTCAGTGTTTCCTGTGTGTGCTCTTGCCTTGAGTGTGGAGATGGACTATGCGGGTGGTTGCATGAGCTGTTCCCAGTGGCTGGGTGAAGGGGCATGGGCTGAAACACAGGAATAAGAGGAGGAGCAGTGTAATGCAGTAGGAAGAGACCACAGCTGTGTGACCTTGAGTAAATCAAAACCTCTCATAATCTTGGTGTCCTTCTCAGCAACATGTGGAGGTTGAACTAGATAATTTCTAAGATTCCTCCCATATCTAAGATTCCGTGACTTGAAATAAATCCCCAAGGAGCTAAAGTGCCTGCATGGCCAAAATGCCTGTCTCTAAGAAGCCTTTATCAGTAAGAATGTTATCTCCTTGAGGACCGGGAACCACCAACTAGATCCACCTCTGTCTGGTGTAAGCAATGGAAACAAAACAAGCGCAGCACGTTGTCTGTTGGTCAACTGGATTCCTCTTGGAGAGAGTTCATGGAGAGTTCCCCTATGGGGGCCTCTCTTTGCCCCTGTGGCACACAAGCAGCCATGAGGCCCACATCCACCAGCTGGGAGCCAGCCTCCACCAGCTGGGTAATTAACAGCCTTTGAGCAACAAGTTGGTGATCTCAGCCCAGCTCTTGTGACTGTGTCATAAAATAATTAAAACTTGTCATCCAACACAGCAGAGGCCTGGAAGGACAAGGACTGAGGGAGCATAAAGCCAAGTCATTCTTCTTTTCTAGCTCCTCATAAAAGGATGAAAAAGTGGGAGGGAATTGATGACATCTGAAGTCATGGAGTGCCTGGTGTCAGTAGATGTAGAGGTGAGGCGTCAGTGAGGCTCTGGGCATGCGCAGAACTCAAAGACAGCTAGTCCTCCGCAGGCTTAGAGCGGCCAGGTAGGGTTAACCTCATAAATCAGCTTTTTTTTTTTTTTTCTTAAGAGAAAGAGAGAGAGAGCGCGCACTTGGGAGGGGGTAGGGGCAGAGGGAGAGGGGGAGAGAATCTTAAGTAGACGCTCCTCGCCTGATGCAGGAGTCCAACAGAGGCTGCCTCTTGGCTTAACCAACTAGGCACCCTGGCGTCTCTCTACATCAACTTCTGATTGGCCAGGAGACAAAGTCCTTCCTTTGTTTTTCAAGCAACGGTTAAAATATGAGGAACCTCAGTTTTCTGTATATTTATAACACAGGAAAACAAGGTGAGCAAAGACTGGTACAACAGTTGATTCACTCGCTCAGTTCATCCAGGTCTCTGATCAAAAAGCCCCTCAGCACAGACCTTTCTCATCAACCTCATTCCCCATCTCTCTGTTCAGTTTACTGCATGTTTTCCCAACTAGAACAAAAGCTCCATGAAGGCAAGGACTTTGTTTGGTTCTCTGCTACATTCCAGAGTCCGGAACAATGCCTGGCCCCTAGAAGATGCTTAGGAAGTGGATGGATGGATGGATGGATGGATGGGTGGGTGGGTGGGTGGATGGATGAATTAAACTGCTTATCACGGTAACTAGTTTATTTATCCTCAGGCCTTCACTTAGAAACATTTAATATCTTGGTACCTCGAATCTCTCCATGCCCCTCTCCATGAAAATCCACACAGAAAAACAAAGGAAATCTTCCAGGTTGGCTCACTCAGCTGTGAGACTGCCCGGTAAATGCATGTGCGGTGTATGTGGCTCTACGGGAGAGGCGTGCCCTTGCTGGGATTATTTTGGCCTCGCTGTACCCGCATGTGACATACTGCCACATGACTCTGTGTTAAATAGAGGAAGACACAAGGTCACAGACTAACCGCGTGAGTCTAGCAAGAACTTCCGCCTCTGGGAGAAAGCTCTAATGTGCTTTTTCATCCAGGGTGATGCCAACTCTTAAAGCAGCTCACGTTCCCCGGTGATCTAATTGAATAGTTTTTACGTTATCTCTGTATATTCGAAGGTTGTATCTACTGCTTCGTCTGATCTCTTTTCATAGATAACAAATAGCTTCCCCTACTCTGTAGAAAAATGAAACAGCAAAGATATTAAAATTTTTATTCACGAGAATTTGATGACACAAACTTATGCTCCTATTGTGTTTCCATACAGATGATACTGTGATCTTTTCTGAGATAGGACAGGACAACTGATCAACTAAGTGCATCCTTCTGATATTAAGGACTTGGGTAGCATAGGATAAACATCACCCACTTTTACCAGATGATGGTATCATTTTTGTATACAAAGACCTACACTTCCCTTTATCTTTTCAATAATGCAGGTATCCTACCCTGGTGTGCGTGTGTGTATTTTTTTTTTTTTTTAAAGAGGAGAAAAGAGCATTTTTTTGATAATTCCCCATCTCCCTGTCCCAGTACATAAACCTTTCTGTTTCTTTCTCGTGATCCATACAAAGCTAATTGACATTAAAGATAAAAGCTAGACTACGAGGCAAGCCTCCTTTGTCCAATGGACAAATTCACTGAAAAGCATGTGGGGCAATGAGAATGAAAAGTGCATGGTAGTAATGACCCACCTGGAGAATCACAGAGTGAAACAGGTCCTGAGAGATGAGCCAGTCCATGCCTGTCATTTCACAGACAAATTCCACAGTTAAAATATCAATACAAAGAGCTGTCTAACTGAAACCTTCACCTAAAATTTAATAAGCCCCTTGTGACCGATGGTCTTTCTGCTATATCTATGTTTAGCACTAGGTGTTGCTCTACTGCTATTTATAGACCAGAATTCTTTGATATGCAGCCGAAGCTGAGCCTCCTAATTCAAGTTCCATCCTGCAAATGCTGTTTTTGAGATGATACCCTGCTAGGATTTGATATGTTTCATTGAGCCAGCTTCATTTAAATGGTTCAGGTATGGCATACGAATCCACTGAGACAGCCACTCTGGAAAGAAGGGATCAATACATGCCAGGGAAAGGCTACTCCAAAGTCAAATTTTTCAAATTGTCCTAATTCAAATATTTACTTAAACTCTGTTTTTATATTATGTGCAACACAAGGGGAATGACATTGTTGCTGTGGGTTTCCTGGAACTGACTGTGGGCTACAAGGCCACAGATAAAGTTTGTTTATAGAAAAACAAAATATGAAAAAAAAAAGTTTAGCACGGTTCTATTTGGGGTTTAATACTCCCACACATACCAAGGGGGAGAAAGGACAACTTTCTAGAACCTTACTTTCCCCATGGCAACAGAGGACAGAAATGCTTTAACCCCCTCTAGTGACAGATGTGTCATTACTCAGGGAAGTTCAGTTGTTCGGTTTGAATGCTAATACCATAGGGAGAAACAGGTCCTGCTTTAAGAATTTCATGGCTTAGGAAGAGGACAGATTTTCAATTCACCTTTAAGTTTTAAAGGGAATAAAATTCAGCTATTAAATATGAATCTTTAACATCATTACTCAGTTGTTTCAAATTGGATAAATTTTTTTTTAAAAGATTTTATTTATTTACTTGAAAGAGAAAGAGAGAGCATGTGCATGCAAGCGGGGGGCGGGATTGAGAGCGAGGAAGAGAGGGTATGGAGCAGACTCTGCACCGAGTACAGAGCCTGAGTCGGGCCTCAATCCCACAACCTCGAGATCATGACTGGAGCCGAGATCAAGAGTTGGATGCTCAACGGACTGAGCTACCCAGGCGCCCCTCAACTTGGGCAAATGTCACATAAACTCAGCATAAATGTTCAAATTCTACAGGTCAAATGTTATAACCATCTAATACGGAGTTTAAAATCATCATTCGTGGAGCAAAACAGTGGCTAGTACATCGTTTCTAAACATTTTTTTTTTTCAGTTTTGGTATTTACCAGTAACTATAATACCAATCATCAGGCAATGATGCTAATAACGGTCCTAGATTTTTAGCAGGAGGGAAAGTGGAAGAAGGAAGCCAGAGCAGAAGCATCCTAATCTCATTACCAAGCTTAGTGTAGAAGGAGACAAGTAGCTCACACAAAGGTAGTTGTCAAGGATCCATGATATAGACTCTTTGGTCTAGTCCTAAAGAGAAGAAGGTTCCTTCCAGTTTTTATAGTCCAGGCCTCAGGCTGAGGAAACTAAGTCTTTGGTTGAAGCTTGACTATCTTCTAGAAGGTTCTTTTCAGCTTTCTCTCCAGCACAAATCAGCCAAGTAGCATCCACTACGACCTTTGCGATTCATTTGTTATGCTCTGTGTTGAAGATGGGCAACTTTTCAAAAGGGATAGGTCAACCTCCCGACCCATGTCCCTGTCAACATGGGGTAAGAGGCATTTATGTGTTAGGAAAACTGCCTATTTCCTACAAAAGGGAGGGAGAGAAGAGTTTTTGAAAGCATGCATTTTGGAAATCATGTTTAGTGAGTGGCAGGAAGGAGAGGTGGTAGGCACTGAGGAAGCTTCTGTGTCTTTAGTGAGATCCCCTTCCATCTGGACCATTTTTGGGAAGTCTACCGGCGTGTGCAGGGGTAAGAAACGTAGGAGCTATGAAAATAGACTTGTCATTTACACAAGCAGACGTGCGCACACAAATCACGACATGCTTACTCTTTGTTTTTCTTCATGCTAACCTGACCAAAGTTTTTTTTTTTTTAATGCCATTTTATGAGTTCTTCTAATGTCATCTTCTAATCTCTTCCATCCCTTTGTATTCTCTAAGCAGGTTACATTTGCATAATTCCAAGAAGGTGAACGTAGCTCACGCTTTTGCTTAAAAATTGTTTCCAGCCTAGCTTAACAACCTCTATTTTTTCAAGTTCGTTCCAAGATTGAGACAAAAATCTCTCTACGAAAAGCAAAATAAAAGCCAAATTCCTATGCTTTTGCCTCATTTCATGTTTTATTATTCTATGTTCCCTAATAATACATTCTGTAAATATTGAAATGGGCACACGTTCTGTGGATGGAAAGCAAGGCTATGTAGTTAATGCAAGTTGTGATCTCCAGAAGATGTCCATTTTAGGCCACATACGACTTATATTTTTTCTCCTCTCTTGATAGAGAAAAAAGAAAAAAAAAACATGGAAAAAATTATAGAACCCAACTATATGCATTTTGGGGCCAATGATAGACCATAAGTTTTTAATGCTCCCAGCAGGCTTGGAGCTGGCCTGAACTGAAGCCAGGGGATATGCTCGCTGAGGTCCACAAATGAGAAAATGTAGTGATGAAGGAAGACCATATTATTGCAAGGTGCAACTAAAAAGCTTATGAAAGTCTAGGATTGTTGAAGTCTAGAAATGTTTGCTTACAACCAGCTAAGCCCACACGCACTGTGGAGAATTCATTTTATGTGTTTGTAATACTAGCAATAAAAAACTTCCCCAAATCTAGTTACTTTTTTCTTGTTAATTCTGGGTTAAAGACAGTAGTTATAAGAAAGACATTTCAAAGAGCACATGCACTTTTGTTGAATGAAAGAAGTATTTACAACACAGATTTAATTATGTTTTGAAAATTATAATAATTTCAGTTAGGCAAACTTGGTGCTCTATTTCCTTAGAGGAGAGAGGCAACAACGTTTTCGGGGGCGCTTTTAAGCGAGCAAGAGCCTTCCTTTTGAACGCCCATAGCAGAGTAACTTTGGAATGAGCGAGCCATAGGTTCTCCTCAATCTAAGGGTGGTGTTTGTAAACAGGACTACTTCTAGAGCAAAAGCGAGTTGCCTTTCATCAACATTTTCTCATGATGAATGATAAGGGAATGTGCACTTTGATGTAACATCAGTTCTCCCTTCAGATTTTTTCTTGAATATTTGGAGACACTGATTCCTCAGGGTATACCATTTTCCTCGGACTTTACTTTCTTCTGGAGAATTCAGCAGGAGAACAAACGTCTCCTGTCTTCTGGAAGTCGGCTTTTCCTGCCACACGAGCTCCCACATTCATTTCCTCCAGCTGCCTCTAGGCGGCCCTGGGCCCTGGGCCTTCATCCAGCAGCTGATGTGACGCTCCTGCTGCTGCACTTCCTTAGCAGATGGTCTTAGTATGGTCAAGCCCATGATCTCTGGACAAGGCTTCTGCCCTTGACTCTCTTTCCTTGTGAGTTTTCTTCCCCAGGGAACTCCTCAACCTCACACAAATACAGCTGGCCCTGGAACTTCCCTAGGCCTGTCTGGATTTGCAACAGTTTAGGCTGGCCTGGGGGGGTCCTCTGTTACATAAAGATTGGGGCCATCACTCTCAGTCATCAATTGCTTTGTTTTCAGTGCTATTTGACTCTATAAAAAGATAGAAGGAAGGAAGGTGGGAAGAAATGAAGAAGAAAAGGAAATAAAGAAAGGAAGGAAAGAGAAGAAAGAAAATAAGAAAGAGGAAATTTTTAAAAATAAATTTATTTTTTATTGGTGTTCAATTTGCCAACATATAGAATAACACCCAGTGCTCATCCCATCAAGTGCCCCCCTTAGTACCCGTCACCCAGTCACCCCCACGCCCCGCCCTCCTCCCCTTCCACCACCCCTAGTTCGTTTCCCAGAGTTAGGAGACTTTCATGTTCTGTCTCCCTTTCTGATACTTCCCACTCATTTAGAAAGAGGAAATTTTAAAAAAGATGAAAGGACTGGAAATGAAAATCCTAAAAGGTACATGTTTCCTGCCTGTAAAAAGTTTACTATCTACTTGGTTGTAACTATTCATAGCTAAATACACTGCAGATTTGATAATAAGATAACTAAATCAGAGAGCTTATCTAGATGTCAACCTAAACACTTTTGGCAAACAGTCAAGCAATTAAATTAAGCTAGTCCGTAAGCTTCCTTTATAGGAGATGTCATTGCATAGAACATCTCTGCCCAGGACCAAATCCAGGTTCATGGTTTTAGCAAATGAGGGTCGAAAACATCTTCGATCCATCAATCTCAAATTCAGCTGTGGCCTGGACTTCAGAAACAAGCTTAACTTTAACAATGTTTAAAAGTCCTTGTGCAATATTTTTGCACAAATAGTCTCAATGGGGAGGAAGTTACAAGTTAGGGAAATTGCATAAAACTATCTGTTCTTCAGCTGATCTGAGTATTGGGTCCAAACAAATGTGTGAACATCAAGAACCAGCACTGGAAGAAAATGTCTCCCAAATTCCCTGAGATGAGGGACATCTCTCCTTTCCCTCCTCTCCCACTCAATGCAGTTGGGCCTGTTGGACACAAATAAACAAGTCGTGAAGGTTGCCACCTACTCAGAGAACGGAGAACTGTTCCTCACCTTGTTCCAGGTGTGGCGTTTTCACCAACGCTGCCTAACATCACAGTGACTGTGGGCCGGAGAAGTGTTTGCAGATCTCCCTGGGCCTGCGGGCAGCTCAGCCTCTCTGCCCTGTACCCACTCTTTCTCCAGGCGTCTCCCATCCTGCACGCGGAGAGCTGATTTGTCCAACTGGACACATACCCCCGCTTGGTATTTCGGTAATTCGACTTGCTCTCCTGTTCCACTGAAGTCATTGTGAATCTCAATGCTGATATTTTCCCTCAGTTTCCATCTGCAAATTTAACAAACACAAAGTAGTGATTTTCGTGTAAGTCATTAGATGAAAGTGCGCGGAGTCTGGCGGAAATCGCCTAAAGACATTGCTCCAGGTTGATCGTCGCACATTATAATAAACACTTTTTGGATATGATTATTCAATCAGTTTTGGTTCTGTATAATAAAATAATCAGAAATGCCATGTATATGCATTCCCCTGATTTATCCACCCAATAGCTCTATTCAAATATTATATCAGGCTTATTTATGATAACTAATTCCTGGGGAACTCTTGCTGGCTCATTGTGATTCTTCCCCATTTGAGAAAAAATAATAATATTCATGAGTAGTTTTCTATTTATAAAATAAGTGGCTCTTTGCAAACAGGTTTTAAAAATAGATGCATAAAGGGCAGCTCTGGTGGTGCAGTGGTTTAGCACCGCCTGCAGCTCGGGGCATCGTCCTGGAGACCGAGGATCGAGTCCCACGTCCCACTCCCTGCATGGAGCCTGCTTCTCCCTCTGCCTGTGTCTCTATGAATAAATAAATAAAATCTTAAAAAAATAAAATAGATGCATAAAAAAGAAAACAAAAGCCACTCAAAATCTTACTACTAAGCCCCGTACAGTTTGACGAATTTCCTTTCAGTTGGCTTCCTAGCTCTACACCCCCCACCCCCGTCTTCTCCCACGCACACATCTTACTCAGTCCCCTCCACCGTTCATTTTGTTGCCTTCCCTTCCTCCAGCTCAAAGAAGCAGACAATAGTCACCTGGCACTTTGAGGGGATATGAGTACCACAAAACCAGAAAAAAAGAGTAAGAGAATGTTGGCCCTTAAGGTCAAAAACTGGAAGACTAACTCTAAAATAGAAAACTCTGCATGCATACCTGCAGACTGAGTATGGACAAGTATTGGACAAGTCAGAGGAAGTCAAGGAAGGCTGAGGTGTAGACCTGGGGATGCCACCATCACGAAAACTCTAGCTCAAGAGAATATAACCTCAGCCTGTCACGTGCACAAGAGAGCCACATGGGGGCCAAGGCAGGGCCCAGGTGTTCTTGTTGATGTCCTGTGGAAACTACCAGTCAGTAGTGGCCAGTCAACTGCCTTGAGGTCATACCCTTCTGTGGCCAAGGCTTTGCCCCATTTGACACAGTGCTCTCTTCAATGGCTCCGAAAAACATCTGGGTAACAGATAACTCAACTTTCATTAGCTTAAAGCCCTACCTGCATTAAATTAATTTGACACCCCCCCCAACTAAAACCATCATCATGTGCCCTCCAACATATTTATGTTTAGTCTGACATATGAATCAGAAGCCAGCTGCAGGTGACTGTTGCCAGAACTTTCCCCACTCTGAAGATTATCTTTCTTCTACATTCATCAGAAGAAACTTTGATCCCATGTTCTCCTTGCTTCTTCCTCATTCTTCTTCCCTAGCATTTTCACCCATCAGCTGGTGAAGGTCAGTCTCCCTATCCACACCCGAGTCCTGTCTACCTCTCGAGGTAGGGTTAGGCTGTCCCTCCCCGCACTTGCACAGCACCCATTTCCTGTCTCCCCTGTAACACTGATCTCTACTACAGCACTGTAACTGTTCATGTCTAATCTGGAACCACCCCCCAGAATGTAAGCTACCTGCAGGCTAGGGATTCTATTTTCTTCTGGTAACCCCAGACCACGCTCAGAGTTCAGCATAGGTTAGGTGCTCAAGAAATTATGCTGAAAAATTAGTTCGTATTATCTAGAGCCACATTTTTTTCCTCTTGCTGAACACTTGGACATCAGTTTTTTGTTTTCCAGTCTCCTGGTGATTTCCATCTTCTTCCTGATTCCTCATTACCCAGCACAGACTCTGCAAATGCAACTACAATGTTTTTAGTCTCCTGGAATGTCAAACATCTAGGTTTAGAAACTGGAACTTAGGAGAGCTAAGAATTATCTTCTTATCTGATTCTTCACTTACCTTAGCTTTAACCCTTGTGGCTGTTCTCTAATTTTTTAGCTTGGGAGTTATTCCCTTTCATAAAGACAGGGCTTAAATAGAAATTAAATTTTCTTTTCTTTCTTTTTGCCCTATTTGACCCAGCAATGATCTCATCTCTTCCTCCTCCAACTACTGCTTTAGGAAATAGTCTTTTAAATTTGAACTTAGTTTTTTGAGTCTCCTTATTCAGGCTTGAGACTTTCTGATAAAATTCTGACTCTTCTGAATTTTGGGTCCCTCTTTCCATCTTTTCTATCTCTGCTTTGGAGGGCCAAGAAACTCTAAGAACATTCCCTGAAGAGTCTCTTGCTATGCAATCATGTCAGAGTTTCTCTAAGTGTTTTTTGATATTTGCTTTTCAAATGTTTAGAGTGTGTGTGTGAGTATATCCAGGCTTTCCATTTTTGGCTGTTCTAAATGTTCAGAAAAAAAAAATACACTTTCTGATCTCAAATTGACAACCCGACTTATAACTTAGGGAACTAGAAAAAGAACAAATTAAACCCAAAGCTAGCAGAGGGAAGGAAATACTAAATTGTAGAGCAGAGATAAGTGAAATAGAGATGAAAAAAAGGCAATAGAGAAAAATCAATGAGACCGAAATTGGTTCTTTGAAAAGATCAACAGAGTTGACAACACTTTACCTAGATGGAGTGAGAAAAAAGAGAAAAAACACAAATTATTAAAATCAGAGATGAAAGTGGGGACAATACTATTGATTCTGCAGACACAGAATGATGAGAGAGTACTATAAACACTGTACATCAAAAAAATTGGATAGTCTAGATGAAATGAACAAATTACAAGAAACACGAAACCTACCAAAATGCAAAACGTGATATGACATATATTATATATGATATATATAAGACATAAATATGAATATATATAGGAATACTATTCAGTCTTAAAAAGGAAGGAAATTCTGTAATATGCCACATGAAACTTTAGAACATTACCCAAGTGAAGTAAGCCAGACACAAAAAGTCAGCACCTTATTAACTTTGGGCTTTGTTCTTTTTCTAATTAGTTTAGGTGTAAGGCTAGATCATTTATTTGAGATTTTTGTTTCTTGAGGGAGACCAGTATCACCTTAAACTTCGCTCCTAGAACTGCTCTTGTTGTGTACCAAAGATTTTGGAATGTTCTGTTTTCATTTTCCTTTGTCTCAAAGTATTCTTAAAATGTTCTCTTTGATTTCTTCATTGACCCACTGGTTGTTTAGTGGCATGTTGTTTAGCCTCTGTGTCTGTTTTTCTCCAGTTTTTCTTCTTTTAATTGATTTCTAGCTTCATGCTGTTGTCAGAAAAGATGATTTCAATCTTAAATTTATTGGGACTCTTGTAGCTTAACATGATCTATGCTAAAGAACAACCATGTGCACTTGAATGTATATTCTGCTGGTTTTGGATGGAATGTTCTGTATATAACTGATAAGTTCATCTGGTTTAATGTATTGTTCAAAGCCACTGTATCTTTATTCATTTTCCATCTGGATGATCTACCCATTGATATTAAGTGTGGTAAGTGTGGTGTTCAAGACCCCTACTACCCTTGTATTACTGTCAGTTTCTCCTTGTAGGTTAAAATTTGCTTTATGTATTTAGGTGCTCCTAATGTTGGGTGCATAGATATTTATAATTGTTAAAGCCTCCTGTTGGAGCGATCCCTTTTTTATTATGCATTGCCCTTCTTTTTTTTTTTTTTTTTAAAGATTTATTTATTTATTTATTCAGAGAGAGCGAAAGAGAGGCAGAGACAAAGGCAGAGAGAGAAGCAGGCTCCATGCAGGGAGCCCGACGCGGGACTCGATCCCCGGTCTCCAGGATCACACCCGGGCTGCAGGCAGTGCTAAACTGCTGCGCCACCAGGGCTGCCCCCTTCTTTGTTCTTGCTAGTTAGTTTTACAGTCTATTTTGCCTGATAAAACTAGTGCTACCCCAGCTTTTTGTTAGTTTTTTCCATTGCATGAAATCTTTTCCCATTCTTCCACTTTTAGCCCGTATGTCTTTAGAAAGTCTGAAGTGAGCCTCTTGTAGGCAGTGTTTAGATGGGTCTTGTTTTTTTTTTTTTTTTTTTTTTTTTTTTTTTTTTTTTTTTTTTTTTAGCATTTAGCCACTCTATATCTCTGATATAGAGCATCTGATAGGAGCATTTAGTCCATTTACATTTAAAGTAATTATTGAGAAGTATGTACCTATTACCATTTTGTTAATTGTTTCTGGTTATTTTTGTAGTTTCCCCTATTTCTTCTTCTCTTATAATTTGATGACTTTCTTTAATAATATTCTCTGATTTCTTTCTTCTTATTTTTTATTTATCTATTCTAGGTTTTTAGTTTGTGGTTACCATGAGGTTCACATATAATACCCTGTAGATAGTAGTCTATTTTAAGTCGCTTAAGTTCAAACACATTCTAAAAGCACTACATTTTTACTTCCCCCACCACAATTTATGAATTTGATGTCGTTTTAATCTTTTATTTTGTGTATTCCTTAACTAATTTTTTTTCAGTTTTATATCATTATCTGACAATCAGTGTTTCTCATCCACATTAATTGCCTGTAGATTTTTGAAAATGATGACAGGTACACAGGTAACCAACGTATAGAGCTTGTTTGATTAATCTTCATCCCTGTTACGTCTTCTGGACAACCACACAAATACTGTATGGAATATTCCTTATTCCTTTGGCCTAGACGGCTTTGGTGAGCCTAGTGTCAATGCAAGCATCTGGAGTTCCCACCTCCTTCAGAGCAAATTTCCACATCTCTTTGAGTGTTCAAGGGGCACGCTTCTTGAAACCCACTCTATGGATGCACTTGTGAATGTGAGTGGTATGTTCTCTGGTCACTACCTCCTTGATGGTAGAATGGCCCTTCTTCTTCCTGCCACCCTTATTTTGGGAGCCATTCCGCCAGGCCCTGGTTGGAAAGGAAGAGTGAGAAGTATTGTGGGAGAGGGAAAGTAGCATGGCCTCCTTAACTTATTTTATAGATGCAGTTGATTTTACCACTTTTGTCTTTTAACCTTCATAGGAGCTTCACAAGTGATTGAACTACTACCTTTACTATATGTTTGCTTCTACCAATGAAATTTTTTCTTTCGTAATTACCTTCTACTTATGGCTTTTTTTTTTTCCTTAAGCCAGTAAGCCTGGCTTAGTTGTGATAAATTCCTCTAACTTTTGTTTGCCTGGGGAACTCTTTCTCTCTCTTTCAATTCTGAATAATAACCTTGCCAGGCAGAGTATTCTTGTTTGGAAGCTTTTCTCCTTCCAGTACTTTGAATGTATTGTGCCAATCTTTTCTAGCCTGCAGACTTTCTGCTGAAAAATCAGCTGATAGCCTTATGGGTGTTCCTTGTATATAACTCGTTGCCTCACTTTATTTCCTTGAACAGATTTTAACTTATTTATTGTTGTCTTCAATATTTATATGCAAAATTTTGGTGGTACATATGTAATTTGTGTAAAATTAAAAATTTACATTGCTTACTATCCATATGCTATAATTGGTGTACATCTAGCTTAATTATATAAAAACAAAGCTCAAAGAAAAAAAGAAGTTAATATATTCCTCATTTTTAATTATTGAATCTAAATTGCATTCTAACATTTATTGCAAATGTCAATCTCTGTTAAGTGCTAGCCTAACAGATTTCTTAAAGTTCTGGCTTTATAAACAAAGTTATGAGAAAAGATTCCTTGGTTTGTATATATTATAAGCAACCCATTTGCATAAGACTGAAGCCTATAGAAATTATCCTATAGTGATTAATTGAGAGAAGAGGATTAATATAAGAATATACTCTATAACTTATTACCTAAAAATCAGAATTTCCGAGAGCAAACTTTTTAATTGTATAACCCAAAGGAAGTAATTCGCTTTACACTTTTCAGAAGAGTAGGAAGAAAATATTAAATTCTTATTTATTTTTCAATCAGAAAATTGTTATTTATTTATTTATTTATTTAAGTTTTTTGAGAGAGCGCACGTGCTCTCTCTCTCTCTAGAAAATGTGACTGGAGCAGGGTTAGTGGCTGAGGGAGAGGGAGAGAGAGAATCCCAAGCAGGCTCCATGCCCAGGGCAGAGGCTGATGAGGAGCTGGATCTAACGACTCTGAGATCATGACCTGAGCTGAAACCAAGAGTTAGATGCTTAACCGACTGAGCCACCCAAGGGGCCCCAAGGAAAAAATTTTTTCAGTGAAATATTTTAGTAGATGCAGGCATCCTCCCTCAAGTTTTTCTGAAAGGAAAATAATTAAGATAATGTGAAGAAAACAATACATCAACCAAATATTAGCAAATAATTGCAGAATACATAAATCAAATTGTGGAAGAACTTGAGAAACAAGTATTAGAATGAATTACACAGTGTGGGGAGGCTTGCTATACGTTTGGAGGAAAGAATAAATGTTTCTGTGATGTCTAGGTTTCTGTTGGATCCCACTTTAATTAAAAGCTAAAAGTAACTTTTGGGTTTCACTTAAGCAGTGGCAATCAATCAGCAGAGGTCATATTGCCTGTCTCACTGGAATATTTTGGAAAGGGGGGTGCATTTTTGATCAACAGTGATTGGGGGTCACTTACTGGCATGTAATGGGTAGAGATCAGGGAAGCTAGAAGACTGCTAGTGTGGAATGGTTTTGTATAATGAAGAGTTATCCCTTGTCCCACACAACTTTCAGTGGTCTTGTTGGACATTTGTGCAAGTGAAAAACCTGCTAAAAGCCTAGAGCCTAAACTCTGTTTTATGTATAAATTCAAAATATTGTTTTCATATAAACTGCACTTCTGGAGAATGTAAGTAGTGTACACATTGTGGAAAAACCACAATGTGGTTGGAACTTGTTTGGAACTTGTGGTGGTACTTGTTTGGAACTTTGCTAGGAACCATTTACCAACAACTCTTGTCCATTCAATAATCACGAATGGATTGTCTGTAATTCATCTTAGCAGCAAAATATAACCTGAATTGATTTGAGGCTGTTTGGAAAATTCTGTCACTCACGGCAATACCTTTATCAGTCAACAGTTGTGGGGATCCCTGGGTGGCTCAGCAGTTTAGTGCCTGCCTTCAGCCCAGGGCATGGTCCTGGAATCGAGTCCCACATCGGGTTCCCTGCATGGAGCCTGCTTCTCCCTCTGCCTGTGTCTCTACCTCTCCTTCCCTCTCTCATGAATAAATAAATAAATAAAATCTAAAAAAAAAAAAAACAGTTGTAACTGTCACATTCCAATGTCAATATAAAGAAATTGTGTTGAGTCTTGCTATTCAAGATGACCAGCTTTCAGGGGACTGGTAGCTCTGTAATCATTTGTGAACTTACTAGAAATGCTCTGTCCTACACCTGTGAAATCAGGATCCATATTTTCACAGGAACCACAGGTGACTTGTATGCACATCAAAATTTGAGGAGCAATTATGTAGGCAATAATTTGACAGAAATCTGTCTTAAAAACATATTCACTAAAGGTAATAACAACACCTGATCCTTTTATTTTTGCTGTCTAGTGTGGTTTGTCTGAGAATTTTCCAAATAGAGAGATAGTCTATTTGACTATAGTTTACTTTCTCTTATTTTTCCTTTACTGCCAATACATCATATGTAATTTTTGAAACTATGAATTAATTCCTTTTCAAGATAGTAAAGGGGATGTTGCCACAATAAAAAGGGTGTGTTGCTCTGATAGAGCTGAGAGCTACTTGAATGATGGGAAGCTGTACTGACAGAGAAAAATATATTCCCACTGTATATGAATTCCATAACAAAAACAATGTTTTATGGGAAAGTGGTGTCAATGTCACCACTGATGGAAGAAGTGCTTTGTCTGGAATAAAATATGGATTCTGGGATAAAGATACAAAAATAGCTTCAAAAATAAGTTTATTCACTGCCTCATTCAGAGGCAAGAAGCTCTTGCAGCAAAGGAAGTGAAGCCAGAAGTGCACAAATTGCTACAAGATGTCACTGATAGAGATAATATTATAAAAGCCAGATCTTTAAACTATTGTAAACTATTCACTGTTCTTGGTAGAGATGATGAGTGATGTTGAAAGCATTTTGTATCATGGACAAGGTGTCCAATTTTATCATGGCTGAGCATCTTTCAGGATTGTCCAATTTAAAGAAATGACATGCTTTTATTTTTAAAAACACTAGCGTTCCACATTCTGTGTTTGCTATGACAACAAGTGCCTAGCTATCCTTATCCTACAGCAGAATTTAAAAATACGCTGTACCTTCAAAATAAAAGTATTGCTTTAATGATAAGTGGGAGTTTCTGCTTTTGAAGGAAAAATTGGACTGTGTTGTGAGCTTAATAACAGACCTTTGCGAATGCTTCTTCCTGATTGACTTGAGAAAAACGTGTCACCTATAAAAATGCTCATATTTGCACACTTTAAACACTTGGAGGTAGGCATTAATAATTCATTTTAGAAATCTTCCCCCAAATGACTACCAAATGGGTTTGGGATCTCCTTGCTAAATACAAATTTTAAAACTATAAAACTATAAAAACTAACCTCTGATGAGTTGACAAAAAATATTGCTCCTTAAGATACTGAATGAATTGGTGAGAGTAGGAAAAGGCTTTTAAAGTATTCTTCGGCTATAGAGTCTATTAAATTCTGCTTTAATTCAGATTCCCCTGATGCCTTATCTGTGATTCTAAACCTCAAAAGACTCTGAAAACCAAGTTTTTGCTCATAACTCACTTGACAGCCAAACCTGACCTGCATTGATTTAAGGCTATTAACAGTCTTTGTAACACCTTTTTCTGCAGAAATATAAGCTGTGCCAGTATGGGGTGCTATTCCAGGCCTTGCTGGAGGTACAATATAATATATGCCATAAGAATTTTCCAAAATTTATAAAATTCTGAATATCCTAGTTTTTTTCTGGTCCTCAGGGTTTTGGAGCTTTTGGGCCTATGCAGATTCCCAGCAGTGAACAGGAGATAAGTAAAGAATTGGAAAGTATTTTTGATGTTATGCAGGGGTCTTTTTCACTGTTTTTTTTTTTTTTTTTTTTTTAAGATTTATTTAACAGAGAGAGAGAGGGAGAGAACGTGCACAAGCAGGGGAAAGGCAGAAGGAGAGGGAGAGGAAGATTCCCTGCTGAGCAGGGAGCCCAATGTGGGGCTCGATCTCAGGAACCTGGGATCATGATCTGAGCCTGAAGCAGATGTTTAACCGACTGAGCAACCCAGGCACCCCTCATTGTGTTTTTAGGTTAAGGATCTATAATTCTGAAATTGGTTTCCTGATTTTTTTTGGTTGTTAAAAGGGTAGGACAGTTTCATTTTTTACAGATTTTTAAAAAAGATTATTTATTTATTTATTCATGAGAGAGAGAGAGAGAGAGAGAGAGAGAGAGAGAGAGGCAGAGACACAGGCAGAGGGAGAAGCAGGCTCCATGCAGTGAGCCTGATGTGGGACTCGATCCTGGGACTCCAGGATCACGCTCTGGGCTGAAGGCAGGCGCTAAACCGCTAAGCCACCCGGGCTGCCCCAGGCAGTTCCATTTTTGAGCAAAGACTCTGAAATTCAAAGTTAGCATGTCAGCCAAAGAAATTGTCCTAATAAAGAAACCACTGGTTTGTTTGTTGGTTGGTTGGTTGGTTGGTTGGTTGGTTCATTCATTCATTCATTCATTCATTCATTCATTCCACTTTGTCCTTACAGGGAAGTTCTGACTTCTGGGAACACTCTGAGCTCTACTGAAGCTGCGAGCTAAGTGTGTTTTGAGAGCTACTTTGGCTCTATCTGGGGTGTGAGCGTGGGGGTATCCTCCTTACAAACTAGCCGAGGGCACGAGTTCAAAAGTGCGCATTTGATTCAACCGATTGTACAAGTGTGAGAACCTATACCAGCAACAATTTAGTGTTTGAGTCCATAGGATTTAGGTCCATAGGATTACATTTCTACTAGAAAATGAAAAATGATGCAAGGAGATGAAAATGTTTTCCAAACCCCTTAGCTATTAGCAAATGTTTGCCAAGAAAACACTTCCATAATTCTCTGGAGGTCCTAAAAGATTAGAAGGCACATGGGCAGGGTTCCAAGTGGCTTTCACCCTGGGAAGTTTCGCCTTTCTTACTATCATTAAAGAAACCTTTTATAACAAGTCCTTCCATTTCTAGTCTAAGCAAAAACATTTGCGAGTATAACAAACATAACTTTCTAAATCTAAACCGATCTAGGAAAGTATAAAACCAAACACATGTTTGCTGAAATATTTTTCTTGAAATATTTTTCTTGAAAAATGCAAAGAACGCTAACTATAAGGGAGTAGAAGGGAGTCTGAAGCTAGATGATGTTGAACCTGAAGGTGTCATCTCTGATTTCAACCAGCACTGCAGGTAGGAGCTAAAATGCCGAATGGGTTGAATGTTTATTTAGTAGAAAGCTCAAAAACTTGATGGGAAAGAAATCTGTAATTTTGAAATAGGAATCTGCGTGGTATAGGAGCTGGTCTCAAGGCAGTAGGATGGAGTTTTACAGAGCAACATTGCAAGAGCTCAAACTTAGATTTCGCAAAGAGAACGTTCGCCTAGCTAAAAAAAAAAAAGCAATATTAATGCAACTAATTGCCCCCCACCAAAGCCTTCACTAATTCATCTCCCCAGGATCTCTTTATCTTCAGGGAATAATAACTGATACCCCTGCCAAATAAGGCTCATCCTGAATATTTGGTTTTCCTGAATACTGGTTTCTCTCCTATCTGTACCAAGATACAGAACCTGAGCACTTCCAACACCTGCACGACTCTCACTCGCGGCTACCCTTGCTTGGAAGGCCGCTTCTTCAAGCTTCAAGCTTCTGCCCTCCCCGCCATGCAGTCTGTTCTCCATATAGTCAGCGTGGTCCTTCTGAAACAAAAGTCAGATGAATGTCATTCTCTGGTCCATCAATTAACATTAAATTCAAACTTCTTCCTTTCAGGAACTTGCTCCCTGTGGCCCCTCTGATTCCAGTCTCCGGTGTTTTCTCCTTGCTCACACAACTCATTCACCTTTGCCTCCTTACCCTTCCTTGAAAACACCAAACACTTTCCCACCTCATGGCCTTTGTCCCTCCTAGTCCCTTTGCCTAGACGATCCTTCATCGGGCATCTGCAAGGCTTGCTCCTTTTGTTCTGCTGAAGGTTATCTTATCAGAGAAGTCTTCCCAGTCAATCTCCCCCTACCCCAGCAAGGAAGCTTTTTCATTTACGGTGGTTTATAGTTCTTTATTGCACCCCTGGTCTCCTATAGATGTCAGGTCTGTCTTGCTACAGAACTGCAGGGGCTTCTGTTCTGTTGGTGCAGGATCCTCAGCTCCTGTAACAGTACCTGTAAAACAGTGGGTTTTCTGGATGCATGATTGGATAAATACTCATATTTGATGTTAAGTCTAAAAGTAAAAAATATAAGAGTATGTTTGGATAAAATCACTTGAAAGAAAAAGTCTGTTTTTCTTTATTATGGATTTCTAGAGCCACTACTTTCTTGGGATCATCTTTTACTGTGCAATTTATGGATCTTTTTGGAAACTGAGTACAGTTGCTTTTCTAGTTACTTTAACACAATTGTAGCCATCCGTTGACCGACATTCGTCATATTCTAAACACATATTCATGCTTTAAGTTATTTGTTTTCTCATTTAGTATTCATGCTACTTTATGTGTTTGTACAGATCCGTGAAAATGAGCACAGTTTTATTTATTTTTTTATTAAGATTTTTTTTTAATTCATTCATGAGAGGCACAGAGAGAGAGGCAGAGACACAGCCAGAGGGAGAAGCAGGCTCCATGCATGGAGCCCGATGTGGGACTCAATCCTGGGTCTCTAGGATCACGCCCTGGGCCGAAGGCAGATGCTCAACTGCTGAGCCACCCAGGCGCCCCCATGAGCACATTTTAAACAGCAAGTCAACACTGAAAGTATAGAGATATTGTAAACAAGTTATTACATTTACTTAATGACTGTCGGATAAGGAAACCCTTCGAAGGAACTCACTATGGGCAACCGAGAAGATTCATCTCCGGTGTTTCAGTTGGGGCTGGAGGTGTCAAATATGGTCCCCTTTTTAAAGAGTACGTGCTAGGCAGTCCACAAGCTGAACATTGTTGGGAGAAATTATAAGATATGAATGGTCCACAGAAAGTTAAAATGAAGATAGAGAGACACAGAGCTTTTACATGCCTTGGCAATATGCACTGTGTTCCTCATTCTCTCTGAGATTTTTGGTCCTAGCCATGGTCATGCATTTTCAGAAATTGTTAAGTCTTGATAACCACACTGTTCTCATCTTTCCGTCACTGTTATGATGGTTGAACTGATTTATGTCAGCAGGTGATCAAGGATAAAGTATCTTCCTCCGTTCTTTGTGTTTTCGGAGTAGCTATGTGCTCGGGTTAATTAGCATTAGGAATTTAACATTTATAAGTGAATAAATGAAGTGAATGGTTGCTAATCAGGGGACTGACAGGTGGACGGAGAGACAGAAATCACACAGGGTACGGCAGTGAGGATTACTGGAGGCAAACCAGGGATGCAGACTCTTGATATCTGAGGGAGAGCCCCAGGGGCTCGCAGACTGGAGGCAAGGCTGGGAACACCAAATACCGAGGAAGTGCAGAAAGTTAAAAACAAAACCAAAAAAAAAAAAAAATCAGGAAGTAGGAAACTGTTTCTCACTGGGTCACTCTGGTCAGGGCAGAGCTGCTGCTGGGGCTGCTTCTGCCTCTGCCCAGTGGGTCCCACCCCAAATATCATCTGCTCCCTGGTTCCTTGAGATTCCGTCCACCTGGCCTTTGAGGTCAAAGGAGCTGGGGTGGGAATACAGAGGAAGGATCTGCACTTTGCCTTGGAGACTGCTGCCCCAAATCGCGTTCTTGCTGAGATATACACACTTGCGGAAGGGCTCTCTATAAGAAAATGGAACTTTCGGGGCAAGCCCGTTAAGCATCTGACTTTTCGTTTTAGGTCAGGTCATGATCTCAGGGTCATGAGCTGGGCGTGGAGTCTGCTTCAGATTCTCTCTGCCCCACCTCCCTCCCTCTCTAAAGAAAAGAAAAAAAGAAAATGGAACTATCATAAAAGATGATAGATGCTGGGCATCCTAAAATGACCTAGAAGATGTGGACAGCAGTGCACAAACACTGGCATGTTTGTAAACTGCCCAAAGGTCTGGAAACATCCTCAAAGCCATCAGTAGACAAACAGATTAAAAAACAGTTGGCATATTTCTCAACCATTAAAAATCATATTTAAAAAATTAGTGACGGTAAAAAATATAAATATCAGTGAGATAGGATTCTAGATTGTAGAGCATGCTGTCAATTTTGTAATAAACATTTGTTTATGTATAAGGCAAACAAAAAAGGAACATACCGTACTGTTAACGATGAGTAGGTTGGGGGGTTATAAGTAATTTTAATAAAAAAAATGATGTTTTCTGTTTCCTCCCAAACTTTGTATTTTTTGTAAAATATAAAGGTAGAAATCATAAACATGGGCATATGTTACTTTTACCCTGAGAAGAAAAGATGAAAATTAGAGAGGATTTAGAATATCTAATTTGCCTGATAAAAATGTCATATGCGTATCCAGATGGATATATGATAGGATTTCATCGTCAGTTTTTTCTTGACATGCCTGAAGACAGGCAAGATTCGGGAAAACACCAGCAACGACCAACAAATCCCCTCAGGAAAATAGAAATAATTACATCCAGAATCATACTGCATCTAAAATTTGTCTTCGGCACTCCATAGCGGGCTGCTACTATGATCCCTCTAGCAAGAGGAAGCAGAAATTCAATTACTGCGAGGGGACTTAAATAATTTTATTTTTAATTATAGTTGCTAGAAAGACCTGTTGTCTCAGGCTAGTGCCAAATGTTTTAAGGATGACACTTAGGCATTTGGGATGCCGTCCTGGAGGCTGCTGCTTCTCTATCAAGAGCATCACAGTTTCTTTTTTGTTTTGTTTTGTTTTGTTTTTTGTTGGTTTTTGTTTTTTAGCATCACAGTTTCTAAAGACAAGCTTGTAAGAGCGCAGTTCATTGTGTGCGCAACACTTACCAAATCATCTGTGACTAATAAAACTTGAGAAAGAAGAGGAGGAAAGGCTCTTCAGCCTTTTAGCAACATGCTGGTCTTACCCTTGCCAAACTCTTCTTAGGCAATACTGCGCGCGGAGGGCCATGTGCTTAATTGTAAAAACCTGTCAGTATCCGAGGATTCTTTTTCTTTTTCTTTTTTCTTTTTTTTTTAAAGACATCAATCATTTCTGTCAACAAGGAAGCAGGGACGGCTGTGTGACTCTCCTATCATTAGGAAAAGATGCGCTCAAGAGAAAAAAATGTGGTCTTGGGAGGGATGAGCAACTATAGGTTACAGGGAAAAAAAAAAAAAGAGTTCCAGACTGTAATTTCACTCCCCCACCCCTCCCCCTCCCCCTGCCCTGGGCTGGAATATTCTATTTTTCGTTTCATGTAGTTCCACGTTTGCAGTAAGACGTTATGCAACTCAGCCCGCCTCCGCTGGGCAGTGTCCCCTGGGTGCTTGCAAGGGGCGTCGTGGCGGGCACGTGGGCGCACGCGGAGCCTGGGCCTGGGCCTGGGCCTGGGCCCGCAGCTGCCTGCAGCCGAGCCGGGACCCGAGGCCTCCCGCCGGCCCGAGGCAACAGGTTCCCTCTCCCTTAGACTGTTCTGGGCGGCCCAAGGGCACGGAGCTCGCTGCGTTTGAAGCGCTGCACGCCCGATGCCGATCTCCCGGGCTCTGCTCCCGACTCCTCCTTTTCTGCGAAGGTCTCGAGCGCCCAAGGCCTCCCCGCGCAGCCGTCTCCAGGTGGGCTGCAGGCTGCTGGCCCCTCGCCCCGCCTCGGGGGCTCCCCCAGGTGCGCGAAGCACCAGGCGAGCAAGTGGGACGGAGGCTCGCAGGTGGCGGGTGACGCGGGGGCGCCCCAGTTAGACACCTGCCGGCCCGCGGGTCCCTCCCTGCAAAGTGGGCGGCCCGGGCCCGCGGGGCTTGGGGGCGGCGCGAGCAGTAGGCGTAGGGCCCGCGGGGAGCCGGCGTGCGCGGCGGGTCGGACACCCGGGCCCCCCCGAGGGACCGGAGGAGGCAGGAGCGAGGAGCGAGGCCGGGCCGCTGCCCCGCGGGCCCCCCCGCCCTGCGCCCCGGCCGGCGCCGCCTCGCCTCGCCCCACCCCTGCCCGGCCAAGGCGGCCGCGAGTTCCGGCGGGAGCGCGGCGCGGGCCCCTCCTGCCCCTCCGGCCACCCCCGCCCTCCTGCCCCCTCCTGCCCCTCCGGCCCCCCCCGCCCTCCTGCCCCCTCCTGCCCCTCCCCCCCTCCCGCCCTCCTGCCCCCTCCCGCCCCTCCCGCCCCCCTCGGCCGGCGGTGCCAGGGGCCCGGCCCGGAGCCGCCGCAGCGCGCAGGTGCCCCGCCCGCCTGCCCCAGGTAGGACCTGCTTCCCGCCGCCCGCCCTGCGTCCCTGCGACCCTGCGACCCTGCGACCCTCCGTCCTCCGTCCTCCGTCCTCCGTCCCGCCCCGGGCAGCCGGCCGCTCCCCGCCCTCCTTGGCCTCGGCCGCCGCGGCCCCGAGGGACCAGCCTCCCCGCGGCCCCGGTGCGCGCCCTCGGGCCCGTCCTGGCGCCGCCACGGCCCTTGGAGCGCGCTTCCTCCGGGCGGCTGGGGGAGGGGGGCTGGGGGTAGGGGGGCTGGGGGCTCCTGGGGGGCGGGGCGCTGGGGGGACTGGGGGGGTGCTGGGGGGCTCCTAGGGGGCGGGGCGCTGGGGGGCTCCTGGGGGGGGTGCTGGGGGGCTCCTGGGGGGCGGGGCGCTGGGGGGCTCCTGGGGGGGGTGCTGGGGGGCTCCTGGGGGGCGGGGCGCTGGGAGGACTGGGGGGCGGGGCGCTGGGGGACTCCTAGGGGGGGGTGCTGGGGGCTCCTAGGGGGCGGGGCGCTGGGGGGCTCCTGGGGGGGGTGCTGGGGGCTCCTAGGGGGCGGGGCGCTGGGGGACTCCTCGGGGGGGTGCTGGGGGCTCCTAGGGGGCGGGGCGCTGGGGGGCTCCTGGGGGGGTGCTGGGGGCTCCTAGGGGGCGGGGCGCTGGGGGACTCCTGGGGGGGTGCTGGGGGCTCCTAGGGGGCGGGGCGCTGGGGGGCTCCTGGGGGGGTGCTGGGGGCTCCTAGGGGGCGGGGCGCTGGGGGACTCCTGGGGGGGTGCTGGGGGCTCCTAGGGGGCGGGGCGCTGGGGGACTCCTGGGGGCGGTGCTGGGGGCTCCTAGGGGGCGGGGCGCTGGGGGACTCCTGGGGGGGTGCTGGGGGCTCCTAGGGGGCGGGGCGCTGGGGGACTCCTGGGGGCGGTGCTGGGGGCTCCTAGGGGGCGGGGCGCTGGGGGACTCCTGGGGGGGTGCTGGGGGCTCCTAGGGGGCGGGGCGCTGGGGGACTCCTGGGGGGGTGCTGGGGGCTCCTAGGGGGCGGGGCGCTGGGGGACTCCTGGGGGGGTGCTGGGGGCTCCTAGGGGGCGGGGCGCTGGGGGACTCCTGGGGGCGGTGCTGGGGGCTCCTAGGGGGCGGGGCGCTGGGGGGCTCCTGGGGGGGTGCTGGGGGCTCCTAGGGGGCGGGGCGCTGGGGGGCTCCTGGGGGGGTGCTGGGGGCTCCTAGGGGGCGGGGCGCTGGGGGACTCCTGGGGGGCTGCTGGGGGCTCCTAGGGGGCGGGGCGCTGGGGGGCTCCTGGGGGGGGTGCTGGGGGCTCCTAGGGGGCGGGGCGCTGGGGGACTCCTGGGGGGCTGCTGGGGGCTCCTAGGGGGCGGGGCGCTGGGGGGCTCCTGGGGGGGGTGCTGGGGGCTCCTAGGGGGCGGGGCGCTGGGGGACTCCTGGGGGGGGTGCTGGGGGCTCCTAGGGGGCGGGGCGCTGGGGGACTCCTGGGGGGGTGCTGGGAGCTCCTAGGGGGCGGGAGCTGGGGGACTCCGGGGGGGGGTGCTGGGGGGCTCCTAGGGGGCGGGAGCTGGGGGGACTCCGTGGGGGAGCTGGGGGGCTCCTAGGGGGCGGGGCGCTGGGGGGACTCGGGGGGTGGCGGCGAGGCTGCTGCGGGTCTCGGGGTCCCCGGCGCCCGAGGCCCCAGCCCTGCGGTTCGGGTGCGGGTCGGGGCGCCCGGTGCCACCGCCCGGGGAGGGCGGGGCGCGGGGTGTGGCCCCGGTGCGGGGTAGGGGGCGGGTGTGCGTGTTCCCGCCGCGCGGTGCCCCCCGATCCGGGGCTCTTGCCGCCGCCCTGCGCGGTCGGGGTCGCCCGAGGGAGCCGGTGCCCTGGTCCCCCCCCCAGGTACCCCGAGGGCGCGATGCAGGAGGGGCCATTCCCGCCGGGGAGGGGACAGCCTGGGGGGGAGGACTCCGCGGCTGGAGGCTCGCAGCCGTCCACACTGCCTGCTTGGAGGGAGGCCTCTTTCCGTAGTAGACGCTTTGTGAGCCGCACACACAATCTGTGTGTGGCCTTTGGATGTTGGTCGGGGACCTTTCCGCCAGACGTGCGAGCTCCGGGTCTGGCTCTCCAGGGGCCGGGGCGCTCACGATCTAGAAGATGCGCGAGTGGAGTGGTCCAGGCCTGGAGGAGGATGCGCCTCTACCGCGGGGGTCCCGGTTAACCACAGTGACAAGGGCTGTGGAGGGCCCTGGAGGTTTGTTGATTCACTTCAAACTCGGTGGCGGGAGACTCTGCTTCCTGGAGGTTGTCTGACTCCCCAGCGTGCGTTTCTTAATTAAAATATATTACGGAATTCATTCACCTTCAAGTCTTACAGAGGCCAAGCCCTTTAACGTAACAGGAAATTTGCCATCCTGACCGCCTGTAAGGTACAGCTCAGTCGCCCGAAGCGCTTTTTCATTGTTAGGTTCTCATCACCACTGTCCACCCGCAGAAGACAGGTCATCTGCCTTGTAGGGTTTTCAAAACATCGTGATGCCGGTGACTGTGCTGCAGGTTTTAGTTTTCTCATGAAAACTACAGTGCGTAGAATAGTTCCTTCCCACAGCTTTACGGAAATGCGCTTTTAAGGAGGAAAGGTGAGAAGCCACAGCCAGTTGGTGTTTAGTACATCTTAGCTCCCTCAGGAGACATCTGCCGAGTTCCTGTTAGAGGACAGGCTGGTGAGCTGCTGAACTCTGTATATAAGGGTATTTTGAAGTTTACCTATCAAGAGGGAGGAATCCAGGAGGCAGTTACTGTTATTGATAGTTTCCGTCCCTAATATCTTGCAGAGAACTTAAATACCTCTGTCTCCCTGAGCCCTGCGGTGGCTTGTATCTGGGGGATGCTCGAGCTCAGGCCGTGGCACCCTTTTAGTAACCGGAAGCGGTTTTGGCCAAGCTGGCTGCTGGGTGTGGCAATTTCTTCTGCCGTCCAGGTGTTCACTAAACATTGGTGCTGGAGGACTCAGCACATGAGATGTGGCTCTTTAAACTCCCAGTTGGTCTGAGTCATTGTGTTCGGGAGACAGCTGTCGCTGTGCCAGGCCTGGTTTTATGGTTACAATCCCCTAAGTGTTAGCACCACACAATAAAATGTATTCTCCAGCTGGGGTGTGGATAAATTGTTGTTGCAGAGTGAAAATGAGAAACTTGTAACCTAAATTTCCCATAAGCCTGTGACTTTTCTGATTAGAAAAGGAATTGTACAAATCCTGTCTTTTGCTGCAGTGGGAACGCATTCCAGTGTGTTGGGCTCCCTAAATCCACAGTGCAGTGTAAAATCTGGATCCCAGATGTTTAGTGCTGGGCCATTCAACAATAGCGTGTGTTATGTAAGTGTTTCATAGTGTCACAGTGTTTTTCTCTTTCTGTTGTGAAATTTTCTTAATTCTTGAATTTATTAAACAGACATTGCAGGGACAGAATAAAATGGTTGATTTAGCCCACATTTATATAGCGCTTACTATGTGCCGGGCACTATTCTATGCATTTTGCAAGCATGGACGCATTTAACCCTCAAAATATCCCTGTGAAGTAGGTAATAGTATCATCTCAGTTTTGTAGGTGAGGTGATTGAAGCACAGAGAGGCCATACAGGTAGCATATGGTACAGCCGGGGCCCCATCTCCGGCAGCCTGTACCCAGAATCTGGGCATGGCTGTCTCACCACTACAATATAATCTGAGATTCCATCCTCCTCTAACAAATAAAACTTTTTTTCCTGGTTGTGATATTCCTAGCTTGTCTTTGTCCTTCAGGAGAAATTATTTGACATAACTACAATCAGAAAATCAGTTCAACTCCCTTTTTCTTTCTTTCTTTCCTTTCTTTCTTTTCTTAACTCCCTTATTTTCCAGAAGAGGAAATAAAGGTGGAGTTTGGTTATATCCAGAGCTGGGAGCCTTGGGCAGAGTCCTGGAAACCTATTGGGCTAAGCCTTACCTCCTGATTGAGGAGGTTGGGATAGGGATCCTGGGAAGATCTGGAGAGGCCAGGGTGTGTTGTGTTTTTTTGGGGGGGAGGGGGCAGTATTTGCCAACCTAGGGGGAAATGCTTCACTATTTTAATAATCATTTTGACCATCCTGGAGCTAATCTGCTAAAGTAAGTCCTGGGTGACGTCAGGGGTGCCCAGAGCAGAAGCTGTGGCCAACTGGGGGCCATGGGAAGGCTTGCTGCTTAGGGCCCCAGATTCCTTTCCCAGTTGTTGGTGATGCTGGTGGCCCCGCGCTCCCCTCTGCACGAAGGGAGTAGTTTATTCTGTGCTCAATCGTTTTTTGAGCCTTTTGGACCTCAAGTTGGGAACCTTTTCGAAAGCCTCTGACGCACAAAAGAAAATCAGCCAAGAGCAACATGGAAATAAAAATAACTTGGTTTGCTCGGGCCTTTTGTTGAGAGAGAGAAAAAGACACACATCTAGGGCATAAACTGACAGACTTTATATGAAGATCAGGAAAATCAAAGTTCACTGGTCAACACTGATTTTTCTCAAAGTCGGCTTTTACAGATGGTACACTTGGATGCGGGACTGTAAGGAATCCACCTGGGAAAGGAAAAGTGTTGGGCAGGGAGGGAGAAACAAATGCAGAGAGAGGAGGAAGTGGAAGAGGGCACACAGAGGGAGAAGACAGTGCTCGAAGCTTCCAGTTCTTTACTCAAGGCTGCGTTTCAGTGTGTTACCTCTTACGGCCCCAGGATGCCAAAGGGAGTTGCAAATTCTCCTCCTTCGGTTTATCATGAAGTGACTTTAATGTTGCTTAGAACCATTGCTGATCAACAAAGGATGGGGACAGCGAGATACCAGGGGAGTCTTGAGGCCTTGCTTGGGATCCTCATACCAATCGATTCTATTTTTGTTTATACCACTTTCATACGCCTGGGTCTTATGTAGAGCATGATATTGGAAATCGCTGGGTTTGCAGATGTTTCCTTTATCATCTTCCCGGTGGGAGGGAAAGGTCGTTGGGGCCGTAGGCTGTGTTTTTGCCATTTTTGCGTCTCCATTGTTCATTATGGTGAACAGTAGCTGTGAGCTGCCTGAAAGGATGAAGGAAGATGATGTGGTTCATTTTATTCAAAATAGCTGTTTCCAGGGATCCCTGTGTGGCTCAGCGGTTTGGCGCCTGCCTTTGGCCCAGGGCGCGATCCTGGAGACCCGGGATCGAGTCCCACGTCGGGCTCCCGGTGCATGGAGCCTGCTTCTCCCTCTGCCTGTGTCTCTGCCTCTCTCTCTCTCTGACTATCATGAATAAATAATAATAAAAAAAATTAAAAAAACAAAAACAAAATAGCTGTTTCCAGAAAAGAAGGTTTTTAGGGCTGATGTTTTAGTTATTTGTTCTACTGTGCCATTGAACTACTCTTATAAATACATTTGTAGATGTGGAGTGAACAGTCTTGTGGGATTTATCATCTGTACTCATGTTTTTGGCCTTTTCTCTGCAATGTTCTCTACCCAAGGTTTGATGATAGAGTCCTTTGAAATGAGATTGGAGAGGTAGCAATAGATTGGGAGGGGGGGGGTTCCATGGTTGGGGGCAAGAGAACGGTTCCAGATGTATGGGGGTGAGGTGGTATGAATGTGCAGAGCTCAAAGTGGAACATTTGACAAAAAAAGGGCTAAGAGTAGGACAAATAACTAACAAATTGGAGATGAGATTTGACATGGTTTTTTAAAAAAAACTCTCACCATTGTTCCCACTTTGGAGTAAAAACGTATGAGCTCAGGTAAGGGTACAGGATTTGGAGATGAAGTCTATTTGTGATACTAACATGATTGTGATGTCAAAAAGAACCACCACCACCACCACCACAAAACAGAACAGGAGCGGGGGGAACTCCAGCCTGAATCCTGTCACCCGAAGGAAAAACCCACCTACTGGGATATGTAGATGGTAAATACTTCAAAACTAGAAATGTGGAGCCAAGACTCTAACCCCAACCCTTACCTGGCCTCAATCCCAACAACCAAGCTGGGTGATGGGGCAGCGACAAAGCAAAGCTGGTCTGTGAGGCCTGTAAGGCCCGGTTGGGCTCCACACAGTCCTCACCGGGAGAAATGACCACGGGCCTCGGCCTTAGAGCTTGGATTCAGATCCAGAGGACTCTAGCACCGAGTAACTTCAAGATTCTCTGTGCCTTAGTTTCTCCATCTGTAAAACAGGGATAAAAGTAGCACCTGTCTCACAGGACCGTTGTGAGGACCGCAGGAGGCGATGCCCAGAAAGTGTTTGGCGTAGAGCTTGGAACACAGAAACCGGCGCAGGAAACGTTGGGTGCCCTGCTGTCACGCCCGGCGCTCCTGTCTCCATCCCGAGTTGCAGAGGAGTGACATCCATGAGTAACCGAGCAAACTGGAATTGCTGCTAGAGCGGCCCGGCGATGTGGCCTATGGGAATACGGCCGAGGGAGAAATCACTTTTGCCTGGGAGGCAAAATCTTGAATGAGGGGGAGATTTCATGCCCCCCCCCGCGGGTTGCGAAGCAGTGGGAAGACTTCTGGCTGCACAGCCGGGTGCAACTAGGGAGAATGAACTGTGTGCCTTTGATCATTATACTTTTAGGGTGTATGTTGTGAGATTAGCTAGAAAATTTGATTTTTCTTAATCCGTAAGTGTAGCATGGCATGTGGTAGAGGAACCCTGATGCATTTAATAGGAGAAGCACGACTCATTGCTCTTTACCAATGAGCGTACGTGTAGGGGGTCCCTTTAAAATGTATTTAGAATTAAGAACTCTCAAGGTGAGAGTGAACTAGCTCAGGCTGTGTCAGAAGAACACCCTTCCCATCGCATTCTTTAGCTTCACATTTTATGGGAGAAGGGCATGGCTGGCACCGTTATCTTTATAGGGCCGTGGGTGATACAGCTCTGCACAAATGATGGATGGAGGTATAGACTGTTCATCAATAACCTGGACCAGAAATTTTCATGCTTTAAAAAAAATATATGGTTACTCCTCCCCACCCCACCCCTGAGAACGGCTTTTCTGAAAGAGCTCTTCTGTGAAATCCCAGGATATAAAATACCCAAAAGGAGAGCTGTTCTTTTTGACAATTCCTACATGGGGACAGCGAGCCAGCCGCTTCCTCCAGTCTGCCCTCCCTGACCACCGCCTGGCACCAGCTGCCCCTCAGCTCTGGGACCCCAGGGCTCCTCGGAGCAGATCTCCAGGCAGTGCCATATCCTTATTGCAGGAAAGAGATGACCAAGACCCAAAAAGAGGAAGGGAAAGGAAAGGCAGTGGATGGTTCTTTTCGTTTTTTAAAAAGATAGAAGTATTTAAGGAACAGGGAGGGGCCAGCGGGAGAGGAAGCGGGTGCTCCAAGCCGACTCTGGGCTGAGCGCAGAGCCTGAAGCAGGGCTCCGTCTCATGACCCTGAGATCACGACCCTGAGCCTCAACTGAGAGTCAGGCCCACAACTGACCGTGCTGCCCTGGTGTCCCAGTGGACTGTTCGTTTTAAAGCTTTTGCCAGTAGAACTGGCTCATACTGAGAGCTGATTTTTCAATGTCTTAGAATTTTGTGAGCCAGTTGTTAAAGATACTGCTATTAAAAAATCAAAATACGGTTTAGATTTTGAAACTACATTAAATAAATGATATTGAAAATGAAGGTGATGGATGCCACAAGTCATCACTCGCCGGTTATATTTTACTATATTTACTGTTATTTATGTTCTGGAAGTTATTTATGTCTGTTGTTCCTGTGTGGCAAAAACACCATAACTAGGGGCACCTGGGTGGCTCAGCGGTTGAGCGTCTGCCTTTGGCTCAGGGCGTGATCCCGGGTTCCTGGGATCGAGTCCCCATTGGGCTCCTGATGAGGAGCCTGCTTCTCCCTCTGCCTAGGTCTCTGCCTCTCTCTCTATCTCTCGTGAATAAATAAATAAAATCTTAAAATACCATAACTAGTGCCCATCTTTTCTTAAAATGCATTCTGGGAGCTTGAAACTGGCCGCAGTGGAAGTATTTACACCATGGAAATAGGCACACGCTGCAGTGAGGGCTTCTCCCCTACCAGCAGCACGTCCCCGGCTGTGCCCCCATGCGACGTCAGAGCTTCTTCACTCCCTCCTCCTTTGTCACTGTGACCAAAGAGATTTGCTCAGCTCTTTTCTGTCTTGGTGGTTCTGAGTTGCAAATGGGACGGGAGGGAAAGAATCACACCGGTTGATGCAATATTCTTATCTGTCTTTTCCTGTTAGCTGGTGGGGTTATGATTGGTTCCAGACATTTGCGATCGCAACTGCATTCAATTTAATCCTTGATTCTATCCTTTTGCAGAGATAGGATTCTTCTGACTATGCTCTCCACACCCCAACTCGCCACACCCCCATGCCCTCTCCCTACCCTCAATCACACTAATTCCCAGGTCTGCCTAAACAAAATCACCTGAGAACTTATTTAAATTCAGATTCCCAGGTTCCATCCCACACCTGCTACACTGGGATTCTCATTCAGTGAAACAGCATTCAGTTTGCCTGAGTCTTTGCTCCAGGAGCCTGTTCCTCATACCAGGGCCTGATTCCCGGAGCTAGGCGTGGGGCCTAGAGGCCTAGCTAGGCAGAAAGCTCTGGGGAGCGCTTGAAGGCTAGCAGGGGAGTCGGGGGTGCTGGGTTTGTGTCTACATTAACCTCAGTTTTCACCTTTCGGAACTGCCACTGCCCCTCTCTTGGGGTTGTCAGGAGGGTTCCGTTTCTGGAACCCACCAAGTTGGGTTCCACTGTAGGGCCTTTGCACGGTGGGGTTCCCTCTGCCCGGAACACCCTTGTCCTAAGTCCCTGCGTGGCTTGTGTCTTTTTAACATTTAAGTCCATGAGAAAATGTTTGAATGTTACCCTCCTAGAAAAGCTTCCTCTGACTGTGAGATCTGTTTCCCCACTACGTCTGCCTTGCTTTGCCTACAGACTCATCCTTCCTAGCCCATTATTTTATTTTATTTTTTAAAGATTTTATTCATTCATGGGGGGGGAGGGGGAGAGGCCACAAGCAAAAGGAGAGGCTGAGGGAGAGGGAGAAGCCCCAACATGGGACTCGATCCCAGGACCCTGGGACCATGACCTGAGCCAAAGGCAGATGCTCAACCAACTGAGCCACCCAGGCGCCCCCCCCCCCCCAGCCTGTTATCATGGGTTATTTTCATGCCTGCACCTATTCCTATCTGATTTCTTCTTCTGGCCTTGTTTTCTTGAATCCCGAGTTTTCTACATGAGAACATAGGCTCTGTGATGATGGGGTCTTGCCTGGCACGTGGTAGGTGCTCACTAATTACTTGTCAAATGGAGGCCTCTCCAAGTTGCTATAGGAGAATATGATGTTAGTGTGACCCCTGGGTTCCCAAATGGTTCAACTGCTCTCCTAATTGTTCTTTCCTGACCCCACAGAGGTTACCATGCTCATGGCAGTGATTCACCGTGGAATGTTACTGCCATTTGGAACAAGGGTCACTGTTGACCAGTGGGAAACAACATCTGTAGCTTGCTTGCTTTCTTTTTTAGACTATGGAGCATTTAGATGACCACAACTTTTTAAAAAATATTTTATTTATTTATTCATGAGAGAGACAGAGAGGCAGAGACACAGGCAGAGGGAGAAGCAGGCTCCATGCAGGGAGCCTGACGTGGGACTCGAGCCTGGGACCCCAGGATCACACCCTGGGCCGAAGGCAGATGCTCAACCACTGAGCCACCCAGGCATCCCCATCTGTAGCTTTCTATGTGAATGTCACCTTAAATTTTCAGAGAGCTTGTAGGGATTTGCACTGTGTGTCCCTATGGGTGAATAATCTGTGACAATGGATCAATTAAACATGAAGGTGATATAAAGTAAACTTGATCAATTTTGGGAAACCCCCCTCCCCTTGTTTGAGTGCTACTAGAGCCAGTTTTGGCAGGGAGGTGGGGACTGGGGGCCGTGCGTCACTCTGTAGGACACCAGGAGGCCAGAAGTACATGTTGGAGAGGTTTGTCTGTCCGACCTCAGCAGACGACATGAGCTGATTTTTGCAGATCTGTTGCCGAGAAGGCTAAGAGGGTTGACAGCGACAGCCATCCCCCGGGGTCTGCAGTGCTGGAGAGGACTGAGCCGAGTCCTGTGCCGCCTGGAGCTGTGGGCCGAGGCGTGAGCTGAGGCCTGCCCCACCACCTGGAATGGGCTGGCGTTCTGTGCTGGGAACCCGTTCCAGTTTTTCAAGATCGTGGTTTTCAAACTGCTCCATGTTTCAGGGGCAGGCTACGATTGGGGTCGGGATGCAAAGAGCAGACGTCTGGAGCTTCTCTCTCTACACCCCATGTTCACCAACAGCATCTCATTAAAAAAAGCATAATTTTGTATACTTGCCTTTTTAGTTTATTTTTTGTATATTTGCCTTTTTAAAAAGATGCTTTTTACGTTTACAGAAAAGTTGCAAAGAGTGTGCGTGGCTAAGCTATGGTTTCCTCCGTCGTGAACACCTTACGTGGGGATGGTATGTTTGTTAGAATTAAGGAACCAACATGAATGTACTATTATTAACTAAAATCCATACTTTATTCAGGTTCCCTCAGCTTTTCCCGAGTGTTCCTTTGCTCTTCCGATACCCATCCAGGATACCCCGTTACGGTTAGTGGTCCTGTCTGCTTGCGCTTCTCTTGCCGTGATTGTGTCTCAGACTTTTCCATATTTTCGGTGACCTTGACTATTTAAGGGGGTACTGGCATTTTGTAGAATGTACCTCGGTCATGACTTTTATGATGTTTTCCTCCTGATTAGACTGGGATTATGGGTTTTGAAGGGGGAAAAAAAAAAACCCGGTGGTAAAATACCATTCTCATCACATTGTATCGAGGGTCCACACCATCAACATGACATAGGATTGCTGATGGGAATTTTGATTGCGTGGCTGAGGTAGTATTTGTTAGGGTTCTCCAAAGCCAAGTTACTTATTTTTCCCTTTTTCAGTACTGAACCCTTTGGAAGAACGTCACTGTGTGCAGCCACGCTATTGAGATGAGGAGTTATGCTCCACCTCCTAGAGAGGCTGGTAGCTACATAAATTATTTAGATTGTTTCTGCATGGGGAAATTTATCTTTTCATCCTTATTTATTTATTTATTCAATGACTTATTTATATCAATGTGGACTCATGGATATTTATCTTGTACTTTGGATTATATAATCCAGTACTGTGTTACTTATTTACATTTGGCCTTTTAGGAATTTTATTCAAACAAACAGAATTCTGTTATTTAAAAATGTTAGAAAACTTTAAAAAAATCTTTCCCTCTTTTTTCCCTTTAAGTATTCTATTTATGCATTTATTTGGAGCAGTAAAGAATGAGTTATCACTTAGATTTTTACTTTTTTTGCAAGAATAAAGTTCAAATATAAGTATTCAGTTGTTTTTTGGAGAAGTAAAGTCAAAAGGCATCTTTTCCTCTATTGTATACTGAGTTTGCACTATGTTAAATTAATGTTGAGATCAACTCTAGGGAGATTTGTAGTCATCTTTTAAAGATTTCATTCATTTACTCATTCATCATTCATATTTAGAGAGCATGAGCAGGGGAAGGGGCAGAGGGAGAGGGAGAGAGAGAGAATCTCTAGCAGACTCCCAGCTGAGCACAGAGCCCGACCCAGGGCTCGATCTCAGGTCCCTGAGATCATGACCTGAGCCGAAACCAAGAGTCAGATGCTTAACCACCTGAGCCACCCAGGTGCGCCTGTAGTCATCTGTCATTTAAAAACTCCTTAGGAAGTGGAATAGCATATAGGGGTTTAAGAACACTTTTTGGTCTTCCTATCTTTTTTTCTTTAGATTTTTCTTAAATTGAAAACGCAAATCAGCATACATACAGCTGAAAGAGTGGTTGATTTGTTATAGAAGCCCCCACGTCTTTCTCGCTTTCTGTTTTCTAAGACAAATGTGCCGTATGCAGTACTTTTCTCTACTAAAGAATAAAGTTAAATAGACTGTATGTAAACTTCTATCTCAGCTCTTTTTAAAGCATCTAAAAGTCTAATGTGTCTTCACCTGCCTATCGACCTGGTTTAAAATAAAGGCAAAGCATTCTAATAATATTTCATCCTCTTTCCTTCTTTTAGTGGTCTAGATTTTCTTTTGTATTTTGTTAATTCTGTTCTGAAATTCAGTGCTTTTAGGTGTTCTTGTTTCTGTGCCAGTCTACGCACACAGGAATTCTTTAGAGAGTGGTTTTGGTTGTAGGCAAGTTCTCCTTTTTTAACATCAAAGTTGTGGGCCATTGTATGTGGAGACCAGATGACCTGGCCAGTTGGGCCAGAGATGTGTCTGAGCCAGGTATTGGTTAGTGGCTTCATGTGCAGTGGGCTACGCACGTGGCCCTAGAGCTCTGAGGCCCGCTGAGGACCCAGTCCTCCTACAGAGAGTGTGAGGCCCATCCCAGCATGGCTTATCCCATGAGTAGCCAATTGCACTCGGGCCTGTGAATCAGTTCCCAGTAGGACTAAGTGATAGGCCCACAGCTGGACCTTGACATCTGGCTAGACAGGCATGAAGCATTTACCGTTGCAATCAAATCAAGAATAACGGTATTAATTTAGAACATGTTGAGAAGTCATTATTGTATTGCATGATAATTAAGCACAAGGTAAGCATAAAGAATAAGCACCTCACTTAATTGACTGTAATTATTTTAACACAGCCAGATCAGACATTCAGTTCTCATTCTTTCTCATTGAAGTGGTGTGTATACTAATGTCTTCTGATTCTACCCAGGATTTTGTTCTCAATTTAATTTGATTATTGATTAAGTCATAGACCCTTAATCTGATGACTTCTATGTAGTAGTACAAGTTTCCTCACGTGTTCGTTTCCTAGGGCCAAGGATCTGGAGAGGCCTTGACATTGTCTATAACTAAAATGATCATATATTCAATGAGCAGGAATGACAAGAAACGAATATAATTTCTTTTCTTTGTCATAGCACACAAACCAAGCTGCGTCTGGGGCAGGGATGGAGAGCCATAGCTTCAGATAAGGCCTAGGCTTCTTTAGCCTTGGGAGTCTCTTCACGCTGCCCCTCAGAGCTGATGTACGAGGGAGGTATCAGAGCCCCAGGGCAGGGAGGATGGTGCCCCCCCCACCTCAACCGAGGGTCTTTAGGTCCTGAATTAGCTTCTGGGCTCTCCAGCCACCCTGGACCCTCTTCTCGTCAGAGGCTAGGCTTGGAGGACTTTGTTTCCCAAAGCAGAGGCTTGCTTTTCTTCAAAATGTAGATGCACCGCTCAATGCTGCAAAAATGAGTTTAGGATTACGTTAGTGGTGGGTGTTTAAGTGATTGTAATTTACTGAGCACACCCTCCTCATTCAGTTTTGCAAAGCCTCCCACAGCATTTAACTGGTCCACTTTGATCTGATCAAGCCCGCTTTCCTGCCGTGGCTGATTGTCCAACAAAAGGACAGACTTACACATGTGTAGGGGAGCGTAACCTGGACTCAGTAGCCTGAGCACTTTTCCCTTCCCTTTAAAGTTTCTTTAGGTTTCACATTTTAAGGGGTCAGTGAGACTTCCATTTGTCTGTCGTTTTACAAATGAGTCATGAAAGAATGGAAAAAATGGGTTTTCCCATGTGATGGCTCACATGACAGCCTTCACAAAACATAAGGAAGAATGGCACGTAAGGAGTAGTGAGCCCTTAAAGCTTCCAAAGATTGAGAGAAAAGAAAGAATGAATTCTCAAAAATTTTGCGCAACTTTCATCAATTTTAAAGAGGAGGCCCAAAATAAATAAGTGAGACATGTAAAAACCTGTTCACATCAGTAAATGCCAGCTTTTTTTTTCACATTTTTAAGGTATTTGCAGATGTTTTGGTCAAAAGCTGCTTACTTAGAAAAATCTGCATTTAAAAGAAAGAGAGTAGGCTGCAGTATGGATGTTTTTAAAAAGGCAGCCTTCTGAGTCTGCCTCTGAATCCATTCGTGAGCCTAATTTACTTGTTCATAGTCCTTCGAGACGTTTGAGGAACACAAGTGGGGTGGCTGATTATCCTTCAGTTCTCGCAGGATCTCCTTTCACATAAGCAGGGCATCTCTGAGTAAGCCTGCTTGACCAGCTCCACTCGTTCATCCTTCTGCAGTTACAGACCGAAAATGCCCTGACTTATTAATTGTACAATCTGTCATTCTTAGGTAATTTAAGTGCATTTTCTACTATACACGGCTATTTATGCATGATCTTAAATGGCTTATATTCACAATTAGAGGCTGTGGTCAATGCTGGAAGGAACTCTGGCCTGATATGGTAACCTGAGTTCTGGTTTTGTCTCTGCAACTGGCTTAGTGAGACTCTGGCAATTTATTTCTGGAAATTCCACTAGTACTTCCTGTCTGATTCAGGCCCTGCCTCTGGAGCTGGGATACATTAACCTAGTCCTAGTGACAACCCTCTCGGGATTCACGGTCTAGTTCAGTGGTTCTCACACTCCACTGCGCACCGGAATCCCCCGGAGGGCTCATCAGAATGGAGTGCTGGGCCTCACCCTAGAGTTTCTGATTCAGTAGGTCAGGGCTGGGCGGAAAATTTGCATTTCTAACAAGTTCCCAGATGATGCTGATGCTGCTGGTTTGGGGACCATGATTTGAGAACCACTGATCTAATGGTTCAGCTGACACATCAGTTACCACAATTCAAAGATTAAATGCTGTGAAATAAGTATAAATAATGTGCAGTGGGCACCAGAGTGTGAAGAAGTGGGTCCAAAGATGAATGAACAGCTGGAGATCTAAGGAGCCCCAATGGAAGAGGGAGAGGTGGAGCAGGATCTTGGCGAGTGGCTAAAGACCTGACAGGTAGGACCTTTGGGGGGATGGCATCATCCCAATCTGTTGATGAGTGGGGGAGTGCAGGGGGTGTGTGGGAGCAGGAGCTAGTCTAGCATGGGTGGACTGAATAGTGGTGTGGCGGAAAGGAACACCCAGACACAGATGGAATTGAGAATGAGAGAGCGGGGAAGTGAAGCGAAACATGTTTTTGGTTGTGGAGTGTTGGCAGCAAGGGAACAGCATGATCAGAGCCATGCTGAAGAAGAGCAGCTCCGGCGCCGTGACAAATGGCTCGGAAAGAGACAGTGATTTGGGGAACTATTGGGGCAGCCCAATCTCCACACCGGGTGGGGCTGACGAAGAGCTGGACGTGGGAGGGATGCAGTTATGGGTGCGTCTGCGCAGAAGCCACAGGTGTGGGAGTTGATTGGGGACAGGGAGATGGAAAGGTCAAGGAGGGGTGGAGGATTCAAGTCTAAGTCATTGGGGAAGAATGAGAGTGGCTGGATCCCACAGGAGAAACAGATTTGCTAAGAAAACGAACACCTGGAACCTTGGTTTCTGTAGCAGGGCCCCGGACCAGGAGCTTTGAAAGGTCGCTTTTTGTTTGATCGTAATCAATGTTTCGGTTGCTGCTTATCTGAAACATTACAGAATATATTTGTGTAAAAAGCAAATGGCCCGTGTGTAACAGGCACTGATATATGTGACTGATCCTGGATACTCACTGGCCCTAAAATACTTGCACCTGTAAATAGAATTCTCTTGGAACTTAGTTTTGCTTATAGTTTTCTAAGAATGTCGACTTGCCCGGTTCCTCCTATTTTATATATTATGCACGTGAACATTTTCTGTGTGTATTTCTATGTAGATATTTCAAATAACTAGATATTTGCAATCTTTTTGGCTTGTTCTCCTATTCTAGTAATCACAGCATGTATCGATAGATTTCTGCACAACCTTCTCTTTCATCCACTGGATTATGAGCTCCTTCTGAGTAAAGGACGTGTCTTAATCATTTTTGTCTTCCTCACTGTACTCCTCACGAGTGACTACGTAAAGTGGCCAGCGAATGTTGGGGGAACTGGATTGAACCACTGAGTAAAAGAGTCAATTACTATCTGTTTTTTTTTTTTAAGATTTTATTTATTTATTCACGAGAGACACACAGAGAGAGAGGGGCAGAGAGACACAGGCAGAGAGAGAAGCAGGCTCCATGCAGGCAGCCCGATGCGGGACTCGATCCCAGGACCCCGGGTCATGCCCTGGACTGAAGACTGACGCTCAACCGCTGAGCCACCCAGGCCTCCCCTGTTTCTTTAGCGAGAGACAAAAAGGCTGAGGCAATAAAAAGCAGTAGTTTGAAGGGAAATGGAAATCCAGGTATTTTGAGAGGTTGAAAGAGGAAACAGTTAATTCAGTAGACTTTTCGGGACTAGAACATAGATATTCCCGGGCACGTTAGGAAGCAGAAGGCCGTAAAATCCAGGAGAGCTTTCAGTTCTGTCTTAAATTAGCCATTGGGCACCTGGGCCAGGCTTTCCTACTCTGGACCTCAGTTCCCTCATTTGTAAGGTCGTGGTTGTAGGTTATAGAATTTTCTACCTCTTTGCACACCCTTAGAATCCCGAGCGGGAAAGCATGAGCAGAGCCTCAGAGGTGGGAGAGAGCATGCGTGTCCTTTGTGACCAGGGCGTGCCATGCTAGCCAGAGGCCCAGTTCCAGAAGGTCGTTGCTGCTCAGTTAGGGCACCTAGGATAGATCCTACGGGAAAGTCTCGAACGAGGTGGCCTAATTGGGAATGCTGTGCGAGAGCAGGAGAGAAGGCCCAGGGAGTGGGAGCAGGAGCCGCGGTTGCTTGCTTGGGGCCTCCTCTCGGGAGGAGTCTTACGTGGTGTCTCTCAACACAGCTCACCTGGGGTAGGGGAAGGGGAAGGGGAAGGGCGGACCTTTGTCTGCTGCTCGTCTCCCGCTGGGTAAGGGCAGCTCCACTCTTTCAGGTTGGGCATCCCTGGCTCCCGGGGGTCCCCGTGGGCGCCTCACGAAGCAGTACCAGGGAAGCCTGGGCTGAAGAGGCCCCGTCAGGTTGCACGTGGATGCAGCTGCCCGGATTCTTCATGGGACTGGCCGCCGTCCAATGGCAGGACTCTGAGGTGAGTTTGGGAGGATTTGAAGCAAAGCATAAAAGGCGGCGGACTAGGGAGCTCTGGAGGGATTCGCAACCGAGGAACCACGTAGTCAGAGGTGCGCAGTGGCCTGTCGGGAAGGCTCAACAGCCAACTCTCCAGAAAACAATGAATGTGTGTGCGTGCGCACACTTACATGTGCTATAAAGTATCCTGACATAATGGATGTGTAGCTCGCAATTCATAAATAATAAATCATACAGCTTTCTTTATTGTAAAGTGCACATAGCTGATTGATTTGACGGATTTTTTTTTTTTTAAGATTTTATCCATTTGAAAGAGAGAGAGTGTGTGCGCGCACACAAGTACGCAGAGCTCAGTGTGGGGCTTCACTCCAGGACCTAGGGATCATGACCTGAGACAAAGGCAGACTCCTAACCGACTGAGGCACCCCGGTTCTGACAGGTTTCTGTTGGTTTTTGCTGAACTCTTGAACTTATGGCCAACCCATGGTTGCAGTGGATGAAAGCAGGTGGTTGATGCGCTCTTGTGACAGTAGGGAGCACCATCAGGTGAAACGACGACGGCACGGCCCAGACCTTCACTTGTTCATGAAGCGTCTTTGTGAATCGGACAGCATTAGGAGAATTATTTCCACAGCTTTTCGTTTTTTTTTTTTTTCACAATATACCTGCTATAGGCACCCCGTATTTTATTAACATTTGGTCCATCAGTTTTTTTAAGCCTAGACAATCATCAAAACAGAAATCAAACCGTAATTTATAGGGGCTTGCCAGTTTCCCTATGAAAACCGTCCCATTACAGCCAACTTCAAGTTACAGGGAGTAGATGCCCAGTAGCGCCTTTCACAGTATTTTCACATATGGGCAACATTAGCCCTAAATAGCCTCAAAGACATAGATATTAGTAAAATGTGTTAAAGTAGCAAAGAAGTGGTGGATTTTGAATACTTGTTATCTTTGGGTTTAATTTATTTCACTATAAGTTTAATTTTTCATAATTGGTGTGTTTAACAACTGATAACATTTAAAGAAAAAGATTTTATTTAGTCATGAGAGAGACACAGAGAGACAGGCAGGGACATAGGCAGAGGGAGAAGCAGGCTCCCTGCAGGGAGCCCAATGCGGGACTCAATCCCAGGACCCCAGGATCACACCCTGAGCCAAAGGCAGACCCTCAACCATTGAGCCACTCAGGTGGCCCCAACTAATAAAATTCTTGAAAACTTCCAGTGGGTTCTCAGGAACTGGGATGGGTCAGCCCAGCCCACTCCTAGAGTTATAGTTTTAGAAGATCACCTTGGTAGCCAGCTGTAGAAATATTTTGAAAGGGCGTGCAAGGAAACAGTAACTGGGCCGGAGTAGGGGTGAAAAGTAGAAGATAGACTTGGGGAATGTCTTCACCCTGCCAGCACGAGGGTTCAGGTGAAGTCAGGTTAATAGAGGTGATGCAAATTTTACAGGGCTGCCTTCAAATGACTTTTACTAAAGTCTCCTGCAGGTGCTCTTGGAGCCTTACAGAGCTCTTACCTGTGCAAAACCCATGTCCTCGGCGATCTTCTGCTTGATGACCCTGGGCCAAAAGAATTGAAGACTGAGGCCCTGCCCCCACCACAGCTGTGGGGTGCCTTCCGGGAGAATGGGATCCATGTCAAGGAAGCCACGGCCTTATTTTCCTAAGTTTGCAAAGCTGGGGGAGGAGGCTCTAGAAAGGTTTCGGAATCACGGGTGTACCTGGGACCCCTCGCATAAATCTGAGTCCAGGAGCTTGAAGTTAGTTGCTGGGTTGTTTTTCCATGACTCAGAGAGGCGGGGGTAGACGGGCTTCTCCGTGTCCCCGCAGCTGTGGAACTGGGCCTGGAAACAGCCCCTCTGCCCCGTCCTGGTTTGGCCCCTGGAAGCCACAGAGGTGTCCCTGCCCGAAGACCTCCTGCAGCCTTTGCAGATCAGCTCGTGGAGATAAATGCCTCAAGGCCAGGAGCCGGCCCCCCAATCCATCCACACTCACAGGGTGGGTGAAGTTCATTTGTGGGTCATCAGCCACCACCACCCTTAGTAGAAAAATGAGGTGAAGTAGATCCAAGGGTGGGCACAGCCCCTGGTGCATGCAGCCAGTAGCTTGGGTGTGGAGTACGGGGGGGCGGGGGGCAGGGGCCTTGGACTGTGGGAGATGGGGGAGCCCTGGGCTGTGGGAGAGGGAAAGAGGATGCACTTGAGGTGCAAGGCAGATTTTAATCGTGCTCGGTTTTGAACTTGATAAACGAGGAGCCCGTGGAGCAACAGGTCAGGGTGTTGGAGAGGATATGAACGGAGGCATTGAGAGTAGAAAGGCCCGTGAGGCTGCGACTGAGACGGTCTTCCCGTGAGGATGTTGAATGAGAGACATTGACCTGTGCTCAGAAAAAGTGTCAGGGGCTAGGGGCCCGAGGACTGGACAGGGAGGAGTGTCTGGGGAGCTCTGAACCCGAAGGAAATGGCCCAAAATAGCTGAGACACATGGTGGAACAGTGGGGCCCAGTGTGTTCACGCTGACAGTTTATCTTTTCAGAGTTGTGATCATGGGAACTGGCCTCCTTTCCTCCTTCTTAAAAAAAAAAAAAAAAAAAGAAAAAAGGAGTCAGGGACTCTGCAGTATCATAAATGACCCAGGGTCAGGAAGACAGTGACACTTTTGTCCATACTTTGGACAGTGACCATGTCCATACTTTGCTCCGGCCCCATAATAGTCCATGTGGGGAGTAGACCAACCTACTTTAAGCTAAAGGGAAATATCAACTTTTTTCCTGTTTGATGTTTCTTGCTGTGTTTTCCGTATTAATCACTTCATTTTCCCTTGGTCACAGGCCTGATTATATATTCTTTTTTTTTTTTCCTCTCCCAGTTGTCAGCTGCCTGGTGTGTCAGGCAGGTTTTTCACCATGAGAGAGGGACACAAGAGAGTGCGAGCAGGCCAGGTTACCACCGAAAGTGTGTGCCGCTCTCGGTGGTTATGTTCCTGAACATCCAGAAAGCCCAGTGCTGCTGAAGTCTAGGCTTTGAAATGACCATGTGGTTTTGCATTCAGCGAAAAAAAACTCTACCCCAGACATGTTTAAGGGTTGTTGGTTTGGGAGAAATTAGAGGACTCCAACGTGAAAAGACAGAGCCCTGCCCAAAGGGGTAGCAGAGTGAGTTTTCTACATCACAAATCTGTCGAATAAGTAGATTTGGATGTGACCACAGGCTTGCCATATGAAATTCTATGCCATGGGAATTAAAGTTAGCGGCTTTGTGAGGACACATGTTGCAGACTGTGGAGACTTTCTTGTAGCCTTTTGCCAACGTGGAGAAGCATGGAGAAATAAAGGTGGACTTCTCTGCTCTGATCCTCTTAGGCACTCACTGTGTCCCCATGCACAGGGGAATACTGGGGGGAATTAAATGTCACTGCTCCTTATAATGCATCAACGTGGACGTGTTAGTCTGCTGCTACAGGAAGAGGACAACTAGAGAAAAAAACTCCTTGGGTCAGTTAGGCATTGTGTTTAGCTACCAGTATCAGAACCACCCCCCCCGCCCCCCCCGTGGCTTTGCTTGCCATGTGAAAGCAGTCTGGAAGCTTGATGGCTGCAGGCAACTCCAGCTTTCCAATCTGCCCTGTCCAGGTGGTTGGCCCTTGACCAGGATGGCTGCTGGGCCTCCAGACCTTGTATTGGATGAAGAGGGGAGAAGAAAAGAGTCTGCGGTCTCCCAAGGACCTGCATCAGAGTTCCATCACTCCTATTTACATCTCATTAGCCAAAGCTGAAGCACATTGGCCTGGCTGCAGCATTGTATTTAATTCCTTCTCTTTTATAAATCTCATTTTTTGAACAATTGATTCACCCCCAGTCTCCTGGTCATTACTGCAAGAGATTGGGAGAGAGCTCATGGGAGAGTAAGGTTCTTTAGTTTCTTTCCGGATGATTCCCTGCCAAGAGGTCTTCCTCTGTCTCCTCAATAGTAGTAACTCCAATATCATGAACCAGTCAGGGTCTATCATAGAGGGAGAGCTTGTAGGTTATAGGGATTTAAGGGATTTATTGTAATGAATTGGCTTGTCCAGTTGTGGGGCTAGCTAAGCATACTTGAAATCCATAAGAGTTTTGAAATTAAGGCAGTTAAGAGTATATCATGAGCAGACTGGCACTCCAAGGGCAGGAGCTAAAGCTTGGAGTCTCTGGATTCAGGGAGGGTTTAAGCTTTTTTTTTTTTTAAAAGAGCTTTTCAGCTAATTCCATCAGCCCCATTCAGTATCATCATCTTTCTTTTGACTAAATTCAACTGATGACAGACCTTAATTACATCTGCAAGGGCCCTTCACAGCAGCCCTAAATTATATTTGACTGAATAACTGGGAAACTGTGTGTGTGTGTGTGTGTGTGTGTGTGTGTGTGTGTGTCCTGCAAAAAGGTGGCTGTCCCCCCCTCCTTCCTCCGGGACCGGGGAGAGAATATTCCTTACCACCAACCTGAAAACATACAAGAAAGCTAATTCCGGGACGTGTGGTTTAGGCTCACCAGGTCGACGCATCACACAAAGCCATCATAGACCATGATTTAGTGGCCATCCAGAGAGAGCTGCGGTAAATACCGATCAGTGTTTCCTCATTTCTGATATTCTGGAAGAAAATGGACTGATAATATCACTGGTAGCTAACGAGAGGCTGGCAGTGTGCATTTTAATTATTTTTCTGCTGTTTTCCTCTCCGTTTATCATAGATAGCTGAGACCTTATTCTTCATGCTTTTGTTAGGCAAGTAAAGGGCTTTGAGGCTCATCAGCCATGTGAGCTCATCAAAGTTAACAGAACTTAAAATTTGCTTCTAAAACTATTATGGCAAGATGTCCATTTTTTTTAATAGCACAAATTATTTTTCTCATCTGTGGCTTTTCTGTCTTCCGTATATAGAGATGTGAATTGTGCCTTTCATTCTTTATTCAGGCCCAAAATAGCTTTGTAGCTAAAGGAAAAATTAGTAGCATTGCAAATTTGTTTTTCCTGATGAGACTCAGATGCTCACTAATCTTTTATTGGAAGAGTTCTCTATATTCTTTTTTAAAATAATGGCTCTATTGAGAATTTGATTGACACACTATGAAGTTCACCTTTTTAGAGTCTGCAATTCAGTGATTCTTCGTATCTTCACAGTTTTGAATTAATCACCACTAATTCCAGAACTGTTATATTCTTTTATATTAAATATGGAAATACCTTAAGACAGTGAAGAATTTGAAAAACTTAGTTCTGTTATCTGATCTAAATTCACCTCAACACAGAAGTTGGTGACTTTTGGTGAGGGCAGAGTTGCAAATGGTCGGGCTTGGTTTTGTGGAAAGAATACACATCTGGGGTTTTCTTCCAAATGTAAGTCTATTATTCCTTCAGATGTAATTCAAAATTGGGGCTTTCATTCGCTTGTTCAGCAGAGATTTATCAAACTTTACTCGGGGTGAAGCTAGAGCCCGATGAGACTTTGTCAGAAACCTTGTAGTCAAGTGAACGGAGGGATTGGTAAAGTCCTTGCTGGCCCAGGAGGCACGAAGCCACTGGAGCCAGCAGACCCCGTGGGTGGAGACCCCATAACTGTGATTTGCAGGAGGGAAGGGACCACAGGTCTTGAGAACCCATTTGAGCATTCCATGAGAAAGCCAAGTCTTCTTAGGGGTTGGTGTGACAGCAGCTGCGAGCAAAGCTACTAAGGTCTTCTAAGAAGTGGCCACAGGTCCTGGGAAGTGCGGTGAATGTTGCTGCCACCAGTGAGAAATGACACATGTGGTGTGGTTTGTGTCCTCACTTCCTTCCTATCCTGTCCTTCCACATCACCTGTCGGAGAGGCCCTCCCTGACCAGCTCTGGACCCGGAGCCCTGTCCTGCGCCTCCACTCGCTCTGCTGTTTCTCCTGAGCTCTGGGGTGCGGGCTGTTATTGCAGCCTGGCCCCCCACTGCTGTGTGCAGTCAGGGCCGCAGGAGAGCAGATGTCTCGTGCTGAGCTTGCCCCAGTGCGGCGTCTGGTACCGAGTCTGGCCCATGGTGCTATGAGGACTTGCTGCTGCACGAGTGCAGGATCTGAAACAAAAAAGGTATGGACCTTGAGAACCTCCCAGAGGTCCCGCCTCCTCATTCCATTATCTCCGGTGGTTATGATTTCAACATAGGCCTTCTGGGGGGCGGGGGTGGGGAAGCACAAGCATTTAGGCCAAAGCAAGACCTTTCTCCATGTCCTTCAAACTCCCATCCTCTCTATGCCTCTCTCTCTCTCTCTTGCCCCATCCCAGGACTCTCGGCGCCCAGCATGCCATGTGCTCTGCGGCTCTAGGGCTCTTTGAGCAGGATGCCCTTCCTCCCTTGTCCACTTAGACCTAGAACCTCCTGTGCCTTTCTAGGGTCTTCCCTGACCACCCATTTTCCCTGCGGGCTGAACCACTTCTGTCCCCGCTCCGTGTTTGCACAATCTTTTCATGCACAGCTGTGATGGTGCACAGTAGATTTTGGTTGTAGGGCCACACAGGCAGCCTCCTCCATGAGATCGCCCGCTTTAGGAGGACAGCGTGTGTCCCATTGAACTCTGAGTCCTCCGTGCTTGGCGGATGGCGTAGCGGAGAGTGGGTATCCGGTAGATGCTGGAACAAGAAGTGCAATTCAAACAAGCACCCACTCATCAGTGAGTGCAGCCCGACCCCAGTAACGGCCAGGAACAATGTAGGGGCACGCGCATCAACGGGAGTCCAGTAAGCGCCGGTGTCTTGCGCAGTGACGAGTGTGTCAGCGCGGAGAGCCGCAGCAGCAGGTGTGCCCCAGCTGTTCGGCCTGGCCCTGAGCCGAGCTGCATCGTGGCTCCGACTGAACGTGCCCGGGTCAGTGCTCGAGAGACGCACAGAGCTGCTTAGAACAACTCCAAGAATGTGTAATAAAGAATGTGTTACTCCGGTCTACCTGCTGCTGCAGATTTTTGCAGATCTTTGTTGGTTTTGGGTTTTATTTGAGAAATTAGTGAGAGGCGGGCCTTTGGAAAAGCAGAAGCAAGCTGTTGGGCTCAGTGATGTGCTAACTGAATGAACTGGGCTGGACGAGGGGCTGGGAGTCCCGGGTGCTAAGGCGGGTGCTCCGCCTCCCTGGTGGGCAGCCTGGGGCCCTGGCCTGGTTCCCCGCCGCTGCTAATCGGGCCCTCCTTTCCTATCACCCATCTCCTCTGGTCACAGGCCTGCTTCTGGTTCTCACAAGGAGAAAATACAGGTGAACCCACAAACACAGGTTCTTTTTGTTCTTCAGGCTGACATGCTAATGTTTTTTTTTTTTTTTAAGGTTTTATTTATTCATGAGACAGAGAGAGAGAGAGGCAGAGACACAGGCAGAGGGAGAAGCAGGCTCCATGCAGGGAGCCCCATGTGGGACTCGATCCTGGGACTCCAGGATCATGACCTGAGCCAGAGGCAGATGCTCAACCCCTGAGCCACTCAGGTGTCCCTAATATATTTATTTAAAAAAAAACGCTTTTTCTCTTTGTTTCATTCAAATTAATTCTTGTATTATCTGAATATCATTAGATAATGAGAGGAAAGATAGTTCGTTTTCCCCAGTGAGAATCCGGGCGCGATGAATGTGGTGCTTCATAGGAGCTATCTGCCCTCACCCTGCGTCAGCCTGCCCTGTTTATACTGGAACTGCCACTGATGCCCCGGCCCTGCCCCAACACACCCCACACCCTGAACATTAAACACCGTGAACAGGAACACCATACCATGAGCATTAAAAGGGGGGAAATGTCCATAATTTTATTTTCTGGGCATGTTGACATCAAATAAATTATAGCACAGACAAATATGCCCTGGATCCCTTTCCTGGTGCATGAATTCATAACCTTCACAGGTTAATAGAATGGTTGTGGGGTGTTTCTTGGGTGCTGCATTTTGTATAGTCAGCTCTTGAGGAGTGAGAGAAGCTTCACCCACTTGGGGGCACCCAGGTATTTATTTAATAATAATAATAATAAACCAAACCAAAACCAACCGGCAGGAATTGCCAATGGAAAGTAATTTGATCTTAAGAAAAAAGGGGAGAAATACCCAGTGCAGGTAGACCGTGTCAGCATAACTCGTTGGGAAAGTCTGTCTGCGTTGAACACAGCTGACCATATCCTAAGGAAGGAGAGTCACCAGACAGCCTGATTTATGGTGCCGGGTCCGTAAAACCCCAGCCAGGCTCCTGTTAGCGGGTATTTCTGCACAGGCCTGCAGCCTTGGGTGGCTCAGAGGGAAGCCAGCAGTGGGAAGGCGGAAGGAGCAGTGAGTGAGAATTCAACTGTAAGCTTCCTCGGGGCCACGACCACATTTTCTCATTGTCTGTCGTGTGCTGGATGCCCAGTGTGCCCAGACGCGATGACTGTCCAGTGAATGCTGCATCAGTGCATTGGGGGAATGGATGGGGAACTGAGAACGGGCAGGCAGGGGAGGGAAGATTTAAAGCAAGGATGACCTATTAATAAAGGGAGTTGGTTAGCATGAGACACAACCACAAGGCAATGCGTGTGTTGTGATATGTATTTGCTTGGCTAGAACGTTTGCACCAGAGACCAGCCTTGGTGGGGAAATTCCCTCGTTACCTATTCTACTTGAAATTTTGTGGGGTTGAGCTTTGTATTAAGTATGTGTTATGTATGTGTATATATAATAGACTTGTTCATTTGCATTTTGAGCATGTAATCAAGCATCACAGACGCTCAGACACCGTGAATGCTCGAATTACAATTTTTATGGTACCATCCAATATAAATTTATGATTATAATGTTGCTTTGAGGTTGGGGTGAACGAGATCCTGAAATGCCTTTTGAATTCTTAAATAATAGTTAATTATGTTAGATGTTTTTAGGGTTCTTACTTGTTTCCCCTATTCTAATTCCTTGAGAACTCAAGGCCCAAGTAAATGCTTAGGTCACTCAGCTGCTTTATTAGCCCCTGAAGCACTAACGGAGGGTTAGTCAGCCCAGCCGGTTCAGATCGGCTCCCCCGTGGTTCTAGCTTCTCGAATCTTGGATCCACTTTTATGAATTCAGCCCAGGGCGAATGAACTCTATACATTTGCTAGAAGCCAAACTCACTGGGGACTGATGAAGGCCAGGATACAATTTTATTTAAGAAGCTATTATTTCTGTGTAGTTCGGATAGTTTATTGGTGAGTAAAACATTCTCATGCCAGGAAAATGTGCTGTGAAACCACATTAAGGTCACAAGGGTCCTTGGAGGGTATAGAGCAACGCGAGCCTGATGGCCTTAATCGTGAAGCACCATTTCCACCTTGGAAGTTTAATCCTAGAGGCATTTATGGAGTGTCTGTTGCATGTAAGGGAAAAAGGGAGCCAGCAGCCGTTGAACCCTTTCTATGCAACAAGTGTGATGCTTGGTGCTTTTACACACTTGGTTTTACATGCTTGTGGCATATAAATCACTGTGGAGTATATAGGGCTGAAAGAACTAGCCTCCATCCTTAAGGACCTTCTAGATCTGTGCTGTCTGGCTTGATATGGGTACGTGTGGCTATTTAGCACCAGAAATGTGGCCAGTCCAAACTGAAATGTGCTCTAAGTGTAAAAAGCACCTTAGGTTTCTAAGACAAAGTACAAAAGAAATGTAAAATATTTCCTTAATAATTTTTATATGAATCGTATGTTGAAATTACATAGTATTTTGGATAAATTTGGTTAAATAAAATGTCATTGTTTTCACTTGTTTCTTTCACTTTTTAATGTGACTACTAGAAAATTTTAAATGATACATGTGGTTCACATTCGTGTTTCGCACCGTGTATTTGTTAGACGGCGCTAGTATACAGGTAGGGCACATACATAAATTGCTAGAATTTCACGATGGGCATTTAAGTTGGGGTGAACTTTTTGGAGGATACTCTGGCGATAACCCATGACTAAACAATCTGGAGCTCTGAGTTACTGTCAGACACAGAATGCTGAGCTTAAAATAGGTACACCTTCCATTGTGTTGAACTTTTTTTCCCGTTGGTTCCTCTATGTTTGTCCTGTCAACAGATGTTTATTTTTTTTAAGGTTTTATTTATTTATCTGGGAGAAGAGAGAGTGAGCATGAATTGGGGGGGGGGAGGGGGGAAGAGGGACAGAGGAAGGAGGGACAAGCAGACCCCTGATTCAGGGCTCCATCCCAGAATCCTGAGATCATGACCTCAACAGCTGTTTATTGGTTAATTATTACGTCAGGCACTGTGTGAGGCATTCTGAGTCTGATACAAAGATAAATCATGGAGAGTTCCAGATTGAAAGACGATTCGCTGTAAGGAGTGGGGTTTAGATTCTGTTGGCCCCCAATAGCTGATACCAGGTGCAACTGGATAGACATCTGAAGAGGTGCCGATGTAGAGCTTTGGCAGCTCCAGAGGAGTGTGGTGACTGTCGGCTTGGAGTCTGTGTTTGAGCCGGAACCTGGAGGATGAGAGGATGTGCATGGGCAGAGGTGGTGCAGGTGGAAGGGACGGACTAGATGGAGGGAACAGTGAGATCAGAAGGTCAGGGGTGAGGCTGGGGGGCTCTTGTAGGAGGAAGGGGACAGTTCACCTGCCTGGGACATGATGTTTGTGCAGGGGGGCGGTTAAGGCCTGGACTTGAAGAGCAGAAGGCTGGGCTGCGGAATCCGGAATAATTCCTATAGTGAGTGCTTAAATGCCAGTGAACGTGTGGTACCCTAAAACAGTCTCTCAAATACCCAATGAAAAGTCCGTCTAAAATTCTAAAGGCCTGAAAGAGTCGTGGCATCCTTTTTGTTTTTCTTCTTCTTGAGAGTGAGGTGACTTAATGTTTAAATTCTTTTTAAAAGATTTATTTATTGGAGAGCGTGCAAGTGTGAATGAGGGGAGGGGCAGAGAAGGGAGAGAGGGAGAGAGAGAGAGGGAGAGAGAGAGAGAATCCCAAGCAGACCCCCCTGAGTGTGGAATCTGACCCAGGCTCCAGCCCACGACCCCGAGATCATGACCTGAGCCGAAACCAAGAGTCAGATCCTTAACTGATTGAACCACCCGTTTTTAAAATAAGTTCTTTTGAAATAATTACTTTGAGTCTAGTTCCTTCAAATCCTTCTAATGTCCTATTTGTTTTGTTCCAAGCAGCAACTCATTCCTTTTAGGAGTAGGGAATACAAGGCCCGAAGGCACGTGTGGGAGAATAAATGTTTCTCTCACAGCCAGTTTGTCATGATGAAAAATCATACCAACTCCGTCTTGTATTTCCCATTCCACGAAAATAGAGAACACTTCTACAAAAATTATTTTTTGAGCAAACGAGGGCAAATAGTCCTAAAGAGCCTTAAAAAAGACAAAATTGGTACATAGCCTGTCCAAGCACAGAGAATTACAGAGGCCGGAGGGCTGAAGGTGCCAAAGGGCGTTCCAGGTAGGATGTTCCATGTTCCAGGTGGACGTAGGAGAAGGCCATCTCGGTCCAAATCCCAGCTCCTCCGTCCACCAGCTTTTCTGCTCACTCCTGACCTCGCCAGATCAATGCTTTTTACCTCCAGCCCTTGACTGCTACCTTTTTGCTTTCTGTCAAAGCCCCTTCTGCTCACCTTTTCATCTGTGGTCCATTGTGTTACCTCGCTCCTCGCTTACTCTCCTGCAAAACCCAGTGTCGGTGAAAACCAGGGTTCTGCAGGCACAACTCTGCTCCAAACAGCTGAGCATACCTGGGACACGCGCGCACACACCTCTGATGACCCGAACTCCATCCCTCCACCCTCTCCAGGGACGCTCAGCGCTCTCTGGCAATCCTACCACGTTCGTTCTTTCCCTTTCTGACTGCTTCACACCTTTGCCTCTTTGCTCAAACCTCTACTATCTCCTCCTGTCTGTCTGTCTGTCTGTCTTGCTCTCTGCTAATGATCCTGCTGCTTATTTCACTAGGAAACTAGAAGCAGCGAGAAGAGGAGCACCTCCTCTCCCCCCTGCCACATCCTCCTGCCTTCACACATACCCGTGTCCCCCAGAGCTGCGCTCTTTTCCGTGGATGAGCTGTGTGTGCTCCTGGCCAAGGTCCACTACCTCCGACCCACCGGGTCTGGTGCTCTTGTCTGTTCAGAACTTGGTTTCTGCAGGATTCTCCTACTAGCTTCGCCTGTGTTCCTCTATTCACCGGGTCATCCCTACTATTCGAACATTCTATACTATCTCTCTTCCTCAAAGATACCCCTTTGAATCCTTTGTCTCTCACCAGCTTTGCCCTACCTCTCTGTTCCTCTTTATTTTATTTTTTTTAAAGATTCGCTTATTTTAGAGACGGGGATGGGTGGGAGAGGGGCCAAGGAGGAGAGAGAGAGAGAGAGAGAGAGAGAGAGAGAGAGAGGGAGAGAGAGAGAATCTTAAGCAGACTCCACGTTGAGCATGGTGCCCGACTAGGGGCTCAATCCCACAACCCTGACATCAGGCCCTGAGCCTAAAACAAGACTTGGATGCTTGGCTGACTGTGCCACCCAGGTGCTCTCTCTGTTCCTCTTTAGAGCAAAACTTGTTTGATGAGGGAGTTGTCTGCTCTTGCTGTCTGCAATTCCCTACCTTTTACTCTCTTCCCAGCGTTTTATGAACATTTTCGAACATACAGCAAAGTTGAAAGAATTTTAAAGTGAATATCCCTGTAACCACCACTTACTCTGCAACTAATGTTTTGTCTTATTGCTGTAACACGTATCTTGCCATCGACTCATACTCCTATCCTTGCATCAACCCATCTTATGTCTGATACATTTTATTTATCTTTAAAAAGATTTTTTAAATTTATTCATGAGAGATACACAGAGAGAGAGAATGAGGCAGAGACACAGGCAGAGGGAGAAGCAGGCTCCATGCAGGGAGCCCCATGTGGGACTCGATCCCAGGACCCCGGGATCACGCCCTGAGCCAGAGGCAGAGGCTCAACCACTGAGTCACCCAGCTGCCCCTAATACATTTTTTATATAAAAACCTTTATCTCGTTTTTTCATTAATTAATTAATTCCAAATTCTTGTATTATCTGAGCCAAGACAGACGCTTAGCCACTGAGTCACCCAGGTGCCCCTGCTTGGATATGTTTTAAACTAAGTTGCAGGCATCAGTGCATTCTTTCCTAAACACTTCAGTGTGCATATTATTAACTGGAGTTCAGTGTTTGTTTATAGTTATTTTCTCTTTTGAGGTGAAATTACACTGAAATGCACAAATCTTGAGTGAACCCCTCAGAGTTCTGGTGAATGCACACCCACCTCTGCGATCCAACCCTTATCCAGGGATGGAATATGGCCATCAGCACAGAAAGCTCCCTCGTGCTCTAGTAGGTACTCTTTTTGGCAAGTTCGCTCACTGAGCATTTATTTTTGAGACTCATCCATATCATTACATTTTTCATGCCTGCCTTTTGCTAAGCATCATTCCATTGGCCATATCACTGTTTGTTTTTCATTTTCCTGTTGATGGACACCTGAGCTCTTTCAGGTTTGAGCTGTTATGAAAAACTTACCATGAGCAAACATAAAAGTCCTTTTGCGGATATGTGTTTCCTTTTGACTAAATACTTCGGCATGAAATGATTTGGTTACGGGGTAGGTATATGTTTAGTTCTATAAGAAACTGCCAGAACTGTTTCTAAAATGGTTGTATCATTTTATATGCGGACCAATAAGTATATGAGAATTCTGATTGTCCTACATTCTTGCCAGCGTCTGATTTTGTCCACTCCGGTGCTTATGCATGTAGTGATATCTTACTGTGCTTTTTATTTAAGTTTCTTTGATAAATATTAACATTAGGCATCTTTTCATGTGCTTACTAATCTTCCTCTGTGAAATGTCCCATCAAATCTTTTGCTCTCTTTTTATTGAACTATAGTCCTTCGTCGGATATATGATTTATATTTATTTTCTTCCAGGCTGTGATTTACCTATTTGTTTTCTTAATGGCATCTTTTTTTTTTTCTTAAAGATTTTATTTACTTATTTGAGAGAGAGAATGAGGGAGAAAGAGAGCGTGAGTGGGGGGAGGAGCAGAGGGAGAGGGAGAAGCAGACTCCCTACTAAGCAGGGAGTATGATGCGAGGCTCGGTCTCAGGATTCCGGGATCATGACCTGAGTCGAAGGCAGACGCTCAACCCACTGAGACACCAAGGTGCTTTTCGATGAACAGAAATTTTTAACTTTGATGAAGTCTAATTTTGTGTTTATTGCTTTCTGTGTCATTTCTGAAAGCTTTACAGTTTTAGCATTTACATTTAGGGTTATGATCCATCTGAAATTAATTTTTAAAAAATATTTATTTACTTGACAGAGAGATACAGAACCATAGAGCACAAGTGGGGGGAATGGCAGAGGGAGAGAGAGAGTAGCAGACTCCCTGCTGAGAGGGAGCCCGACACGGGGCTTGATCCCAGGAACCTGGGATTGTGACCTGAGCTGAAGGCAGATGCTTAACTGACTGAGCCACCCAGGCGCCCCTGAAATTAACTTTTGTGTATAAGGTTGGGGGTTGAGATTTATTAATTTATTTTTTGTCACACAGGAATTTAGTTATTTTAGCATCAGTTACAGATCATTTCTTTATTGGATTTTTTTGTTGATTTGTGAAAATTGAAATGCCCATGTAAGTGTGGGTCTGTTCTTGAGCTCTCTGTTCTGTCCTGTTGCTCTGTCTGTTGATTCCATGTCAGTATCACACTGTCTTGATTACTGTAGACTTACTAGTCAAAAATCTTAAAGTGAGATAGTATAAACCCTCCAGCTTTGGTCTTATTTTTTATAATTGCTTTGGCTCTCCTAGGCCATTTGCATGTCTAGACACAATTTAGCACCAGCTTGTCAATTTCTACAGAAAAGTCCAGGGAGATGTTTGTGATTAGGATTGTTAAATCAGATCATTTTGTGGAGAACTGACATCTGAACAGTATTTAGTTTTTAATCTATGAACATGGTATATCCACTTATTTAGGTCATCAATTTCTCTCAGCAATGTCTTGTGGTCACATTCTCATTTGAACTCACTCCATGTGGGTTTTTGTGACCAGGTCCCCTAGAACCACTCGGCCCATCACCAATGTCCTCTGTTGGTGTGTCTAATGGCAAGTTCAGTCTTCCTGTTTATTTCTCAGCTGCCTTTGATGTAACTGATCACTGTAGAGTTGAAGCGTTTTGTTCACCTGGCTTCTGAGTCATCACGTTTTCCATGCTTTCTCATCGGCTCTTTTTTGGCCTCCTTTGCTGTATTCTTCTCTTCTTCCTAACATTTAGATGTTAGAGGGCCTCGAGCCTCAGTCCTTAGCCTTCTGTGCTTTATCCATTCTCAGTCACATGGTATAAATGTTATTTAAGGCCAATTTTATAACTCAGTTCAGAATCCCAGACTTCTATATCCAAACCCCAGACGACTATATACAACATTCTACTGATCCTCATTTGGGTATCTAAAAGATGATATTAGGGACATGTGGGTAGGCTCAGTCAGTTAAGCATCTGACTCTTGATTTCAGCTCAAGTCATGATCTTGGTTGGGGTCATGAGATAGAGCCCCATGTCAGGCTCCATGCTTAGTGCAGAGTCTGCTTGCGAATCTCTTTCTCCCTCTCTTTCTCCCCCCTCCCTCCACTTGTGTGCTCTCTCTATAAATAAATAAAATCTTAAAAAAAAACAAAAAACTAAAAAACGAAGTATATCACGCTTAATCCCTGCAAAATGGAGCTCTTGATTTGCCTCTAAAACATTCTACTCCTCCTTACTCTCTACCACCCACAGTAGTCCCAGCTCAGTAACTGGACTTTTCTCCCTGCTGCTTTATATGTCATAGTTAGAGTGTTCCTTGACACCTCTTTTTCTTTTACATCCCATACAGAGGATGGACAGCTCACATCAGAAAATCCTCTTGGGTCTGTCTTCACACCAAGGCACCAACATCTCCCACCTGGCTTACTGCAAGATTCTCCTAAGTAATCTGCTTTCTCTTAGTCTGTTCGTTAGCCCCACAACTGGAATAATGTTTTAAAATGTCACAGCATTTCACTCCCCTCATTAAAACCTTTCAAGGCTTTTCCATTATATTTTGTCAGAAAAAACTGCAGTTGTTTACAGAGCTTTATGGTCAAACTTCCCTGTTTACTGACTTAATTCTCTTCTGTTGCTCTTTCTTTTACAGCCTCTGACTGCATTGACCTTTCTTTTATTTTCGAGCACTCCAAGCTTGTTTTGACCTCAGGGCTGTTTGTTTCTTCTGCCTGGAACCTTTTCTCCAGGTAATTACAGCTTACCTTACTCCATTCAGGTCTCTGCCTAAGTGTCATCTCCCCAGGGAGGCTTTTTCTGACTACCCTACCTAGGGAGTGTGTGCCTACCTGTGATCACTCTACAGTCCCTAACTCTGCTTTGGTTTTCTTCTTAGTACCTACCATTATCTGGTTTGATATTTATTTGTTGATAGCTTACCTGTCCTAATAGAATACAAGTTCCCCAAGGATGGGGCATTTCTGCTTGGAATCATTAAATGCTGTTAGCAATGCCTCTCACATAACAGGTGCTCAAAAAATATATGTAGACTGGATACCTGTGGGCAAGTTCACCTTGCTGGCCCCATTTTCTTCATTTGAGAAATGGGGAAAATAATGGTATGTACCTCACAGGGCAGATGTGAAAATGTCAAAGAAAATATTGGGTGTAGTAAGGTAGTGTGGTGATAGTGTTGGCTGTCATTTTGTTGTTATTATAATTGCTACTTAGTAATATTTAGGTCTCATAATCAACAAATAGATATGAATGCTATGTAAGGTAAAATTAATTTTGCCTGGTGTATGCTTTCTACAATGGTTGATTTTAGAGGTGTAACCTATGATCTGCAGTTATTGATAATTTAGTTGGGGGAAACAGGTATAACTACATGAAAAGCTAAATGCGATAGGATACTTAAATAACCAATCCAGGCTGCAACAGAAATATCATCAGGCACGATTAATTGTCTAATGCACTTGCTGCTGATTATTCTAGGTGTGATACATAAAAACTTTTTTTTTTTTTCTAAATCCAGGTGATCTGAGAAGGCTTTGTGGAGGCTGTGGGTTTGGGTTGCCCCAGGGAAATCTGGGGAGGATTTTAGTCTATTACTGGTTGTAAAGGGAAGGGCATCACAGGTCCGGTAATGACACAAACCCGAAGTGGGGTGGGAGAGGGTGGGGAGAGGAAGAAACTAAGGGGGGGTGTGAAGAATTGAATAAACCTTTGTGACTGGTGAAAGAAGTATAAGGAGGAAGCTGTTTGAGAGCAATGTAAAGGAAAAGGGGTAGGCACAAAAGCAAATGGCTTCAGGCCACAGGAACCGCCAGGGCACCAGATCCTTCCAGTTAGGTAGATTGGGCAAGCAAGGCAGGAAGTGCTTCTGGGTGGTTAGGAAAGAAGGGAACATATCACAAGCTTGTTGCAGGCAGGTTCGGTGCCCTTCTCGCCCTGCCCCTCTCTCCCCAGGCTGGTGGCCGGCGGGTTACCCTACACAGCACATTCAGGGGGTGGCTGTGCTGGGCCCGTGCGTCCACAGAGAGGCAGCAGCAGGAGGGCTCCATTCTTCTGTGCCCAGGATCTAGAAACCAATTTTTTATTTTTTATTATTTATTTATTTATTTATTTATGAGAGTCACAGAGAGAGAGAGAGAGAGAGAGAGAGAGAGAGAGAGAGAGAGAGAGAGAGGCAGAGGGAGAAGCAGGCTCCATGCACCGGGAGCCCGATGTGGGACTCGATCCCGGGTCTCCAGGACCGCGCCCTGGGCCAAAGGCAGGCGCCGAACTGCTGCGCCACCCAGGGATCCCCTAGAAACCAATTTTGAACTTCTGTTCTTACCCACAAGAATTCCCATTCTTAGTTTTTAGGTGATGCAAGTAGGAGACAAGTGACCCATTTTTACTGTGGCTCCTTATTAAAGAAAGAAAGAATAGGGAACTTGGAAATTAAAGGCCCATTAATAAACATACTAATTTATGTTTTAACAGGCATGCTAAGAAATACCCAACTTGTTTTTCAGAAGACCGTATTATGTCAGTCGTATAAAGCCACATTGTAGAGAGGAAAAGAGTGCATTGTATGAGAAGGCGCCACGTAATCTGTGAATTGATCCGGTTATAAAAAAAATAAATAAAGATAGGTTATTTCGTTGGCTATGAGATAAAATCTGCTTTAATGATACCATTTGGTGTAAATTTGCGGTGACCTAAAAGGCTGTCTGTAACCTACACCTTAAGTTTCTTCTTATTACCAACTTACAAAATGTTGTTACCTTTTGGGGGTTAGAGTAGGTTTTAGAACTGTCTGTGGCAGTTGAGGAAGTGACCCTGTAAAAGCAGCAAAGTAAATAAAATACAGATATGAGCCGTGACAGATGTTGCAGAATGGAGAGTGGAGGTGAGGACAATAAGCGATGTTGTCACGAAGGCAGTGCTGGCGACACGTGTCACGGATTAAATAATAACGCCCGTTGGCGGGCACAGTGGGGAGAGGACAGAGAGGGCGTTGTTTCAGCTCGTCTATCTCATCTCAGACTAATTGCTTAAGTACAGGCTTCTGTGCTGGCCATAGCCAAAGGAGAATTAGATAGTTGAAATACTGTAAATTTTGTGACCCACTCTGGATGGCCAATGAGAACTAAATAAAAGAGCTTTGAGCCTAGGATCCGAAGCATTGTTAGCCTCGCCTGCAGATGGTAACCCGGAGGGAGGCAGGATCCTCTGGCCAGGCTCTGCGCTCACCGTGCCTGCCTCCCCAGATCGGGTTCTAGCTGATGTGACAAAAGGCATAGACTTCACGTGCTCCTCTGCGCTCCTGACAAAGCCCCACAGAGGGGGATGGCAGGTGCCACGTCCTCTCACCTGCACCGCCCCCCCCGCCCCAGGAGTGGGGTCATCCTGGGTTGTGGCCTCTCTGAAGTGTCACGCAGTTGGGGTTGACTTTTCCTCCTCTGGGCCTTTGTGATGAGCTAATGAGCTGATACACGTGAAAGCACTTTGCTGACACAAATGAAGGGATGAAGGATTTTTATATACTATTTTTAGGGTGTGTAGTCGGTGGAGGAAAGAACACACAAGTCAGAGCGCCTGGGGTTGAACCCTGGGTCGTTTCACTAGGTTCCCCCCTTTTCTGAATTCCTTTTAAAAATATCTTTCTGTGGGTTTTTCTTTTCCTCCTTAAATCAGATAGATGTTCTTTTTTAAAAATATTTTTTTAAAGATTTTATTTATTTATTAATGAGAGAGAGAGAGAGAGAGAGAGAGAGGGGCAGAGACACAGAGGGAGAAGCAGGCTCCATGCAAGGAGCCTGATGTGGGACTCGATCCCAGGACTCCAGGATCATGCCCTGGGCTGAAGGCAGGCACTAAACCACTGAGCCACCCAGGGATCCCCAGATGTTCTTTTTTTTTTTTTTAAGATTTATTTATTGATTTTTGGAGAGAGAGAGAGAGAGAGAGAGAGAGAGCAAGCATGCACGTGTGTGCAGAGAGAGAGAAACCCCACTGCAGTGGGACTTGATCTCATGACTCTAAGATCATGATCCGAGCTGAAATCAAGAGTCAGATGTTTAACCAAATGAGCCAGTGAGGTGCCCCTAGATGTTCTTTATTTTTGTGGGATGCCATTGGCAATAGTGAAATTAAGGAATCCCTTTTCAGAATAATGTTTAATGCCTAAACTAAAATGCATAAAATTAGAATGCATAGAGGATTAGGAAGGAAACCAATTATACTGATCTACAGTTATCCATATATCAAAAAATATGTAATATTGTTTTACATATATATACTTTATTAATGCATTGCCTATCAAGAACTAGTGGCAGGTCTAGTAGCCACTATAACTTTGAAGCAGTGACGGGTGGAAATGATACTTTGTGACAATTGTAATGTGATATGAAGATATCTTTGACTTCACAGGTCACAGGTATGGCTCCTTTTACTTGGATTGTTGCCTACATTCATAGTGGAAGGGAATGCTCAATTTCAGTTAGAGGTTAATAAAAATTAAAACAAATTGTCCCCCACCCGCATCCTGACTTCTGTTTGAGATCCTCAGGAACCCCTTGCCTTAAAACTTCACCCTGGGGGCTCCTGGGCGGCTCAGTTGGTTGAGCTTCCAAATCTTGATTTCGGCTCAGGTCGTGAACTCAGGGTCCTGGCCTCCAGCCCCGTATAGGGCTCTACGTGGGGAGCCTGCTTCAGGATTTTTCTCTCCCTTTGCCCGTCCCCCTGCTCGCTCATCCTCTCTCTCTCTCTCTCTCTCTCTCTCTCTCTCAAGTAAATAAAATCTTAAAAGAAACCAAAGTCCAGCTCCTGGGCCTGTCTCTGCCTGCCAGGGGCCTCCCAGCAGGTGGCCTCAACACCCCGCACCAGGCTCAGGCCGCAAACGTAGCTTCGGGAGAGCACCAGCGAGCATCCCTGCTGCCTGCCTTGCTGCCCCAGCCCCTTGGTCTTGCTTGGGAAAATGTAAACTCTTGTAAATTTGCACGTCCTGGTCTGCCCTTCCCGTGGCCTGGAGATGTCGTCTTAATTTCTACTCCACAAGGCCTCGCGCCTACTCAGCTTTCCCCCATGCCCATCTGGTCCCTTTCTGGGTCAGACTCTCTTGGTGCCTCTCTGCCCCTGTCATTTGCCATCAGGGGACGCCTGCCTCCCTTGCAGGGTTTTCTCCTGCTCCCTGTGGTCCCTCCAGTGGTCCGTCCCACGGCTCCCTCTTTGACCTGGAAGGCTGAGTGGGTGCCCTCGGCCTGGGGGTCCCCCACCTGCCCTGGAGCCTTCTGGTCCCCGTCTGTGGCCACCTTGCTCTAAGCCTTTCCCACTCTGAGGACTGTCTGCGGAGCAGTTCTCCTCTCCCATCTCCCCCTCCCTTGGGTCTGACCAGGGCCTGGCAGCCTTTCCCAAGTGCTGCGCACTCGGGAGGAACAGAGTTGTTAAAGTACGTAGTTAGGAGCTCTTACATCAGATCCAGACTGCTTGGGTTCTGATCCGGCTCCACCACTGGCTGACTGGCAAGCTGCTGATTCTGTGGGTGCTTCTGTTTTCTCGTCTGTGAAGCTGGCATAGAAAGACGGGGCTGTGATCTAAGTGAGCTACTACTTGTGAACCCGTTAAGAACCATGCCCACCCTTTAAGCTCTTATAGTAAGAGCCTAAGTATTAGCTGCTGTTATTATTATTAGTTTTAGCTTGAGTAGTGTGGCTTGGGCTTATCTAAAAGTCACATCCTGGGGCACCTGGGTGGCTCAGTGGTTGAGCATCTGCCTTTGGCTGAGGGTGTAATCCCGGGGTCCTGGGATCGAGTCCCTCATCGGGCTCCCTGCATGGAGCCTGCTTCTCCCTCTGCCTCTCTCTGTGTCTCTCATGGATGGATGGATGGATGGATAAATAGATAAATAAGTAAAAGTCACATCCTACTATTTTTTTTTTTTCTGGAGTTTGCTACTCTAGTGTGATTGGAAACCCAGTATTTACTCTTCATCTCCACTGAAACCCAGTATTTTCTCATCCCCATTGCACATTGATTTTGGCAGAAATAATTTATATGAGACAAAAGGAAATACTTTTGACAGAGAGGCAGAAACAATCTTAGGGGTATGGCCTTTTCATAGAGCACGGGGCACTGTCCCACCAGTACTGAGCTACTTGAGCTGGGGATTTATCCATATTTCTTCCATTTCAGAGATTATGTTGACCTCGAGGGCATTTTTCTCACAGCTTTTTGGGTAAAGTAGAGATTAATATTAGTTATCAGATGATTTTCCTGGGAATGTAAATCATTGTATATGTTTGCAAACCAGATCACAAAAAAAGAGATGATTTTCAGTGCAATTAGTTTTTTTTTACATGAGTATTTTCAGATCCTCAAGAAATATTCTGCTCTTGTGCGTGTGGGGCAAACTTTCCATGACCTTTACCACACATTTTATGTGGCATTAACGTGCTCTTAAAATGGATCCTTTTCTGCTTTTTTCTCTTCCAGCCTGAGAGTTGCATTTCTGCTGAGGTTTAACTGTTCCAGCCTTTTCTCGGTTTTGCCACCAGGTGGGGTTCTGGCTCCTTTTTAAGGCAAGGGCCGCGTATCTCAGTTATTTTATTTTTATTTTTTTCTCTCACTGAGGTGATCGTCTTGACCTCCTCATTCTAAAGGGACCCCATGAGAAAACGTTGAGCCCTGACCCAAGAGTGGGTGGCGGAGGCAGGCAGGTGCGGCCTGCGTGGGATCCCGGGGAATCTCCAGCTTTTTCATGCCCGATCTTGTGCTCATGCTAATGACTTCAGTTTCACAGGTTTTGAGTAACTTGATTTTACCAGCAATACACGTAAATCTTGTTTGGCAGCAAGTGAATCGAGTTTTCCTTGAAACTTTGGTCCAGTCTTTTGGCTTAGAAGAAACAATAGAGTTAGGTAATCTTGACTATTATGTTAAATAGGTCTTCATTAAATAAAGTAGAAATCAGAAGCAAGCCAGGACAATCAAAGCTGTCCTTAGAGTTGACAACTAGGGGCAAACTGTGTGTGGTACTGTGGACACGTTGTGCTGAAAAGCAGAGTATGGATTTTCAGTATTTCTTGAGCGATGTGTTGGAATATTATGGACTGTTTTAAGATAAAAACGCCTTAAAGAGATTATCAATTGCACATTCCTAGAATGAGAGATAAAATTTAAATTTCTCAGTTTAAAACCATAGTCCTGTTCAGTTCCATTTTATTTTATTTATATATTTTTAAGGATTTTATTTATTTATTCATGAGAGACACAGAGAGAAAGAGAGACGGAGGGAGAAGCAGGCTCCATGCAGGGAGCCCGACGCGGGACTTGATCCCTGGTCTCCAGGATCACGCCCTGGGCTGAAGGTGGCGCTAACCTGCTGAGCCACCTGGGCTGCCCTCAGTTCCATTTTAAACTATAAAAAACCATAATACTGCCAAAAAAATCTTTGATCTTATCAATGTAACTTTAGTGTAGATGGTGAAACTGACTTATGAGTGGTTTTTAGATTCACGGACACCTAGTGAGGATCATGTTAGGTTGATCCTCAGATGGAAGCTACACTTGGGGTGAACCACAGTATAATGGATAGAAATATGGAATCACTGTACTATACATTTCTAACTAATGTAACATTGTGTGTTAGCTATGCTGAAATTTAAAAAAAATTAAAGTTAGAAGTTTCTATATTTTAAAAATTTTTTTTAGAAGTTTCTTTAGTACACCTTCTCTTGAACTTGATTTTTAGAAGTTACTGAGATGTTAGGCTTAATTAATCCTGTGCCCCCCCCCAAATCTGAAAACAGTACGTGACTTTGATTCTCTCAGAAATGCTAACTTCAGGGGATCCCTGGGGGGCTCAGCGGTTTAGTATCTGCCCCTTTGGCCCAGGGCGTGATCCTGGAGTCCCGGGATCGAGTCCCACGTCGGGCTCCCTGCATGGAGCCTGCTTCTCCCTCTGCCTGTGTCTCTGCCTCTCTCTCTCTCTCTGTGTGTGTGTGTGTCTCTCATGAATAAATAAATAAAATCTTAAAAAAAAAAAAGAAATAGTAACTTCATATGTCCCTCTTACGCACCGTGAAATTGCGGTGCTGTATCACCACCAGTTAGCCACTGGGACAACATTGTAAAATTCAAATTTCATGGCCCTAAGGGGTGGCGGGGGGGCAGACTATATTCCTCCTATTTAAAAGGAATGAGTCACTTTAATACAGTATGTGAGGAGCGAGAAGGGAGTGGGGGTTCTCTTCGTGTGTGTGTGTGTGTGTGTGTGTGTGTGTGTGTGTGTTACGGTTTTCTTAGGCAGCAAGTTCAAAAATGAGGCCTGAAGCCTTTGCTCAACTGTGTACGTGGGTTTTGGTTCTCACGGCCGCCCCGTGTCTGCTTAACATATGGGGAGTGGTTTCAAGTTCATTACTAAAGCTTATAGGCTAAAGTGCTTTGTGGGCTTGGCTAGGGTTTAAGTGGCCAAGTTGGGAACAAACTGCCTTCCTTGTGCATGTGGATTCCTTCCTCCCCTCTGGGCTATCAGCTGCTTTGGAGATTAGGTTCCTAAGTGAGGATTCTCTCAGTAGAGCAGTATGAAGCGGCTGCTTTCACAGGGGCACCAGGTTAGTAAAGAACATTGTGGACTTCGTGCTGCGTGTCAGATTTTCTTTCTCTGCTCACGGGCCGTAGGGGAGCCAGCATAGCATGTGAGCCGCGGCTGTGCTCTTGTAGAAAATAACGGGAGTCCTTGATCCCGGTCGGTTAGGGGGTTAGGATCCTCCTTAGAGCACAGGCACGGTCTGACAATATTAAATGCACGTGGAAGCTGGGAGGAAACGGCGTATGCTGGATTTGCAGTCTAGAGATTTATACTCGGTGGTGAGCATTTTCAGTTCCTTTTCCCCGGTTCCTGTCTTTGTGTCCTCCCGTTAAATCCTCTAGGCGTAACTGTGATTGTCGTACATGGGTGATTGTACTTTTTTTTTTTTCCATTTTTTCTATTCTATTTTATTTTTTTTTTGGAGCCTTAGGCAGCCGTGTGTTGCCGTCTAGCTAGTAGCACTGTGCCTCACTCTCGTGCCCGACGCGCGGTTTTCCCTTGGGCCTACTTGTTGTAGTTACAATGAACCAGAATATCATTTTAATTTTTCTCTTTGAAGAGTCTGGCATTTTTCTAGAATGCCTCATAAAATACCCGCATAGCTATTGATGTGGGCGGAGTGTACAGGTGGCTCAAGTTGGACTGAATCCCTTTTTTTTGTCACTGTTTGCATTCTGGGGTAGTTTCCTCGGAATCTGAGGTTTCTTTTGGAGTAAATTTGATGAAAAAGGGAGTGTGCCTTGTGAAACGTAGCAGTATTGCTAATGGTCATAAAATGAAATTCAGCGAATGACATTAAGTACCAAGGGGGTGTCTTCTTTAATTTCAGTAAAGACCCGGAGAGCAGTTTTATCTTTATTAGTTTGTCACCAAAGTAACCCAGCATGAAATTCATCTGCAGGAGTAGTTAGATTGGATGATGTTTTAAAGTTTGGGACCCTATGAACTATTCTTGTTTTTATGTTAAGTGTGCTTTAGTTCGAGGTAATGTGCTTGTGTTTTTAAATAATACGAATCTGCTTCTGTTATTGCTATTTTATCCTGCCCTTTTAATTCCCCCCCCGCCCCCCGCTGGGAAATATGGTGCATTAGAAAGGATCCATCCTTTCATGTTCTTCTCTGTTTAAAAAAATAAAACTGAGGGAAAAGAGGGGTTAAAAAAAGGAACTTTCAAAGGGTTCTTGAAGTGACATGCTAAATTTTAGGGACCTCAGTTCCTAAGGATCACAGTTTCCATATCTGCTGAGGCTGGAGTTGTAAAGTCATGATTATGTGCCATTTCAAGATAACAAAATTAACTGTACTTTATACCCTGAGACACAGCGGTCCAGTTATATTGTTGCCCCTGCCTCTGCAGATCTTTTTTTTTTTTTTAATAGCAAATCCACGAGGTCATTTTAGTTTAAAAAAAAAAAAAAGGCCAAGCCTGCTCTAACTTGCTCAATATATGCTCCTACTGCATGTTTGTACTATTATGCTATTATGAATCATTAACGCTCTTAATTTAAAATTTAAAGGAAGACTTTTGTCAACGTGATTGTAGCTATCCAGTGATTAAAAAAAAACAATAGTTAGGGACATTTTGCTCATTAATTATACTTGTGCTTAATTAGCATGGATAAAAGTCTTAAAAAGCCCACATGAAACTCATTTTGTCTGGGAGATCTGTTTCTGTGTTCCCAAGGCCTTCACAGCCTTTCATCTAGAGAGGAGAACCAAACAAAATACCAGTGAGTAGAGGCACAAATAAACAAATGTGGCAAAGTAGAGAATAAGAGGGCAAGCTCCCTAAAAGCCACATTTTAGGGTTTTCCCAAAGAATATTCATTACAGTAGTTTCCTTTGAACGTGGGGAGGGGAAAAAAGACCATATTGGTAAAGAGTTTGGAATCTGTAATTTGAGGATAAAGTAGCTAAGCAAATCTTATTCCTGACTCCAGGTTTGAAGGACACATGCCGTAATTCTTATTCTTATCTTGCCCAGCTGGTTTAGTTTTGTTACGTCTCTGCCTTTTGCCTGGAGTCAAGCAGAGACGGGTATTTTTCTCATTCCATACCATCTAATTTTAAGTGAGGCTTTGAGCTGGTTACTTTTTATCAAACATGCCTTCTTGCTCCTCTTCAGAGTACTCAGTGTCTCCTAAATCGCAGATGGCTTATGAGCCTAGCTGGTGATGCAGCAGCACGTGATCCTTACTTTGATTTAAAATAATCCAGAGCTTCGAGGTTGGAGACGAATCCTTTGGCAAATAATGCCCATTTTGAATTGGCCCACACCCCAAATATCAGGAAAACTGAGTGGCGGTGAAAGTCGGGCACTCTGAGGGAAGAAACAAATATGTAGAAGTCATTGTGATATTAGAGGTAGGTTTTTCAGGAGTGCCTGGGTGGCTCAGCCGGTGAAGTGCTTACGTGTCTTGGGCTCAGGTTGCAATCTCGGGGTCCTGGAATCGAGTCCCACATTGGACTGGACTCAGTTCCACGTTGGACTGCTTCTCCTTTCCATCCGTGCTCATGCTCTCTCTCTCTCACTTTCACTCTATCAGATAAATAAATAAATAATTTTCTTTTAAAGTGGGTTTTTTGACTGCTGAACCTTGATAAGTCCATTGATGGCCCAAATCACTCTCCTTCTACCCTCTGGTCTGGATCTTCGCGGTGCCCTTCTGAAGGATGTGTTGGCTCTTGGTCTGCAGTTTCGGGCCTTGGAGGATTTGCAGAAAGGCTCTGGTGAGCAGTGCCACCACTGCCTTTTTCACACCTCAATCCTGGGTTGTGGCTTAGCCCTGCTCTCTGAAGGGGCTGGTGCGCAGGTGTCTTGTGCTCATGTATCACAAAGTGTGTGTGTTGAGGGTGGGGGCCGGATTGTGCTGCCAGCCATCCCAGACTGTGACTACTAACTTCCCAGATGGATTGCAAAGTCTGAGGACAGATTTTACTCCTGAGGCTGATCTGACCATGGACCTCTCCAGTTCCCCCTTTTATTCTGAAAAACCCGATTTACGTTTTATATTTTAGCATTTCTGGCAAGAGTGGTTATGCTGATCATAGCAGGAATAGGAGAGATAGTGGTGGTAATAAAAACACAACAACAGCTACCACTAAAACCATTTCCTAAGGGCAGTTCCTGTTCTAAGCCTCTCATGCACTCCTCACAACAACCCTAAGAGGCCAGTTGTCCTTATCCTCATTTTACAATTGAGGAAACTGTCCCAGGAAGGTTATGCAATTGATCCAAGTCCTAGCAGGTAGCAGCAGTAACAGCGCTATGCCTCAGATGAGTGCTCTGGTGGTGGTGGTGGTGGGGGTTAGTATGAGAAGTGGATGTTCTTGGGAAATATAATCCAATAGTTCCTATTAATGAGAAACAACCATATAAACATAGACATCTGTGTTGCTCTTCATGATCAAAGATGTTTCTGTTGATCCATTGTCAACCAGTAAGGAATGTCCTTGGTGTTCTTTGTCTACTGGGTGGGAGGTGAGCTTGTTCTCTGCTTTCTCGCCTGTTCTGCTCATGACCAATGGTAAGGTATAGAATTTGCCCATGGTCACTGAATGAGACCAATGGTGACCTGTCCACGTGGAGAATAAGCCAACAGCATTGGAAACTCTTTTAACTATGTACTTAAGCTAGCCTTGGAACTTTTGAGACTTTAAAAGGCTAAAATAATAAAACCACTAAGGCTAGGAATTTGGATCTTCCAATTGTTTAGCTTTAATTTGGCCTGTATGAGTGTCCTCTTTATTCCTACCCAGTATGATTTCCTGCTGATAATCAAAGCTCTGGTTATTTTGTCAGTCCTGAGGGCTTTCTGAGGCTTAGTAGAAAGCCAAGAATAGAAGACATATATTTCCTTTAAACATGTAAATGTGCATTTGAAAATGTTGGGCAAATAACTTAGTCCAGCTTTTGCTAAAACTCAAACATGTGACACGTAAGTTTGGAATCTTTAACAATGTTTAAGAACATAGCCCACAAATTAAGGAACTAAGCTTAAGGAGAAGAAAAGGAAAGAAAAGAAATCAAACAGTAACAATTCTGCTCTTTGGATGGGGAGGCAGTTTCTCTTCCTAAAACCAATAGAAGAAATCACAAAAGGAATCGGGTAGGGTAATGGATTGGAGTTTTCCAAGTAGGAGTGTAAAAGCTCTAGGTATAAAGATACTCAGTTATTATCATAAAAGGTTAGAAATAATCAAAACGTAATAGAAGAAAATTGCGTGATGAATCATTAGGCAACAATTTTGCGACTATATGAAAAAATTGTATTAGGAAGTGGTGGTGATAGATCTTTAACTTAAAACACTCCACATCAAACTGTTTGTGCATCACATACTTGGCCATGTTTAAAATATACCTATCTCTGTGTGTGTTATGTTTAAGGAGAGTAGAAATGACAATCACCTTAAGGTAATGGGGTTTAGGGTTTATTCTGAAGGTGGGAATTTCTAGTAGCTTATATTTTCTTTTCTCTGTATACTTTTCCACATACTAGTATTTTTAAACATTATATTTGGGGAAAAAATCTATTATGGAGAGAAAAAAAATGAGAACAAGATGTACCAAAGTTTAATCGTAGGTTCACATCACCTGTAATCTATTTAAGGTGGTGGCTTTAAGAATGATTTTAATTTTCCTCAAATAGCTTGCAAATCTAAGATTTCCTTTAAGAAAACATTATCATTTAAAAAATTTTTTTTAATTTATTTGTGATAGTCACACACACAGAGAGAGAGAGAGAGAGGAGAGACATAGGCAGAGGGAGAAGCAGGCTCCATGCACCGGGAGCCCGACGTGGGATTCGATCCTGGGTCTCCAGGATCGCGCCCTGGGCCAAAGGCAGGCACCAAACCGCTGTGCCACCCAGGGATCCCCACATTATCATTTTTATAATAAAAATTAAAATAGATTAGGAGAGACTGGTTAGATTTGAAGTAAGATCAATTAGTATAAAGGACGGGATCATTTCACTTTGGAGAACGATTGTTTTGCTATGTTTATGCATTGTCATAGGAGCTGCCTTTTGATTTTTATCTATCAGGTTTAAAATTTTAGTCGATGGTTTAGCCAATCCCGTGACAAGGTAGATAGTTTATTTCATAAGGGATGTGGGAGGAAGCTCACTTATATGCTTGAAGCATCAGTGTAGGAAAGACACTGCGGTGGATTTCCAGTGTGTCTCGGTAACACTTCTCTTGCTGTAAAAGCCGCGGATGCTGTTTAGAAAGGGACGAGTCACATACCGAGATGATCCTCAGAAGAGGTGGTTCACCTCAAGATGGAAACGAATCTTAGAGGAGTTGACTTCATTGTTCCCTCTCCTCATTTTACAGTTGAAATCACCGAAGCCCAGAATGATTGAATCACCAAGGCTACAAGGTTCTAGTTGATTCGGAGTCTTTAGGGCCTTTTGAGGTCTTTTGGTTCCCTCATTGCTGTTATTTCTACTACTCCATTCTGCACATTTAAAAGCCTTTTAGTAATGATGAATGAAATTATATTTCCTTTTTTTCTGGCTTGGTAAAAATAAAAAACTAACGTACCTAATGTACCATTAGGTACATTCTCCACGTACCTAATGACATTTGAGAAGGAGGCTGAAGGCCCATTATTGCTTCCAAAGAAAACTCACCAACTTCACAGACGTGGTCTTTTTTCTCATCATTGTTTGAACATTTTGTTCCTGGGTAAGGCTTATTTAGTGCACATCTGGTTTTCATGTTTATTCTGGAAGACAGCAGCCACATGGAGTGACTAGAGATCACTTGATACTGAACCTTGGAAAACTGTTTTCTAATAGGTTTATTGATATTGTATAATTTACATATCACAAAGTTAACCCATTAAAAGTGTACCAGCTGGTGGTTTTTAGTGTATTTACGGAGTTGTGTGACCATCCCATCATGTGATTTTTAGAACATTTTCATCACTCCGACAAGAAGCCGTGTCCTCACTGGCTTGCCCTCATTAACCCAAGGCAACCCATGTTCTGCCTTTTGCCTCTTAGACTGGCTCACTCAGGACATTTCAGATGAATGGGATCATACCTTATGTGAGAATCTGCAAATTTCAATTTGATGCTGAAGGACCACTTAGAACATGACCTGGTCACTATAAGGGCCCTCTCTTATCAGTAGTGTCCTGAAGTATGAGATTGCGACAAAATAAACTCAGCGTTGTCACCTGTTTATTAGGTTAAGTGGCTCATTTGTGTTTTCTGGAGTCGCTGTATTTAAGATTCAACTTAAAATATTCAGTATTCAAATTTTAAAACTCTATGGGAATACATACCCATTAATATGAGATCGTTGCAGACTGTGTTGCAAAATTGTTAGATTAGACCATTGCTTATTCATTGGGAGCTTGAGTAAATCACTTGACTTTACTAAGATTTAATTTTTTTAGTCTATGAAATGGGGATTAAATATAAGTACTTTATGCCTTATAGGGTTCTTGTGAGACTTAAATGAAATCATGTATATAAAAGGCCTACTGTAGGGGTGCCTGGGTGGCTCAGTCGGTTAAGCATCTGCCTTGGGCTCAGGGTTCTCAGATTGAGCCCCGTGTTGGGCTCCCTGCTCAGTGGAGAGTCTGCTTCTCCCTCTTTCTCAGCCTTCCCTCCTCCCCAATGTGCTCAGGAGTATGTATGTGCTTACTCTCAAATAAATAAATAAAATCCTAAATATAATTTTTAAAAAGGCCTACTGTAGCACTTGTTACTTCATAGGTCTTAAGGGAATGTTCGCTATTGTTGTTATTAGTGTCATTCATAATAAACTATAGAATGTTAATTTACTTTGCCTTTTAATGACTTTATCTGTGCCCGCCTAAGAATTTGAGTTGTCTTGCAAGAGTATTTGCCCACCAGGAAGCATACACACAGACACACACAGGAATAAAACAAAACCAGGCCTGATCAAGTTCGCAGAAAGACAGTATCAGAAGAAAGTGTAATAACAATAGTAATGATAGCTAATATTTAGGTAGCAGGTTCTCAATAGATATTCCTGTAGAGTCTGTCCCAGTGAGTGGAGGGGTTAATGCCAGATCAGAAATGGGCAGAGACAATCCAAGAGAGCCCCCACTCATGGGTGGAGGGGGGGGGATCTTCGATGGTCTCTGGTCCATCTTCCTACCCCATGCAAGAGACCTTGCCATAGATGACAGCTTGCTGTCGTGCTGGAACTCACCATGTCGAGGTGCAGTGTGCACAGCAACTGCTTATTAAGAGCTTCCCATGAGCTAAGCTAGAATTAGCGCCCAAACTGATTCCAAAACTGTATAATTATTGAGTAAATGCACCTGCTCAAGGCAACCAGTTTCCTTGTTAATTCTTTTTTTATATTTTGATTTTATAATTTAATCCCCATTTCATAGATTAAAAAAAAATTAAGTCTTAGTAAAGTCAAGTGATTTACTCAAGGTCCCAAGAGGAGATGATGGAGGGATGGGGTAACTGGGTGATGGGCATGAAGGAGGACACGGGATGTAATGAGCACTGGGTGTTATATGAGACTGATGAGTCACTGGCCTCTACTTGTGAAACCAAGAATACATTATATGTTAATTAATTGCATTTAAATAAAATTCAGTGTAATGCTCTAACATATAATAGACGGAAATGTGCACTCTCATAAGTCCCCTGTGTACCTTCGACATGAGGAAGCAGGCACCTAATAGGACAGTCCCCCTGGTATCTGAAGACGATTATTGTTCTCTCGCTCAAGCATGTGGGGTTATTTTTTATTGTTCTTTAGATTCCATAGTTTAACACCACAACTCTTCTTTTTTCCTGGAATGTGTCCCTTTGGAGAACGCACAGGAAACTCTGTAGTGGTCTTCAAGATTCTTGCCCGATGTGCTTTCCCAGCAGTAACCTTCCCCAGTCCCGAGATGGAGCACCTCCTCCTCTGGGCTCCCACTACCCTTCTCTTCACACTCTGAGAATCAGCTTTTAAAAGTCTGAGAGCTGTTCACCTGTGTGCTCTTAAACTCCATCCTCACACCTGACAGGTGGTAACTGCTCCATACAGTGGAAGAGAGAATTTTGATCTAACATCTGACAGCTTCCTAACTATATCTGACTTTACAGTGCTATCAGTTATAAAAGTCTTTGGACAAAAGATGTGCAGGTAAACTCTGCTGACCTGGGTGCTAAGGTAGAAAACAAAAAAGCCACAGTCTGTGACTTCTCTTGGACCAAAAGTAGCATCATTTTGGGAAGCCGACTGAAGGTTGGTTTCGATTGGTTGCGGTGCCATATTCATTTTCCCTTGGCGAAATTATCCACTAGTTGCCTGATAGAAGCAAAGTGCTTCCTTGTGTATTGGACAAGGCTGACACCCATACCTTTGCTCGGAGAGATTTAGATAAAATGATGATGACCTTGACTGTGTCTGAATCACAAAGTTCACAGTGAGCCTATACCAGTATTCAAGTAAATGCTGATAAGAAGATACAGTCCTAAGTTATAATTCTGTTTTCATTTGAGATTGTAGCAGTTTTTTCATAGAGTATGGGGTTTTTCCTTAAAGTCATGGATAGAGGGTTAACTTAAGAAAAAGTATGTAAACTGGGGCAACAAGGGAGCTGGTCTACACCTGGAGGAAAGAATGTGGATCTCACCAAAGGTTGGCTGTAATTCAGAAAACTGGTCTGCGTCTTACGTGAATTCATTAGGCCCTAGCTAGGACATTCTACACGTAGTAGTAGAAGTGCTGGTGGTATTCAGGCTCAGGAGTTGTGGAGTGCCTCCTTTGAGTGCTAGACTTCATATTTCTCCACCATGTGGACCCTAGAGCTCTTCCTCTTGCCATAGGTGCCTGAATTTGCCAGTCGTCTCTACCCCTACTGAGTCTTCCACTCCTATGTGAGTTCTTACAATAGCAGGCATCCCAGTGAATCCATCTATTCCATTAACATTTGGACACTTTTATACTAACTTTTCCCGAGGGGAAAAAAAAAAAGCCCATGCTGGTGGAGGCCTAGGGTGCCATTGCTGCTCTGAGTGGTCCCCAGAGGTCTGGGTTAGGTCTGAAAGAGGAAGACTGAGGCAGAGAATTGAGAGAATTGAGTTGAAGAGGACACAGAGTGCAGCCTGGAGACCAAGGAGGCGGCTTTTCTAGAGAGTGCTGATGTGGTGCCGTCCAGGAGCTGATGGCACACTTCCTATTTTAGGAAGCTTTCCATTCCCGGGTCACCTTCCATCCTAGGGAGCCCAAAGTGTTTAGAAAGTTCGCCTGTATGTTGGCATGACATAGGCCTCTCTAGAATAACCATCCTTGTGTTCTGGCTCCATCCCCTGGATTCATAGGGAAAACATCTTACACCCATCGGCCTTGATATGTTTGAAAGACTTCTCATTTTTGTTGAGCCCCAAAACCTCAGATTCATTCAGCAATTTCTTTTTTTTTTTCTTTAAGACTTTACTTTTTTATTCATGAGAGACACAGAGAGGCAGAGACACAGGCAGAGGGAGAAGCAGGCTCCCCTGTGGGACTTGATCCCAGGACTCTGGGATCATGACCTGAGCCAGAGGCAGATGCTCAACTACTGAGCCACCCAGGTGTCCCTTGACCATTTCTCGTAATATATTTTTCAGACTCTTTCCCAGACTAGTCCCTATTCTCTGAGTGTCCGTGGTTTGTCCTTGTTCTACGGTCCTCAGATTGAACACAGTACTCCAGTACAGACTGCATAGCAGGCTGGGATTATTAGCTGCTTTCTTGGCTACTGCTCTTCTGATAATGTATCCTAAGAATGCATCAGATCATAAAAAATACCAATATTGACCGGTGCCATTTTTCGTACTATAGTTATATTTTAAGACAATGTGCCCCGAAATGCCTTAAATATGTTGTCACTTAACCTTCACGATGCTTATTAGAGTCAAGATTACTATTGTATTTCCTTGATTCGAAAACACTGTCAATGGCAAGATATATCATCAATTAAATTTCAGCTTTTCAGGGGAAAGAGAGGAAAGAAAAATGGCACCATATTGAATGTAGGTATAAAAACGCAGTAGTCAGGGTGCCTGGGTGACTCAGTCAGTTAAGAGCCTGACTTTGGCTCGGGTCATGATCTCAGGGTTCTGGGATCGAGCCCCAGGTCAGACTCCACTCTGTCCCAGAGTCCACTTGTCCCTCTGCCCCTCCCCTGGGTCGTGATCTCTTTCTCTCTCTCTCTCAAATAAGTAAAAAAAATCTTAAAAAAAATTAAAATGTCATAATCATGCCAGTTTCAGAAAGGTTAAAATGCATCTGTATAGAGAGAGAGAGAGAGAGAGAGAGACGCACACACACTTGTGCTGACTGCAGCGCGTGCTCCTGCCATTCACTCGCCTCCCTCCCAAGGAGCTCCAGGTGAACTTGGCTCCTCTCCAGGTTCCAGGGCTTTCTCACAGAACAGCTGTCAGTCCTGGGCACCCCCAGCCTGAACTTGGGCGTGTGTTTCAACCTACATGCAGATGTCTGCATTTATCTTTAGCAGCGAACAACTTTCTGTATGTTCCTCTCCCCATATTTTAGAGCGTGGTTATGAGATCAAACACATACGTGTTTTGGGGTGGCTCTACCAACCTATGACGTAGGCGTGCCTGGAAGGGATGTGTTCCTTAGCCATGCAGCCCGCCATGCGGTTGGCGTAGCATAATGGTCACGGTTCTTTAACCCAGTCCATCACTGGTCTCATCCGGACTGGGAATTCAGATCTGTTATGGGGAAACACATGCATTTGATTGTCTCTGGGGTCCCTGAAGCCCCCATCCTAGGCTGACTCAGGCCTTGAGACTCTGTTGTGCTCCTTTGTGGTATGTGCCTCTGTTTCTGTGGCTCCTGGACTTGGCTCTGAGTCAGAGTCCCTGGGGGCCACGCTGCCCCTAAACTTCGCTTCCCCCTTGCCCTCTGACTTGGAGCATGCTTCCATTTTCTATTTTCCTTTACTGTAAAATCCTGGATTATTTGATGCAGTTTATAGAAAATCTCGGAGTCCAGAGGGCGATCATGACAGTAACAGAATAAGTGGGTTGAGAAATTAAAAGCAGTTCTTTTTATAGGCCCATTGTGGTTGAAGGAGGAATATCTTGCAAACTTTCTGGGAGAGATCTGGATGATTAATGAGCAAGAAATCCATTCTAGTTGTTCTAGTTCCTTCTGGATGAAGACAGGGAGGAAGTACAAAGTGTCAAGAATGTCTAACTGAAGGTTTTAAGGAAAAGAACCTGCTGAGTAGATTTCAAATGACAGAAAGGATTTAGACCTAAAGAGGGGAAGGAATTTCCTTCTGTATGGGGTGTCATCTCTTAGCATCTGGAAGTACAGATTTGTGACTAGGAAACACATTGTAATGAATTTTTTATTTTGAAAATGGGAATAAAGAAAAAAGATATACATCTAACCTTCTATGAAGACCACTTTTAGTTATGGACATGGATTTTATATGTGGAGTTCTTAGGCTTTCATAACTTGGTTTAAAGAGGTAAGAAATGTGGAGTAAAAATTACTTCCATCAGATGCTTTTTCACATTTTGACTCTGAACCCAATGCTTCTTGTGAGAGGACCATTACTCTCCTGCACTTCTTGGCTAAAAATATAAGCTGTTTACTGTCTACAAATGTAGATGCACCCTTCAGTAAAGACAACGATGCACCATATTGAAATAACTCAAGTTTAAGTCAAGTATAAAATCAAATGGAAGTTGATTTTAGTGTTGTGTTAAGGAAAAATGTGATAAACGTTGCCTTGATAAGAAGTGACCCCTGGATTGTGAGCGAAGGTGGTAATATCGTATAGATCTTGAGTTTTATCAACCCACAGCGCAGGCCCTACTCTTTGCCTGATAAGTATTTGCCAAAGGCTTACTCTAGTTTTATTTGCTGCGTGATAGATACTTCTAAAGACACAGGAAGTTTTAGGAGGGAGTGGGACTGTGGATCTATTCCTTTATAGATTCAGCTCTTGCCTCTATCAGCAGTTCCCAAGGGATCAGTGTAGGTCCTTTATAATCTCTGGGTGCCCCCTCCCAGGTGAACGAGGGTCTTGGTGCACCAGAGCAAGCTGCTTTTTTTTCTCGCTGTCCTATTTTCCTTCTAGGACCTCCCTCCCTCATGTCATTAAAGTAAATACATCATTTCGGAGTCCCCTAACCTAGTGTCTTTCAAACTGCTGTTCATTTGCATCCCCTGTGATCTTGTTAAAATGCAAATTCTGTTTCTGGGGCATGCCCAAGAGTCTGTATTTCTCCTCCTCTTCAGGGTGATGCCTCCGCTTCCAGTCCTCCAGTCCTTGGGACCACACTTTCAGTGGCAAAAATCTCGAGATTTTCACCGTCAGTGCCCCCAGGAGGACAGGTGGTGGCAAAGGGTGGGTGATAAAACAAACATCGTGTGGAGGAGCCTCACATGTTCACTGATGACTGTGATTACTTTGGTGGGTGCCCAGCTGAGCTCAGGGGGGCAGCAGTGCACCCAGTATTAAGAAGCTGGGGACCTGCTGCCCTCTCTCTGCCCTCCAGCAGATGAATCACATGGGCACATTACTAATCTCTCTCAGCCTTAGTTTCTGAGTTTGGGACAGCCAGTCTGAAAACCTCTGTATAAGGTTATTGTGCTGGAGTAAATGGTGAAATACATATGAAGTACTTAGTAAGTGCTTGCTATTCGTAGGTCTTAGTAGTAATAATTTAGGAAGCATTTATCGAACACCTCCTGCAGGCCTGGCACGTCGAGAGAGGTATGTAAAGATTAAAAGGCAACTCTTTAATTTCAACTGGGTTGAATTGGTTTATTTGGGAGTCCCTGAAATGGAGATGAGATCTAAAACCCTTGACTTGAGTCCAGTGCCCTTCCTGCCCCGTTCATTCTATGTGCTCATTGTCTGGTTCCTACGACGTGGGTAGCTGCCTTAAAGCAAACCTGGTTTCAGACAACTTTAATGCCCTGAGTCTCCATGGCTTTGACATGTTCTCATTTTTAAACCGAAAGTATGTTATTTTTGGTTCCTTGGGTTTGCATGAGTTATCAGGACAGAAATAGAAGGATAGGTTTTGGTTTTGTTTCTTATCAGCTGAATTGTTTTCCATCAGCAGGGAAGGAGTGGTATCAAAGGAATAGGCATCCTCAGTTTCTACTCTGGTGGATCAAATTCTAAGCCTACATCTGCCTCCCATTTTGGCATCTGCCTTTTAAAGTGATTTCAAAAGGACTCTGTCTTTGCAAGACCTAACTTGTTTTCCTAATACAAACTAAGAAAAATATCCACCCTGCCTCTTTTGCAGCAAGCCAGCAGCCCAGCACGCATGCCTGTGTGCCTGCGGGGAGCTGTGTGTTCCTACTTTTCATCTATCTTTGCTACCTTTCTTTGAAAAGGAAATGATCACTGACTCAGAATTTTCCTTTTCCTTATCTTTTTTTGTTTTTAAGTTACTGAGACATGCGTGCTTCTTTCTGAGCTTAGAACAGTTTGTGTGTGTGTGAGGTACATGCTTTTGTAATTTTTTAAAAAGGAACTGGTTTGGCAGAAATTCTCCAGTGTGACTGTTGAGTCTGTGAAAGCATGATCTCACTGAGCAGTCTTCAGATGTGCAAACAATGGAATTTGAGCAATATTCATCATAGGCACAGACAGATTGCTTTCTTTAAGTGCTTTGACGATGGCTTTTTCCTTTGTGTCTTTGTGGTTATAAGTAGCAGTTTGTCTATTTTAGTTATAAGGAATGTAGGAGTGATTTTGCATTGGCTATTGCTTTGTAGGATCAAGGAAAAGTACCTCCTCTTCCTTTGAGTGTTGATATATGTTGATTGATTTTTTTTATGCCTCTGTTTATTATTTCCGTGTGTTTCCAGATTTTTTTTTTAACATAAGCTTCATGGGGTTAAAATTCACAAACCATAAAACTCATCCACTTGAAGTGTATAGTTCAAAGGTTTTCATACATTCTTTGCAGACTTTTGGCAGGACTTTTTTCTTTCCTCTTTCCACTGTGAGCCAAAATCCCTTCATATTATCATTCCTTTAATGAATCTTCTTACTACTTAGTTTTGGGCATCTGTTGGTGCGTAGCAATGAATTTGTAGAAGCTACAAACTTGAAGGCACTTCCTGATTACATTGTGGCTTTTTATTAACTTTGTATTAGCGCTGTTCCAGTGATGAATCATAATCTGTCAACTACGTCCATGTGTTATTAAGCCTGGCATGTTGCTCCTTACTCCTGTATCCTTCCTTCCTGCAAACCTCACCCTCTATACACATCCACTTTGGCATGTTTACTTTAAATATTGCATTGATTCTAAAATGTGACAGAACTGAATTGGGATGATCCCGTGAAGGCATTGGTCCAAACAGCAGAAACTCATCTGGAAATTGTTGTTCACTGTAGTGACTTCATAAGCAGAGCAGAGCCAGTTTTCTGTTCAGCTCAGTATCTTTTTTATTTGTGAAGGAACACATTGTTTAGCTGGCTAATAAAAAAAAAAAGTAACCAGTTGAAATCTTTGTTGTTTATCCTACAAAATTCTATTTTGGGGCAGCCCAAGCTTATTATTATTTAATGCTTTTTAGCTCTAGTCTTCCAGTGTCCAGAGGAGGGAATGGGAGGTGGTGGGTAGAGACTTTGAGATACCATCTAAATGCCTTCCTTGATCACCTTCCTGGACCCAGTGCCTGGCTACAATGCACCTTTTTTCATTTCCTCAAGCCTGCCATGGTTGTGGACATAAAATATGGAGGTCATATTGAAGAGAGATTTAGAATTTGGCAGGACTCATTGATTAGGTATAGAAAATTAGGAAAGATCATTGCTAAGGATGAGTGTCAGGATGCAGTTTATGCAGCTGGATAGATGATGTTTCTAGTTCATACAGGAAAGAAATCTCAGGATAAGGAAATGTTTTGGTATTTGGAAGATGACGAATTCTAATTTGAGCATATTGAGTTCATCCAGTGGGGAAGTTCATAGGCAGATGGCTATATAGATCTGAAGCTTAGGAGAAAGAATGGACTGGAAACCAGGCTCTTGAGAGTCCAGTAGACACTGCCGACTGGGAATACAGAGATTGGCTCCTGCCTTCAAGGAGCTCCCAGGCTTCCAAAAGAGGCAGAGGCATGTACTCTGTGGAAAGGAACGTACTCAATGGTATCACCGGAAAGCCATTGAAACCCTAAAGAAAGGAAACCTCAGCCTCTATTGTAACCTTTAGAGTGAATGGGATCACTCTGAGAGGTGAGTACAGTGCGAAAGAGAGATCCCATGGCCCAGAAAAATACTAGCCTGTAAATACTGAGCAGAAGAAGAGCTTCAGAGAAGATTCCATTTCCATGGCTGGATGAGGAGGACCGCTGGAAGGATGTTGGGAGCCTGAAAGCCAAGAGAAGGCATGGAGTCAGGAAGAATGGACTCAGGAGTTATGCAACAGAAAGTTAAATGAGAGCAAGAATGGGGAGGTGTCCTTTGGATTGCACAATATACAGGTGGTTATGAACTTTGTTGAAAGCTGGCAGAATGTTGACGTGGAAGCTAGGTGCCGTGGGTTGAAGATTGAAGGGGGGAGTGATGAGATACAAAGGAGGAAGTAGATAATTTTTTCAAGCAGTTTGCCTTGAAATGGGGAGAGAGAGAGAGAGAGAGAGAGAGCGAGAGTGAGCAGGATAGAGTCAGCTAAGGCTGGAGTCTATGCAGTCAAATGCTTTTTCTGTATCTGTGTTTAGAAAACTTGGAGAGTTGGATTGGCCCGGGGTTTGGTTTTTTAGGCAAATGCAACAGAAGGACGGTAGGACCAGCAAGGAGAGATTTTCAGCAATAGAGGAATTAGAGTCATGGCCCATGTGCGGTCAGCTGGATGAACAGGGGTTGTGAGGCCTGGCATGGGCTGAGGGAACAGGAACGGTTTGTCTGAGACGCAGGTGTTGGCGAGTGTCAAAGGTGTTCTTGGAGGCAAGTTGTCTTTGCTGCTGTTTGACCAAGAAAGAGGATGGTCTCTTGGTTTTAATGACTAATGAGCCACAGGGCAGTTCTGTAGTCGCCATTTCATCATGAGCTCTAAATGTGAGATGTTTTGCAGGTTTGGGGGAGGATATGATGCCACTAATCACGTATGTTCATCCGTCCCACCAAAGGAAGATGGAAATGGTATCTCTATTGCCCTGGCTGTATTATTTCTTTTTCTAGATGTACTTATTTTGTTAAAATAAAGCAAAATCCATTTATGTCCCTTCTGTTAAGTAGTTGGGTTAGGTACAAGGCATGTAGAATGGTTTCCAGATATGAGGTTTGATGAGGAAAGTTTATAGAGTACTGTGTACTTCTGAATATGAAGATCAGTAGCTTCTAGGGAATGCATAAAGCAGGGAATGTGAAGCTCAGGAGTCATGATTTGAATCTCAGAACTACTATTTATACAGTATGACCCTGGTCAGACCTCTTAATCATTTTGCATCATCACTTCTTCAGTTGAAAAGAGAATAAAAAATAATAGTTTATCTGCATTTGTGAAAAATGCTTTGTAATCTGGAAAGCATTACGCACGTGGTCTCTGTTTTGCCCATATTATGAGCTGTACTAAGCTGTTCTGAGTCTTACTCATAATCATTCCTCAATTGGTCTATAGTCACTGGGAGTCCTGAAGACACTAGGCATCGAGAATGTAGAGATGACCTCTCCCTTCAAGGAACTGAGAATCTTCTAGAGGAGGAAGAGGCCAAGTGGAAAGAAGTGTTGCTCAATGGACTCCCCAAAATGCTATAGAAACACTGAGAAGAGGCATCTAGAACAGACTGGGAGGCTTCCTGGCACCTGTGATGAACCTGAGTAACAAAGAGTTTAGTCAGGCAGAGAAGGAAGTTGGAAGAAGGCAAAGCTGTATGGGAGTGGCCTTTTGGGAGGCTGAGGGGTTGGAGAGCGTGGCGCGTGTGTGGCCCCGTCCAGCTGAGCAGGGAGGCAATACCGTCCAAAGCCTGACTGAGGTCACAGCATAAGAGAAGTGGGGGGGGGGGGACATACGTGCCAGTGGGGCGCTTCAGGATGTTTTAGGTGGCGATGAGGTTGGTAGGGAGTTAGCTGATTAATGGGAAGGAGGGTTTGAAAGTCGCACAGGCCGGAGATGGTGCCATGGGAAGAGGGGCCCTCCCCTGGGGTTTTGCTGGGAAGGAGGTCAATATACAGGGCAAGGTGGGGAGTACTGAGAAGGTTCCTTCCCTAAAGCCCCTCTTTTCCCAGTAAAGTAAGATACGTGGGGTCATTTTTTTGTCCCCAGAGCCCTGCACAGTGCTCAGCTGTTGTGGTCGCTCAGGGAGCAGCTGCTGAGGGGTCCCCATCACCTGGAGGCCCTGGGAAGCTGCTCAGCCAGCGTGCAAAGTGCCTCGGTGTGCCAGTCCGCCTGGCACGAGCTGCCCTCGCCAGGGCGCTGGAGTTTGGCAGCTGTCCTCCTGTTTGCCATTTCTTGTTAGCATTGATGTGACCCATGTGCTTTGGATTCTCAGGGATGTTGCGGAGTCAAGTGTCACGAGAAAATTCTGTGCCTTAATGACAGTCAGGGCAGTGACAGTTTCTTGAGCAACCCCGAACTTGTTCTTCTCCAGTGAGGCTGGCAGCCCGTCCACACCTACGGAGCCGAGTCTGGCTGCAGCTGAGACAAAAGCGGTTTATCCTGCCCGTCAGGTCACCCTTCTTACACAGTTTGGACGTGGTTCAAAGCTGCATTATGTGGAAACACGCTGCCCCTGAAAGAGACCTGTGTGAGCATGCGGGGTGCAGAAGGCACCTGAGTTCTAGACTCGCCTCTGCTTTCTCTGTGTGACCCGGGGCCCCCGTCTTCTCAGTGCGTCCAGGGAGGTTAGACCAAATGATTCCGCAGATCATCATGTGCACTAGATGGCTCTGACCCAGTCTGGTATCCACTGGTTTCATTGGTCCGGAGACTGTAGCCTCAATTCTTACTTAGTGGCTGCCACCAAATACATGTGCCGCAGGTTTATGGACTTGAGTCGTATGGGCTCCTCTTTCTTCTCCCAGACACATGCACACAGGCAAAGTGAAATGATGCCCATTGATGTGTAATTTATTCATTCATTTCTTCTCAAAACTCCTAAAGATATGAGACAGATCATACTTGATTTCTTTCAGAGATGCAAGGAGCTTGAAGCCCCTGAAGCAAGAGGTCAGAAGCATTCAGAGGCTTTACTGAGGCTCCCATAGCGATGCCAGCCATGGGGTTGCGACTAGGGAGTCTGGACACAAGTTCAACACGTGGTCATTCGGGGTCTCCAAGGAGCTCACAGCTCAGGAAGAGTGAAAAAGATACAGATAACTTCACTTTATTTTATTTTTATTTTTTAAAGATTTTATTTATTCATGAGAGATACGGAGAGGCAGAGACACAGGCAGAGGGAGAAGCAGGCTCCCTGCGGGGAGTCCAGTGAAGGACTCGATCCCAGGACCCCGGGATCGTGACCTGAGCTGAAGTCAGATGCTCAACCACTGAGCCACCCAGGCGCCTCCAGATAACTTCACTCTAGCAAAAAATGTTGGATTTGTATGATGGAGGCCAAAGGAATGGCAAATGCACTGAGTTTGCTACTTTCGTGGTTTGTGCGGCATTTAGGAAACGTGTCTGTTCCCAGGTTTTATTTTTTCACTTCTCTTGGCTAGAGTGTCAGTGCTTGATGATTGATGTCCCTGCCCCATTGGTGATGCTCATAGTTAACAGTAATATCAATTATGTATCGAGTTCTTGCTTTGTGTCAGGTACTGGGTTAAGTACTTCCTTAGATCCTAAAGATTAATCTCATTTTATAGATGACAGAACTGAAGCTCGGAGAAGCCCCAGAGTAATATAGATGAAGCGACAGGTTACTCGTCACAAGACTCCTAAGTGGCAGACCCAGGGTTAAGAGCTTCTGTTCTTAAGCCAAGTGGGCTCAGGGGCTGTGCATGGGTTGCAGATAAGCCGAAGGCATGAGTTAGGATAGATTGTGGAATCTTAAGGAAGATGAGGATCTTGTGACTGAGTAAACCTGGTGGATTCAAGGTTTTCACCTAATTTTTAATTTTCATTTAGTAGGCTTTTTTGTTTTTGTCCTACTTAGAAAAGACTTTTGGTTGCTTACTGTGCTCATCTATGGGAATGGCCCAGCTCCCTGTTCCCAACAGGAAGTTTACAGCATCACAGAGGACATGAAGCATGCCCCCAGACCTCGGAGGCACAAGTGCAGCCTAAACCTAGAAGCAGATGATGCAAGGCTTAGTCAAGAGAGATGTCTCTGCCTGCAGCGGATGGGTTGGGGAGAGTCTGGAAATTTTCAGTAGGAGGAAATGTGGAAGGTGTCAGCAGGCACAGAATTGGGGGAGGGGGAGTGTTTAAAGTGACAGGAAAATGCACAGGGAGGGGGAAAGACCAGGCCCAAGTGTACAGTTTAGTGCATAATTATAAATCAAACACCCATGTAACTACTGCTCGGTCAAGAAAAAGAACCGTGCCAGCCACTTCAGAAGCTGGCCCATCTCAGCGCCAATCCCCCAGTCCCCAAAGCAGTCACTCTTTTGTATTTCTCCGTAGTTTTATCATCGGAGTGTGCATCCCTAGACCCTAGGGTGTAATCTTGCTTGTTTTTTTTTTTTATCATTTTCTTATTTGATATTTATTTTGAGCCATTTTTAATCTACACATTCTCTTGCATTCTTTTCTTTTCCTTACAATTTTCTTGAATAAAACCCCGGGCTGTTTGACCTATGGAGTTGCCCACGGTCTTGGGTTTTGCTGATGGTATCCTCATGGTACAGTTCAGCATGCTCCTCTCTATTAGCTTCTGTAGTTGGTAGTAGGCTCTAGAGGCCTAATCAGACTGAGGCTCCGTCCCCAGGACCCATTTGACCAGACAGTAGCAGATGAGTAGAACTTGAGTAGGGGGTTGGGCTATAAAGGCATTTTGAGTACAGATCAGAAATCCAAATGCTATGATCAATGATCCTGGGCTATGGTTCAGCTTTGTGTATGTATGTGTGTGTATGTGTGTATGTGTAGGGGGCTGGGAGACTAGGAGGGTCACGTTCTAGGTTTCTAAGCCAAAGAACAGCATCTTCACAGGTATCTTTTCCAGCCACACATCTACATGCAAGTGGCTATTGCTTACAATGTTAAAAGGGTGAACTAAAGAGGGTCTGAAAACTTGAAATAATATGCAGGTGGTTGGTTGTCATTTTCTGTAGTATTGTGATATAAGATTGCTAAGGATTTCCTATAAATGCTTCATAAGTGAAACTATGTCATAGGAAATGGTAAATTCATAGTAGGAATACTTTTGTGAATAGCATACAAATATAATAAGAATAAGTCTAGGGAGAAACGAGTCTTAAATCAAGAAGTAGAAAAAGAACAAATCTAAGTAAAAGGAAGAAATCTAAGAAGGTTGTCTATTGAGAGGTAGAGTTGTACTTAAGGAAATCCAGAAATACTCACTTTTTTTCAGATGGCTTATTGAAAACTGCTACCGTGAGTATAATTTGTTTATTCTCACTTTTTTTTTTTAAGTTTACGTATTTAAGTCATCTCTACATCCAGCATGGGGCTTGAACCCACAGCCCTGAGATCAAGAGTCACACGCTCTTCTGACTGAGCCTGCCAGGCACCGCACCATGAGCAGAATTTAAATAGGAAAAAGGCCTTACAAGTATTATTTCTTGAAGAAACTTTTTAGTGTCATTATTCACATAATTTTGCATATAAAAAGTAAGAAGGCCAGTTTATGATAACAGCAGCTAACACGCACATGGCACTGACTTTTCCCCAGATACGATTTTTAGCATTTTATATGTTAATTAATCTCACAACAATCCGATGATGTAGGTATTATTACTCTCCCCATTTTATTGATTAGAAATGAAGGCCCAGAGAGGTTGTCACTTGTCTGGGTCTATACGGCCAGCAAGTGGTGGAACGGACATAACAACTTAGGTAGCCACGTCACTCTAGTACACTACCTCTCAGCTACAAGAGGGGTGGTAGCAGGGGCCAGTGGCTCTGCCGTTTCTCTGATAGGGAGCCTACATATTTGTCTTCAGTCTGAGATACCTGTTCTTTTTAATTTTGCTAGAGCTCAGGAGTGAGCCCTGGCCCCACTGCACACTGTAGCTGAATGACCTGACGTGGTCTCCTCTCTTCCTTGAGCCTCGATTTACTCACCTCTGCTGGAGAGGGGACAATGAGATTTCCTTGTAGAGTGTTCTGAAGATCAATGAGATCAAGTATAGGAGAATGTGTTAAAAGAAATAAAATGCTATGTTGGCTCTAATTTTAATAATATGTATTAGGATTTCTACTTCTGTATTTTTGAGGAACTTGTGAAACGAGCTTCATTATATTTGAAACACTTGGACTTCTAGAATGAATGAATGAATGAATGAATGAATGAATAAAGGGACTTCCTAATTTGAAGGTTAAATTTATACTGGTGCTAAGGAGGGGAAATTTTCAACTGAATATATTAAGGCTTCCTTTTTTTAAGAAAAAAGTTGAATTGGAGCAATTTTAATAACTCCTCCAAGAAGGCAAAAGCAAAATACAGTTTCAGTTTTGATGACTGTTTTTCCCTTGCCTGAGCATCACCACCATGGATGGTGGAAACTCCAACTTTGTAGACCAGAGCCATAGATCATCAAGGCTCTACTTAGAAGTTTAGTTGTTTCAAAAAAGGCCAGATTTGCTTTCAGCTCTAGTATAGGCCCTATTTAACTTTATCTTTTTAGCACTGACCTTGAATCAGTCCCCATGCACGGCCAAAATTTGTATGTGCCAGCTGTTGATTTTAAGGGAAATCAGATTGGAGTCCACAAATAAACTACAGATTGGAGACTACAGATAGACCCAAGGGTGCTGAGGGACAGTGGGGGACAAAGCCCTTCACGATATTTTACATATTACCCTGTTAGTGGCTCACCGGTGTTGGCTGGATTTAGAAGGAAGAGTGAATCTCGTTTTTGCGAAGAATGTAAAAATCATTAACCAAGATTGAATTTAAGGACATTAGTAAAATGTCACTTACATTTGATAGGTTTTTAATTTGTTTTAAATGAAATACTTAAAAAATACAGATCAACATTTAGGAAATAAAAACCTGTGTACCTATAATATCCAAATTTAATAATTTTTTTCATTAAACATATAGCCTTCTGGATCAAAATAAGAAACAAGGAAAATGTTACTGAGTCCTTTACTACCCGTTCCTAATTACATTCTTTCTCATTCTCTCTTTAAAGATGACTACTCTTCTGGGGTTGTTGTATATTATTTCCTCAATTGCTTTGTATGTCCTACTTCTTTATCCATTAATGGACACCATGTAGGATTATTCTGTGTTTTTTAATCTTAAACAGAAATTCTGTCTTTTGTTTTCCCACCAAACTTTGTGTTGAGATATATTCACGTTGATACAGGCAGTTCTGATCTATTAGAATTCCTTTGCCCCTTCTCTGTTGGGTGTACATTTTGGTTGTCCAGTTTTCTTTACTGTGAAAAGTACTTCAGTGCTCATTCATAATATATTTTCTTAAACTCACCCATGGTTGAGTTTCTTGGTGACTATATTTCAAGGAAGAAATGCAAGGGAAGGTTATGCCATGTTCCAGTTTATTAGGCTTTGCCAAATTGCTTTCCGAGGGGCTATTTAAATTCACGCTTCTACGAAGCAGTGCGTGAGAGTTCCATTGCCTTACATTGTAATTTCTGACTTGCAGAAATTTTACTAATTCAATGGATATGAAAAGGTAACTTATTGTTTTAATAGGACTTCCCTGATTACTGGGAGGGTTAAACATGCTTAAAGATTTACTGTAAATTTAGAATTCATCTTCTAAAATGCCTGTATATACTCCTGGTCTATTTTCTACTGATCTTTGGATGTTCTTATGTATTTGTAGGAATTCTTTGTATGTTCTATGTATGTCTTCTCCAAATGTGGGTTTGTTGTTTAATTTTGCCACTTGTCTAACAGAAGTTTTAAATTTTAGCGTGGTTAAAGCTATTGGCTTTATGATTTGTGCTTTTTGCGTCTTGTTAGGATGCCTTTGTGACCGTGAGGCCATAAAGACATTCTTCTATAGGTTAGAATTTTTAAATTTACATTTAGAACATTAATCCAAATAGAAATCATTCTTATGGGAGCTGTGAGATTGAGGACTGATTTTATTTTATATTTCTTTGTGAATTGCCAATAGTGCTAGCATTGTTTATTGAAGGGCTCATTCTTTCTTTACTAATTCTTTTTCATGCCACTTCCATCATACACCAAGACCCATACATGCATGGGCTTATTTTGGGGGGGGGGTTCACTCTTTGGTTCTGTGTGTCTATTTCTCTGTCAGGACCACATTATTTTAATTTCTCCAGCTTTATAATAATTTTTGATACCTGGTTGGACAAAACATACCTGCCTATTCTTAATTCTTTCCTATTATGAATTTTAGGGTCACATTGTCAAGTTCTGTGAGAAATTCTTTGGAATTTGAAATAGTAGGTTAATTTCAGGAAAAGTAACGTGTTTATTTGGTTCCATATTTATTGAGTTTTAGGATATCATTTCGCTGTTACAGACCCCATTTCTTTCTTTCATTTTTTCCTTTTTTTAAGATTTTATTTTTTTGAGAGAGAGCAAATAGTGGGAGGAGCAGAACGGAAAGAAGAGGGAGTAAGGGAAAGAATTCTGCACTGAGTGCAGAGCTTGATGTGGGGCTCAGTCTCACAACCCTGAGATCATGACCTGTGCCTAAACCAAGAGTCAGAGGCTCAACAGACTGAGCCACCCAGGTACCCCACCCCCATTTGTTTCTGATGGGAGTTTAGTTGTCCTTAGTAGGGTTCTCTTAAATGTAATGTGTCCTTTTTCTCTGGCTGCTTTTTTTTTTATTTTATTTCTTCATTTGATAGAGCAAGCACAGGTGGAGGGAAGTGCAGGCAGAGGGGGAGGGAGAAGCAAGCCTCCCCATGGAGCAGGGAGCCTGATGCGGGGCTCCATCCCAGGACCCTGAGGTCATGACCTGACCAGACAGCAGATGCGTCACTGACTGAGCCACCCAGGGGCCCCTCTTAGGCTACTTTTATTTTTAAAATTTTTTTTTATTTTTAAAAATATTTTATTCATTTATTCATGAAAGACACAGGTAGAGAGAGAGAGGCAGAGACACAGGCAGAGCAAGAAGCAGGCTTCATGCAGGGAGCCTGACATGGGACTTGATCCCGGGTCTCCAGGATCACATCCTGGGCTGAAGGTGGCGCTAAACCGCTGAGCCACCTGGGCTGCCCTCTTTGGCTACTTTTAACATCTCTTTTCTTTATACTTTAGCAGCTTGACTTTAATATGCATAGATATGATTTTCTTTGTATTTATTCCTGCTTGGGATTCACCAAACTTCTTCAATCTGTAAATTTATTTTACCAAATTTGATAACATTTTTTGCCATTATTTCTTTAAACATTTTTTTTTCTTCCTCACTTTTTCTCTAGCCCAAATTCCTGGGCCTCAAATTACATGTATGTTTGCTCTTTTGATATCATTACATAAGTCACTGGGGCTCTACTCATTTATTAGAAATCTTCCCCCTCCTTTTCTGTCTCTCCTTGAACTTGGATAATTTCTACTGCTCTGTCTTCAAGTTCATGGACTTTTTTTGGTCATTGTCATTCTGCTGTTAAGCCCATCCAATGAATTTTTCTTGTTTCCTGATAAGATTTTCTGTATGTTCATTTGTGAAAAACACACTTCCCTTTACATTCTTGAGTTTGTTATAATAGTTGCTTTAAAATTCATGTCAACCAGGGGGGCACCTGGAGAGGCACACTTGGTTAAGTGTCTGACTCTTGATTTTGACTCAGGTGGTGATATCATAGTCACGAGATCGAACCCCACTTTGGGCTCCATGCTCAGCACAGAGTCTACTTGGGGTTCTCTCTCCCTCTCCCTCTGCCCCACTCTGCCTCTAAATAAATAAATCATCGTTAAGAAAAAAAATAAAATCCTTGTCAGCTGATTTCAACATCTCACAATGGGCCTCCGTTGATGATAGCCTTTTCTCTTCTGAATGCGTCACATCTTTCTGTTTCTTCTAGGTCTAATAATTTTAGGTGACAGTATGCCTGATAGATCGTAGAAACTCAATTCAGTTATGTTCCTTTCAGGAGATTTTAGTTTTTGAGTGGGTAGTTAATTTGGCTGGACTTCAACTCCAAACTCGGTCTTTCCTGTGGTGGGCAGCTGCAGAAATCTTCATGGAGGTCATTTTAGTACCATCTGAGTTCCTTTGGGGTTGTGCTCATGCCTGCATGGTTCATGGGTTAGCCTGTGCAGAAGTTGGCACTCCTCCTCTGTGGCTCTCCTTTTCAGAGTTTCCCACTTCACATTTCAGCTACTGTGAAGACCGTGAAGCCTGTTGTCTGATACTTCAAGCCAGCAGGACTGCGGATTTTCTCTCTGAGTTTTAGCCACCCAACCTAGCCTGGACTTCCTCTGCCCTTAGACAAAAACAGTGTCATTCCTTTCTCCAAGTGTAGGTGACCTTCCGGTTTCTGCCTCTTTGTGGTGGTTCTTCAGACAGTTTTTTTTTTATCATTGAATTTATAGTCCTGATCTGTGGGCTGGCTGACCTCATACAATACCAGAGATTATAACCCTGGATCAGCTTTATATAAAGGTCCTCATTTCATCGTTTCTTCAGTTCCATGCAGTTTCTTCCCAGCACTGTTTATAGGGTATAGTTTTGCTCGTCTCTCTTAAACAGAGACTGTAACTCCTGGAGGCTTAGGTTATTTGGAGGAGGCTTGCTCCCAGGCCCCTGTCTCTTGTTGTCCTGGGGTCATGTCTGCTAATATTCATGTGGGGAGAGAACTGTAATCCCAGATCTTTTCTCCAAGGCTGAAACCCTTGGGCCTCTTCAGCTTTAGTTCCCATGTACTCATCTGACTTTATTTCTTCATCCTTGGAAACTGGTTCTCCTGTGTTATTGCTTTTGTTGTTGCTGCCTCTGCTTTCATCCTTAACTAAGGATTTTTATTTTTATTTATTTATTTTGAATATTTTATTTATTCATGAGAGGCACAGAGAGGCAGAGACACAGGCAGAGGGAGAAGCAGACTCCATGCAGGGAGGCTGATGGCGGGACTCGATCCCAGGACCCGGGGATCACGCCCTGAGCCGAAGGCAGATGCTCAACCACTGAGCCACCCAGATGTCCCTTACCTAAGAATTTTTAAAAGAGGATTACAGTTTCTTCAGCAACTCTGTGTTGGTAGTGTTGGTAGGGGCAACTACATGAGCTTGATCGTTTTGTTTTCAGATATTTGTAACCGTGTCTCCTACAGTGGGTGACATCACACCCACCCCCAGGATATAATTCCGACTGCCAGTTCTTGTCCTCAGGGATGGGACTGGGTTCTGGTATGGATACAGAGATTTGGTCCGACGTCTGGTAGCTCTAGCAATAGCCGAGGGCACAGGAAACAAGGAACATGATTTCTGCATCTTCTAGAGCCCCAGCTCGAAGCCACTCACTTTAGATCATTTAATTCTTACAATTCTTGAGCAGTATGACTTCCACTCTATGGATGAGGAGACTGGGACTTACAGAGATGTCTAGATCTATCTAGATACCTCGTTTCAGCCTGAAAAGGGGTTAGAATTCAAGCTGTTTAATTCAGAATCACATACTTTCCATGGTACTCAGCTGCCTTGACAAATATTTGGGTTTTTTGTAAGTGTGTGGATAGGTTTTGAAAAAAACGAGATTTTTGCTGTATTTATCAGCAGTCATGACAGCTCGGGGGCTCGTTAGCACTGGAGGATGTACAGAGGAGTTTGCACGCACCTATTTGCTCACTTCATTCTTTTCAGAGGTGGGTGATCACTGAAAATGCTGTGTTGCCTAAAACTCACTGTGGAGGAGGTTGAGAGGTGAAAGGGTGGAATTATAGAAGTTTAGACAGCTGGAAAGAATTTTAATGATAAACAAAGTTCATAGGGAATGGACGTCCTTGCTGAATGGAGCTGCCGTCACATGATGCAAAGATCAGTTGGAAGAAAAAGAAGCAATGCTAGTAGAAATGGCTTAGTCAAAACCTTTGATTTTCCTAGCTTATCTTCTTGATCAACGTGTGTTCTTATCAAAAGTGACACATATTCACGAAAAACAGTATTTAATGTTTTGAGCCAGTGAGAGAAAGCTTTTCTTGAAGCCACTTGAATGCAAATGAACTCTATCCTGAAGAAAAATATTTGTTATTCATATACTGCTCACCCGCTGAATCATTGGGGGTCTAACTCTGCCTTAGTGAGAAAAAAAGATTTATGTCCCTTTGCTTAGCGGCGTTTGTCAACAAGCGTAATGTTTGTTCCTATAAATTCATGTGTAGTTTGCTTCCTTCTCAGACACATCACAAGACATGCATATTCTGCTCTTGGCCATAAAAAATTGAGTATTCCTTTAACACCGAAGGATGTTATTTTTAGAAGTCTCATCACAGTTTTTAAAATTTTTTATTATTTTTTTCATCAGTTTTTAACAGTTAATTACCTTTTATTTTTATAAAAAAGAATTTTCCCTGCGGGATCGTTATTGATTTAAGTTAATCCAGTGCTTATACACAGTCTCTCACTCACACCCAATAAACTTCTTATCAAACTTTGGAATTAAGAGGGGGCTCTCCCCGATTTCTCCAAATACAAATGTTTATGTGTGCATTACCATCAGGAGAAGCGGGAACAAATCTTGTTTAGATGTTGGCTCAGAACATCTGAATACCCTTGACATTTGGAGTAGGTTTTTATCTCCCGGGTGGGGTTGTCTAGAATGTGTTTTCTCTGGCATTTAGCGCTGAAAAAGAGTCTTTCTTAGGATCCTATATCTGTTGTAAAGTCTACACACAGACAACTGGCTATTAATTTCAGTTTTTAGATGAGGATGCTGAGCACTAAAGTGATTTTGTCCATGTTCGCTCCAGCAAAGAGAGGAATATTTAACCCTGGGACACGTCAAAGGAAATGACTAAGAGAGCTTATGGCAGAGAATAGAGGCCATCCAAGGAGGTCAAAGGATTCAGGAAGAATCATGAGAATCAAGCAATGATTTTCATGCTAAAAATTGCTTTATGTAGGTGTAGTTTGTTTTTGTTTGCAGCTAGGGAAAAGGGAGAGAACGTGGTTTCAACTCTTGACCTGTGGACGCACCGTCATCTGCAGCCTTGACACCTGAGGGAAAACAGCAGCGTCCGGGTGAGGCCCAGTGGAGGCTGTGCTCTGAGACCAGGCCCCGGGGGCCCCAAGGTCAGATCGGATCGGAAGCTCAGAGGGTGGATAGTGTTTGGGAATCAGACTTGTATTTCCTGGAACCATATTAAGTAACAGCAAGTCTGGACTCAAAGGCTGTGCAGCAGGACAAGGAAATGTGTGATTCCACGGAGCGTCCCCCTTTCCCGACGTGCATGCAAGTAGAGCACAGAGCAGAGCAGGAGCGTGGCGTCTGTGGCAGCCAAGCTGTGCTGACCCCAGGCTTTCTTGCTGACTCGTCCCCTTGGTCAGCCTGGCTCGTAACCTGTAAAGGGGGGTGATGACCGTACCTCCCTCGGGGGAGGTTGTTGTGAGGATGCGTGAAGAAGCCGGCAGAAGCCGGGCACAGTCAGCTCTGATAGCACTTGACCTTCTTAGTCGCCACGGCTTCAGCAGCCGACGTATTGCGTGCAGGTCATACCCCTCTCAGAGGGTCTTTCCACCAGAAGGCTTTTGCCTCTGACAGTAGCTGTGGTATCTGAGGGAAATGTCTTTGTGGCGTTCCCTGGATAACCTGCGGCCTACTGCCTTCTCTGTAGACGCTCCATGACAACAAATCAACAAATATTTCTTGAGCGGGTGTTCAGCAAGGTGATGAGGGGTCTGGCTCTCCCCCTGCCCTACCTCAGTATCCCCGTGTGTGGGCAGATGGGCAGGTCAGCACATCAGCTCCTGGTTGCATCTCGGTGGAAGGGCTTCTTAACCTAAGGCCCTTATAGGGACATCCACGAACCTATGAAAATCTATGCAAAATATATTCATTTTTTTTCTGGGGTTGGGAGGGAGACAGAGATCTCATCCTAGTCATGGAGCCAGAAGGGAACAGGAGCCACTGCAATGGACACAAGTGACACCGTGCAACAGAAGTGACGCCTTAACCCAGGGAGAGAAGGACGAGGCCAGGGAGATGTGCAGGGAAGGGGAAGTGCATTCACGGGGCTTGACTGCTTAATGCCTGGTGATTGCTTTTGCTTGGGAAGGGCTTGGTGGTTTCTCTGCAAGTGGAGGAGTCGAGGCCAAGACGTTTCAGGACTGGGTGAGTAGAAGAGTCCCATTCTCAGAGCAGCCCAGCTAGAAAGACAGCTGCTGGATGGAGCGAAATAAGAGATGAAGGATATCTCCTAGCCTGACAGCCCTGAAAAAGACTGAAATGAAAAAGTTTCCTAAGGTTATTTTTCAGAGGCTGCCTGTTAATAGAATTTAAGGTAGCGTTAGCAACCTAGATTACTTTTGCCCGCAGACGTGTGCGCGTTGTGACATGGGCTCCTTCCAGCTTCCCAAGGGAGGAAGTGGAGGTGGCATTGTTTCCATTTTATAGAGGGGATGCTGAAGCCCTGCAGGCTGCTGGTTACCCCGGTTACACTGATCATAACGGTGGAACAACCTTGGCCATCCGGCCTGTCCCTCCACCACTGACATTTAATTATCTGTCCAAGGTGCATAATAAGCCCTCCAGTGATATTTGTGGAACTAATGTTTTTTTAATCAAAGATCTAAGTAAACACCAAGAGTCTTCTTTTTTATGTTATTTTCTCGACATATATCATCTAGAATGTAAACTAGGATAATATCATTTACTTTATTCAAAGTCAGCTCAACTCAAAAAATATTTATCCAAGGTTTACTATGTCACTAGAGATTGAGCTTAGTACTTGAATCCACATTTATGATGTTTGCATTTCAGGGAACATCAAGTCAGTCCTGGACAAATCATTGCTATATAATGTGTTCTGGGAGGTTAGATAGTGTGGGTCTACCAATTAACTTCATCATAGTGAAAAATGGGAAAATAAGAAATCCTCATGAGTCAGTTTGGTTTTAAATGATCTAATTAAAATGCATTTCATATTCAAGCATTATGCTACGATTTTTGGTTTGGAAATACATGGCATTTATTTTTTTTGGCAAGCACAAGTAATGTATTTAAAAAATGTGGGAGAACTTTGCATGTTTTGTGAGAAAGGGAGGCAAGAAGTACGTCCATTATCTTCACAGAGTAAATGTTGAGTTTTTTTGGTTATTGTTGTTCCTTTTTGAATTCTTTAGTGCTAAGAGTATGTAAAGTAAGGATTAAAAGTCTTCAGTGTCTATCCCTCCTGCCACTACCAGGTAAAGTAGCTGGACTTTGGAGTCAGATCAATCAAGATTGGGTCCAGCTCTATCACTTCCCAGCCACAGGGCTCTGGGAAAGTTGTCCATTCTATCTAAGCTTCTTATCTTACAAATGGGGGTTACAGGGGCACCTGGGTGGTTTGATTGATTAAGTGTCTGACTTGATTCTGGCCCAGCTCATGATCTCAGGGTCGTGAGATGGAGCCCTGTGTCGGGCTCTGCACTGAGCATGGAGTCTGCCTAAGATTCTCTCTCTCTTTTTGTCCTCTGCCTCTCCCCTTGGGCCCCTTCTCTAAAAAAATCAAATGGGGTTAACAATAGGACCAAGCTCCTAAGATTGTGAGGATTCAGTGAGATCGTGCAATTCATCTTTTGCATAATGCCTGGTTATAGTATATACACTCAGCAACTATTAACTAATGCTAATATTTATTTAAATACTAGTAGTTCTAATATTATTATTATACTTTGGTTTAGGCGTTGTTTATGTATGTACTATCTGAAAGGAAAATATCTGCTTCCTTTGATGTTCTATTTTCCAGTCATGTTGAAAATTAAGATTAGAAAGAACCCTAGAGGGATGCCTGGGTGGCTCAGTGGTTGAGCGTCTGCCTTTGGCTCAGGTAGTGATCCCGGAGTCCTGGGATCGAGTCCCACATCGGACTTCCTGCAGGGGAACAATATATAGCATTTTTTATCTATAGTTAGTTTGTTCAGTTGAGAGGGACGGAACCAAATATTTTTATCCATCTGCCTCTGTATCTGACTCTCTTTGTGTGTCTCTCATGAATAAGTAAATAAAATCTTAAAAAAAAAAAGAAAGGAAGAAACTCTAGAGTTCTTTGATTTCACCACTGAATAAATAACCAGAAGTAATTTAAAAATGTTCCCTGCAAAAAATTATATTTCTAGTATTCAATACCAGGAAGAAAAAAATAACACCGTATTTTTTTTTCCCAGATAGAGATGCAAGAAGAAATAAAACACAGCTGCTAGTATCACTCCATGGGTACCATCTCTACTTGGTACCAAGAGAGATAATGATCTTGCAGTATAATTTTATAAGGAGTTAAAATCAATGACATTATCTCAAGTGTAAACACTGGAAGGCCTTATCCCATTGCTGGTTAAGATAGGCTTTTACTGTGGCAGCTGTTCACCCACCATTATAGATTAATTTAGATAAAAGAAAAGCTAGGCTAATAAATTAAGATTTGACAACATTTTAGTGTAGATAGCCTTACAGTTTGGTATTCAAGAATGAAACCAGCAATACAAGCGATGGATAAAAATTCAACACAAAGCAACCACAGACATGAGTGAAGGCAGTAATGTAAACAATTTGGTTCATTTTCCATTATTAAATGGTAGAGTCTTCACACACACACACACACACACACACACACACAAATCTCACAAAAGAAATCTACAAACCCTTTGGGTCCACTGAAACTCCAGGTGATCTTAGAAAATATTATAAACCACAAAAATAAAAACCTAAAAAGGAATTTAGGAGGCTGTTGGGATATGTTGCTTCCACTACTATAGTGACTATAGAGTTAATAGGCTCCCTTCTAAGATATAGGGACTGAAGCAGATAACGTTTTTCGTTGTTGTGAAACATAAACTTTGTAGAAAAGACGAATTTATGGACATTCAACCCATTAAATAAAATCAGTAGTTGTGAACATCTATAACCAAGTCCATGAGATTTGAGAGCCAGAAAAATTTGCTTTATGAGTAAATTCAACACTGACACAAGTTGAGTGACCTTGGGCCAGTTACTTAGCTAAGCCTTTCAGAATAATCATAAATACCAGGTAGTACCATTGTGAGTATCAAATAACATAACTGTATTATGTGCTAATAAGTGTAAGTTTAGCAAACACTCGAGTATAAATGATAAGAGGATTCCTTTCTATTTCTTTTCTCACTCTTAAATTTTTCACAAGTTTATATGCTGCTTTTCTTTCTATCTGAAAAAAAGATTTTTATTTTAACTTGATCCAGTGACTGTACTATTTATTCCAGTTTTCTTGCAGTATATAGTGATTCTGGTCTCTGTATATCTTAACTTTAACATGCATTGTAACACTGAGACTCTGTCCAAAAGGAAAGTCATTGGAGTAACTCTTGTTTTCCTATGCTAAGGAAGTTGGCCGAGTTAACCATAAGACAGTTTAATCGATAGAAAATACCCCAGAGCTTTACAAGTTCATGAGTACCAGTGATATGATGTAACTTCTTACTTGTTTTTCCTTGTCTCGTTTCCTCTAAGTTTTTCATTACTTTGTATCTTAAATAAAGGAAAACCTGGCTCATGGTTGGCATTTAATAAGTGTTCAGTTGAGAGGGAAGGAACCAAATATTTTAATAGTGACCAGAGGCCACAAGCTCTTTGATTGAAGCTGAACAGACCTTCATTAAATGTTTCCAGGTTGGAAAACATCTGCCACCTGCTTCTTGTATTCATATGAAAAACTACTTGGGTTAATTTTTTGAGTTAAAGTAATGACTTCTTTGGGGAGGCTGAACAATATATAGCATTTTTTATCTATGGTTAGGGTTCTAGTGTTAAAGGGACCCTAGAGATGAAATGACTCAACCTCATTAGTTTATAGAGGAATAGCCAAGGTCCATCCTGAGAGCTGTAAATGGCTCCATCCTGAGGTGCTGAGCTCCTAGAGGAACTTACTTCCTGTTTTCTCCATTTGAGTCTTGTCCAAGGTCACTTGTTTTACCAAAACTCCCATCTGTTGCCGGGGCACTTAACGTGTCTACCAAAAATGAACGAGAAGATAAAGACTGTGGTTGAGAACATCAGTTCTTGGGTCCAAGAGACCTGATTTTAAATCCCTTCTTCACTACTTACTAGTTCTGTGACCTTGGACATGTTGTCCAACGTATTCATCAAGTTTCCTAATCTCTCTGTGCCTCAGTGTTTTTATCTGTAAAGAGGGGATGATAAACTCTTGTCTTTAATAGAAATAACAAACCTTCATAGATTTATTATTGATGATAAACATGATAATGTATATAAAGGACTACCACCAAGCCAGGTGCATGCGAAGCTATCAGTACACAATAAATGTTATTATAAGTTAGAAGTGGGAGAGAAAGATGAAGGGGAATGATGTAGGCAAGGACAGGCCTCTGTTTTGCTAGTAGTAGGCCACCGACATGGCTCCAAGCTTCCTCACAGCCCACATGGAGACAGAAACATAATCAATTATGTGGTCCACAGAGAACTTGGTTATATTATTTATATGTATCTGACCAAACTGGAACCACATCCCTCTACCCCAGTCTTTTGAAATTCCAAACCAGATCTCTTTCTACCAGACCTGGCAGTACAGATTTCAGAGACTTGATGATGAATTCCCATAAGGGCCCTTCAAGTTTGGCCAAGACTCTCTCAGCTTTGCCTGTAGCCTCCCACCCACCCTCGCCCCCAGCTTCATGATCATACAGGTAGGAGAGAACCTGGCCAACGGTCTTCCACTCAGCACATGCCGTTCTCAGGAAGGCCAAAGACCTTGGAGGAGGCCAGGAATGAACTTGGGGCCGTGTAGCTTCTTTCCCTCACCCATATGGGGAGCTCCTTAATCACGGGGACCAGCCGTATTCATCTGTATGTATTTACTCATCGCATCTCACAATGAGTGAGTGGCAGACGCTCAGTAAATGTTTGTGATTTGCAATAAAAAATGGACCTGCGTGGTGGAGTTGCTCGTATGAAAGCCCCTGCCATTTTAGGGCCTGGTTGTAACAGATCATTTCTAGCAGTGGGAATTTTTCATCCAACTCTGATGACAGTGCTCCAGGCTTAAATCTCTGTATTTTAAAGGAAAAATAAAATCTATATGAACTCTTCTTCCCTGGGTACTGGTGTGCAACGACTTGTGTTATTAAATGTCGAAATGAGATAGAACTGGTTTTCTCTAAAAAGGAGAGAGGTACAGTTTGAGCACCTCTGGTATCTTCCAGAAGAGGCATAATAATCAATTACCTTTCAACCCACGTACATTATTATAACTCATGTGAAGCCATGGCCCAAACCTCCTCTTTCAAAAAGATAGTGTGTACACTTTGCTTGGGATATCACCACCAGAGGAAATGTAGAAAGGTTATGCTCCCATGAAAATATTTTAAATCTGCCTATTGAGATTATTGTAAAATGCCCTCACTTTTCTTTAGAAAATATTTAGAGGTGCTTACTTCTACAGGACTTTCTTCCCCCACGTATTTGTTAGAGTTAAGAATCAATTGCTTTTTCTCCGAATCACCATTCCCAAACCAGCCTCCCTGGAGTCTGTCCTCATTTATCCAAGTTAATGAAATTGGATGAAAGATATGTTGGCATTTATTCAATGTAGTGTTTCTCTTTCTTAACTCGCTTGTGATTAAGGATCTCACTCCAATTTAATTTATAAGCCAGGAATCCTTTAAATGTTAAACAGGAGAATAAAGGAAGAGGTTGTTTGAGATGACTGGGGCTCACACAGAGCTAGTTGTCTTGTTTCCAGATGCTGTGTCTGAGCCTGGATTCATATCGTAGAATAGGGTTTTATTTGACCAAAATACTAAGTCCTTATAACCCCCTTTGTTTCCCCAGCCCCTTTGCTCTTGCCCTGTCGGAAGCCAACATGTCCCTGAAAAATGAGCCAAGAGTAAACACCTCTGCACTGCAGAAAATCGCTGCAGACATGAGTAACTTGATAGAAAATCTCGACACGCGGGAGCTGCACTTCGAGGGAGAAGAGGTGGATTACGATGTGTCTCCCGGCGATCCCAAGACACAGGAAGGTAAAGACTGATGGTCTGAGCGAGAAGAGAGTTGCTCGGGGTTGCTTGACAGAGCGCAGATTTGAAATAACCAGCAAATGATTGATCTTCCTGCTGCTGTCCTTACCCTGGGCTGAGGCCGCTTCATTAGCGGTTTGCTCGTTGTGGCAGGTTAGGACTCGAACGGCCCATAAAAAGGCAAGTCATGCTAATATCGGGTATTCTTGCAATGTCCTTGTGTTCCTGCAATAACTGTGTTTACTGGTTTGTTTTTTAGCGTGTATCCCTTTCTCTGCTATTTATAAGACTCAAGGATTTAAGGAGCCTAACATACAGACGTATCTCTCCGGCTGTCCAGTACAAGCCCAAGTCCTGGAAGTGGAGCGCTTCACGTCTACGACGAGGGTCAGAGCCTTTGTGGACTCACCTTGTATTAGTCGATGTATATGAATCAACACACTGACCTCCCTTTTCCGTCCTCGAGCTATGACTGTGTGTTTATGTTTTTATGACTGTGTGTTTAGATGTATTTTTTTAAATCACTTCTAAGTCCTCATCGCCTCTCAAGTTTATGCTTTTCATTTAGTCTTTATTCTCCTATGCCTTTTTCCTCATTCCGGAGAATGCTATTTAGCAAAAAAAAAAAAAAAAAAAAAAAAAAAGGTCCCTAAAGCAATTTATAAGTTTGATAAAATGCTGAGTGCCTCTCCTAGTCCTCTTCTCTCCCAATTTTCTGTTTAATGTGGACACCTAGAATGCCACCTATAAGCCAAGGAAAAGGTTGGCTTTCCTGATGCTTGTTTAGCAAGATGATGATGACAGCTGACTCTTGGAAGAAAAAAAGGCCACGATGCCAGGTTGGCCAGTGTCATTACCCAGAAGCACTGCCGAGAGAATCCTGCCGGCATCCTCTGCCGCTCTGATTTGCTCCTAGCAACCTGCCCGTTAGGCCTCGTTTGCAGGTTTTCTCTCTGAGTCCTGGAAGGGCATCGAGCGTGAAGATGGCTTCATCAAGCAAAGCATCACTGTTTGAAACGGATGGGACCAGAGGCCGTTAGGGCAGTTGCCTTTGCTCTGTTACTGACCATACATCACAGAGGTCAAGTCTGAGAAGTAGAGGACGTTGCTGCAGGCTGGTGGGTCAAGCTTTGGTCCCAGCAGAGTAAGGCCACCTTGGCTCCTGCCTCGTGGGAAGTGAGAAGAACCTTTCTCCAGAGGCAGGTTTTGCCTGCCTTTCCTCCTTGTCTTTTGCAGGGTGGCACGTGCTACCTTGGTCCTCGTAGTTTTGCTTGGTGGTCTGTCCTGCCCTCCCTGTGCTTGCAGACATACCTCGAGCCCTACTTTCCACCCACCCTTGTGTGCAGCCTTTCCTTTAGGCTCTTTGTATGAGTTGAGTCTGTACCTCCCTGATACACCACTGACCACAACCCACTCAGAAATGTCTCTGAGATGACCATTGCTTGCTTAATTTGCCTACCAGCCTTCAGACTGAGAGAGGGTGAGCATGCTCAGAGGATTAAATGCAGACTCCAGAGCCAGGCTGCCTGGCTTGATTCCGGTTTTGTTTTGTGATCTCTAGCAAGTTACCTGATCTTTCTGTTTCTCCATTTTCTCATGTGAATAATGGGTGTAACAGGTTTGTTATGAGGATTTGATAATAATAATAATAATAATAATAATAATACATAGTATTATGCAAGAGTATTATAGATGATATTATTGGGGAGCAGGAACTTCTTGTCCCCTCCAAAAGTCCTTCTAGCCAGACTAAGACTCAAATTGACATGAGATAGATTAATAAGAGAAAATCAAATTTAATTGCCTATGTACAGGGAATCCACAAAGGCATGGAAATTCCAAAGACAGGCAAAAATGAGGTCTGTAGTCACTCTGAACTCCAGAGAATTGGGTAGGTGTCTGGGACTTCAAAGAGAGGGAATGCAATTCACAGGGAGATGAAAAAGCAAATGTTTGGTAAATAAATGTTTGCTGAGCCACTGGACAATGGGACACAGAGGACTTTGATCAAACAGGCCTTGCTGGTTCCTTCCTGTCTACTGTACCTAGTTCATAGTATAATGTAGTCATCTGTGGTGACAGCCTTCTTCCTGGAGCAAGTCCTCTAGCTAAATTCTTTCTAGGCAGTTGAAGAAGAAATAAAGAGCTTATCCTGGATCTCCTGGGTTTTAATTGCCTTTTTTTTTTTTTAAGATGTTATAGATTTATTTGAGAGACAGTGAAAGCAAGAGAGAGGGAGAAAAAAGTTGGGGGAGAGTCAGAAGGAGAAGCAGACACTACACTGAGCCAGGAGCCCAGTGTGGGGCTCAGTCGCAGGCCCCTGGGACCATGATCTGAGCTGAAGGCTGATGCTTGACCGACTGGGCCACCCCAGGTGCCCCTTGATTGCTTTTTGAACTCAAAGTAATCTTCATTCCAAAGTGGCCCATCATTCCAAGGTGGCCCTGCCTTGCCCCTTACAGTATTAAATAAGCATACATTGTATGATACTATGTATTATTAATACTAGATGTCTCTGAAAAGTTCTTCATGAAGATGAATATGCAAGTCACCAAGTCAGGGACTTCTCTTTGCTTGTGTTCTTCTGTTAGTGCGTTTGCTTTTGTTCTGTTTAATCTTAGTCTGTGTGAGAAAGCTAAGGGTCATCTTTATCCTACTTAGTGTTTAGTTTACTAAGAAATGTGAACTAAATTCATGCAGTTTATATGTGATTCCAGGCAAATAAGAATATACTTTTTTCTAAGTACCGAGTACATTCTATGTGCCCACTCAAGGCAAGGCATTTCTCTTTTCGTCTGCATGACAGCCCAGCGAGGCAGATGTTATTAGGGCCCTCTCAGGCTGGGGACCTTCCATTTGCCCTCCTGTGCCCTCTCCCCCCCTTCTCCACCTTGTGCTCTGCCCCTCGATGCCCTCTGCTTTTGTCCTCTGGTAGGGCTCAGACGGTGGGGAGTGGGGTCACCTTGGGCTGGCTATGTCCCTTGACCAACGGCACCCCTTCCCTCGGGGCAGTCATCTTCCCACGGTTTTCTCCTCCCTGTTCCAGTACCTGATTCTGCCTCTTGTCCCTCCAGGGCTGGGGATACCTTCAGAGTCCCAGGTTACTGTCCTTCCCTTTACAGTTTCCTTACCCCTACCATGTCTTTGTAAGCAGTTCCTTTGTTAAGACTCTTCAAATGATCCCAATTCCAAAGAATTCAATAATTATGCTGGGCTGTTGTCTCACAGAAGTGACCTTTGGCTCAAGTTTCACAGCCCGTAGGCTGCACCACGGGGTCTCAGACCTTTAACAGCTTCACAAAGGATGCGATGGCCCGTTTCCATGGTACCATCCTGCCTCGCAGTTGCTAAGAAGTTTAGTGTATGAAATTTGGGGTTTATATGTGAAGGATAAAACATGACATTTGCAGTGTTTTCTAAGTATTCCGTTTTCATAGAATGGGGAATACAATCCTAGGAAGTGTTAGCCACTTGCCTAAATTGTTTAATTTTTCTTGTTTATTTGGCTCATCCTAAATTGAGCGTTTTTCACTTGAATGCAGCGTTCTGGCCACTCTGAGTTTCCCTGCATTCTTCTCTGTGAAACATGATGGAGGATGATGCCTGTAATGTTGGCCAAAGTAAAAGGCAGCATATAATATTGAACCCCAGAATTGTTTTTTTTTTTTTTTTCAACTTCCAGTTGTAGTAATTGTCATAAATCCCAACTAGAGACAAAGCAAATGCTCGATCTGAATATTTACCAGTGATCTGGTTGGATTCCAGACTTCAGAGCACAAGTTGCATTACCTCTCGTGCTCATGTTTTATATGCTACATCTTCACAAAGTGGTCATACTTTGGAAGTTTGCAAAGTATGTCAAACATCAGTAGTGAATGACAATGGGCCAGGAATCTCACATGGGGTTGCTGGCAGCAGAGCTGAATCAACTAGAGGGAAGGAGACATTTACTTTCCCCTGCCTCCAGCACCTGTGGTGCCTAAATCTCCTAGCAGGGGCCAAGATCCCCACCCACAGCGCCCACTGCCCTGCCCATCCCCTTATCTCCACGCCCCACAACTCATGGACCTTCCTTCGAGAGCTCCTCTGCTTTATGAGCATCCCTCGGTCTCCTAACACTTTGTACTATATCAAAACTATCCCCCGGGTCCATTGGTTTTTCGGATTGAAATAATTCCCTAGTCAGTATATTTGCATTTTAATAAGAAATATTTTTACAATTTTAAATGGGAATTGATTTTAGTTGAGTAATTGGGAAAAGTATTTTGTGTGTAGGAAAATCTTCTGGTTCTTTCCCTCTAATTGTCGTGTCCCTTGCTGGTCACTAGTGGTGATGCTTCAGCGCAGGGAGATGTTGTGGACAAGGAGAGACCTTGGAGTATGTTTTAGGAGGAGAAGGCGTACATGTCATTTGGGAAGGGCAAGAAGTGGACCGAGATCCTGTCATGTTCCTAGAATCCATTTCCTAGCTTTCTTCTCACCCTCTCCAAGTTGTCTATTCACAGCTTATACTTTTAGACAAGCAAAATTACTGCTGATGACTAATCAGGGTTTTCACTCATTGTCTCCCTTACCTGGTTTCTTGTCTTAGGGCTGTGTGTGTGTGTGTGTGTGTGTGTGTGTGTGTGTGTGTTGTATTTGGAGCAATATAATTTGTGGGAGTTTGTCTTTGGTGTGGTTCAGAGTTTGTCTTATATATATTATAAAGTGAACATTTTAAGGGAATGTTATTTCTGTAATCAGTTGTTTTAGAAAACATCTTGCCTAAGTACTTAACCCAAAATATGTGTGCTGGATTTAAGGGTACTTCCATGTTATTTATTAATTTAGGCTATTGTTCATCGAAAGACTTTAGAATTTTTGTTGTTATCTAAAATATCATTTTTATTGATCACTGCAGGTACCGAGTATCAATCTTTACACTATCGAACTAACACATGGGGAATTTAAGTGGCAAGTTAAGAGGAAGTTCAAACACTTTCAAGAATTTCACAGAGAGCTGCTCAAGTACAAAGCTTTTATCCGAATCCCCATTCCTACCAGAAGGTAACTGTTGCGGAATTAATTACAAGGTTATCCCAGTATACAAGTTGGGTGGAAAGAGTATTTTATCGATATTATGGGTTAACTTGTCCATCGTCAGTGGATATTTTCTATTAAATAGTCTTTTCTAAAAATAAACCATTTTATGAAAGATAGTAGAAGAATATTATTCAAAGAACAATCTGATGTTTTCATTGCATGTGTGTTTTAGACACACGTTTAGAAGACAGAATGTCAAAGAAGAGCCTCGAGAGATGCCAAGTTTGCCCCGTTCATCTGAAAACATGATCAGAGAAGAACAATTCTTTGGTAGAAGGGTACGTCTTTCCGGTCTTCTGCTGTTCCGAATATTTTGCAGCGCTGTAGAAACATGGTGGTTCCTGGGGTGAGGGGGCCTAGCTGCAACTTTATTCACCTCGTGATCCTACCCGCCCTCCCCCGGGGTTGGTTTGGTTTCCCTGGAACTTGTTAGGCAGCACTTCTTCCCCAAGCCAATCTGACCTGGGGAGGGAGGTTGTATTTCCCAGAAGAAGGGGGAGTGTTCTATGAAGAAGCTGTCCTCCCACCAAGAGTCTCTTTGGGCTCATTGTGAGTCAAGATTGAGCTCATCATTGAGGGTTTTGAGATCTCCTGTTTAAAAGCATATATTTCCAAATGTTTGCTCGAGACTTTGTAGTAGCTTGTCCTAAATATATGTGAGGTCTCATTCCCTAACGATAGGTGGGGCCGTTAGGGCCAGAGAGGAATAGGACAGAAGCCCCAGGAGCAGGTGTTCCACCTCAGTGGGATGGTGGCACACAGGTGGAGATTGTTTTTTACTAGAAAATTAACAAGTAAATGTCAGTTCTGTTTTCTAAACTTTTATGTTCTGAAAGCGATATTTGATTTTGCCTTTGTATAGTTGTCATCTTGTTTAAAATCCTTTTTAGGGATCTAGAATAAGTATTTTCCAAGATACCTGGATCTATAAAACTCTACAGTTTGGGGTTTCTTTGGGCACTTATATGAATGCAGTTGAAAATGAGAAGCTGTGACTTTTAACATTTAGTGCTTCCACTCGTGATCATGGTCGACATGATTGACGTCGCCCTCACACATTTAAACATGTTTGAAATCAGGGTACAACTTCTTAATCTCTTCCTTTTTTCCCCCATGAACAGCTGTTTAAAAAAAACCTATAATAGATCTACCAGTAAATTCAGTGTTAGAATTCAGGAAATTCAGGTTTTTTATGAAATCAACAAATGCCTTAAGACCGTCCACCGTGGGACAAGTCCTGTGCTAGAAACTATGGAAGATAGGGGATCCCTGGGTGGCTCAGAGGTTTAGCGCTGCCTTCAGCCCAGGGCGTGACCCCCAGGTCCTGGGATCAAGTCGCACATCAGGCTCCCTGCCTGGAGCCTTCTTCTCCCTCTGCCTGTGTCTCTCCCTCTCTTTCTCTGTGTGTGTCTCATGAATAAATAAATAAAATCTTAAAAAAAACTATGGAGGATAAAAGAATATACAGCTTGGGTCTTGTCAGCCAGTTATAAAAAGCATAAGCATGTGAAATGCTAAGTAACAAGAAACAGTTGGAATGATGGTCCAGGGGAACTATGGAAATAACTCCTTAATGCTATTCAAGATTCCTTGTCCAGTGATAATATGAACAATTGAATAAGTTTGCAGAAGTTAAGGTGAGATAGTGATCACATCTCTGTCACTGTTATCTCTCATCTAATATATTTGTGTTACAGAAACAACTGGAAGATTATTTGACAAAGTTACTAAAAATGCCCATGTATAGAAACTACCACGCGACAGTAAGTACTGTTCAGTGACTTATTTTGAAATACCTTATAAAATCAGCTAAATATTGGGTCATTTTATTAACACAAGTGCTTGAATCCAGTCCTGCGTATTCCTTAAGTTAAAATTAATGATCTGAATGCAAAATTGATTTGAGAGCAATAATTTAGTTCATGGTAATGTTATTTCAAAAATGCCAAATAGAAATTAATGTGTCTAGCGCAGTAGATTCAAATGAACTTAAAACATTGCCCCAGGTTAGATTATCTGGAAATCAACGTCCTTTTCTCCTCAGGCTTCCAGAATAATGCCTGAAAGCATTTCTAACCCTGAAGAAAAAACACTTGAGTAGTAAGTGATGAAAACAGCTGAGCAGAGTTGAATAGGCAACTTAAACAGGGCGTGCTGCTTGGTTGGCCATCTGATCGGCCCGTGATGCTTATAAAAGGCCTGTCTTTTCATGTGAAAGTGAGAAGCATGGGAAAAGCTAGGGAGAGAAAAAACTCTCGAAATAAGAGAAAAGAGGTGGTGGGGCTTAGAAGCAGCTGGGAGGCACAGAGCTGGCAAGCAGGAGGGGAGTGGGCCTTGACAGAAGTTCTCAGAACACAATACCCTCAGTCCTCTTAGGGGTCTTGAAGGGGTGTCTTTGAAGGCTTAACCTTCCCTTATCCAAAGGTCCAGGTAACTGAGAATGTGCTGGATTATTGTATTTTCGTATCTGTGGATGTGTAAACCGTACTGCCATGGGATTGAGCGTATGTATATGGTTTATGTGCAGAAATTAAGAGTAGGCAGTCATGGCCTACTAGATGCGGCCTCTCGTTTAGAGAATGGCATTACATAAATACTTAAACAGGGAGGGGGTAAGGGCACCTGGGCGGCTCAGTCGGTTCAGCATCTGACTATTGGTTTCTGTCCATGTCATGATCTCAGAGTCCTGTGATTGAGCCCCACACGGGGCTCCACACTCAGTGCAGGGTTGGCTTGAGATTCTCTCCCCATCCCTTCCCTTTCCCGCTGTTCCTTCGGCATGCAGCATGTGCACGTTCTCTCTCTCAAAGACATAAATCTGGAAGGAAGGAAGGAAGGAAGGAAGGAAGGAAGGAAGGAAGGAAGGAAGGAAGGAAGGAAGGAAGGAAGGAAGGAAGGAAGGAAGGAAGGAAGGAAGGAAGGAAGGAAGGAAGGAAGGAAGGAAGGAAGGAAGGAAGGAAGGAAGGAAGGAAGGGAAGGGAAGGAGGGAGGAAGGTAGGAAGGAAGGAAGGTAGGAAGGAAGGAAGGAAGCCAGCCAGCCTTCTTGCTGCCTGCCAGGGTGTTATCTGGAGGCTGGGCAAGCTCCCAGCTGGTCCTCTGGCCCCCTGGTCACCACACACAAATGATCCAGTACCCAGCCCATGGCCCACCTTCCACAGCAGTTTGTGGTGTTATATTTGATGGACTTGAAGGAGTGTATGTGGTTTCATGATCCTGGAAGAGTTTTCCCAGGAAACCAGCAACTTGGGTCCAACCGGAGGATCTCAAGAGAAGGATGATGGCAGGGATTTCTTCTCTTCTCTAGGACTCAGGAATGTGCATCTTGAGAGAGTGTCACGAGTAAGGATATTACTGCTATTATTTACAATTCTATAGCTACTGTTGCTACTGCTAAAAACTCTGCTTCCCGTTCTCCGAAAGTCAAATGTGATGTTTTCTTTAATAAAGAATTATTTAAATGTGTACTAGTACTAGGATGCAAAGATTTTCTATGTGTTTCTCTCTATGGCCTGCCTGTGACTTCACTGGTACTGTTCTTTGGCTCTAGAATAGTAATTGCTGAGTCTTTCTACATATAGAAAGCAATGCAAAATCCACTGCATTTTGGATTCTGATGTTGATTAAAGAAAGTGTACAGTTTCTAAAATGTTCATTTTAATTTTCTAGTCATAAAAATCTTTCCAAAGTTGAGCCTCAGTAGATCCAGAAATTCCAGAATGTCTTTTAAACTTTTCCTTTGGGAGGAAAGACCTGGTTACAGCTGACCAAATCTATGTTACTCCACATTTTTGGTGGCTACTTATTTACCCCAAGGACAGAATTCTCCAGAGTGATTCAGACATAAGACACAATTTGATCTGTCTTAATTTTCTAACATTATTGAACTTTCACATAATGTAATCTGAGCTGGAGATTAGATTTACAGGCTTTTGCCTCATATTTGTGAAATTAGATTGGCATCATTGTGTGTCCTTTGATAATTATGAGAAATATTAAAACTCTTATCTATAAAGTCCTATTAAAAGTTATTTTTATACAATTACATATAATTAATTTATATTTTTATAAATGTAAAACAAGCCTATTAGAAATTAATTTGGGTCTTTAGGCTGGAGAGCATGAATCGTAGGTCAGGGGCTCAGATAGGATCATGTCTCTAATTTCTATAAAATTTTGATGAAACCAGACATGAACAGATTTTATTTTCAAATGGTCACTGATTAGGTTAATATTCAGATCAGGAATTCTTTTCTTCAGAATGACTTCTTTAATTCCTTTTTTCTTCCTTGAGGTTTTGAAGAACACAGTATCTTATGTTTTAGTGGGTTTAACGTCAGATAATTGCCTCAGAGATGATTGGTAATTTATCCTGTTTTCTTTACTCAGTTGTAAAATAGGGGTAAATGTCTTTGCATTCTCCTCAAGGCATAAATAGGTTTTAAAACAGGAATGTGTTTACTCAGTTGTAACATACAAGGTCTCAAATAGGATTCCTTTTATATTCTAAATTGCATTAGTGCTAGCTCTATTACTGAACCCACTAGCTGGGTATTTTATTTTATTTTAATTTTATTTATTTGGGAGAGAGAGAAGGGAGAGCATGAGGAGGGGGAAGGGGCAGAGGAAGAGGAAGAAGCAGACTCCCCAGTGAGCAGGGAACCCGATGTGAGGCTCGATCCCAGGACCCTGGGATCATGACCTGAGCCTAAGACAGATGCTTAACTGAGCCACCCAGGCGCCATAGCTTGGCATTTTATTTTATTTTATTTTATTTGGCATTTTAATTAGTAACAGGAAAATGCTTAGCTTGCAGGGAATTTAAAGGAAGAGTCATCAGGAACAGTAAATGTACTTTTTTCTAGCTGAAGATTAAAATCTAGAAATGGAACAAAACGTGTAATTTCCAAGAGAAGTGTCCTAGGTTGATAGGATGATATTTCTAATCATTTGACTGTCGTAACTCAGATTCCTTACCTCCTAGAGGGTAATTTCAAGCTAATCACCCTCTTGGAAGTAAGGAATCTGAAGATAAAACACCCCACAGATTAATAACACGGAGTTCGCAGCTCCCTTGTGTTGTAAGGTGAGTGAATTTAGTTTGGGGGGAAGAGTGGGTAAAGAGGAATAAAGATGTATACGGTATTTCCATGTCAGCCAAGAGAGGCTGTACTGTAACAGCTGCACCTGCAAAGTAAGGGAAGTCTTGTTTTTCTCATGATTGAGTCCTGAGGGTTGGGAGAGTCCAGCCTCTCCGTTTCCTCCACAGATGAGATCTCTTCTCTTTTCAATGGGGCTGTGTTCACTGTCTGACCTGGAAGGCAGGCTTTCCTGGAATAGGTGAGCCTACCTCCCATTCCCACCACAGGGGACTGCCCAACCCAATGCTCTTGTCTCCCTTGCTTCTGAGAATTTCCCACTTGGGCTCTTGCTTGAAGTTTTGCTACCTCAGGCATAAGGGGGGGCCTCTGAACAGCCCCTTCCCTTCCAGTGCAAACATGAGGTAGAGGAACAGTGTATACATGATTGCCAGGTAATTTCCTGGGTTTGTTTTTACCCCTTGGGCTAATGGCTTATCCCTTTTTCATTGGAGCCTTTACTTCCCTGTTTCCCTAGCATTCAATTATATTTTTCACAAGTTCCTTTGAAAAAAAAAAAAAATTTTCGGGCAGCCCAGGTGGCTCAGTGGTTTAGCGCTGCTTTCAGCCCAGGGTGTGATCCTGGAGACCCAGGATCAAGTCCCATATCGGGCTCCTTGCATGGAGCCTGCTTCTCCCGCTGCCTGTGTCTCTGGCCCCTCTGTGTATGTGTGTGTGTCTCTCATGAATAAATACATAAATAGTCTTAAAAATTTTTTTTGGAATGCCTGGGTGCCTCAGTGGTTGAGTGTCTGCCTTTGGCTCAGGGTGTGATCTTGGGGTCCCGGGATCCAGTCCCATATCAGGCTTCCTGCATGAAGCCTGCTTCTCCTTCTGCCTCTCGCTGTCTTTCTTTGTGTCTCTCATGAATAAATAAATAAAATCTTTTTAAAAATGTTGATTAATACATTATTAAAGAGATAGCAAGCCCTGTGGAATATTGTCGAGTTACACTGATCAGTAAATTCATGTTCTTGAGACTCACCTGTGCAAATACAGAGTGGAATTGTTATCACTAAAGATGCACTGAGAAGTATGGGCAACACAATCTTTGTTAAATTTCACATTGTGTTATTTGGGTTTGCTTCTAAGTTGACCTTGCCGCATTTACTTTTAATCTGATAAATCTGTATTAGAACATAAAGTCCCTGAGATTTTTTCTTTTTCTTTCTTTCTTTTTCTTTTTTTTTGGCCTATAATAGGGTAGTTGTTTCTTGAAATATCTCCCCCAGTCACGCTGAAGTGATTAGGATCATTTTAAGTTTTATATTGGTGCACAACTTTAAATTTTCTGCATTGCCAATATGTATTTGTTTTATTTAGATGAAATTCTTTACACGTTGCAATTTAATTATGATATTCTAAAGTTATGATTTCTGAATTATTTCAAAGAATACTTCTGTTGTCAACTCAATGATAGGAGCTATATGAATAAGAAACTATCCAGGTATTAGATAAATGGTTTCCTTGATTTTTGCTTTTCCTTTTCTGTTTGTCCATTTAACTCTTCTGTAGCTTTGCATATAATTAGTTATACCACTGTAGTAGTTTCTTCCAGTGTAAACTAGGATTGACATTTTCTCTCTGCTCCCTAGAGATAAAATGAGAAGTTGTGGCTTAGGGTTTTAAAACATTTTGGATTGATTCTATCCTCAAAGTCTACAGTATCACTTCTAATAATTTACGCATTACTATATTTTTCCAATTAGAAGCATTTCCCTAAATCAGATTTTTAAAAAAATGGTACTGAATGACAACGTTTTATATGAGAAATTAAACCTAAAGACTTTATAAAATCTTTATAAAAAATTGGATGTGAGAATTTGTTCAATTCGGGGTTTTTCAGTCTTTCTGAATTTTAAATTCTGCCTCAAATAAGCCTGAGAAATGGAAGCATTTAATTGGGTAAGGACTGACAGTAGTGAGAGATTTGTCGTTATTTTGCTTACAAGGTTAATATTAGATTATTTTCAGTCGCATATACAAAACTTTAAGGAAAGCCTTATGTTTCATTTTATTAATCCCACGTAGAAGCCTAAATCAAATGCCATTTCTTCTGAGGTATCATGTCAGTTGGGAAGTGGCCACCTTCCCTCTATACCTACTTTGACATGGAATTGTTGTGGTTCTTCCCACAGATCTTTGTTGATAGGGAATGTTTTCCATGTCTGGTCTCCCCTCTGCTTCCTGGTATCAGGAGCATATGTTTTTGAGTTTGAATTTTCTGTTAATGCTGTTGTACATGACGTACAACCGTTGGTAGATCTGGGCCTACCCTGGTGACTTTTAGAGAAAATTCTCTAATTGGGGAGCATTGTAATTTAATTGTAATTAGGGAAAATTCTGAAATGTCCGACTCTAGCTGTTTCAAGGAATACAGGACGTAAAACTTGTATATATGCTGAGAACTACATAATGTCCATTGGTTTTCCCCTCTGCTTTCACATTTTCATTTAACACTCGTGGTGAATGATTTACTACTTTTGCAGCTTTGTCTTAAAGATACTGTCTGGTCTGACCTAATTTTGACTCTATCCCTTGCTAATTGTATTATCCTGGACAATTTTTTAAAACAGATTTATTTGTTTTAGAGAGCGTGAGCATTCATCTGAAGGTGTGGCAGCAGAGGGAAAGGGAGAGAGAGCCTTAAGTGGTCTCCATGCTGTGTGGAGCCTGACTTGGGGCTGAATCTCATGACCCTGAGATCATCATCTAAGCAGAAACCAAGAGTTGGACACTTAACTGACTCTGCCACCCGGACACCTCTATCGTGGACAATTTATTTAACTTCTCTACACCAGGGGTTTGGAAACTATGGCCCATGGACCAGATTGAGCCTACTGCCTGTTTTTGTGTGGTCCATGAGCTAAGAATAGTTTTTACATTCTTTAATGTTTGAAGAAAATTCTAAAAAGAATACTTCATGACATAAAAAGCATAGTAAACTTGTATTTTAATAAGCATAAATTAAGTTTGAATGGCATGGAGCCATGCTTATTCATCTATGTATTGTCCGTGGCTGCTTTTATGCTACAGTACTTAGAGCATATGAAGCACAAAGCCTAAAATTTTTATGTCCGACTCTTTGTAGAGAAAGTTTGCCTATCCCTGCTCAGTTTTCCCTTCTGTACAAGGGGAAAAATAGCACTTCTTGCAGAGCGATCTGAGATAATGAATGAAAAATGCTCAGTATAGGGCCAACAGATAGATATTAAGCAATCAGTAAATGTTAGCTATTGATGTTGTCATCATCGCCCCATAATCTATATGGTAAAGGTGGGCCTGAAAAATCTCTTCCTTTTCTCCTTGCTAAAAACAAAATTATTTTTATATTATTGTTATGCAAAATTATTATTGTTTTTTTCTAAAGAGCGTGAGTGTGGGGTAGGGGAGGGGTAGGGGAGAGGGGGTGAGAGGATCTCAAGCAGACTCCCCACTGAACGTGGAGCCTGACACAGGGCTCTATCTTACAACCCTGAGATCATGACCTGAGTCAGACGCTCAACCAACTGAGCCTCCCAGGCACCCCTTATTTTATCTCATTTGTGTTTAAACATTCTGGTATTCTCCATGCTCAAAGATCTCCTCAAACTCCCTTCATTTAATTGTACATTACTCTGTTCATCTTGCTCACTATAGCCCCACTGTACACCCAATGACCTTTTTTACACCTTCCATGTCCCATCTCCACCTCCATCTCCCATTTCCTCATGCCAAGTCTACTCCACCTTCCAGAACTTGGCACCCACATCACTGCCTTCATATAACCACTGTTATTTGAATGTACACTATGCCATACAATCCCCTTTCCCGAACAACAAAAACACAGGAGAATTTTGGGAATAAAATCCCCCTTGGCAACTTTCTTGAGCATCCTGTCTGTATATTTGAGAGCACACATCACTTTCCTGGTTGTGTTTTAATTCTGCATACACTTTGAATCCGTTCTTTCAGGGCGATGCCATTGTTCCAATTTGTAGAGTTCCCCAGATGTGTTTAATGTAGCAGTATCTGATGGATATTGTTTTCAAATGCAAACGTTTATCTTTTTTTCTTTCTGCTTTCCTAAAGTATGGATTTTTGGCCTCTTTTCAGACAGAGTTCCTTGATATAAGCCAGCTGTCTTTCATCCATGATTTGGGACCAAAGGGCATGTAAGTTCCAGGGTTACATCTTAAAGAGAATTGTGAAAGCTGATAAGTATTACCATTTGATTGACCATCCTGCCATGGTGACAGAGCTTACCTGACTTGCCTACTACTAGCTTATTTTCTTCCCAACAGAGTCAGAGCCACTCAGAGGGTCTATTTATACAGAGTGGTACCTTGCTATTATTGAACAAGGGTAGCAACTGCTCCATCCTCCTTCTTAGGGCCTTGCAGCACAGATTTCCCCTCACCCAACATTAGGAATGTTTAATACAGGTAGCAAATATGGTATGTGGGAGAAAGCATTAGACATAAACGTATTGCATATTTGAAAGTTGCTAAGAGAACCCATCTTAAAGGTTCTTACCACAATAAAAAATTTTAACTATGTATAGAGGTGGATGTTCACTAGACTTATTGGGGTGATATTTTGCAATATATAAAAATGCCAAATTAATGTGCTGTGCACTTGAAACTGGTATAATGTTATATGTCAATTATACCTCAATTTAAAAAAATCAAATGTATCAAGTCCCTTCTTTAAATAACTTACAAAAGTTAGCTATTTATCACTCATTTTCATGATTAAAAAAATAGTGTGTAAAATTTATGCTAGGTAACAAGATTGAAATTTACTTAATGATTATTTTTCCTTCAATAATACGAGAGCTTGATGTTATCAAGAGCTTTAGTAAAGAACATTATTAGTAGTAGTTTTAATTTTTTTCTTTGGTTAAGCCATTCGTGTTGTTTCTTGTCATATCCCTCAAAAGTAAGATATTTCTCTTTCCAAAGCTCTAATAGATGTGCCTTGTTCCTTTGGTATGACTCGGTCCTAGAACTGTAGGTAAAAGGATGAGTATTTGGGAACCTTCGGGCAGGTACCTCCAATGGTGTCGACAGCAGCTGAACCATCCCTGGGCAGGCCTTTGGTGATGTCTGGGGTCTTTTTCAGCTTGTCCCAATGACTGGAGGGTACACTCAGCATTTGGAGCCAGAAGCCAGAATGCCTAAGGTCCCGCACTGTGTGCAAGAGAATTTTGCTGACCAGTTGCTTTTAGAGATCAGCAGCTAGAGTATCCAGCCTAGTGAATTCCGTATTGAGCTATTTGAGAGTGAAAAAGGAAGGAGAAGAAGTGATGTGAGAAGGAAACCGTTTATTTAGTCCAAGTGGTGAGACTGTATCAGCTAAGTGTGAGTTGGAAATCTGAAGACGCTGGGTTAACTTGATGTCTCTTTTAGAGAAGGTATGATAATGAAAAGATCCGGGGGACACAGGATACCAGGCCTGAATTGCTGTGGTCAGGGAAGAGCCTGCTACCGCTGGTCCAAAAGGTAGGACTTTGCCATTTTGTGTGTTTGTTTTAATAAACTGGATGTTTGGGGAATTTCACATGCTGGTTTTCAATTACGAATCCATTATATATCCTTTGAAAGTTACAGCAGAACAAATTTTAAATTATCTTAAGTCCCAGGTTTCAGCACCCATTTAAATATTCTAACTCAACCTGGGGCTTGTAGGCAGAGTGTGCAAAATTTATTTTATAAGTAAAAATAAACTCAAAAACTGGTCAGCCGAAGAACTTATACAGATGACCAATAAGCACAGATAGATGTCTCAGTATCACTAGACATTCAGGGATTGCAAATCAAAACCACAGCGGGGTCCAACTTCACAGCCACTAGGATGGCTGTCATGAAAAAGACACAGTAACAAGTGTTAACAAGGATGTAGAGAAATTGGAACACTCCTAGATTGTTGGTAGAAATGTAAAATGGTGCAGCCACCCTAGAAAATGGCGCAGCAATTCCTCAAAATGTTAAACACAGGAAGTGGGTTTACCGGGCATATGGTAACTCTAGGTATTTACCCCAAAGAATTGAAAAAATATGTCTGCATCACAATTGGTGGAAGATGCTTTCACCAGCAGCATTGTTCAAATAGCCAAAAAGTATGAACCTCCCAAATGTCCATGATTTGATGAACGGTTAAACAAAATGTGGTATATGTGTACAGTGGAATATTATTTGGCCATAAAAAGAGTGAAGATTAATGGGAATGGGGTTTCCTTCTGGGTCGATGGAGCTATCTGGTTGTACAACTTTTTAAATATATTGCAAACCACTGAATTATACACTTTTAAAAGGTGAGTTCTACAGTATGTGAATACAATGTTTAGAAGTTTTTAATGAAAACAAACAAAAAAAATTGAAATACTAATTCCTGCTGTTTCCTGAATGAATCTCCATAACATGCTAAGTGAAAAAAAAAAGCCAGACACAAAAGGCCACATTTTATAAGATTTCATTTGTATGAAATGTCCAAGAATAGACAAATCGATAGAGACAGAGTAGATGAGTGGTCTCCAGGGGCTGGGAGGAAAGGAGAATGAGAGTTACTGCTAAATGGACATGGGGTTTCTTCTGGGTGGTGACGACATTCTGAAATTAGGTATCAGTGGTGATGGTGCACAGCTTTAGGAACATCCTAAAAACCACTGAACTCTACACTTAAAAAAATAAGCTAAAAGATAAAAGAAGAATTGGTCAGATTTCAGGGATCATGATTTTAGACTTAACATTTGTAAGGATGTATATTCTGATGTGTGATATAGACAGAGAACATTATTTTTTTTAAAAAAGATTTTATTTATTCATGAGAGACACACAGAGGGGGAGGCAAAGACACAGGTAGAGGGAGAAGCAGGCTCCCTGCAGGGAGCCCGATGCGGGACTCGATCCCAGGACCCCAGGATCACAACCTGAGCTGAAGGCAGACGCTCAACCACTGAGCCACCCAAGTGCCCCAGACAGAGAACTTTAATTCATATCCTGTGTCCTACCCAACCAGACTCCTGTGGACCAGCGTTCTCATCTGATTCTTGTTTGTGTCCTCAAAGCATTTATCACAATGTTCTGGAGATAATAGTCTCTGTCTCTCTCTTAGATAAATAAAAATAAAACCTTAAAAAAATATATATATGCATCAAAACTCTAAAACTAAGACTTAACTTTAAACATATTTAAGACACACTACCAGCAAATCATACCATTAAGTCAAGCTCTTATTTTCTCGATTTTAAAAGGATAGTAGAAGGGGCGCCTGGGTGGCTCAGTGGTTGAGCGTCTGCCTTGGGCTCAGGGCATGGTCCCGGGGTCCTGGGATCGAGTCCCGCATCGGGCTCCCCAGCAGGGAGCCTGCTTCTCCCTCTGCCTGTGTCTCTCATGAATAAATAAACGAAATTGAAAAAAAATCAAAGGATAGAAGAAATTACAAGGAAAAGATCAAGAGATTAGACTGGAGAAAATAGAAAATTTCTGAGTTCCTGTAAAACAGTTTTGCTAAAATTAAAAAAAAAAAAAAGGAAGTAATGCACTAGAAAATATTTGTCTTCAGGATCCCTGGGTGGCTCGGTGGTTGAGCACCTGCCTTGGGCCCAGGGTGTGATCCTGGGGTCCTGGGATCGAGTCCCACATCGGGCTCCCTGCATGGAGCCTGCTTTTCCCTCTGCCTGGGTCTCTGTCTCTGTCTCTCTCTGTGTCTTTCATGAATAAATAAAAAATCTTAAAAAAAATTTGTCTTCAGACAGAATGCTGTAACTTAGCGCTCAGCGGGCTCCGGTGCGGAGTCCTGCGGAGCACTCCTGCCCTGACTTCAGCTTTGGTTAAGGTGGCCGCTGGGCTCAGCCCAGGCTTTCGGAAGGCAGCACCTGCGAGTCTTGCCCAGCCCCGGGCGGGGGGGTGATGCCCCCACCAGCCCTGCACCGGCTCGGGCCCGCACAGTGGGATGCGTGCAGACCAAGGCGTCCTTGAGGCCTCGCGCCCTGCTCCGCCCCCCGTGCCCCCCTGCCGGGGCTCCCAACCTCCCTCTGCACCCCCCGACATGCCTCCTTTACTCACACCCTGGTCTCAGAGCAGACTTGGGGGCCAACCCAGCCGGGGACCTCTGCCCAAGCGACGGCCACCGTGGTCTGGTCCCCGCGCGCTGACCGGGGCCTAGTGTCGCCGGCTGTGCTCCAGCGCCTGTGACAAGGAGGCAAGGCCCCTGCCCTCGGGGAAGCGACAGGGAGTGGAGGGGGGGAGGCCGCAGCTCTGAAGGGACGGGAAGGCCTTGAGGCTGGAGAGGGGACCTGGGCGCGGGGTCAAGGGACTACAGCCAGCGGTTCGGCTCCCTGCGAGGGGCAGCCGCCAAAGACGGGGCCAGACGTGGGTTTTTTTTTTAAGATTTTATTTATTTATTCATGAGAGACACACAGAGAGAGAGGCAGAGACACAGGCAGAGGGAGAAGCAGGCTCCAGGCAGGGAGCCCGACGTGGGACTCGATCCCGGGTCTCCAGGGTCACACTCTGGGCCGAAGGCGGGCCCTAAACCACTGAGCCACCCAGGGATCCCCAGACGTGGTTAAATCAAACAGCTGAGCTCCCTCGCACCTTAAGCTTCGGATTAAATCCAGCCTCTACCAGGGCAACCCAAAAAGATCCGATCCTCCCTGGAATGAAGCGTGTCGTCGTTTTACAATTGTGCGGATCTTTCCACAAAGGTTGAAGCCTTGGTTCCCCTCAAGAGGTATTTCCCGAGCTACGTGGGCGCGTTCCAAAGTAGCAGTACCAGAGAAAGCGGCAAGCTGCGGCTGACGCCGTTAGTCTAGAAGTTTCCTCAGGGCAGAAACTATTGGTATCCGAATAGGAGTTGCTTTTAAGGAGGACACATTGGTCACTCGCTCTTTTTTGTGTTCATATCCGTGCTCAAGCATCCGATCGCTTTCTCATGCTTGCTACCTCGGCGCACCGAGATCACGCACAGGGGCCAACTGAGCTTTCGGTGTGTCTCACAGTGACCTGGTCTCGGGGACAAGTAAAAAGAAAAATAAAAAACAAAAGACAAACACGGAAACCATTTCTTCTCACAATTTAAAACATCTGCTCATGGGCAGCCCTGGTGGCTCAGCGGTTTAGCACCGCCTTCAGCCCAGGGCATGATCCTGGAGACCCGGGGTCGAGTCCCGCGTCAGGCTCCCTGCATGGAGCCTGCTTCTCCCTCTGCTTGTGTCTCTGCCTCTCTCTCTGTGTGTGTCATGGATAAATAAATGAAATCTTAAAAAAAAAAAAAAAACATAAAAAAAACATGCCGCTCATGCGGCATATCTGCATCTGGTAGTGGACTGGACGAGAAGTTTCTCATCTCAAGTAACGTCCAAGGAGATGTATGGATTTTAAGAAATAAGTGTAGCATTTATTTTGCTGAACTCTGAGCCATACCCAGAATGCTACAGACAATAAGAACAAGCAGACAGATGGTTCCAGGTCAGGGCAGGAAGCTAAAGGGAGCGGTGGGTGGGGTCGGGGCCTCCCTGCGCAGGAATGTTTAGGCGGAGAGCGCAGGAGCAGGAAAGGCCCATGGGAGCTTCTGGACAAAACAATTTCTAGGCAGAGGACTAGCCGACGTAGAAGCCCGAAGAAGAAGCACCTTGGCAGGTGTGAGGACAGCCGGGCGTGGGTGGGGAGAGAGAAGGGCAGGGGTGAGGCCCAGAAGCCTGGCTCCGGGGCTGTCTGCATTTCAGCGCCAGAGCAAGGAGTGGCACGGGCAGGAGGCGCTTCTTAGAACAGACTAGAACCTCACCTGCCTGAGAGCAAGAATGTCTGTGAAAGGGCCTGTTCCTGGCGCGAGGCACAGTGCTGAGCAACGTACGTGCATCAGCCCCCTGATTTCTCACAAGCACGGGTGAGTGGGTCACTCATTCCAGGGGGGGAGCCCCCTCCAGCCGTGTCCCCGGGCTCACGCAGAGCTGGAACTGGAGCCCAGGGAGGGCGACTCGTAGGGACGCGCTTTGCTCCCCGAGCAGCTGCCGCTGGCTTCCCGAAGACTGGTCACCCGTTCCTCTCTTGGCGAGTGGCCTCTTATTACATAAAAAAAAAAAAAAAAATCTATTGACAAAAGAGAGAAATGAAAGAAATCAGAGGAGTTTCAGGAATGGTATAATCAAGAAGAGCTTTATAGAAAAGCACCACGAGTCCATTTACACTGATGTCTGGATGACTAATAAGAGGAATTCATTATCAAAACTCAAGTTGTCTTTTGCATTCAGCTTTTTCAAAAATCCAGCTGTCACAGGGGTTGCCTGGGTGGCTCGGTCGGTTAAGCATCCCACTCTTGATCTCAGCTCAGGTCTTGATCTCAGGGTCATGAGTTCGAGCCCCGCGTTGGGCATGGAGCCCACTTAAAAAATGCAGCTGTTACTACTACGCTCTTCTGTATTTGCAGGCGCCGCATCTCAGAGGGGCAGGGGAGGAGGGCACTTAGGGTACCCCCAGTGCTGACCGGTGCTCCGGGACCCCCAGCCGTCTCCTTGCCATTGCTAAACAAGGTGTTGATCACCTGGCCTCTGAGCAGATTGAGAAAAGTACCTGTTTCTTTTTTTTTTTTTTTAATATTTTATTTATTTATTCATGAGAGAGAGAGAGAGACAGAGACAGGCAGAGGGAGAAGCAGGCCCCATGCAGGGAGCCCAGTGTGGGACTCGATCCTGGATCTCCAGGATCACGCCCTGGGCTGAAGGCGGCCCTACACCGCTGAGCCCCCCGGGCTGCCCCTAAAGCACCCACTTCTGCAGGAGGACACTGCCAACATCGCAGGCCTCCTGCACCGGGGCTCCCCGCGTAAGGCGTACCTGCACCATGGTCCCTGTGGCCTGGTCCCAGGGACATGTTTTCCAGCCCTGGTCCCGATGGTTGTGCCACCAGCCTCTGCTCTTAGAAGCATCTCTGAGATGTGCTGTGTAATGCCAGCCACATCGGTGCCCCTGGGGACAGCTGGCTCCGGTGCGAGCGGTGTGCTCCACGTGCAGGCCCCCAGGTTCACGGCAGCTGCGGAGGGCACGGGGGCGCAGCAGGGCCCGGCCGGGAGAAGGAGCCCGGGCAGGCACCGGTCTGGCCGTGCCCTGGCCTTGGTTGACTCCTGCCGACGGGCAGCTCCGCAGCTGCCTCACACCTGGGCCTCGACCCCCTGCCTGGGCGTCCTGCGCCTTGAGCGCCGTCGTGAGAATTCTTACAAAATGTGTAATTCCTGCACTTACGACAATTATTGAGAATCTGACCCGTTATTCTACTCAGGTGCCTTCCATTGGGTCCCAAATGGGAAACTTCCTTTGGAATTTAATTTTTTTAGGGGGAGACACCTTTTGATTTCTTTAATGTATTTGTTGGGTAAGAAAAACCAGGAAGCTTGGCATCGCCCTAATTATGTTGATATTGTGGTTAGGTGTTTGCTTTCTGTGACCTTACTGTTTTTCCCTTTGTTCACCGTTATCACATGTATGGCCTTTACTGTTAGTGAGGACATAACTAACTAAAACGATCCCATCCCTTTTTTTTTTTTTTTTTGATCCCATCCCCTTTTATTAGGAAGGAGCTGGCCTATACATTGAAAGACAAATGAATGAAATGAAACTAGGTGGAGGGCAGCCCGGGTGGCTCAGTGGTTTAGCACCACCGTCAGCCCAGGGTGTGATCCTGGGGACCTGGGATCGAGTCCCACGTCAGGCTCCCTGCATGGAGCCTGCTTCTGCCTCTGCCTGTGTCTGCCTCTCTCTCTCTCTCTCATGAATAAATTAATAAAATCTTAAAAAAAAAAGAACATTAAAAATAAAAGAAACTAGGTAGAAACCAACATAGATTTGTCTGTAGTAAACCCCCAATTATGAAGCCCCTAAATTGCCATGTGGTTAGCAATTTTGGTGACACTGTATCATAGATTTTTTTTTTTAGGTGCCGGCTTCCCATGTTACGTTTACCATATTCCTTACCTCGTGAACGTATTCACAGAAATGTTGGAGCATTTAGTATTTCTGTCTTTAGATTTTTGAACCTCCTTACTGTTTTCCTTTCCTGTTCTAGAATGTGCTTTACTTTGTGTGATATTGAATATGATATGCCCCTTGTTGTTTTATTCAGTTATGAACTGATTGATCACTACACAGTTGCCAGTAAATGTGATTATATGGTGTTATATGCAGCATGGCACCATTGCCATTTGTGTTCATTTTATTTATTATTTTTAAAGATTTTGTTGATTTATTCCTGAGAGACAGAGAGAAAGAGGCAGGGGCAGAGACAGAGACACAGGCCGAGGGAGAAGCAGGCTCCATGCAGGGAACCTGATGTGGGACTCGATCCCGGGTCTCCAAGATCAATGCCCTGGGCCAAAAGCAGATGCTCAACCACTGAGCCACCCAGACATCCCCATTTGTGTTCATTTTAAATCAATCCCATACTTTCGCTCGTCCCACCGCCCTTGTCATGCCCGTCATCTACATCCTTACTGCTCAAATGTCGTCCTAGCATGGACATTGCCCTTGAGCTTATTAGAAACGCGTAATGTCGGGCCTTGCCCCAGACCTACTGAATCAGAATCTGCACTTTACTTTTATTATTTATTTTATTACTATTATATTTCACTGACGTATAGCTGGCATACAACGTTATGTTAGTGTCAGGTGTATAACATTGTGCCTCCGCACTCATGTGCATTATAAAATGCTCACCATGATACATAGAGTTACCACCTGTCACCATGCAAAGTTATTAAAATATTATTGACTGTGCTCCCTATGCTATACTTTGCATCCCTGTGATTTCTTTATTTTACAACTGCAAGTTTGTACCTCTTAAATCCCTTCACCTATTTTGCCCATCCTCCCACTCCTCCCTGCTCTGGTAACTCTACATGTATGAGTCTCTTTCTGTTTTGTTTCGTTTGGTTGGTTGGCTTTTTTGTCTTTAGATTCCACATAAATATGAAGTCATACGGTACTTGCCTTTCTCTGTCTGACTTATATCACTTAGCATAATACCGTCTCTAGGTCCATCATGTTGTTGCAAATGGCAAGATCTTTTTTTAATGGTTGAGTAATACTCCACCATTTTCTCTATCCATTCATCAATAAGTTACTTCCTTATCTCAGTTGTTGTAAGTAATGTTGCAATAAACATAGGAGTGCATACATCTCTTCAAATTAGTGAGGTTTTTTTGTTTTGTTTTTTGTTTTTCTTTCAGGCAAGTATCCAGAAGTAGAAATGCTGGATGATTTGGTATTTCTATCTCTATATTTTTGAGGAACTGCCATACTGTTCCTCATGGTGGCTGCACCAATCTATGTTCCCACCAACAGTGGGCCAGGGTTCCCTTTCCTCCACATTCTCCCCAGCACTTGTTATTCCTTATCCTTCTGGTACTAGCCACAGATTTTGCATTTTAACAGGATACCCATGTGAGGCTTATTCACGGTAAAGTATAAGAAGAGTTGTTCTTTATTATCGTCGTAGCTTGCGAGCCTGCCCCACTATATCCCTCTTTATCATTCATACCTTTCTTTCTAAAACACAGCTACCATGATAGTCTCATCCTCTCCCTTGCTGGGGCATGAGGATTCTCTAATTTAATAACCATCCTGGTGTTTTTGTTAAAAACACAGATGGTTAGGGTATCATGCTGAGTGAAGTCAGTCAGTCAGGGAAGGACACTCATCATATGGTTTCACTCATACGGAGAATATAAGAAATAGTGAAAGAGACCATAAGGGAAAGGAGGGAAAATGAGTGGGAAAAATTAGAGAGGGAGACAAACCATGAGAGGCTTCTAACTCTGGGAAACAAAGGGTTGTGGAAGAGGAGGTGGGCAGGGGGATGGGGTGAGTGGGTGACGGGCTCTGAGGAGGACACTTGATGGATGAGCACCTGGTGTTATATGTTGGCAAATAAAACTTCAATAAAATAAAATAAAAATAATGAATCAGCTGTGGGGCCTGGGAAACTATTATTTTTTATTATTTTTAAAAATATTTATTTATTTATTTATGATAGAGAGAGAGGCAGAGACACAGGCAGAGGGAGAAGCAGGCTCCATGCAGGGAGCCTGCCGTGGGACTCGATCCCAGGTCTTCAGGATCATGCCCTGGGCTGCAGGTGGCACTAAACCGCTGCACCACCGGGGCTACCCTATTATTTTTTTTTTTTTAAACAAGCATCTCAAGAGCTTCTGATGGCAAAGCAAGTTTAGGAAACTGGTCCCATGCTATGAAATCAGCCTCCTGAGCATGGCCTTCATTCACACTGTCCGCAGTGTGGCTTTTGCCCATTTTTCCTTACTATACTCCCTGAGACGCTGGCCACACAAGACTTTCTCCCAACACGTGCAGCAATTGTTTCCACACCGCAGTGCCTTTGCCAGCTCTTCCCTCCGTGCGGGATGCAGGCCTCGGGCTCCCTGCTTTGGGCTTTATTTGATAGGATCTTTCTGGCCTCGCTCAGATCCACCTGTTTGGGAGAGTGCTTCTAGCTCTTTCTCTAGTCAGAACTAAGGACTCCCTCTTAGACCCATCACCTTTTCAGTTTCTAGCACCTTCTTTGTGCCCCACTAGCCTCATAAGCTCCTTGGAGAGCATGTCTCTTTTACCTCTGTGCTGTTTCTTTCTTTCTTCCTTTTTTTAAGGTTTTATTTATTTATTCATGAGAGAGACAGAGAGAGGCAGAGACACAGGCAGAGGGACAAGCAGGCTCCCTGCAGGGAGCCCGATGTGGGACTCGATCCCAGCACCCCGGGGTCACGCCCTGAGCCAGAGGCAGACGCTCAACTGCTGAGCCACCCTGGAGCCCCTCCTCTGTGCTCTTTTTCCCCCCTTACTAACTCCCAGCTTATCACTGTATTTTTCCATTATGAGACTCTTAAATATATATTGAGTTGAATACATAGATGCTTTTGAGAGACCACATCATTTATCAATAGTCCTTAAACCTACAATTTGAAATAAAAAACAGAATATGTAGAGTCTTAGATGCTTACTGGGTTGTTTTGAAAGCAGGATTTTTATCTCTCGAGAGACTTATTTGCCTCTTTTATAATGGTTTATCTTAGCAGACGTTTTTCCAGTGCATTTCCATTCTTCCAAAAGCTGAGGCTCCTGCTGTACATGCAAGTGCTACCTGCCCATAGCAGGGGCATCCTCCCAGGTTATGTCATTAGTGTTTACAGAGCTAATGAATTACTTTGAATTGCTTGGTGCTTAGAAAAACATAATAGACTTATTAGTTTTTTTTTGTGGTTGTTGTTGCAAAGTGACTTTTAAAAAACAAATCCCCTGTGTAAAAAATAAAATCATATCTATGGTCTGCTAGAGTGCTTACTTAACTTGACATAATTTGCTCTTTTTGTTTCAGTGATTCAATACAACTCTAAAAATATTTATTCCCTTCCTACAGGTGGTTGATAGTGAAAGATTCATTTTTACTCTATATGAAACCAGACAGCGGTGCCATTGCCTTTGTGCTGCTGGTAGATAAAGAATTCAAAATTAAGGTCGGGAAGAAGGAGACTGAGACAAAATATGGACTCCGAATTGATAATCTTTCAAGGTAGAAATTTCAAATATTTTGACACAATTTATCTCAAAACCAAAGATTTTCTCCCAACTTTAAGTGAAGAAGGAAGTAGAAATTTAACTGTTAGAAAATTGTTATTTAGAACTCATCTTCAATAAAAAATAATGAAATGACTTTTCTTTCTATATATTTTTAAGTATATATCGCTTCTCAGCCTTGGCTAAGATCAGGTGTATATTTTTTTGACTATAGTATATCCAGTGTGCAACAGTCAGAATGAACAATCCCATGGGTTGATTTATGCCTGTTTTAACAAAATGTATGCCTATTAACAAAATTAATTACTCAGTAATACCATTTTACCAAACAAATTAAGGAGTGATTGTTTCACATTTTTAAAAGATAAAATTTTACTTTATAAATTGATATCCTTTAATTAAGAGAAACACATAAACAGTGATTTGGTTTACAAAAGTTCTCTTTACACATAGATTTTAAGAAAAATATCTTGAACGGATATTCAACTGCCCATTTACTATGGATTTTATTAGCAAGTGTGTGTGTGTTGATAAATGTTTCTTTCTGGAAGACTGTGTATGTCTTTTTCTCTATATACACACATTTGGCTCTACAAAGTTTAGCTTTATGTATACAAATATATGTATATTTCTTTCACACATTGACATACACCCACACACACCCTAATACACATTGGTGTGTGGTTTGTGTGTGTCTGTGCATGTATGTGTGTAAAGAGATGCTGAACTTCCAGATCTTCTCTGACACTAGAAGGTTTAAGATTATCCCCCTTACAGCTCGTACAGTACTAGTCGTAGTAAGTACCTTTATGCACGTTAGCATGAGTGAATGAGTAAATAACCTGAAAATGTATTTTTGCCATATTCAATATAGTTTAAAATCCTGCCAAAATGTTCAGAAGTCTGCTTTTTTTGATATAAATAAGATGCTCTTTGCTTAAAGTCTTCAACCTATACTTGCTGTACTACAAAAACAAAATGGCACATGTTTTATTGTTAAATTTATTGAAAGAGACAGAACACGGAGTGATCATTCTTTTCCACATTTTGCTTTTCTTGGAAGGACACTTATTTTAAAGTGCAACAGCTATAGGCATGCTCGGTGGTGGGGAGGAGCTATAGAGGAATTCATCCAGAAACATGGCACCAACTTTCTCAAAGACCACCGATTTGGGTCGTATGCTGCTGTCCAAGAGAATACTTTAGCTAAATGGTAAGATCGTTTTGCTCTAAGACTGTGGAGGTAGTCCTAGTATCTAATATTATAGTGGGTCTAAATTTATCTGGAATCAGTATTTGGAGCCATGGAGACATATTATGCATCACCCTTGACAAGGGCCTTTCTTTATAAGACTACCTGAGCAGAGATTCATTTTCCAATTTTTGTAGTTAAGATTTTACAGTGAGCTTTAGATAACTAGCTTTAGACTTTGAAGTTTGATTTTAAAAGCTAACTTCATACATTTTTAATGATGGAATGTGTATTTAAGTTATTAGCCATAATTGGGACGCCTGGGTGGCTCAGTAGTTGAACATCTACCTTCGGCTCAGGGCGTGATCCTGGGATCTTGGAATCGAGTCCCTCGTCGGGCTCCCTGCATGGAGCCTGCTTCTCCCTCTGCCTGTGTCTCTGCCTCTCTCTCTCTCTCTGTGTCTCTCATGAATAAATAAATAAAATCTTTTTAAAAAAAATTATTAGCCATAATTTTTTTAAGAACGAGAATTTACTTGCTGGCTATTCCTCTTAGATAAAATGCTTTGCATGTTTTTCTACCCATGGTTTGGAAACTGATCAGTTTTCAGTCTCAGAAGGACAACGATGTGAGTTCAACAGGATGAGAGAATGTATCTGACTCATGTGAGGATGAGACCAATTTGTTGTTCTCTCAGCAGAATCCGGTTACTTGCTTCTGTCTACTTACTGGGCTTCCTGCATACCAGACGGATGATAGTGTTGGCAATCCTTGGTCTTCGGTTATACAAAGTAAACTGATGGCTTTGTAGAGACTCAGGCAGTGGCTTCCATCTTTTACTTTGCCATAAGATATGTACAAATAAATAAATAAATGAAACAAAAAATTTATCTTTCAGGTACGTTAATGCCAAAGGGTATTTTGAAGATGTGGCAAATGCTATGGAAGAAGCAGAAGAAGAGATTTTTATCACGGATTGGTGGTTAGTATTTATACATGGGGATTTTGTTAGGAGCTCTCTACAGTTAGAAATGTAAAACCGCACTGCGGTGTTCCAGAATCATACATTACGAGACCCAGCAGTACCCATAGATAGTTTGGCCAAAGTCTCAACCAATTAACTAAAATAGCCTTCAGTAAAAAGTCTTTTCAAAAAACTTGCCCTCCAAATATATCATTAAAATATTTAGCTTAAATAGTTTTGTTTTTATCTTCCCATTTGGAAATAGAAACCCAAATATTCATCTTGGTAAAGGTTATTTTGCAATGCTAATACTGTTTTAAGAGCGATAGAAAACAATCTTCCTTAGGTACCTTCTTCATTTGGTCTTTCAGCTACTGGGTCCAGTGAATATACTTCTGAATTGTTCCTTTGAAGCTGGAATAATTCCATTTGCTTATTATGGAGTGATTAGGCCTGGTCAACTTTTTTTGAAGATATATCAGATTTCAACTTTTTGTCCCCCTTTACAAATAGCCATGAGAGTTACAATGCTTATCAGAGCCACTGGAAATCCCATGCTCAGAACTCATTTAGCTATTGGGAAATTGTACTCGTGGAGTTGTTATAGGCTTTATAGTTTGACTTTAGTTCCAATTATCCATCTGCCTGGATAGTTAAAACCAATTACAGATGCCAAAATTGACTACAGTGGAAATGAATGTGTCTGAAATGTGTTTTCCTTCCAAGAATTTGGTTGTTAAAATGTTCCTTTTTTCTCCCTATTTTGTTTCCTTTCAAATGCTATCTTACATATAAACTGTGAAAATATCATCATAATTTGTTTCCTCTTAATTCTAGATTTTGGGGAATGGGGAGAGTAATTAGGAATATGAACTCATTCTCTTCTATTTTGCCTTAGTGATATGGAAATCTGTAATTCTAGAAAATACTTTCCCAACCTTGGCACTATTGACATTTTGAGCCAGATAATTCTTTGTTATGGGTGGTTGTTCTGTGCATTGTGGGATGTTTAGCACCGTCAACATGTCTGGCTTTTACCTACTAGATGCCAGTAGCAAGCTCCTGGTTGTGAGAGTGTCTTCAGACATTGTCAAATATCCCCTGAAGGGCAGAGTCCCTCTTGGTTGAGAATCTTTGATCTAGGGTGGATAGATAAGATGTGTGATGGTCAGCATGTCTGTGAACCTATTTATCCTCTTGTGTGTGGAAGAGCTAAATCTTGGCCTGTATTGTCATTTTTGTCTTTTCACTCAATGACCAGGAATAAAAGAAAGTTTCATACTTAGGACCTATTTCTTTGGTTGAATACTTTATAAACACCTATGAGAATAAATTCAAACTTAATATAGTACTACATTCCTTTAGATAATATTTCTGAAAGTTTGATGAAGACATGAGAGATACTGAAGGTAGTTTTTTCACTGAGCCCATGTTTTCATGCCTTATGCAAGAAAATAATATCTTTTTTGAAGGTTGTGAACACTACAATACAGGCTCTCATTTAAACATCTAAAGAGATGGGACGCTGACTGTTTTCTGCTATTGGAAAGAAAATAAATCAGGTTGTTTCTTTTCCATAACTGTCTAGGATAACATCTTATTACCACACTCCCTTTGAAATGAAACCTTCATTGTAACTTCCCTCATAACAAGTGAAAATTCTTGTCATGCAAGTGCTGTATTGCAAAAGAGGGCATTCAGAAACTTAAGCAATACTAGTATGTCTGGATCTGAGAGAGTGCAAAGCATAGTTAGAAGATGCACTTGTCCTTTAGAAGCTTCTAATCTAATTCAAGAGATCTCATATGCTTAAGTGAAAATTGTACTAATAGGTTTATAAAATAATCAGTATGCAAGCAAAGGTGGATGTGGTGAAATGAGAACACAGGACCTCCTGGTTCCTTAATTCATTTAACCACCCATCCATTCACTTGTTAATTTAGTCATTCATGCTGGCTGGCTGGCTGGCTTGCTTGCTTTCTTTATGATTTTATTTATTTATGATTTTATTTATTTATGATTTTATTTATTTATTCATGAGAGACACAGAGAGAAAGGCAGGCAGAGACATAGGCAGAGGGAGAAGCAGGCTCCATGCAGGGAGTCCGATATAGGGCTCGATGCTAGGACCGTGGGATCACGCCCTGAGCCGAAGGCAGATGCTCAACCTCTGAGCCACCCAGGCGCCCCATTCCGACGCTTTTTAGTGAGCACCCCCTCTATGATGAAGATGACTGAGAGGCAGCCCCTACCCTGGAACAAGAGAGAGTCAGGAAGTCCTATGGAGAATAACAGATTGGGGGTAAAAGTGAATGACAAGGATAAAGAGAGCAGAAGGAGGAGCCCTGATGAGGGGCGATGCTTGAGCCTACAGGCACTGTGGAAGCATCTTGAAAAAGAAGGCTGGCCTTGGGCTTGGTGGATGGAGCTGACCAGATGAAGACAGGTGAATGTTTTCAGCAGAGGGTTAGCCAGGACCAAGCCATAGAAGTGTGAGAGTGCACAGCAGCTGGGAGGCGGGTAGAGATTGTGGATAGCTGAAGCCTAGCATCCTTGGGGATGGCAAGTGGAGACAGCACTGAAAAGATGGGTCAGGGGGAAATCGTGAAGGGCACTGGGGGATCTGCTAAGGAGTTTGCACTTAGTGCTGTGACCACTGGGAACCCCTGACAATTTGTAAGAGTGGGGATTTCAGTCAGATTTGTTTTCTAAAAGGGATCATTCTGGTAATAGTGTAGAAGAGAAATTAAGCACTGGTTGTAGAGCCCACTTGGCAAGCTATCGTTGTCGTCCAGGAGAGAAATGGGGAGGGTCTTTGCTCGGACCACCTCAGGGCCCTAACTATTATAGACTTGGGGCAAGTGGCTTCTAAGGCACAGAGTAACACTGACAATAACTTATTTTTTTTAATTTTTTAAAATTTATTTATGATAGAGAGAGAGAGAGAGAGAGAGAGAGGCAGAGACACAGGCAGAGGGAGAAGCAGGCTCCATGCACCGGGAGCCTGACGTGGGATTCGATCCCAGGTCTCCAGGATCGCGCCCTGGGCCAAAGGAAGGCACCAAACCGCTGCACCACCCAGGGATCCCAACACTGACAATAATAGCTACTACTTGTTAGACTCTTGCAAGTGCCAGAGGCTATGTTAGAGTTGAGAAGAGAGAGACTCATGAGGTAGGTAAGGAAACTGCTCATTGTCAGGCAGTTGGCAGGTGCCATTGCACCTGGGACTCAGGTGTGTCTGCTCTAGAGCCCCTGTATCATGGAGCTACCTCTCAGAGAGAGCCTGCTGCCCTGCATGGTGTCTGAAGTTCCTTTTATTTATTTATTTTTAATTAAAAAAACTTACTTGAGAGAGGGAGCAAGAGCAGACTCCCCTTTGAGTGCAGAGCCCAATATGGGGCTCAAACCTAGGACCCTGAGATCATGACCTGAGCCGAGGTCAGACGCTTAACTGGCCTGAGCCACCCAGGTGCCCCTGAAATTCCTTTTAGATCTGATATTCTAGATCTGCACTGAGAGTGCAGATTGAAGTGTTTTGAGGTACTGAATAAATTCGTAATCAGATTTGGGTAGATTTGGTTTGGAGAAATTTTCTGAAGAGAGGTAAATCGTGAGGTAGGTTGTCAAGCTGGAAGAGACAATGACCCATTAAACAGCCCAGACTATCTGAAAACTTAGGGTGAAGAGTAAATTCCAGCTGGATATTGAGGATGTCGTAAGAGGTAGTTTCTGTATAAAGATTAGTGAGCATTCTTCACTTGTTCATCTGGATTAACCAGAAGATCCCTGGTTTTATGTCTTTTCTGTGCTTGCTGTAATTCATTCGCCTGTGAATTAACTCTCCAGTGTTCAATGGAGTATGTCCAGAAATGAGGTTGGACACCAAGATGCGGCTCTGAGCTCCATTGCTAAATTGCTAGTTGCTCTTAGGACAGATCCAGAGACCGTGGCTTAGCTCAGATTTCCTCTTGGTGGTGGTAGTTCTGATTCCGGCTGGTCAGCAGGGATGTGGGCAGCAAGCATGTAGAGTGTCCACCATAGCTGGTTCTTTATCCAGCCTATCGGGGTAGGGGTTGCGAGTGGTGTTGCCACAGCCTCTGTGCTGAGCCTGTGCATTAACTGTGTCAGAAGCAGGCAGGATTGGTAAAACTGAAGAATTTTTAAAAACAGATTTTTCATTCTTTTAAAACTTTGCTTAATTCCAGCACAGTTAACAGTGTTATATTAGTTTCGGATGTAGAATATAGTGACTCAACAGTTCTATACGTTACTCAGTGCTCATCATGGCAAGTGTACTCTTTCATCCCTAACACCTATTTTACCCATTCCCCTATTCACCTCCCCCCTGGTAACCATCAGCTAGTTTGTTCTCAACAGTTAGGAGTGTTTCTTAGGAGGCGCCTGGGTGGCTTAGTAGGTTGAGCATCTGACTCTTGATTTTGGCTCAGGTCATGATCTTAGGGTGGTGGGATCAAGCCCTGCCTCAGGCTCCCCACTCATGGGGAGATCCGCCCCTCCCCCTTCTTGCTGGCACACACTCTCTCAAATAAATCTTTAAAAAGGTGAGGGGCACCTGTGTGGCTCAGTCAGTTAAGAATCCAACTCTTGATTTGGCTTAGGTCATGATCTCATGTTGTGAGATCAAGCCCTGAGGTGGGCTCCACGCAAGGCATGGAGCCAGCTTGATTCTATCTCTCTTACCCTCTCTCCCCTCCTCCCCAACTGTCTCCCTCTCTTCAAAAAAAAAAAAAAAAGTCCCTTTCCTCGAAAAAAGAAAAAAGTCTTGTTTCTTGATTTGTCTCTCTTTTTCCCCTTGCTCATTTGTTTTTCAAATTCAATATGAGTGAGATCATGTGATCTCTGACTTATTTTACGTAGCATTATACTGTCTAGCTCCATCTATGTTGTTGCAAATGGCAAGATTTCATTATTTTTTGTGACTGAATAATATTCATACACACACACACCACTTCTTCTTTATCCATTTATCTGTCAACAGACACTTCGACAGCTTCAATAATTTAGATATTGTAAATAATGTTATTATAGATATATCCCTTTGAATTACTATTTTTGTAATCTTTGGGTAAATACCCAGTAGTGCAGTTACTAGATCATAGGGTAGTTCTATTTTTAACTTTATGGGAAGCCTCCATACAGGTTTCCACAGTGGCCGCATCAGTTTGCCTTCCCACCAACAGTGCTCGAGGGTTTCTGTTTCTCCAGATCCTTGCTAACACTGATTATCTCCTGTGTTTTTGAGTTTAGCCATTCTGACCACTGTGAGGTAATATCTCATTATACTTTTGATTTGGTTTGCACATCCCTGATGACGGATGATGTTGAGCATCTTTTCCTGCATCTGTTGGTCATCTGTATGTATTCTTTGGAGAAATGTCTGTTCATGTCTTCTGCCCATTTTTTAATTGGATTATTTGATTTTCGCGTATTGAGTTATAGGAGTTCTTTATATATTTTAGATACTAACCCCTTATCATGAGATATATCATTTGCAAATATCTTCTCCTATTCATGGCCTTTTAGGGTTTTTATTTTGTTTGTATGTTTTTTACTTAAAAATGGTGGTATTTAAATTCCACAATTTGCTCAAATGCTGGTTTTCCTATAAACTTTCTACAGGATGTTTTTTAAAAGAGTTTCTTCATTGTGTCATGACTGTGTTCTTATGGAATTTCAGGGAAAAGTTTCTGTGTGTTTTTATAGCTTAATTTATACTACAGGGAGAGCAAGTGGTCACAAGCAGGCCATGTGGTATTCTATGGAATCATGCCATTTGGGTGAGTTTTCTGATGTGGACAATCCCTTCGATGCTAAAGGTAATGCATCTGTTGAAAGAAGTGATCGTGGATTTGGATTACTGCTCTCTACACCTTCCAGTTTTTCTGTGTTATCTTCCCAAGTAATGTGAAATTTCATGACTTTAGGAGTAGATACAAAAATATTCCTTTGAAGCTTAGAAAAGTCTGGTTTTACTGGCAGATTTTCTCTGAATTCTGTCTTGCTATATTCATTATTTACCTCATAGCCAACTCTAATAAATTCTTGATCTTCCTAAGTGCATGTAATTAGCACAACTGTTAGACTGCATCTGTATCTAGAATGAGTCCTGGATTAGGTGCATCAGCCTGAAATATAAACACAGGCCTTCTTGCCCAGCTTCAGTGGGGAGCAAGATGGGCTCCTGCACCCAGAATAGACTCAGAAACTTTTTTTTTAAATTTTTTTATTGGAGTTCAATTTGCCAACATATAGCATAACACCCAGTGCTCATCCCGCCAAGTGCCCCCCTCAGTGCCCATCACCCAGTCACCCCAACCCCCCACCCACTCTTCCCCTTCCACTACCCCTTGTTCATTTTCCCAGAGTTAGGTGTCTCTCATGGTTGTCACCCTCACTGATATTTTCACTCATTTTCTCTCCTTTCCCTTTATTCCCTTTCACTAATTTTTATATTCCCCAAATGAATGAGAACATATAATGTTTGTCCTTCTCCGATTGAACATATAATGTTTGTCCTTCTCCGATTGACTTATTTCACTCAGCATAATACCCTCATTTCTAATGGCTGAGGAATACTCCACTGTATACATAGACCATGTCTTCTTTATCCATCAACTTCCGATGGACACCGAGGCTCCTTCCAGAGTCTGGCTATTGTGGACATGGCTGCTATAAACATCGGGGTGCAGGGGTCCCGGCATTTCATTGCATCTGTATCTTTGGGGTAAATCCCCAGCAGTGCAATTGCTGGGTCGTAGGGCAGATCTATTTTTAACTCTTTGAGGAACCTCCACACAGTTTTCCAGAGTGGCTGCACCAGTTCACATTCCCACCAACAGTACAGGAGGGTTCCCCTTTCTCCGCATCCTCTCCAACATTTGTTGTTTCCTGCCTTGTTAATTTTCCCCATTCTCACTGGTGTGAGGTGGGATCTCATTGTGGTTTTGATTTGTATTTCCCTGATGGCAAGTGATGCGGAGCATTTCCTCATGTGCGTGTTGGCCATGTCTATGTCTTCCTCTGTGAGATTCCTCTTCATGTCTTTTGCCCATTTCATTATTGGATTGTTTGTTTCTTTGCTGTTGAGTTTCATAAGTTCTTTATAGATCTTGGAAACTAGCCCTTTATCTGATACGTCATTTGCAAATATCTTCTCCCATTCTGCAGGTTGTCTTTTAGTTTTGTTGACTGTTTCTTTTGCTGTGCAGAAGCTTTTTATCTTGATGAAGTCCCAATAGTTCATTTTTGCTTTTGTTTCTCTTGACTCAGAAACTTTAACTGCAGCTCCATCTGCTGGTGTGGATTAGAACCTTTTAGTTTTTTGCCTTTTAGTTTTCTTGATGGTTTCCTTCCCTAGGCAAAGCTTTTTATTTTGATGTAGTTAGTCCCAGTAGTTTATTTTTGTTTTTATTTCCCTTGCCTCAGGAGACCTATCTAGAAAAATGTTGCTAGGGCCAATGTAAAAAAAAAAAAACTTCCTGTGTTCTCTTCTATGATTTTTATGGTTTCGGGTCTCACATGTAAGTCTTTAATCCATTTTGAGTTTATTTTGGTGTAAGAAAGTTGGTCCAGTTTCATTCTTTTGCATGTAGCTGTCTGGTTTTCCCAACACCATTTGTTGAAGAGACCGTCTTTTTCCCATTGCATATTCTTTACTGCTTTGTCAGATGTTAATTGACTATATAATTGTGTATTTCTGGGTCTTCTTCTAATTTGTTTTCCTGATCTATGTGTCTGTTTTTGTGCCAGTGCCATACTGTTTTGATTACTATAGCTTTATTAGTTGAAGTTGGGATTTGGGATACCTCCTGTTTTGTTTTCCTTCTTCAGTATTGTTTTGGCTATTTGGGGTCTTTTGTGGCTCCATACAACTTTTAGGACTGTTTGTTCTAGCTCTGTGAAGAATGCTGTTGGTGTTTTGATATAAATTACATTAAATCTTTGATTAGTATAGACTTTTTAATAATATTTGTTCTTCTAATCCATGAGCATGGAATGTATTTCTATTTCTTTGTGTCCCCTTGAATTTCTTTTATCAATGTTTTATAGTTTTCAGAGTATAGGTCTTTTACATCTTCAGTTAAGTTTATTCCTAGGTATTATAATGTTTTTGATCCACTTGTAAATGGAATGGTTTTCTTAATTTCTCTTTTGACCACTTCGTTTTTAGTGTGTAGAAATGCACCAAATTTCTGTACATTGATTTTGTATCCTGTGACTTTACTGAATTCATTTATCAGTTCTAGTAGTTTTTTAATGGAACCTTTGGGTTTTCTATATGTAGTATCTTATCATAAGCCCGTGTGATAGTTTTACATCTTCTTTACTGATTTGGATGCCTTTTATTTTGTTTTCTTGTCTGATTGCTGTGGCTAGCTGTCTGAGTTCCAATCTATATTGAATAAAAGTAGTGAGAGTAGACATCTTTATGTCATTCCTGATCTTCAAGGAAAAGCTCTTGGTTTTTGCCATTGAATGTGATGTTAGCTGTGAATTTTTCACAGATGGCCTTTATTATTTTGAGGTATGTTCTCTCTTAAACTTACTTTGTTGACAAGGTTCATTGTGAATGGATATTGAATCTTGTCAAATGCTTTCCTGCATTTATTGAAATGATCATACAGTTTTTATACTTTCACCTGTTAATGTGATGTATCATGATGATTGATTTGCAGTTATTAAATCATCCTTGCATCCTTGGAATAAGTCCCACTTGATTATGGTAAATGATTTTTTAAATATATGGTTAGATTCGGTTTGTTAATATTTTGTTGAGGACTTTTGCATCTATGTTCATCAGGGATATTGGCTTGTAGTTCTCTTTTTTGGTGGTGTCTTTGGTTTTGGTATTAGGGTAATGCTAGCCTCATAGAATATATTTGGAAGCTTTCCTTCCTCTTCTATTTTTGGGAACACTTTGAAGAGAATAGGTATTAACTCTTTTTTAAATGTTTGGTAAAGTTTACCTGTGAATCCTTCCAGTCCTGAACTTTAATTTCTTAGTAGTTTCTTTTTCTTTAATTTTTAAAAAAAGATTTTATGTACTTATTCATGAGGGGGAGAGAGGGAAGGGGAGAGAGAGAGAGAGAGAGGCAGAGGGAGAAGCAGGCTCCATTCAGGGAGCCCTACATGGGACTTGATCTGGGGTCTCCAGGATCATGCCCTGAGCTGAAGGTGGTGCTAAACCTCTGAGCCACCCCGGCTGCTCAGTAGTTTCTTGATTACCAATTCAAATTGGTGCTCCAATATTGAGATTGATTTCATTATTGTTATGTAATGCACTTCTTTGTTTCTTGCTATAGTCTTTGTTTTAAAGTCTATTTTGCCTAATATAAGGGTTGCTACCCTGGCCTTTTTTTTTTTTTTTTTCACTTCCATTTGCATGGTGAATGTTTTTCATCCCTTGGCAGTGATCTGATTCTTATTTCAGTTCTCAAACTTTGGTATAACGTTTAGGATCAAATCCACACAAGGGCAGCATAGGAGTTAGCTATAAGTTCATAAACAATTTTATGGGCTTGCTTTCCTGAACTCTGCTTTCTCCATTAGTTCTTTTTTTTTTTTTTTTTCATTCCTCTAGCTAGAAAGGTAGGGCTTTATTTTCCCTGCTCTGTGATATGCTTTATGCAATGATACTTGTGTCCAGAGCCAAACAATGGATATTTACACTCTCCTCTTGGAACCACAGCTTTTCTAGTTGGAAAGTTCCAATCCCTCAGTGTTTCTGGTGCCTGTGAGCCTCTTGCTGCTACCCCATCACTGCCAGAAGATCCCATTGTTTCTCCTCAAGCCTGAAATAGAGCATTCCTACCTGAGTTCTCTCTCCCTGTGCCACTGCCCACTTCTGGGTTCTCCCTTCAGGCTGATGAATCAGATGGGAAAAAAATGGGAACGTCCCCATTGGTTAGTATATCAAACTCTGTTCTTCCTGAATTCTCATGTATCTCTCCATTTATTTAAATCTTTTTTTTTTCATCAATGTTTTGTACTATTTTTTTGTTTTGTTGTTTTTTGTTTTGTTTTGTACTTTTTACACTCAGTAGTACCCCTTTATCTGTGGTTTTGCCTTCTGCAGTTTCAACTACTTGAGGTCAACCACAGTCTGGAAGCAGAGGACCCTCCTTCTGACTCATTGTCAGAAGAGGAGTAATAGTCTGCCTAATGCCACACCCCAATGCCTACGTCATTCACTTTATCTTATCATGTAGGCATTTTATTATCTCACATCATCACCAGGAGAAGGGCGAGTACAGTACAATATAATATTTTGGGAAAGAGCAGCCATGTGAAATAAATTACAGCTTTATTTACAATTTTATTTATTTTACTTTTTATTACAGTTTTATTACAATCATAATTGCTTAATTTTATTAGTATTGTTGTATTAGTATTGTTGTTAATCTCTTACGGTCCCTAATTTATAAATTAAACCTTGTCATTGGCATGTGTGTATGGGAGAAAACATAGTATATGTAAGATAAGCATATAAGGTTTAGTACTATCTGCAATTTCAGGCATCCACTGGGAGTCTTGGAATATGCCCCACAGATAAGGTGGTACTGCTATACAGGACTTGCCATATTTTGTTATTTATCAACAAGTAATTCATATTTTTTAAATGTTACTCTAAATGGTATTTTTTAAAATTTACATTCCAGTGTTTCAGTGCTGGCATATAGAAGCACAATTGATTTTTTTATGTTGATCTTACATACTACAGCTTTGCTTAGTTCACTTATTGTGCTAGTAGCTTTATTGTAAATACCTTAGAATTTTCTCCAAAGATGATCATGTGATGTGTGAATAATGACAATTTTATTTCTGCCTTCCTAATTTGTATACCTTCTATTTTATGTTATTGCCTTATTGCTTTGCTGGGACCATCAGTAAATTGCTGAACAGCAGTAATGAGAATGGACATCTATGCCTTGTACTTATTGTTGAGAGAAATCAGCATTCAGTTATTGTATTGTGCTTTAGTTAGGTTTCTTATAGGTGCCTTTTATTATTTTGAGGAAAGTCCTTTCTACCTATACCTATAATTTGAGAGTTTTTGTTATAAATGGTATTGAATTTTGTCACATTTTTTCCTCTATTTATTGATCTTTTTTTTTTTTTTTTGGTTAATGTGAATCAAATTGATTTTTCAGGTTTTTTTTTTTAAGATTATATTTATTCATGAGCGACATAGAGTGAGGCAGAGACACAGGCAGAGGGAGAAGCAGGCTTCCTGAGGGGAGCTGGATGTGGGACTCTATCCCAGGACCCTGGGATCTCCACATGAGCCAATGGCAGACGCTTAACCACTGAGCCACCCAGGTATCCCAATTTTCAACTTTTAAAGCAACCTTACATTCTTAGGATAACCTCACTTTGTTGTAAGGTATTATCCTTTTTATAAGTTGTGTTGTTTTTTAAATTCTGAATTCAGTTTTTATTTTTTTTTATTTTTATTTTTATTTTTTTTTAAGATTTATTTTTATTTATTTATGATAGTCACAGAGAGAGAGAGGCAGAGGGAGAAGCAGGCTCCATGCACCGGGAGCCCGACGTGGGATTCGATCCCGGGCCAAAGGCAGACGCCAAACCGCTGCGCCACCCAGGGATCCCCCTGAATTCAGTTTTTAATAGACATAGTACTAAAGTTTCAATTTCTTTCTACTTCTGTCTTGGTAACTTATTTCTTTCAAGGAAATTGTCCATTTTATCTAATCTTTTCCTTATAAGATTATTTATAATATTTCCTTATTATCTATTTAATATCATTTTAATATCTGCAAGCCCTGTAGTGATTTTTTTATTCATTTTTTATATCGATAACTTGTGCTGTTCCTTTTTTTTTTTTACTAAGTTAACAGAATTTTTAGTTTTTTATCTTCCAATCCTTTTATATACATTTATTTTTAAAACCTGATATATTATAGCATATATAAAATTACATATTTATCTATCTGAGAATATATTATATATTTTCAATGACCATGTGTTTAGTCACTTTTTTAAAACCACTTTTCTCTTTTTATTTTTTTTAATTTTTTTTAATAAATTTATTTTTTATTGGTGTTCAATTTACCAACATACAGAATAACACCCAGTGGTCATCCCGTCAAGTGCCCCCCTCAGTGCCCACCACCCAGTCACCCCCACCCCCTGCCCTCCTCCCCTTCCACCACCCCTAGTTCGTTTCCCAGAGTTAGGAGTCTTTATGTTCTGTCTCCCTTCCTGATATTTCCCACACATTTCTTCTCCCTTCCCTTATATTCCCTTTCACTATTATTTATATTCCCCAAATGAATGAGAACATACACTGTTTGTCCTTCTCCGATTGACTTACTTCACTCAGCATAATACCCTCCAGTTCCATCCACGTTGAAGCAAATGGTGGGTATTTGTTGTTTCTAATGGCTGAGGAATATTCCATTGTATACATAAACCACATCTTCTTTATCCATCATCTTTCGATGGACACCGAGGCTCCTTCCACAGTTTGGCTATTGTGGCCATTGCTGCTAGAAACATCGGGGTGCAGGTGTCCCGACGTTTCATTGCATCTGAATCTTTGGGGTAAATCCCCAACAGTGCAATTGCTGGGTCGTAGGGCAGGTCTATTTTTAACTCTTTGAAGAACCTTCACACAGTTTTCCAGAGTGGCTGCACCAGTTCACATTCCCACCAACAGTGTAAGAGGGTTCCCCTTTTCTCCGCATCCTCTCCAACATTTGTGGTTTCCTGCTTTGTTAATTTTCCCCATTCTGACTGGTGTGAGGTGGTATCTCATTGTGGTTTTGATTTGTATTTCCCTGATGGCAAGTGATGCAGAGCATTTTCTCATGTGCTTGTTGGCCATGTCCATGTCTTCCTCTGTGAGATTTCTCTTCATGTCTTTTGCCCATTTCATGATTGGATTGTTTGTTTCTTTGCTGTTGAGTTTCATAAGTTCTTTATAGATCTTGGAAACTAGCCCTTTATCTGATACATCATTTGCAAATATCTTCTCCCATTCTGTAGGTTGTCTTTGAGTTTTGCTGACTGTATCCTTTGCTGTGCAAAAGCTTCTTATCTTGATGAAGTCCCAATAGTTCATTTTTGCTTTTGTTTGTTTTGTCTTCGTGGATGTGTCTTGCAAGAAGTTACTGTGGCTGAGTTCAAAAAGGGTGTTGCCTGTGTTCTCCTCTAGGATTTTGATGGAACCTTGTCTCACGTTTAGATCTTTCATCCATTTTGAGTTTATCTTTGTTTAAAACCACTTTATTGATTGGTGTGTGATTGTCATACAAAAAGAGCTGCATGTATTTAATATACACAACTTGATGAGTTTGGAGATAAGTATACATCGATGAAACCATCACTATAATCAATGCCATAAATATATCTATCAGCTTCAAAAGTTTCCTCCCATCTTCCTTATTTATTTTTATTTTTTTGTAATAAGAACACTTAACATAAGATCTACCATCTTAACAAATATTTAAGTATGCGATATAGTGTTGTTAACCATAGGCACTATGCTGTACAGTGGATCTCTAGGACTTACTTTCTTCCATAACTGAAACTTTGTACTCTTTGATCAAGATCGTCTTGTTTCCTCCTTTCCCCAGGCCCTGGTACTACCACCTATGAATATTATTAGTATTTTTAATGCATTATCCTCAAAATTGAGGACCTCTGGAAAGCTATTTTAAGATCCTCCAAAATACCTAGTTCTGTATGCAGGGCACACAATGCTTACAGATTAAATAAAGATGATAAAGACTTAGTTGCCAAGTATAGATACAACCCTTGTTGTATTTAGTATCTATAATAAAATTACAACCCTTGTTTATCTATAATGAAATTGCCATGTGATCCAGCAATCCCACTTCAAGATATCTAACTAAGGGAATTGAAATCAAGATCTTGAAGAAATATATGCATTGTCATGCTTATTACAGCATTATTCAAAATGGCCAAGACATGGAAGCAATCTTTATCCATCAAGGGATGATGGATAAAGAAAGTTTTGTATTTACATTCAATGGAATATTGTTCAGCCTTAAGAAAGAAGGAAACCTGCTATTTGCAATAAATGCATGAACCTGGAGGACACTCTACTAAGTGAAATAAGATAGAGAAGAACAAATACTACACAATTCCACTTATACGAGGAATCTAGAATTATGAGACTCCTTTTTTCTTTTTTTCATCTAGTTGGAAGTTTTCCTGTTTTATTAATCTTTTCAAAAAGCTAGCTTTGGTTTCATTGAGTTTTCCATGTTGTTTTTCTGTTTTAGAATACCGTGAATTCTTGTCTATTATCCTCTTCCTTCTTCGGGTTTAGTTTGTTCTCTTTTCTTAAAGTTCTTATTTTATTTTATTTTTTAGTTATCTTTACAACCATTATGGGGCTTGAAACCATGACCCCAAGGTCAAGAGTCACCTGTTCTCCCAGCTGAGCCAGCCAGATACCCCTCTATTTTCTTATTCTTAATGTGAAGGCTCTGATCACTGATATTAAATGTTGTCTTTCTTATAAAAACATTCAAAGCTATAAAATCTTGTAAGAGGAACATTTATGTAGAAGTACATGTTAATACCTCTGAAATCAGGATGCATCTTACTCTCAAGATCATTTCACAGCTATACTTATACTTTTTTTCTTCTCAGTGGCACAAACGGTAATGATGCATCTTACAAATATTAGTGTCCCAGATTCAATGAAATGTGGTTATTATACAATTCTTTTGAACTCTGCGTATCTAGTAGTTGCTTAGTGAAGATCCTCACATGATGCTTGTGAGTCATAACTCAAATGGCGACTTTCTCCTTGCCAGTGAGAGAGACATTGTTTATACTTTGTTTACAGCATGAATTTTGATCTTTTATCTTTTTGTGTGTTATCCTCAAAACTGAGGGTTCCTCAAGAGCTATCTTCAGATCTTCCAAAATATCTAGTAGAATATTCTGTACACAGTGTACACAATGCTTGTAGATTAAAGAATGATAAAGACTTCATTGCAAAATATAGCATTAACAGTGGCCCCCAAATGGAAGATCTCTGATTTTACCATTAATGTGTACATCAAAAAATTGCAAGGGGCACCTGGGCGGCTCAGTCAGTTGAGGATCTGACTCCTGATTTTGGGTCAGGTCATGATCTCAGGATCCTGGGATCGAGCCCCATATGGGGCTCCATGCTCAGTAGGGAGTCTGCTTAAGGATTCTTTCCCTTTCTCCATACCCCCACCAGAGCCACCCCCCCAAAAAATAAATCTTTTTTTAAAATTACAAATATCTATATGTTTTTAAATGTCTTTCACCTTCAGTGACCAACCAGTGCACACCAATGCACTTTTCTACTTAAAAAAAACAAACAAAACAACTCTTTTTAATTCATTTTAGATCTTTTGCTATCAATTGCTGCATTTTTTGTTTGTTTGGACATAGATTACTTTTGTGTTCCTTTTTACAATCTAAATTAAATGTGCAAGTATTTGTAGTTCATACACTGCACTATTTGTTTTCTTATTTATGTTATCCAGTATGTGTTTAAGTACTTTATCTTTCAGGTTTTATTTCTCTTTAACTGAATGAAATAGAGTATAAAAATATTTTAAAAATCTCTAACTTCTTAAAACTCTGTTGGTGTCACATGCTTGGAGGACTCCCTGGCAAGGGCAGTTTTCAGTCTAGAATTCTGAGGCTTTGGTCTTTGTATAGTCTACTCCTGCCCCTTCGGGTCTGGCATTTCAGCAGATAGAGTTTTCTTTTCTTTTTTGTTTTTAAAGATTTATTTATTTGAGAGACAGAAAGGGGGGGAGGGGGAGTGCATAGGAAGGAGGGCCAGAGAAAATCTCAAGCAGACTCCCTGCTAAGTGTGTAGCCTGATGTGAGGCTCTATCTCAGGACCCTGAGAACATGACCTGAACTGAAATCAAGAGTCAAACGTTTGACCCACTTGAGCCACCCAGGCACCCCAAAATTTTCTTTATTGTTTGTTTTTTGTTTGTTTTTCCTCTTTATAGGGGAGTTATATCTCATACAGATTTAAGTCCGAGGGATCCCTGGGTGGCTCAGCGGTTTGGAGCCTGCCTTCAGCCCAGGGCGTGATCATGGAGACCTAGGATCGAGTCCCGCATTGGGCTCCCTGCATGGAGCCTGCTTCTCCCTCTGCCTGTGTCTCTGCCTCTCTGTTTCTCTACAAATAAATGAAATCTTAAAAAAAAAAAAAAAAAAGATTTAAGTCAGATTCTGACTTTAGAACTCAACCCCAAGGGAAAAAAATGACTATACTATAATCTGAGCTGCCTATGGCACTGCCACAGAGAAGAGCCCAGGGATCCATTCTTACATTGGAAAATTTTCCTCTATCAGCAAACTTGCCTTCTTTCCTGCTCAGAAAGGCTTGGGGTCCTGTGGACACTGCTTGCTGGTATAGGAAGTCAGTGTTTCTGTTTTATCAATTAGAATACTCTGGCTTGGATTAACAGAATGCTCAACTAAATTTGGCTTAAAGGGTGAGGATTTGTTTGTCTCATTTAATAAGAAATCCAAAGTTAGGCAGTCCTAAAGTTGGTGAATGGTCGAGTGATTTCAGGGTTCTGGGCTTCCCCTTAGACTTTCAATATGGCTATCCCTGTCTCAGCATTTTATCCTCCTACAGCATCTGTCCTACAGCCACTTTTCCTGGTTTGTGTGTTTGTGTTTATGTGTGTGTATGTGTGTGTGTGTGTGTGTGAGAGAGAGAGAGAGAGAGAGAGAAATCAAACAGGAAAAACTTTCCCATTAACCCCATGTGGACCTCCTCATACATCTTATTATCTAGGATGATGTCACATCATGTTCTAGGTGCACAGGAGGCTGGAAAGCAAGTCCTTAGAATATTCACATGGTACAGTGAGAGGTAGGCTCTGATTATAGAAAGGAGGTGGAGAGTGGCTGTTGGCTGGGCAATCAACAGTATTTGCATGGGTGTATATGTTTGCATGTGTGAGTAAGAGAGAAAGAAATCTCTTTGTTGTTGTTCTTCTTCTTCTTTTTAATGGCTCAAGGCTCTTGTTCCCAGCTAAAGTTGTATGTGAACTCATAGCAGAATTTTGACCTGCCACCCTGGGGGGTGGGCGGGTGGATGATGGCATTTGGGCTAAAATTGCCTTTGTTTCCTATGACACAATCAGAACATTATGGTTTGTTTTAGTTTCTTAGAATTTTGGTTTTGTGATTTCAGGTTGAGCCCAGAAATCTTCCTGAAACGCCCAGTGGTTGAAGGAAATCGTTGGAGGTTGGACTGCATTCTTAAACGAAAAGCAGTACGTATTCCAAACACATGCTCATGTAATTTTTGAAATGTTTATAATCTCTGAAATGTCTTTCATACATAAGTATGACTTTTTTCTTTAGAGTTTGACAAAAAGTCAAATACATGATGTTTTCAAGTTTATTTGGTTCTGGCTTTTTTTCCTCTTACTCTTGGCTACATAAATATTTTCGCCTAACTCACAGTATGAATTATATTAGGAACTCTAATTTTTGATTTTTAATCAGTTATGGGCAGTTAATTTTATGGGCAAAAACATTGTAACAGGATTTTATTATTGAATAATAAAGGGTGAAATGAAATGTAACATTTTATTTTATTCATTATTCTGCCATTTGACCAACAGATAAAGTCATGAGGAGAATGATTACAGTTAGAGGGGCCAAGCTAATGTTGAAGAGTGTCAAAGAGGAGGGACATTAAGAATTGGCTGTTTCTTTGGTTCCAGTTATGGGACAGTTCATGGTAAAAATGGGAAATTGTTTCCTCTCTGTTGACCCTGTAGATTCTGGGTGAGCACTGAGTACATCCTTCTTGGTATAAAAAGTAAGTAACTGAAGCAGTATAGGCTCACCAATGACTACTTTACATTCGTATTTTTTAAAGATTTTATTTATTTATTCATGAGAGACACAGAGAGAGAGGCAGAGACACAGGCAGAGGGAGAAGTAGGCTCCTCATGGGGAGCCCAGTGTGGGACTCGATCCCAGGACCCTGGGATCATGACCTGAGCTGAAGGCAGACGCTCAACTGCTGAGCCACCCAAGCATCCCTATATTCATATTTCTAATGAATGTTATTATATAGCTGTCTCTCAACCAAATTAAATTAAGTTGAATTAGAATAGATCTGGATTTCTTATTAATCATGTCCAAATTAGGAAGTGCTGACCTTTTTTACTATTAGTTGAAATTGTCTTAGTTTTTCTTATTCTATCATTAACCATTCTAGCATTTGTAGATCCTGGGTGGTGGAGTAGCATTTTTTTTTTTTTTTTAGTTGTGACTCATTTCTTCTTTCCCATTCTCCACATTCCCCTTTCCTTTTCCCACTCATGAGTCTCCCTTCTTTTTTTTTTTAAGATCTTATTTATTTATTCAAGACAGAGAGAGAGAGAGACAGAGAGAGGCAGAGACACAGACAGAGGGAGAAGCAGGCTCCATGCAGGGAGCCCGACGTGGGACTCGATCCCAGGTCTCCAGGATCATACCCTGGGCTGAAGGCAGTGCCAAACTGCTGGGCCACCAGGGCTGACCGAGTCTCCCTTCTTTCAGTGTCTTTTTCCCATGTCTTGCTTTAAGATCTCTGAAGATATCCATGGATAGAGTCGAACCCCACTGCTAATACATTGATGGAAGAAGAAGCTGATAAAGTTTATTTCAAACACATGTTCTGCCCAATAGCATCCTCTTTGTGGCTAGTCTATTTCATTGTCTCAACAGAATTCCGTTCGCAGGATTGGAAATTCTGATCCTGAAAAGCATGATTTGCATATTCATTAAATAATTTAGCATAGAGTTATTGAGTGTCTCCTATGACCCAAGTACTACACTAATTACTAAAGATGCCATGTGTGTGAATAGGATTCCATCCCTGCCCATGGAGGGCTTGCTAAAGGACTCATGTCCTGGGTTCAGTCCTAGTCTTACCAAATTTCTATCTATATATTAAATGGGCTATAACTTTCTCTGTGGTTCTGTCTGTGAAATGGCATCTTTCTCATCTGTCCTCAAGACTCCATTTCAGTTTGAGTGCTTGGGTGGCTTGGTTAAGCGTCTGCCTTCAGCTCAGGTTGTGATCTCAGGGTCCTGGGATCGAGCCCCATGTCGGGCTCCTGCTCAGTGGGGAGCTCCTGCTCAGGGCCTCTTCCCTGCCCCTTCTTCTGCTCATGAGCTCACTTTCTCGCTCTGTCTTGCTCTTTCTTTTCTCTTTCTCTCTCATTATCTCTCTCCAATAAATAAAATTGTAGTTAAGTTGTAGTTAAGTTGTTCCAATCTTGCCTAGTAGTTGTCAGCTATACTAGTAAATCCTCTTTATGGTACCTATCCAACACTTCACTGTTGTAGGTTTCAGTCAACTATGAAACTATGAGTGCCTACTATGTGCAGGGCACTTGGCTTATCAAATGGGGATGTACATAAATAAAAGACACAATTCCTGACCTGAAAGAGGTTAAAACTCAAGAGTCAGCTGGGTACAGAGATAGTGCCAAGTTTCAAAGGTGGGAGAGAGACCATTGGGTCACTCTAGTGGGGAAGCCCCTCACAATATGAGGAATTTAGGGCAGTTAGAGTGGGCAAAAAAGTTTGAAATGAAAGGAAGAGGTGTCTGGGTGTAGAAAATGTGGTGAGGAAACATTCTGGAGGCAAGAATTCTGAAGGCTTGGTCAGTGATGGTAAAGTGACAAGGTTGATTATACCCGAGTATTGGCTTAAGTAGGATGCCAGGTCAAGTTGGGAAGGTAGTTGCAACCAGATGTGGAGGCTTGTGGGCCAAGTCAGTGGTTTGGATTTTATGGAAGAAAGTGGGGGAACTACTGGGGAATGGGGCCTGGTAGAGGGAGGATGATCTGATCAAGATGGTGTGTTAAGAAGGTGAATCTGGCAGTGGGAGGAAGTGGGGATAATCCAGGCTCAAGGAGCTCAATTCTAGCTGACTTGAGTGTGAGGCGCCTACAGGACATCTGAGTAAATCAGAAAGCTCATAAATCCCTCTGGAGGTTGGTCTCCCTGTCATGGAGGCCTGGCCCTCCATGCCATGCTAGTTTTCATGTGTTTGCTTTCCCCTTAGGCTATTGGCCAATTCACGTTTCTATCACTAGCATGATAATGCTAGTAATTTGCTGTAATGGCCCATGAGTCCTGGTGAGGTCCTCTAGGTGAACAGCATGGCCAAGTAAATATTATTGTGTGATAATGGTGCTTCTTTTTAATTTCATCTCCTTCATGAAACTTTAAATTTTTAGATTGTGCACAATAATTTTAAAAATTTCCTAAGGAAATAGTAATACTACTTAAAATATTAATTTCCTACTGGTATATTTGGCACAATTGCTCTTCCTTGATCTAGCTGTGCCATATTATTTTGGTCATAAATTTTTACCTCCTGGACCATTCTAAATTGATATTTTCTATGTCTATAAACACTGCTTCACATAAATAATTTAGTTTTTGAAAGCCACTACCTTCACAAAGTACTAGGTTGAAAATAACATTTGTTCTCATGTTAATGAGTCCTGTGGTCCACAAGGCTGATTAAAATAAAGACTTTTTCTTTCTATCTCAGTGTGTAGATTTACGGGGAGGAATTTAGTGTCTCTGCCTCATAGCCAAGATATAGGCAAACATTTCTTATAATGGCAGTTTTTAGGGAAGAAATACAATATTTTGTTTCTCTGGTGATAACAAAGTTGGTGTTTTCCTATTTCTTTGGCCTTTTGATAAGCAGTGTTATCATTTAAAATAGTATAAGGCAACCTTGACTTACAGACTGATGACAACTCAAGTCAGCATACCAGGGTTTGCCACAGATCTGCATTTACTGCACCAAGAGCTGAGATAATTTGCATCATAGTTATGACAACTGTATTCCTGTACCCACCGTGTATATTTCAGCCTTAGAAATATGTGATATTTCTGATGGGTCTTATGTCAAAAGAATCTTCCAAATGCAGTAACCTGGAGGCTTAGAGAAAGGAGCTTAGGTCCTCAGGGGGGATGTTGTCGTCAGACAATTTCTGTCCTGGATCAGAAGGCACATTGTAGAGTTGCAGTCGGTGATCATCAGGAGGAAAAGATGTTCAGGTTTGTCAAATGAGGCAAATAATCACATCTTAAGGCAGAAAAATCAAACAAGATCTTATCAAAGTCCTGGGCTAGAAGGGCCTTCTGGGAAGGCGAGAATATGTTTTGAACCTTGAGGACTGTGCTTCAAATGGAACTGGTTAAAAAAAAAAAAAAGGGCATAGGAGCATTTGTGCTCTTTCACATGGCTTACATTTGAATGACAAGGATATGATTTCCTTTTGTCCTTTACTTTTCATTTTCCCAAAATATCGTGCCCTCTGGGGAAGTCCTTGCGAATGATAAAATTAGGGTAGTTCTTGGGATTGCATAAGTTAGGCAGTGGACAGACTTGGCTGCATTCAGAAAATATTTTGACCACTATACTTCGAATAATTAGAGAAAAATCTGGCTCAAAGTAGTCTCCTTGACTTCAACTATAAAGAATTCTTATTTTTTGTTGTCTTTACATGTGTTTTGCATATGTAAAGCTCCTAAGAATTCCTACTGTGCATAGCATTATGTCTACTCTACTTGATTCAAAACTAATTAAAAAGGAGGACAGAGCTTTCATCTCTTAAAGCTCAGGTTTCATGAAGTTTATTCCATGTTTACACTGTGAAGTGAATTCTGCTAACCTTTGGGTTACATGACTTCAGCAGAGATAAGAAACATGGCATCACGTAGCCCACTCCATGCCATCCATTTTCTACTTCCCCTATTAATACTTTTCTTCCTCTTCCCCAAGCAAAAAAATAGTTTCCCTTAGGGTCATGAAAAGGCATTGGTAAAACATTGGATGCTCCCAATGTGTATTTCAAATTACAGAATTAACATCAGTCCCTTTTTCTTTTCTAACTTGACTTTCATTTTACGCAAGTATTTCCCACATTTTGTGTAAGTCTGCTTTATTATGACCTGCAAATGGCTTTGTTGCCAAGAAACATTTTTCCTTTGCCCTTTCTAGTTTAGAGTTTATGATACTGTTGTAACACCCTGACCAAAGAAGAGGAATTTATTGTTTTATGATCATAGAAATCTTGTCACTAATTAACCACTCATTGTAATATAGGTGGAAGTAAATACTTGTAAACCAGACCACCTAAAATGAACTGTTTTCTTCAATTACTTCCTTATTCGTTCTTTGTATATATGCTAAAAAAGATTTAAAAGTCCTTTTACCCTGTTTCCTTTGGAGTTAATTTATTTCAATGAGAAAAGACAAAATATAAAAGAAAATATCAGACATTAATAGATGGATGGTAATAATGTAATCCATTACTGCTAACATCTCTATTATTTCCAAAAATCCATTAGTTAGGTAGGTAAATGGAAAACTATAAGATTTAGGCCAGTTTCTACTACTATCCTTCAAGAATAGTAATTTCATAAACCTGAGAAGCAGACTTTCATCCATTTAAAACAAATGAACCATGATGAAAGAAGTCAGGTGTAACATTTTATAATTTAGGTTGCCCTTTTGGGTTTTAAAGTTTATATTTTTTTGATGGGAGTCTATTTTTTTTCACTGTTACCCAGAGCTGAATCCTGAAATATTTAAATAGAGTAAATATGAACAGTAGAGGTAAAAAACAATATTCTAGTTTTCATTTAAAGCCCTCCATCAGTGGTTTATTACAGAGCACTAAGTGGCCAAACTGTTAGAAGTTAATCTGCTCATTTCTTGCTTACACTTTTCGCTTCCTATTTCTTTACTCCTATCTGCACTTACGTACTTGGTTGCAATAATAGTTGCATAATAATAATTACTAATAAGCTAGTTCCAAAATTCAGCTGTTAACTAGAAATAAGATGATGTATATATTTTTATCCTATTTTTTTTAGTCAGAATGGATCTTGTAGTACTCAAATTTCCTTAATGCAGCTTAAATGCATGTATTTAGTATGTTCCTCCAAAAATGTATACACTTGTCACATGTTACACCAGGAAAACAGAATGTTAGTATTTTGAAGTCATGTGTTCTTATAACAATTTGGGGGCCAGAACATGCTTCTTCATATTGACAGACCAGTATTGGGGAACTATCTCTATATATTTGGCTTACTCTAAGATATTATATCCTGCAACCTACAAATATTAACTCCAATGTTATTTCACATTTTTATAGCATTGCAAAAGTAACCAGTTTTAATAAATTAGATGTGTTCAACCCAGTTGACTTCTTAAATTAATGACTCCAATTTCCATTATGAACTATGCCTAATTACCATGGATTGTTAATTTAAATTGTAACTAAATTGTTCTTTGCCACTATCGTTTTATTAGATGTGCCTGCATCTCTAATACTTTAGGAAGTACTGTATCATGGGAAAATTCTTGCCTTTTATCCCTAGGATATTAAAAGCCAAGGTGTAGGCATTTATAGACATTAATATGTATGTGGTATGTTTCAGAGTGCCTTCAAAGCTACTGGAGGTAGAAAACTCAAATTCAAATCTTGCAAACTGCAAAGGCAATACTGAGAATGCAAACCTAAAAAAGTAAAAAGGGTCATACGATAAGCGGGGGGTAAATAAAATAAGAGTTTCCTGGAGGACTCCATTTTGAACTCTGTGTTGGTGAGGGAACCATGTGAATGGCCAGGGAAAAGAGGAAGGACATTCAGGTCGGGGGCAGTTGAGTACAGGTTAAACTTTATCATTACCCAGAACTAGAGGAGAAAGTACTAGTTTGTTTGTTTGTTTGTTTGTTTGTTTTTTTAGACAACCAGCTGTCAGACATTGTCTTTTTCATAGTTAATGTTAATAAAAATTGTTATCTGCATAGCATGTTAAAGTTTATCAGGCCCTTTTGATTTAATTTGACCCTCACCATGGCCTTGTCTATCAAGTCCAAGGTCTAAGGCTGGATCAATGTTAATAGTGTGCTGTTGTTAAAACTCAGGCATTTTTTAATGTTAAAGAAACCGACTTCCAAAGAAGTCATTTCAGAAACAGATATTAATGTTGTAATTGTGGGTTAAGAGAATGAATCAGTATATTCATCTTTTGGAGATAAGAAATAGGTCTTTCATCTAAATATTTTTAATGAAGAAAAATTCTATTAAAACACTCCAGGAACATTTAAGGGATATTTAGTATAATTTATTGCATCAGAGTTTTGTGTCAAGCTAGTTGAAGTATAATAAAAGCAAACCAGAAACTCTAATCCTGTAACATGAATCAGGCCAAAACTTTCCTCAATGATAAGTGTTTGAAAATGTTCAGAGTGTAAGATCATCAGACACTTTTAGCAGATAAGGTTACTATTTCAGCCTTTCGGCTGTAATTCATCAAATATTGACACTATCTCTTGGTATGACAAGTTAGAGGATTAGAAAGGAGATAAATTTTTATTTTTGATATTTGTATCTTAAAATACACTTATATTTCACCTTCTTGTATTGCATTTTTCATTAACTATTTTATTCTTGTTTGTGGAAGAAAGTTTATAATATGCAGGAAGGAAAAAGAGAAAAATCATAACCTACTTTTAGAAATTCTCATTCCTCTTTGTGTTTTCTCTTGTAACAGCAACAGGGAGTGAGAATCTTTGTAATGCTCTACAAAGAGGTGGAACTTGCTCTTGGAATCAACAGTGAATACAGCAAGAGGACTTTGATGCGTCTACACCCCAACATAAAGGTATTAAATTCATCCTTTTGAACAATAGTTCTTCTTTATTATTCTGAGGTTTTTCAGATGTGTTTTGCCTTAAGCAGTGTAATCTGTTGAATTCCCTAATATGTATTTTGAATAAATAGCATTATATCCTTCCTAGAAATAAAACAAAATACTCTAGTTCCTTATACTTCTGATATTGATGAAGTCAGCAGAGTTCATATTTCTGTTTCTCTTACCCTGATAATTTAGCCAAGAACACACCTTCTGGAATTGTTTTAATATTCAGGCGCTCTGCCAAGTTCCCATGCTCCTCATTTAGATTATCCTGGAAGCTTTTAGATATGGTCTCCTGTGACATCCCTTGAATGCTGATAGCAACAGAGAGCTCCTCTAGGATTTAAGAAGTTTTTTCTTAATAGTGTATTGTGTAAAAAACTAATAAAGTAAATAAACACAATAATAATAAACTTGAAAAAAGCTATTTGATACTTACCAAAGATTTAAGGCCTATCGGTAGTTCTTGCTCAGTCATTGAGATATGTCAAAGCAATGAATTAATAAATCTCTAGCAGGCTTAAAGCGTTTAACAATCATATATCTTATTTGGCTAAAAAAAGATGTTCCATGTAGATAGTAATCAAAAGAAAGCAGGAGTGGCTGTACTAATATTATTTGAAATTGACTTTTTCTATGAAATTGACTTTAAGTAGAAAAAGTTTATAGAAAACAAGGAAGGATATCATACATTAGTAAAAGTTTCAATGCAGCAAGAAGATATAGCAATTATGAACATGCGCCTACTTAATAATGACGACCACAATATATAAACCAAATATTGACAGATTTAAAGGGGAGAATAGACAGTTCTACAATAATAGTTGGACACTATAATATCCCACTCTCAATAATGATTGGTATAGACATACAGTGGAATATATTTCAGTCTTAAAAAGGAAGGAAATTCTTTTTTTTTTTTAATGAAACTCATTTATTCATAATCCTTCACCTAGAAAAAAAAATCACTATTCATATTTTGGTGCAATTTCTCCCCAGGTCTTCTTCCCCCTTACACATGCACACACACATTTCTATTTATAGAATTGGATTATACCACACATGCTCTTTGGAAACCTTCGTTTTCACTTAAAATGCATAGAGCATTTATTTAAGTTTATCAACACCCTCCTTCCTTTTAAATGGCTACTGGTCTCCACTGTAATGGTAGGCCATGATATTCAGCTCCTACGGTGGGGAAGTTTAGGTGGTTTCCAGTTTTTTTTCATCATCAAAAGTGCTCCTGTCTTGTCCCAACATTTCCTGTGCCTCTGTCAGACTATTTGCTTGCAAGTAGAGTTGCTAAACAGCAGGTTATACACACACTAAGAGTTACTGGGGTGTACTGCCGAGTTGCCCAACCAAAGGGCATTACCAGCCTTTATTACTTTGAGAAGTGAGTGAGAGCATCTGTCTCTCCCCATCCTCATTTTCACAAGGTATCATTAAAAAAAAAAAAAAATTGTTAATGCCGTTAAAGATTGTGAGGCTGGAGGTTAGCGTCTTGAACCCAGCACAGCACTTCTCAGGCAGAAAAGGTTCAGGCAGGGGGTGTATTTAGAGCCCTCACAGATGGATTTGGGGGAAGCAAATCAAATATAGGAGAATGCCTTTAACGTATGGGCAATGGCAGTGACTGGGAGGTTCTCTGTCAGTTTTAATGTGTAGACTCAAGAGACTGCTTCGGCCATCAGCACTGACACTTTAAAGAGGTTGACACTGGTAGCAGGGGAAACATGGTCGCACATGGAAATGAAGCCCCGCACTGCCTTCTCTTACCCTCTTCCTGGTGATTCCAAGCAAAGGCCCAGCATTTTGACTCTCTGTTATAAAAATCATTCTGGCTTTTTTATTATTATTATTATTATTATTGGAATTCAATTTGCCAACATATAGCATAACATCCAGTGCTCATCCCATCAAGTGCCCCCCTCAGTGCCCATCACCCAGTCACCCCCACCCCCCACCCACCACCTACCCCCAACAGGAAGGAAATTCTGACATACACTAAAACATAGATGAACCTTGAAGACATTATTCTGTATGAAATAAGCCAATCAAAGGAAGGCAAATATTGTATGGTTCTATTTATATATATAAGTCCAAGTCAGAGACAGAGTAGAATGGTGTTTCTAGGGGTTGCAGGAAGGACAGAATGGGGAGTTATTGTTCAATGGGTACAGAGGTTTGCAAAACGAAGGGTTCTGGAGATAGTGGTATGATCAAACGATATGAGTGTACTTTACGCCACTGTACTGTACATTTAAAAATGGTTAATATGGTAAATTTTATGTGTATTTTACCACACATAAAAGAAGTAGGTTACTAAAAAAAGTAGTCTCAAAATTTTTTGGAATGTTTCTACTTAGAAGATCTACAAAAATAGGTCAGTCTGGGATCATTTAAAAAGAATTCTGTTTGAAAGCAGGAGGCTAAAAAAAAAAAAAAAAAGAAAGCAGGAGGCTAATATCTTCTAAAAATATCTTTCAAATCAAGAACTGACAAAGTATGCATATCCCTATATCCATATGCTTGCCATTTTAATCCAATGGCTGCCAAAATATCAATATACCTATTAAAAATTTTGTCAGAGATAGATATTGGTTAAACATTTTTTGAGGGTTTTTTTGTTTTTAAAATAATATCAGGTGTAATGGAATTCTTTAAAGTGGAAAAAAGAATCAGCTTATGTCGAGCTGACTTACTGAACTATATGGCCAAATTACTAGCTAAATGGCAGCTGCCCCAAAATGTGGTATGGGGTGGTGCTGGTGGAGAGGCTTAAAAAGTAACTAAAAGTCTTCCTCTTCTAAATACTGAGAATGAAATTAGAACTTTGGTGTATACATAGCACATTTTGGGTTTTTTTTTTTTTTTTTTTTTTTTTTTATGATAGTCACACAGAGGGAGAGAGAGAGAGAGGCAGAGACACAGGCAGAGCGAGAAGCAGGCTCCATGCACCGGGAGCCCGACGTGGGATTCGATCCCGGGTCTCCAGGATCGCGCCCTGGGCCAAAGGCAGGCGCTAAACCGCTGCGCCACCCAGGGATCCCCACATTTTGGTATTTGAATTCTAGAGAATGCTATTCAGGGGAGAATAGCTAAAATTGACAACTGAGTAAACAACAGTTGTTGGCGAGGATGAGGATAAAGGGGAACCCTCTTACACTGTTGGTGGGAATGCAAACTGGTGCAGCCACTCTGGAAAACAGTATGGGGGTTTCTCAAGAAGTTAAAAATAGAGCTACCCTGAGATCCAGCAATTGCACTACGAGGTATTTATCCAAAGGATACAAAAATAGTGATTCGAAAGGGCACATGCACCCCAATGTTTATAGCAGCAATGTCCACAATAGCCAAAATATGGAAAGAGCCCAAATGTCCACCAACTGATGAATAGATACAGAAGTGGTGTATATATATATATATACACACACACATATATATATATGAATATGACTCAGCCATCACAAAGAATGAAGTCTTGCCATTTGCAATGACATGGATGGAACTAGAGTGTATTATCCTAAGTGAAATAAGTCAGTCAGAGAAAGACAAGTACCATGTGATTTCACTCACTGGTGGAATTTAAGAAACAAAAACAGATGAACACAGGGGAAGGAAAAATAAAGTTAGATAAAAACAGGGAGGCAAAAAAAAAAAAAAAGGGAGGCAAACAGTAAGAGGCTCTTATCCATAGAAAACAAACTGAGGGTTGCTGGAGGGGAGGAGGTGGGGGGACGGGCTAATTGGATGATGGGCACTAAGGAGGGCACGTGATGTAACGAGCACTGGGTGTTATATACAAGTAGCGAATCACTAAATTCTACCCTTGAAACTAATACTACACTAAATATTAACTAACTTGAATTTAAATGAAGTCTTGAAAGAGGACCAAAGCAGAACAGAAAAGGAAGGAAGGAAGGAAGGAAGAAAGAAGAAAGAAAGAAAGAAAGAAAGAAAGAAAGAAAGAAAGAAAGAAAGAAAGAAAGAAAGAAAATGCTATTCAAGGGAGAAGACAGATCTGTTTTATTACAAAATGAAGGACATTTTAAAAAGTGCATCACCTGTGGTGTTTCTTTTCCCTCCCAAGGTGATGAGGCACCCAGATCATGTGTCATCCAGCGTGTATCTGTGGGCTCATCATGAGAAAATTGTGGTCATCGACCAGTCAGTGGCCTTTGTGGGTGGGATCGACCTGGCCTATGGAAGGTGGGATGATAACGAACACAGACTCACGGACGTGGGCAGTGTGAAGCGTGTCACCGGAGGACCATCGTCTCTGGGGTCTTTCACAGTAAGTGGATTTCACCTCTATGGAACTGCGTAGAAGGGACACGATTTGTATAACTGCGTTAATAGCGGGACTGATTGGTTGGTCGAATGGGGGGTGGCGTACCCCTGTATGAGCAGACCTGGTTTCAAACACCACCTGGCAAGTGTGTAACATCGCATCTCTTACTCTCAGTTTCTTCTCTTGTAAGAGAAAAGAGATCCAATAGTGCGTTTGATAGCTCAGAGCAGCTCCTTTCTTTTCCATTTAAACAAAGGACTCATTTCTCGTGTGGAAAAAAAGTCCATAAAAATATGGGTCGATTGGGCTTTAAGTTAAACAAGCAGACTTATTTATTACAAGCGCCTGCTGAGCCTTTTGAAATCTTCCTACTTAAAGACGTGCAAAATAGGGCAGGAGTCAAGGAGGGGCTTCTTTTGAATGCAGGAAGTTAATAACTTCTCGAAGTACCTTTCACATCAGGAGCTGCCAAGACACCCATATGCCCGTATCCACACGCAGTGCTGACTTGTTTCAGCCCTGACGGTGACCAACATATCAATACACTTATTACAATTTTGATGGGCTCACCTTTTTTTACTGCTGGATATGTTGGTGACCTTTCTGGAAAGAAAGAGTTGGTGAATAAGTAGCTGGGAAAATCATTAACAGAAAAAGCATTTATCAGAGGCAGAAGTTCGGTAGCTCAACGGTGACTATAACTCACGTAATTGTGTTTGGAATAAAAAGGTTAGTAGGGATGAAGTTTCAAGAATTTGGCCTACTGAAGGAGGAGCTACAATGGAACGCCTGGTATCCCTGTGCTAGCCCTGACCCGGCTCCTAGGAATCCTCCACTGCCCTGTGGCTGACCTCACCCATATTGTGTGTGGGTTAGAGGGCCTCTGTCATGTGTGAACTTTACACTTCAGCTCAGCTGGAATTAAAGGATCGCATTGCAGCATACCTTACGCAGTGTCTTTTTTTTTTTTTTTTAATAATTTTTTCAGGCTGAAACAACGGAGTCAATGGAATCCCTAAGCCTGAAAAATGAAAAGGAGTCTAGTAAAAATGTGCCCACCTCGAAGAGTGTTGATGATATGGATTCAAAGCTGAAAGGAATAGGAAAGTCCAGAAAATTCTCTAAATTTAGCCTCTACAGGCAGCTCCACAGGCATCACCTGCACAATGTAGACAGCATCAGCAGTATTGACAGCGCCTCCAGTAAGTCTTCCTTTGCCAGGATGTATCTCGATAATTCTGTCCTGGACCCTGTGTTTACCAGTCTTTAAAACCCGTCTTCCTGGAATGGAGTCATAGGAGCGATGCTGACAGGTGGCTATATGGCCCTAGTCAATATCCTGCCATTTTGAGGCTTTGTTGGCCTCATTTAGAACAAATTGTTTTATTCACATACGTAGTCATCACGACCCCAATTCATACTTCTGATGGTAGCAGAATGACTAAGCGTTTCCAAAATAATGCCAAGTCACGAAGAGAAAAGCATTAGGTGTCCTTCACTTCTCAGGGAGGAAATTTCATTTCTCTTCCTATCCAGTGATACATGAAGCTTTTATCTTTAAACATTAGATTTTCTACATCTTATAAATTTGCTGTTCTTTCCAAATCTGTCTTAGAGCTCTGCAGTTTTCTGTTGCACAGAATTTATGACTGATTTTATAGACTTGCCCCATTTAAAAAATGATCGAGGCTGCTCTTCAGTTTAGAAAACTTGATGTGTATGTATTTCTCTGTGTAGAAAAAAAAAAAAAAAGAACTCTCAACTTTCTCCAGGTTATTGTAATCACTGTAGAAGTCGTCAGAATTTAATCCATGGTTTAAAACCCCACCTGAAACTCTTTCGCTCTTCCAGTAAGTCTGAGCAGGGGCTCCCTAGACCTGACACGGGTAAGTGATGTGTGAAGCAGCAAATGTCCTTAGGCTTCCGCTTTTGCTGCATGAGCCGAGTGTGTTTCTGGATTGGCTTCCTGTTTGCACAGTTTTCACGCCACACGTATTACTAGAAATTGTAACCTGATGGGCTTTTGTAAGAACTAGGTGTTTGAATGAGTTACTCAGGACCTAACGTGGGGTGGTGGGGATGAAGAGGACTTTGGCCTTGGATCGCATCAAGGGATGAGTAACGATCGCAAAGTCTGGCAGCCACAGGAAAATCCTAAGCTAGTTTATCGTGTGCGGACTGCCTGTTAGGACCCTGAGCACTGGTGGTGCTTGGGAGTCGTGGTGTTATCTCCCTTTCTGCCCATCAGGAAACTGAGGGGCAGAGACGATAAGGAACTTGCACGATGGTGTTCCGGTTTATCAGCCTCCCAGAGCTCACAAGGCAGATTTGTGAGTCAGCAGAAATGCGGATGACTGCATCACCAGCGTTTGGCCGAATTCCAAGGCCAGGGTTCTAGTGTGCTATTCAGAAGACTGAGGCAGAGCCCAGCTGCAGGGGCTGGATGTGAGTCACAGGGGGGACCTTGGTGTTTCTCGGGCTCTGAGGAGACCCCTCAGTAGGTGGGCCCTGGGCCCTCCCACCTCTATTGGTTCTTGCTCCAACCAGAGAAATCCTGCATATATATATATATATATATATATATAACATTCTACTGTTAGTAATAAAAGGAATTTAAAGAGCACAGCTCTACATTTAAGTTGTGTAATGAGGGGATCCCTGGGTGGCGCAGCGGTTTGGCGCCTGCCTTTGGCCCAGGGCGTGATCCTGGAGACCCGGGATCGAATCCCACATCAGGCTCCCGGTGCATGGAGCCTGCTTCTCCCTCTGCCTGTGTCTCTGGCTCTGTCTCTGCCTGTGTCTCTGGCTCTGTCTCTCCTTCTGTCTCTCAAGAATAAATAAATAAAAAAAATCTTTAATAAAAAAAAATAAGTTGTGTAATGACTTAAACTTATAGTGTCTCATAGGACTTGAAACCCGAATTAAACACAGAGTAGCTCTTCATGAGAAATCTGAAGCTGAGTATTTGCTTGAGTTAATAACTTCCTTTCCTGAGGCTATAAACTGGGTTAGCTTCTTTGCAGCGTTAGTTTCACCTTAACGCAAAAGACCATGATGGCGGGGCCTGGGTGGTGAAGTTGGTTAAGCGTCCAAGTCTTGATTTCAGCCCCGGTCATGGTCATGGTCAAGCCCCGCACTGAGCCCCATGTCTGGGCTTCATGCTCAGTGTTTGAAATTGTTTTTCTCTCCTTCTCCACCTCCCCCTGTTCTCTCTCTTTCTCAAATAAATAAATCATTAAAAATAAATAAAGACCACAATGAACTGGGTTTCTAGTGAACCTTACTAGTGTATAGAAATCAGTGTGTAGCGTGCATGCAAGATCACTATGGGTTAATTAGAAATAGCACTAAAATCAGTTCATATGGAATGTAATTAGTAATCACGACACATTTCTGTAATATATATATTCAAAATCATTCAGCCATTCTTCAAGATTTTTTTTTCTTTCAAAATGATGTTGCAAGAGGGAGAATTTTAAGTTGCAGTGGCTTTGCTTGATGACTATTAGCTTTAAACAGTTGACTTTTTCTCCTCTTATACTCAACAACTGCTTGCTGATATTTCTTTTGAAGCAAGATTAAATAAATGGCTGAGGGGAGGAAATCATTTCTGCCATTGAGCTGAGACAGTGTTCCAGTCCCAGATATCTAATCATAAGGGATAAAGAACAGTAGGTTAAAGCGTGTCTAAACACTGTTCTCAGGGATGCAACAGTATAAGATACAGAAGGCTTATTTTCTCTTGTCAAAGAGTTAATTATCTAATAGGTAAGCATCGGGTTTAAATGTTTCACTGACCTAGTGCCTTAGTAATTCAGCAGGGAGGAGATACGCCTACAGGTAAGGGTTGCCAATGAAGCCTTGTCCATAAATGTAAAGCCCGATCCACAATTCAAAATCCGACTTTCAAAAATCAGAAGGTTTTTTAAAAAAAAAATATAACTCATTGAGAACATATTTTGGAAGTGGCCTTGAATATAGGCAAAGATTTAGTAGATAGAGCCTAAAAAGGGAGAAAAACGGGCACCCAGGCAGATGTTACATCTTAAGGCACCTGAATGGGAAATGCCAAAAAATGTGTATTTCAGCGTCTCAGACATAGGTGTGGAGTGTGTAAATACCTAGAGGTCTGCTGTTTCTTATCGAAACTCCTAGGGATCAGATGTGCTTCAGAAATGAGAGGATTCTGGGTTTTAGAAAGGTAATGCAAAACCTATAATATTATACTGCTTGCAGGGTCCAGGAAATACCCTGTAAGCAAATCGTTTATATTTGTGCAACAGCTGATGGGCTAAACAAAGATATAACCTTTCGTCAGTTTAGGTCGAATGAGCTGTAAGAAAACGTTTGACATTTCAGAGCTTTTGGGTTTTAGAATTATGGTTAAGGTGTTAGTAAATTTGTGTACAGGTTGGGTTTGTGGGATAAATCTGCACCTGTATTGGGAGGGTTTTGAAAATCAGGTTGCGACATTGAGCTTCATCCACTAGATGTTGGAGAACCCCGGGGGGGGGGGGGGTGGGGGGAGGGGTTGGAGAGGATGGGCCGTGGGGGGATGGAGGGGTTAAGGGTGGTGTTGTACTAAGTTACATTAGAGACACACGGAGTCCAACTAGCTTGTCCCAAGAATGAAGTGAACAAAACAAACTTTTTCCAAAGACGGAATCCGCAGAATTTCAATGGGATTTGAGAAATGGCCGTCAGGAGGTAGGTGGGGAAGATCAAAAAGAAGGAAAGAGGGGGAGCCAACATTGATTTGGAGCTTTGAGCTTGAGTGACTATGAATGGAAAGCAGAAATCAAGGGCATCAAGGGAAGGCTTGGTTCTGTGAGGATAGTAGTGATTCTAGTGTCAAACACGTGATTTTAAGTGTCGGTTGGACAAGTAGGTGGACATGGCCAAGTGAGGTCCTGGGCCTGGCTGTACATCTTAGAGCCACAGGAGAAGCTGGTGCTAGAGGGGCACACTTAGGAGAAGGTCAGGAGAACTTTGTTGGGGAGGAGGCACCAGGAAAGAAAGCCAAGAAGGGGGGTTGGAGTAATGGTGCGGAGGATGCAGGCCTGGGCTGTGGATGGATGAGGATGGCAGGAAACTGGCATGAAGCCCGTGCCAAAGACGAGGCAGGTGCACTGATGAATCCCTGGGAGCCAGATGCAGACTCAGGAGGGGCCCCGCAGATCGGCGTCGTGGGGGTGAAAAGCCTCTCTTCGGCTGATAGCTGCTCCTGCGCTTTTGAGCAGTGATCCCAGTAACTAGGGGTCCTGGGCTCCATTGCCTTAATATTTCATTTGTTCTGAGGAAGACCTTGATTTAGTTGAGATAACTTAGGCCAAGATTATTTAGACTGAAACCAAAACCATGTCTGAATTAGGAGCAGCTTGAATTCAATTAGTACCAACATAGTTTTTTGAGACAAGAATTTTCTGTTTTGCTTTTCTTACCCTAACTGGTAGGGGAAAGTTCATTTTTACACAAACATATGTATGTAGATGTAAAGCTCTAGCCTGTATATATAATCTATTATCTTACATATATATATTTTTTTAAATGTTGGAATCTGACCCTTATTTATCTCATTCTGTTTCCTTTTTTTCTCTCTCTTTAAAAATGCAAAGTGCCATGCTTACTATAAAGATTTGACTGGTGAGCAAACAGATGACCAGTACTTTGGCCTCTCAGTCTTAATGCAGCAGGAACATAAACCCCTGGGAGAAGTCAACAGAATTCTATTTTTAACGTGGCTGAGTTTTGTTAATAATTACCACTTTAAAGGGCACCTGGGTAGCTCAGTTGGTTGAACTGACTCTTGGTTTCAGCTGGGGTCATGGTTTTCAGGGTCCTGGGATGGACCTGGTGTCGAGCTCTGGGGTCAGGGCAGAGTCTGCTTCGCATTCTTTTTCTCTCTCTCTCTCTCCAGCCCTTCCCCTGCTTACATGTGCACGCACACTCTCTAAAATGAATGAATGAATGATGAATAAAATCTTTAAAAAATTAATTAGCTCTTTAAGACATTTTTCTTTTTCTTTTTTTGTAAGAGGTGGGGAGGGGCAGAGGGAGATGGAGAGAGAATCTTAAGCAGGCTCCATACCCAGTGCAGAGCCCAACTTGGGGCTCGATCTCCTAACCCTGAGATCATGACCTGAGCTGAAATCAAGAGTCTGACACTTAACTAACCAAGTCCCCCAGGTACCCCAAGACATTTTTCTTTTACAGATTATTTCAGTAACCTTTGAAGGTTAATTATTCCATTTGAGATAGAATGTTGGTGGTGTGTGTGGTGATTGTTTAAAAACTTTCGCTCTGCGAATCCTTGTAGGTTGCCTCCTGAATACCGGCACCTACACCAAGCAGAGAAGTTACACGCCCCACCCCTGAGGAGTTTGCAGACCGGGGCGGGGGTGGGAGGGGGGAGCATCGTCACACACTTGTGCCCCAGAGTCAGGGGCCCTGGGGCATGCAGCTGCTGATGGATCTATTCAACAGCTAGTGGCTGCCTCTCCCTGCTGGGGTCTGGGAGGTATCGGTGGGGCAGGTAACAGCTAATGTGGCTCTGGGCGGATGTGAAGACGAGGATGAGAGGGAGGGAAGATCATTCCAGATGGAAGGAATAATGTGCCAACTGCACCAAGACAGAACAGACCACGCCTGTCAAAATACTGTGAGAAATGTGGTGCACACAGGGGCTGGGGTGGGGAAAAGAAGGATCAGAAAGGGAGGTTGGCACCAGTTTGGGAAGAGCCTTCTGTGCACACTCAGCTTTACAGATTTGACTCCCCGTAGGTAGCAGGTGGTCTTAAAATGCTTTTAAGCCAACAGTCTGCATTTTAGAAAGACAGTAGTGGGGACGTGTGGTGGTAGGGGGCCAGGCCACAACTCTCACTGGTACTTGCTACCATTTATTCACTCAACCAATAGTTTTGCATCCAGTGCCTATTTGTTAAGTGCCTCTTTCGTGCCAAGCGCTGCATTTGTGATTTGTAGTTCTGCTTGTCTTCCTGCTTAGTGGTCTTTGTGGTCAACGTAGCCCTGTAAACGCACAAACTACTTAAGGCAAAGTATTTACCTTTAAGTAAAATGGTCCCAGCAGGGCTCTTTGTGAAACGTTGCAGTGGTTTGCTGCTTTTGCACCTGTGTAATCATAAGTTCTGTGTGTTGTGATTTTTTTTTCGTGGGTGTCATTTTTGATGCTGGGAATGTAAAATGTTAGGGGCCTAGGATTTTAGATGCCATCCATGTAGGCCAAATTCTTCCTTTCTTTGTATAAGGAATCCCTGATCCAAAAAGATGAAGCTCAGTATCACTTAGCTTGACGATCTAGGGCTGCAAATCTGAGGTTCTTGCTTTTGAGGTGCAAAAGACAAGAATTATGTATCGGGCGTGCACCGTATTGGTTGGGGAGAGCCAAGGGCATGATTTCTTCATGGCCTTTGCCTCTCGTGTTTCTCTACCTGACCTGCTCTTTGATTGTTCCTCCCAGTGACTTCTTAATTCACAGTTAACTCCATGATCCGTTCTTCAGTCATCTGGTAGACGGGGCAAAGAATGTTGGGTTTCAGTGTCAAGTGATGAGCCTGGTGATAGGCCCAACTACCCACTAATGATAAACTTGTGTGCATTGTGAAACCTTGCCAGCCCACGGCCTCAGATGGCACGAACACCTAGTTTTGAGCCTTAAGGAGAACAGTTTGGAAGTCTCTAAGGGGTTAATAAATGAGAGGTGAGCCTCCCTCCCTGAGGCCCACCTGAACACAGTCTCTGCTGCCTTCACAGACACCAGCTCCCTCCGCAGTTTACAGACGGGCATGGGAGAGCTCCATGGGGAAACCAGGTTCTGGCATGGAAAGGACTACTGCAATTTTGTCTTCAAAGACTGGGTACAACTTGATAAACCTTTTGCTGGTGAGTACCATGATAGTGGGTGGCCTGCTTACATTTTGTCTTTTACTTGTCAGCATCTGAGCAAGTTTGCATGGGCAGGCTATCATGTCCTGTGTTCTGCTTTGCTGTGTTTTGGGTATTAGGTAAAAACTCTGGGGACTATGATTCAGCCATACACTTAAGGACTTTTCCTTATAGTCGTAAAAAGGAAAGAGCGTGAGATATAGCTTGCTGTCTGAAAACTCTAGGTTTCATCTCAGCATATCTTGGGGGTAATCATCTGTAATTCTGTAAGAGATGGTGCCCTTCCTTTGATCATCTCCTTTTCTGAGTCTCATCTTCATCTCCCAGCATTAAAATGGCACATTTTCAGACTATCACTTGTACATGTTCGTCTAGGGGAAGATAGAGATGGAACTGTGTACACGGCCTGGGGTTATTTGAACAGGACACAAAAGGAAAATGTGATATTAAGGACACACCTTAGATAATTGGCACCAACTCACATCTTGCCTTGCCTAGTGATTATCTCATACTAAGTGAAATGGAAACATCATGGGGGAGGGACACGGTTGCGGGGGGACTGTGCCCCTCCATGTGGTATCTATGTTTCCCTTGGCCATCGAGGTACAGTTCCACCAAGCCAAGTCAACACTCCCACGTCTCCTTTTACCTATCATGGTTGGGGGCAGTGCTGGAATCAGATGGCTCGTCCCTGGCACAGCAGTTAGTGACGATGCTTGCCCGGGCCACCGGGCAGATTTCATTGACAGATACTCCACTCCCCGGATGCCGTGGCACGACATCGCCTCCGCAGTCCACGGGAAGGCGGCTCGCGACGTGGCGCGTCACTTCATCCAGCGCTGGAACTTCACGAAGGTCCGTGGTTGGTGTCATCATGACTCGGTCCATATAAAGAGAGTGAGGCTGGAAGACGAGAAACCTGGTGGGGTTGGCGAGAAGGTGCTGCGGTGGCTCGTCTGGCATTGAGGGCCTGGTTGTCAGGGCGCCGGGCTCTGTGGGCAGAAGAAGATGATGTTCCTGAACTTTCACTCCACAGACACTTGAGTGCACAGAGAGACGGATGCTACGTTCAGGGCCTGCTGTGATCCTTTTAATGTTTTGGATACTCAGTGCTGATTAAGCATCGGGTCTGGACTGATGGTCATCTGGAGGCCTATTGTAGGGGGGCAGGGGTCTCGTTTGGATGAGAGAGCTCAAGCTTTCCAGTTCTCCCAGTCCTGGCATTGCGCTGGGTTCATACTGGTCCAGGCTTCTGGGAGGGGGCTCTGAGCGAGGGGAGTGGTGTGAGCACATTTCCTTCTCTTCAGACTGGCTGTGCCTTCATTACAGGAATAACTTAAGTACCTACCATCTGGCTGTCATTAAGGTCCCATCTTATTTACTGTAAATTGTGATGAGGCCTTAGTCTCCTTGATAATCTGGGGGGAAAAAGTCTTATCAACAACTTAGAATCTCACCTTGATTTTCATTTGCATAAGCTTTTATTTACATAAACTTGATGACTTTTTAGAAATAAAGGAAATATTTTTTTGAGATTTATTTATTTTAGAGAGAAAGAGAAAGTGAGAGAGTAGGGGGTGGGGTGGGGGCAGAGGGAGGAAGAATCTCAAGCAGACTCCCCACTGAACATGGAGTCTGAGAAATAATGAAAATATTTTTTAACAGAAATGAAGGGAGCATGAATGAATAAATGAAAGGATATTACTCTTAACCTACTAGTATCTGGGATTGGTTTTGGGATTTCAGATGCTTCTATGCTCTGTTTGTGGTAGGATAAGTTGGTAAACCCCAGAAAGCTTTTTAAAAACTATACAACCTTTAGCTCAGGAAATTTTTTTTTTTTTTTTGGCTATTTCAGTTAAAGAAGTAATCTGATAGGGAATTTATTTTGACATTGCTTCTAATAAGCCTGGAAAAATGAGAAATAACTGAAATGTACATTAATAGGAATTTGTTTAACAAATTATGGTTCTTTATCATTTTCTTATGAAGTTATTAAAATAGGATATGCAGTGCTGTACTGCTGTGACAAGATATCTAAAACATAGTAAGGAATCAGTCTACAAAAAAAAAAATGCCATTTTTGCAACTATGTGCCTCTAAATCCTAGAGTATATTTAAACTTTCTTTAAAAATATAAAATAATACATGCCCACTACATAAGGTTAAAAAAGAAGAAGAAAAAGAAGGAGAAAAGGAGTTCACTGACACTGGAAAATGGAAAGAACATTATAGAAATAAATAATCTATTGCCTCTTCAACTAGAAACCCACAGTTAACGTTTTTCTTTTTCACTTTCAAATGAATCTGAATTTCTTCTATAATCACAAAGTAGGGAGGAAGGGAGCTATTTTCTCATCTGGATCTTTTTTTTTTTTTTAACCTGTTTTCCTTTATTTTAGATCATGAAATCAAAATATCGGTCCCTTTCATATCCTTTCCTGCTTCCAAAATCTCAAACAACAGCCCATGAGTTGAAATATCAAGTGCCTGGGTCCGTCCATGCCAATGTACAGGTAAGTCTGGCTTTTCTTTTTCACTAGATGCTACTGGGTAAAATTACTCTTATTGGATTTAGTGCCTATTACGTTGGCTTCAGTGAGGACACTGAGTTGACCTCACAATGAGGACAAGTCCAAAACAAATCTGAAGAGACCTTTTAAAATTTAGAATTATATTTCCAATTTAAAATGTATTCCATTTATACTCTTTTTAAAACTCTTTTATAAATCAAATAAACACAGAGCTTTACTTCCTTAGCACTTGTTTCTTCTGTTACTCGTCTTTTACTCTACACTGCAGCAGATTTATCATTATCTTTACATGAGTGTCTTTTATGTCACCTGTATTATCAATTTCTTTAGCAACACACTAAGTTTTTTTTTTTTTTTAAGATTTTATTTATTCACGAGAGACACAGAGGCAGAGACGCAGGCAGAGGGAGAAGCAGGGTCCCTGCGGAGAACCCGATGTGGGACTCGATCCCAGGACCCCGGGATCATGACCCGAGCGGAGGGCAGACGCTCAATCGCTGAGCCGCCCAGATGTCCTAACACACTCGTTTTTTAGGCCTCTTTTCCTCCCACTGTAGCTGTCCTAGAGTCTTACACATGGTAGGTGATTGATAATCTTCTTAGCTGATTCACTTTGATAACAGTTACAGAAAACAATTCTAGTTAACAAGCATTTCCCTTATGAGAGGGTCTCACAGAAAGCATGTGTATTCTTAATCTGTATAATCCGTCATGCATAAATTGTAAAAACATCAAATGCTCCAAAAATTTATATTCCTATCTTTTTGCCTTTTTTTTTTTTTAAATGTGTTTGATATTATCACTCGTAGGTTACAGAATGACTAAAGAGGATTAATCAGTCTGGAACAGCTCATCTATACATACAGAATATTTTGAAAAATTTCTTTGTCCTCAACTCGTGACATTTGCTATAAAGGGCCTGGTTTTAGTTTCCTCAAAAATATTAAGTGGACACATATGTTAAAAATCTTTATGTCACAAGGATTCCAATAAATGTGTTCACAATTAGAAAATGTGTAAATGAATAAATATCTTTAGAAAAGGCCAGTCAAGGAAAGGCTGGTCCTGTAATTGCTTCCGAAGTAACCCTAGCAACATGACACACAGTAAACTGGGGACTGAAGTGACCCTAGCAACATGATATCCCTGTAAACCTGGGACTGACACCGGCTAAGCACCAGGAATGTGGCTGAAACTTCACATCTAAGAAGCTAGTTATAGTTCAATCTAATTTTAGTTCCTAATTAACCACATGCCTTTTAGGGGATCTTTCAGTAGAATATGGAATTTGCTTAATGGAGTCACATAATTTTTTACCACATCCAGTCTAAGCACCTCAAATTACAAATAGGAAAATTAAGACCCAGTGGAGCTAGGAGACCTGTCCAGGGTCACCAGCTGGCTGTAGATAGAGGTGGAGCTTGAAATCCTGCTCTAGTCCTTTGTTACTGCGGCTCTAATATCTTGAGGTCATCAGAGAAAGAACTAGGATGGGCTGCCCTTGTTCAAGGTCATCACTGTCATCATCAAAAGTATTATTTAAGTAGGGACACCTGGGGGGCTCAGTCGGTCAAGCATCTGACTCTTGATTTGGGCCCAGGTCATGATCTCGGGGCTGTGAGATCGAGCCCTATGTTGGGCTCTATGCTGGGTGTGGAGCCTGCTTAGGATTCTCCTTCTCCCTCTCTCCGCTCCCCTCTAAAAAGGATTGTGTAAGTAAAGGTCCAGCAGTGGGCTACTGACATCACTAATACAGACTTATATAAGCTGGTCATGGATTCTAGTGAATATGATCATGTAAATGAAAGGCCTAAGTCAGTTACTTTGTACTATACACAAGTACTCCTTTGTGTCTAAGGAATAGAAAGACATTTTAGGAAATACCTATAGCAAATATTTAGTTATCCCAGGCTACAGGAGACAAGTAATTTAAACTTAGAGACATAGATGTGTATGTGTTCATATGTAAGTTAACGAATATTTTATGAACCTGTTTAATTTTATTCTACTCGGAGGGAAAAATTACCCATGTTATAAGATAAAATAGGAGCCTTCATGTTAAGAAAACAAGAGAGTTTAATTTAAGATTTGAGGTGGCGTTAAAATTGATTCGGTGATGGACTTATCACAGTTAGCAGACACTAATTAAGCATCTATTAGGAAGGAATTTCTGGGAATTGTACATTTTTGTGACCAGCAGAGGAAGTTGTATCCTGGTGTTGCATAAACATACGCATGTCCGCTCTACAAACTGCCCCCCTCTTGAGTCACCTTCTCTGCGTCACTGACCGCAGTGTTAGGGGTGGGGCTGGACCCGTGAACCTCCTAATAGGCTTGTATGTTCATCCTCCATATGCTCCAGTGGCCTGGTCTCGGGAACCAGTGGAGCCGGTTGATTTGAAAGGAAGTCTACCGAGACTTACTCGTAGGTTGGTTAAATGCCATCTGCTTGCACAGGGAGCTCATCCATGCATACTTGGGTGCTAAGAAAGAAGACAATGGTTCTCCGCCTCTGGAAATGTGGTTAGCTGGGGGAGAGAGGAAGCTATGATGTTGACATGGTCAATTAATGATGCTGGAAGTGGTCTAGGACGCACGGCCAGCATGAAAGTACGTGGCCCAGCATGCTGTGAGAGTCCGGCAGTGGGGGCGAGAGCACTGGGTGTCTCTCATAAGCAATAAGCTGGCCTGCCCAGTCAGTGGTGGAACCAACGGGCTCAGACCTTTTGCTCTTGAGGAGTTGGCAGGTGGGTGGGGTTGAGATGGCATAAGGCCAGATTGGGGTAGGCCTGGGGTGCCGGCCTGGTTCATTTGGACCTGATCCTGGAGATGTTAGTGAACTTTGGAACTTTTTTTTTTTTTTTCACCTGGGGCATGCTATAGGAATGCTTTCTGAAAACCAACCAAGTTCGGAATTTCCAAACCTGGCTTTACCTGTGAGATGCTGATAGCTATGCCCCGATTTCCATGGACAGACAAGTTTTTGCGGATTTTCTAAGCACAGGATTTCTTAGCACCTTTAGTACGCTGGTGTGGATCAGGAATCGCTAAGAATGAATGTGCTGAGAATTTCCCAAGCTGAACTGACGGAGGAGCTCTCATTTTTGTCACGTCTGTTTCCACCTCTCTGAATGAACACACTTTGGGACCCAAAGTTTACACAGATGAAGAACTTAGACTAGAGACAGCGGAAAGCAAGGAGATCAGTAAGGAGGCTTGTGACTGTAATTCTAGCATATGCAAAGTTTGCATTTGTAAATCAGTATTCTTTTTCTTAAAGAGGACTCCCCCTCAATTTAAAAAGTGTTAGACCTCACAGAACCTGAAGATGTTTTTCAGAACTGCCAAAATAACTCCGGTTGTGAAAACCGGGGGCCCAGCCAGGCGATGCCAATTTTTTGAAGTCAGGAGAGTCTGAGATGACCAGAAACCGAAAAAAAAAAAAAAAAAAAAAAAAAAAAAGAAAAGAAATGACCCTGCTCTGTTTCTCTTTTTCTATAAAGTTCTGACCATGGTGTTGTTTCACTTCACATTATTTACTGGCTCTCAACATTATTCATCTTGTCCTAGACATTATTGTTTTCGAGTCATGAGCCTATAGAGCCTAGAGGCCAAAAGCAATAATCTAGCTGAATTCCTGGTTTTCCAGAGCATCCAGAAGGGAGCCAGGAGATAAGACCTGGTGTGTAGTAGGCAACTTGATACTTAAAGGGTCGATTGTCATCCTTTCAGGCCCTTCCCGCTCTCAGCTGTCATGTGGCAATAGCCAAATAACTCTTACATACTCTCAGTTGAGAAATTTAACACAATTTAATAAAGTTCTTTCTTAGGCTTATTCTTTTTAAACAGATTCTAACATCATTTTTAACAATTTATTGTTCGTAACAAAATTTAGAGACCACAAGCTTTAATTAACTCAAGGGGATGGTTACAAGGGGAAGGGTAGATTCTAGAGTTAGTGTGTTCAAATCCCAGCTCTGCTACGTACCAGCTGTGCAACCCTGGGGAAAGTGCTTCACATCTCTGTATGCATTTTCTTCGTCAATAAAACAGAGATCCCAATAGCATCTGCCTCACAGGGCTGGTGGTGATGGCTAAAAGAATCCACGCAAAGCCCTTAGAAAGGTGCAGTAGCTTGGATTATATCGATATTAGTTTCAGCCCTCAAGCTTTCCCTAGTGTTTTCAGGAGTTTAGAGCAAAGAAGTTTCCATTTTTCTGGGTGGGCCACTAGGGTAGTCCTGGATACAAAATCTTTATACCATGTACTTATTGAAATGGAGAGAGAGAGCATTTGATGTAATAAAGTAGGTAGTAGGTGAGACTCATGTTCTTTTATTTGCAAAAGGGAACCCAATTACTTAATTCTTTAACACCAAAACATTGGGCCCCATCATCCTTGGTAATTCCACACCAGCCGCGATGCACAACAGTCGCAGAAGGCTTGACATAACCGGCCAGGGTGAAGAGTCAGGGAGGCCGGAACCAGGGCAGGGGGAACGGAGGCCGCCCCCACCAACACGGATTTCTGCTACTAAAAAAAAGTTGTCTGAATCTGAAAGCTGATTTCAGCAACTTCCACTTTTAAAATAATCTTGAGTGTTGCCCCTCTGAACTGGGCATTCTCAGAAGCCTGCCAAGAACATTTAGGGAAGAAAGCAGGAGAAGGACTTGAGGCCCATGGGTGGAGGAGAGATGGCTCTGAAACCACTTATGCACAGACTATATAAAAGAACTCGTTTTCTCCCTAAAAGGAGCAAACTAGATTCCCAAATGCTATCATTGTCACTTAAAGTAAAGGACCAAGACAGAGGACATTTGGCATGTCTCTCAAGGTAAAAAAAAAAAAAAAAAGCCTGATGCCAAGTTAGCATCAATATGGGATCAGGGACGCCTGCGTGGCTCAGCAGTTGAGCATCTGCCTTTGGCTCAGGTCGTGATCCAGGGGTCTTGGGATCGAGTCCCACGTTGGGCTCTCTGCAGGGACCTTGCTTCTCCCTCTGCCTGTCTCTGCCTCTCTCTGTGTGTCTTTCATGAATAAATAAAATCTTTAAGAAAAAATATGGGATCAACATAGGGACCAATCCTCTTTGTTAAATTGAGCAGCTTATTGGAGAAAAGCCATTCCTTAGACAATCATTGTTGAGAAGTCCTGCCAAATCAAGAGAACTAATTCCACTGGAGTTACATCTTTTATCTCTCTGTTAAAAAAAAAAAATTAAGCAGAAAAGAAATACAGGCCAGTGGAATGACATCCAAATTACATTAGTGGAAAAATTTGTTCCTACACTTGGGGGAAATGGCCAGATGACTCTCTGAAGGATGTCAATGTAGGAATCAACATAGATTTCCTCAATCAGTGTCTAAATCAGTATAGATTTCAAATCAACATAGATTCCAAAGGCCCACAAAATGTATTGTGAAAAAAATAAAAAAAAAAAAGAAGTAGGTAGGCAAGGGTAAAAGAAGGCCCCTTACCCCTAAGGCAGTTTCCTAACATGGAAGCTATTTCCCATTTATGGACCAGGTCTTCGTGCCATGGCCTTCCTGCGCTTGCTGCTGTGCTTCTTGGCAGGAGAAGGCCCATGAACAGGGAGTGCTTGCTCCTTGCCTGGCGCTGCCCTGAAGCTTTAGCATCAATATCTGTAGATTATCTCATTCAGTCGTCACCAAACTGAACTTTTGTGCGACCTCTTATTTTCACAGATGAGGAAAGTGAGACTTTGGGAGGTTGAAAGAGCTCAGGGAGTATCGGTGTGGCTGAGGCTGGATCCTGGGCAGCCTGACCCCAGTGCCCGAGGTGGTAGCCCGTAGGGAGAGACGGTTCCCCACCCCAGAGATCTGGCTGCTTGTAACCACCAAGGGCTTCAGGGAGGCAGAGCTGCCTGGCGTGCTTGCCTTTTAAGATCCTCTCCTGGAGCAGCAGCCCCAAGTCCTTCCTCAACTGTCTTCTTGCTTCTTTCTGGTTCCCGAGAGCCCCCGTCTATACCTTTTTTCCTAGGATTTCTCTCCCTTTAAGTTTTATTCTTCCAATGTTTCTTCCTCTCCTTCAGCCTCAAGGATAACTTCTCCCTACTATTCAGGCAAAAGCACCATCCTACATGATTGCTACATGTTGTGGATTCCTACATGTTGTGTGCTGACTGGATGACACTCAGTGGCACGAGAGTGGTCATTAGAAGGAAGGGCTTGATAGGATGAGGCAAATTCTTGAGTGGAGTCCATTTCTTAGTGCCCCTGGCCTGCTGTGCTCCTCAGTACAGACTGGAAGGATGAGACCCAACACTGAATGCTTCTCTTACCTCCCGACCTGTGCCACTGATGAGCTTCCACATGGAAGCCAACTTCTGCTTGAGAGACATATGGCTGGCTCTTGTCCTAACAGTCTGTGGTCCATGACTGGCCTGGGAGTTTAGGGAAATAAAAAGAAATTAAGATATGTGCTGAATTTATAGAGAAGAAAAGCATTACAGTAAGAAGAAAGCCAGCTTGGGACAAATACTAAGAAACTTTGGAAAGTCTTCCTTCAAGAAGAGATTTCTGTATTTTAATCCATATATTCAACTTGGGCCCACTGTATATAAGGGCGTCTGGGCTTGTGGGTAAAAGAGAAGGTTTTTCTTTCTTTCTTTTCTTTTCTTTTCTTTCTATCTATCTATCTATCTATCTATCTATCATCATCTATCTATCTACCTATCATCTATCTATTTTTACAAAACATTTCAGCCATTCTATACATTACCGAGTGCTCACCATGGTAAGTGTGGTCACTGTCACCCTATAACATTATTCCAGTATGGAATATCATCATCTATATTCTCTATGCCATCTATGTGACTTATTTATTTTATAACTGGAAGTTTGACCTCTTACTCCCCTTCTTTTTTTTTTTTTAATTTTCATTTATTTATGATAGTCACACACAGAGAGAGAGAGAGGCAGAGACACAGGCAGAGGGAGAAGCAGGCTCCATGCACCGGGAGCCCGACGTGGCATTCGATCCCGGTCTCCAGGATCGCGCCCTGGGCCAAAGGCAGGCGCTAAACCGCTGCGCCACCCAGGGATCCCCCTCTTACTCCCCTTCACCTATTTTGCCTGAGAAGTCTATCTTTCAGGTTAAAAAAAAATAGGACATAATACAAAGAAAAATGACTGGTTCCAGTTACAGTTTGAAGACAAAAACATAAAATTAGAAATACGGTCTTTTTATGGGCTTTACAATTGTGTATTCAAGCTTGAGGTTTGAAAAGTGAGGGTTAGATTTGACTCTCAGAATACTTGGGACCAATGAGATAAGGCCTGTTTCTGCATGTGTAAGCAGGGGTCTGAGGCCTGTCTCAGTTACACTGGCTTAAAATAGAAATGCGAGACACATTGGTCAGACCAGTTAAGAAAAATGAGAGAGTAAATCTTAAATTTGAAACAGAAGGGAGTTAATCACAATGAGTTTCACCTCCTTAACTGTTTACAAACCTTCTAGACCATCAAGCATTTAAAGCAGTTGAGTTGATCTGTGTATCACTTCAGGGTCCCTGCTTTAAGGGTAGAGGCAGGACCAAAGGGAAATCTGCATTTTTAGTTTTTCTTGTGGTGATAGATTTTTAACTGCTTAGAATTATAGTAAATAAAGAGTAACGCCAAGTTATTTTTCTCTGTATGACTTGGAAGATATGCTCAAATTTAATACAAAATGATGACTTTTTAAAATTAAATGAGCTGGGGTACCCAGGTGGCTCAGTGTTTGAGCATCTGCCTTTGGCTGAGGTCATGGTTCTGGGGTCCTGGGATCAAGTCCCATATTGAGTTCTTCATAGGGAGCCTGCTTCTCCCTCTGCCTATGTCTCTGCATCTCTCATGAATAAATAAAATCTTAAAAATAAAAAATAAAAAATAAATTTTCATTGTGAGAAAACAATAGTGGTTTCGACTCAAACAACGGATTGTTGATGCTGACCGCCACCCCCGGAAGGGGGGCAATCTCCCACAGGCTGCAGTTTAATAGGCATCAATCAGGGCCCCCACCTCTACTTTCTACTTGGCTTACACTGTCCTTCAGGTTCTTCTTTTGCCCTACAAATATACTTACTTTAAACATTTAAATGCATCTTAAAAGAGAAACATTTTACCATCATCTTTCACAGGAAAGAGAGCAAATGCATGATTTGCATGCTTTCCCTTCTTGGAGCCACCGGCCATCAATCTTAGCTTTCCTCCCCAATGTGTCTAGTTCCTAGGAGCCTCTTTTTGGCGTTGCTGTCCAGGAAACTACTCCAAACTGATTAGACTTGAAACCTACTTGGCACTGCTCATTTATATCTTATGTAAATGAGTTTATTCAGTACCCTAATCAGGGCAAATTTTGAGAGTGAGAAAGGAATGAAAAATATAAGGTTTCTGGATTTGCAGGGAAGACTGAGAAGTGACCACCAAAGGTGGTATAAAACTTCACCTATAAGTTCTTAGAGGTAGAAATCCAACACATCAAATATCTCCTCTGCTCCACGTGCCATTGCCATGTGTGTATTATGCCATTTATTTCTTCACCCAGCGATTGTGGGGCATGTGTACACTTGCACATGGGTGTGTGTGTGTGTGTGTGTGTGTGTATGGGGGGGGCGGAGATCGAGAGAGAGAGAGATCTTAGTTGTACAGTGGAGGAAACCAAGCTTCCTGATATTAAAATGACTTGTTGAAGGTGAAAGAGCTGGTAAGGGCAGAGCTGTAGCACAGATCCCCAGAGCTTCTATCTGCCCAACGTACTCTGCAATTGTATATATTGTTCCCAGAGTTGTGTAGAATCGGATCAGTATGTGTAGTGGAGAACCTTCTCAAGGTCGCCTCCATTTTCAGGGCTGTGCTCCTCAGCAACAAAATTTAACATAAATCTGAGTGGACTAGCAACTGGAAAACTTCTATTTCTTCAAAACATTGTCATTTCTACCGATGGACAATAATCCGGTTCCCTAGAGATGAGGTGAAATCAAGATATTTTTCCCAGTGCAGATCATACTTATTTAAATTTTCCTTATGAGTTTTCTTTGGAGGTATTTTACTATCGCCGCTCACAATTAAATGTTCCAGTGGCACATGGTCATCTGATGCAATTAGGTACGTCTTTTGAGGGAAGCTATTTTGTAATAAATGCCTCATAGTAAAGAATAATATTTTGAGGATACAATCAATGATGTTAGTAAGGACTAGGTCTGAATTTCCCTAGTGTTATAGTTGCAGCTTTTAAAGTTATTCATTAGATCAAGAATTTTACAAGATCTGTTATATATAGCAGACATAAAACCAATTACACCCTGGATCACTTTATGTATTCCTAATAATGTGGAGCCAGTCTTTTGTTTTCAATTTCAGTTGGCCTCATGAGAGACAGTTTCAATATTCATTTCAAATCAGGAATAGCAAATCTATCTCCATTGTGATTCTTCTGCAATGTCATGCTATTGCTTAAGGAAAACCAATTAATAAGTATTTATTGAGCACCTACTGTATGCCCGACTTTGCACAGCAGTCATAGTTACAATACAAGAAAAAGTGAAACAGCGGTCCTTAGCTATAAAGGCTTGGGTGTCTTCTAGTCCACCCTCCCATGTACAGCCAGCCTCTGTAAGTCTCTGACATGATCTGCCGAAGCTCAAGTGCATCCTCTAATGTTCTCATTAATAATGGCAGCACTGAGGCACCTGGGGGGCTCAGTGTTTGAACACCTGCCTTCAGCTCAGGTCATGATCCTGGGATCGAGTCCCGCATTGGGCTCCCTGCATGGAGCCTGCTTCTCCCTCTGCATGTGTCTCTGCCTCTCTTTGTGTCTCTCATGAATAAATAAATAAAATCTTTTTAAAAAAATGATGGCAAGGACTTATATACCACTTACTACATATACTTGGGTGTACTAGGTATACACTTACTCCTGCACACTTCACAGTAGTAATTCATTTAATCCTCTCCAGAACCCTATAAAATAGATAATCTAATAGCACAGAAATCTGAGGCACCAGGAAGTTGTGAAACTTGACCCAGATCAAAGCTACTGAGTGCCGGAGCTAAGCTTTGACCTAGGCAGTCCCACTAGGTATCAATGTACTTAACATATACTCGGGTATCTGAGCTGGAAGCTCTAATGTAATCCAGGGGGTTAGCAGGTGAGTGTCTGAATAGGGGGAGGCAGTATGAATGAGAAAGACGAGCAATGAGGAAACACATCAAGAATCAGCTAATTAAAGACAAAGTCAGGATTATTTATCTAAATGAACCTATTTGTGTTTTAAAATCTGAACACTATCTATCTGGGGGGAAAGGAAACAGTGCATTATCAAGTTAGAGCTAGGGTGACCATATCTTATGATTCAAAACAGGACATTTTGGAGAGTAAAAATGGTGCTATTAATAAACACACCAGAATAACATGCATTCTGGTATAACTATGGAACCATAATGGAAAAAGAATACCAATGGTCACTCTACTCCCAGCCACCAAAAGAGGTACTTTTGCCATACTCTTGGTAGACACTGCACATCCTGGTTTCCAGTTTTGAATGAAGACAATCCTGGGAGGGGGAGGATATATTCAGGTTCTGATATATACCTCTCAGGCTCCTTCCTTGTGGATTCTATCCAAGGACCAGTTTCCCACCCGCCTACTCTCCCTTGGCCCACGCATGACACCCAAGTCAGTGTAATCATTCAGTTATGTAGAAGAAAAAGCATTGATTTCATTGATACATCTGGTGTCATCTTTGATTGTTTGCTCATTTCTGATTGCTGCCTTGCAGTTGCTCCGTTCCGCTGCTGATTGGTCGGCTGGTATAAAGTACCATGAAGAGTCCATCCACACTGCTTACATCAACGTGATAGAGAACAGCAAACACTATATCTATATAGAAGTAAGTCCTGTTTGTGTAAATTACCGTGACACCCGGCCTTCCCATAGATGGCTTACAGAGACCACGGGGCCCCCCAAACCAGGGTCTGCTGCATTAATCAGCAGATGTGGAGCCATGAGTTCAAGTCATCTGAACTTTTACCTCTCCAGAATACCTGACGTTCACTGTGAATTTTCATTAACTCGGGATTCCAGTAGGAGTCCCTCAAGTTCTTGTTATTAAAGGTGTCAACTCACTATAATATTAGTCAAAAATACTATAACACGGGTGAGTTTTTATGTGTCTTGAGTGAGTTGGTTTAAACGTGAGGCATATGCTGCTTCAGGAGAGCACACACAAGGGTAAGTGGCCAATATAGGGCCACTGGATGCCTTTGGTTTGGCAATATTGGAATAAGCAACGTATAGAAAGGGAAGATGTGAGAACATCAATCCTGTATGAACCATTGTTCATTTTAAAGCTTTGTCAGATATCAGAGTTTGTGTTCAGAGAATAGGAGAAAACCTAGGGACACTGTGTTTAGTTTGGAACCTGAATTGCACTTTAAAGTAGATATAAAGCTAGCTCAGAGCATATGGAAAATTCAGAAAAAAAATTAAAAGTCATGTAATGACTTCTTTATTTTCATCTTGTCTTTCCCATCAAATTTTTTTAATGTGTGGAGGGAGATGGGTTTTCTGGAGAGAATCATCCTAGCCCTGTGTTCCTTCCCCTTGAGTCTGGCCTTCTCCACTTCCAGGCAGTGACTATTCACAGAGGGCAGGTAGGAAATAATTAAAGCTTTATTTATTTCACAGACCTAGAAAAAGAGAAGCTGAGTTTTAAAGTTAGCAGGCTAGGTGCAACACAGTATCCTGGATGGGACGATGCCACAGAAAAAGGACTCTGAGGATCAAAGTCTGGAGCTTTGTAGTACTAATATAATTAGTATTGATAATTTCGTCAATTATACCATCACGATATAAGATGTTAATGGCTGCTTCATGCATTACCCAGAAACCTTTTGCTTTATCTCTTTTTAGTAGCATTAAGTCAGGTGTTTTTTTTTTAAAATTAGTGTTACCACAGTCCTAGATGAAGTCCATGATGCCATGTGGATACACATGGCTGTGGACAGCTCTAGCCAAGGTAAGTGGTTGGCATGTACCCCACTCGCCCCCAAAAGGGAGAACAGGCCCTGACATGTGGCCAGCGAGTATTTACAGCTACTGAGGAATGCTAAGCTGCTCTGTAATACGAATTCAGAAAAACAAACATGTTTTGGTTGCCGCTGAAATTTTTATTGTTCAATGCCTTAAAGAAGAACATTCTCAGATGAGTTCCCACACAATGTCTTCTGGTAAGTTTGTCTTAAGGAGGCAGTTTAAAGATTTATACATCGAAGTATGAAAACATGTAAACTAGTAAAAATTATGATGTCACAAAGGGATGATAATTCTAGTTTGAGGCATTGCGTATATGTCTCTTAAGGATGATTAGCAAAGATTACTTATGATTATACTTATAAATTACAGGTGTATTATAACTACGTATATAAGTATGTAGTAGCGATCATATTTGTACCTAATGACTCACATTTCTTTATGTTAGTCATTAAATCTTTCATAGCATTAGGATAATAATGTTGTACCTGGGTTTTTTGGTAAGAGTTTTAAAGACTGTTTTACAGGTAAATGAATAGTAAGGTTACTTAGAGAAAAAAAAATGAAAAAAAATTCTTTTTCTGGTTTATTGACGTATTTATATGTAGGAAACATACTTGTGAAAGGGATTTGAAGCTACTTAAAATAGGAATTCGAAAATAAGTGACCCAAAAAGATGAGGCAAGGCAAAAGCAGAGACTAGGAAACAATAGAGAATGGGTGGAAAAAATTCGACCAGGATTCCACTGTCTACCTGGTTAGAAAGGTCAACTTAGCATGAGACAGAAAGTTTACCAACATAGGATTTTAAATCATGAGCATGTACACAAGTCACGAATCTGTAAACCTAGTGTCCCTATTGATTAAATGTGGAATGTTCCCACCTTTCTAACGTGCAAGCTACAAAGAATTCACATGATGAAATAATAGTGTAGCCTCCCCCTGGACTAAGATATTATATGTGATATTACCCAGAAATGCGCGAGACCCAGAGTCTCAGTGTCATTTACTTTCCTAAATGCTTTTAGGACTAAGAACATGTCTGCTACGTGACACATTTTTCTTTAAAATATCAGTGTAGTGTTTGATATAGAGCACACGCTCCATATATACACACACTACACACTACCAAGATAAGAAAGACTTACACGATCTCTCTATTTCTTACAGAACCAGTTTTTCATAAGTTGTGCTGATGACAAAGTTGTATTCAACAAGATAGGTGATGCCATTGCTCAGAGGATACTGAAAGCTCACAGGTGAGGCTTTGGCGTGTTGGTGGGGGTGGTTACTGCAGCTGTTCTCGCATTTCCTGCTGAAATGACTTTTGAAAGCCCATTTTAAAATACTGTCCTTTCCTAGCAGGCATAAATCGGGTTCAGCTAGCAGTAGGTTATTGGTTCCTTAAGTCTGATTTCGGTTCCTGAGAATTTTGAGTCCCATTTTTGAAGCAATCTGAATTCTTTCAGGGCACAGTCATTTTTTCCTGGCCGGTCTCTTTCCCACGCCGTTAGATCGTGGTTTGATTTATTTAGTGGCAGACAGTGAGCTGTGTTCACTTAAAAATCAAAGCAAAGCAGTCATCATATTTTTCCGTGAGTTATATTTAAACTCTTGTTACCCTCCGTCTTCTTTCTTCAGCTCCTGGGATTATTTATTTCAATCAAAATGTTGTTAAAATGTAATTCACATACCATGCAATCCACCCACTTTTAAAGTGTATAATTAAGTGCTTTTTAGTATATTCTCAGAGTTGTGCGACTGTACCTAATCAGTTTTAGAACATTTTCATCATCCCAGAAAGAAACCCTGTGTCACTACCCACTTCCCCTTGCTTTAATCCTCTTGCAACCACTAAACTACTTTCTTTCCCTGTAGATTTGCCTAGTCTGGGCATTTCATATAAATGGGATCGTACAGTAGGTGGTCTTTGGTGACTGACTTCTTTCATTTAACGTTTCCAAGACTCATCTGTGTTATAGGATATTATCAGTATTTCATTTATATTTATTGCCAGGTAATATTCCATTTTCTGGACATGCTATATTCTGTTTATCCATGCATCAGTTGGTAGATATTGGGGATGTTTCCACTCTTTGGCTATTATGATTAATGCTGCTATAAATATTCTGTATTAGTGTTTGTGCAGACATATTTTTATTAGTCTAGAAGTAGAATTGCAGCGTTATATGGTAATTCTATGTTTAACGTTTTGAGAAGCTGCCAGAATGTTTTCAAAAACAGCTACAGTATTTTACATTCCCATGGTCTATTCTCTGTCATCATTGCCAATACTTAGAATTATCTGTCTTTTTGATTATTGCCATCCTAATAGATGTGAAAGGATATCTCACTGTGGTTCAGCTTTCAGTTTCCCTAATGACTAATGATGTTGAGTATTTTTGTTGTTGTTGTTTTTGGCCATTTTCATGTATTATCTCTGGAGAAATATATATTCTTGTCCATTTTTTAATTAGGTTGTCTTTTCGTTGAATTGTAAGAGTTCTTTATATATTCTAGATACAAGGATCATATCAGATTTAAGATTTGCAAATATTTTCTCCTATTCAGGATGTTTTATACTTTCTTGATAATCTCTTTTGAAAGACAAAAATTTTTAATTTTGATAAAGTCCAGTTTATTTTTTTCATTTATCACATGTGCTCTGGTTCTGTAGCTACAAAATCACTGCCTAATCCAAGATGGTGAAGATGTACACCTCTTTTCCTCTAAGAATTTTATGGTTTTAGTCCTTATACTTAGGTCTTTGATTCATTTTAAGTTATTTTTCAGACATGGTGCAAGATAGCAATCCCACTTCATTCTTTTACATGGGGATATATAGTTGTTCCAGCACCATTTGTTGAAAAGACAGTTCTCTCCCCACTGAGTTGTCCTAGTACCCAGACTACTTCTTCTTCTTCTTCTTCTTCTTCTTCTTCTTTTTTTAAGATTTTGTTTATTTAAGAGAGAGAGAGAGAGAGAGAGAAAGAGAGAGAGAGAGGCAGGCTCCATGCAGGGAGCCCGATGTGAGATTCGATCCCAGGACTCTCGGATCATGCCCTGGGCCGAAGACAGGCGCTAAACTGCTGAGCCACTCAGGGATCCCCAATTTTGCATATTATTCCTACTAATCTTTTCTTTTTTTCCTTGCCCCCTCCTTTTAAATTTAAATTCAACTTGCCAACATATAGTATCACACCCAGTGCTCATCCCATCAAGTCCCCTCCTCAGTGCCTGTCACCCAGTCATCCCATACTCCCACCTACCTCCCCTTCTGCAACCCTTTGTTTCCCAGAGTTAGGAGTCTCTCATGGTTTGCCAGACTACTTCTTTTTATGGCTGATTTTAGCTCTGTATAAAAGCAACAAAACAAATAAACAACACCATTACATTTTATTCCTTCAATTCATTGAACACATGCAATGGAGAGTATTAAATATATGCACATTTTGGAGATTGACACATCATTTTACTTCCAGTGTCACATGGCACTTTAATATCTTTTTTCCCCACATAATATATAGGGATTTTTAGACCTAAGAACATTTTACAATAGTAATCGCCAGGATTTTATATGATTTATAGTTTATAGACTCTTACTGAATCTTCACAACTACTCTTGAGAGTAGACCATTCAGTCCTTGTGTTTGTTACTGTTATTATTGTCATTGCTGTCTCCATTTGTAGAGTTAAAAACTAAGATTCAAGAGGTGATGTGACTTGACTAAGCCCCTAACGGCAATAGGCAAAAATAGCTTTGAGACTTCCAACTCAGTGCCTCTCCCCAGGCCCCGTAACTTCAAGATTGAAGAGCCCTTCAGCATTAGCACAGATTGAGACAAGGAGGTTGGGCCTTTGTTGTCCTCTCCTCCCATTAACCAGTCATCAGGTATAGGCTGACTTGAGGAATTGAGCATGACTTTGGGTTGAGGCAGGTCCCTTTGACCAAGGAGGGTAAATCCTGGAGATCTTCACTGTGAGTAATCGGCCGCCAATACTCTCCGTGGGAAGGTAATGGCTGTCTTAAGCCCACGGGGAGGGCATTTAGGCAGCACACCGCAGTGCCCACCATATCCTGCAAGGTGTACAGTGGATCTCACCCTTTACTACACATCAAAATCACCACTGGACTTTTTTTTTTCTAATTTATTTATTTATTATTTTAGAGAGAGTGCAAAGTAGAAGAGGGGCCAGGAGAGAGAGAGTCTTAAGCAGTCTCCATGCCCAGTGTGGAGCCCGACACAGGGCTCAATCCCACGACCCTGAGATCATGAGTTGAGCCAAAATCAAGATTCATACACTTAACCAACTGAGCCATCCAGGCACCTCTCACCATTGGACTTTTATAAAAATCCAGAGAGCTGGACTCAATCCAGACTTGCTGAGTCAGAATCTCCTGGAGTGGGGCCCAGGCACTTATGTTTCATAATGGTCCACAGGTAACTCCAGGGCACAGTCAGGACTACTTAGGACTCACCTTGAAGAGCAGGTGTGGCCATAGCATTAATGGTGATCTGTGCTTTTACAGGTGACCTCTATCTTTGGTCTTCTCACAATCTTTTTTTTCAAGAAAGTTACCACACGATCTGTTTCTGAGATGACTTAAAAACAGTCTTGGGTACAGTTAAACATACACCTACCCACAACGATTTCTTGTAGTACGTCAGTCTCTCAATTCTGTGGGTCAATTTGTGTCTAATTTACAAAATTAAAGTGTCTTTCTGCCAACTCTTGCATTTCATTGATGCAGGAGTTTCCACTTTATCTATAAAGCATATTTGACAAAAGAGAAAGATATTTTTTCATGAAATTGAAATAAGTTGCAGAAATCCATTAGGCTGACAAATGAACTCACTGGTTGGAGTAGTGAATGGTGAATATTGTAACCGTGATCAGCTCATAAGGAGAGTAGGAGGAGTCTTAGCTTCCCTCATCCGAGTTATTAGTTCCCTGTATACATATATTAGTAAGTACCCGTAAGATTTGTTTTTAAAGGGGTTGGGAGCCTGAAAGAACACTTTTCTTCAGCATATTCATTTGTCTTTAAAAATCTGGACTTCTGGGCAGGCCAAGTGGCTCAGTGGTTTAGCGCTGCCTTCAGCCCAGGGCGTGATCCTGGAGACCCGGGATCGAGTCCCACGTCAGGCTCCCTGCATGGAGCCTGCTTCTCCCTCTGCCTGTGTCTCTGCCTCTCTCTCACTCTCTGTCTCTCATGAGTAAATAAATCTTAAGAAAAAAAAATCTGGACTTCTTCTGAGGTCATAGTATTTCAGGGCTGAAGGAACTTTAACATATTTTCTGATTGAACATTTCCCAGCGATCCTATGAGCTGCTCCTGAAAGGAAAAGGGATGGGTGATGAGAGAGCACCGTAGGGTAGCATCTGCTGCAGACTGTGTCTCACACTTGGAAGTTCACAGAGCCCATTAAAGATGCAATTTGAAGCCTACTTTGTAGAAAATGGGAAATGAGCCCATTGAATTTCAAATTAACTGTGTTATTTAGCTCTGATCTCTCAATCGTCTCCCTTTCTTTGATAGTCACATTTCAAAGGGCGTGTGTATTATACATAAAACTTTTCATGGATACACGCATGTACCCTGGAAATATATTTCACATGTTCCCCCTTCTCTGAACCTTCACATTATTATTGTTCATCTCCTGGGTTAATTGGAACTATAAAATAGATTTTCGTTTACCAGTTTCAAGCCTGTGGGCTCATATTCTTAGGAAGGGAAGAGGTGGAACTTCGAGCCTGTCTGCAGTGCTCCCCTCGCCCTTTCACCAAGGGCCATGGCGTGCCATGCCCAAGTTCACCCCCCTCTTCCTTCATTGGCTTCTCTGTGCTTTGCTCTCTGAGACTCAGAACCTCCCTGCCAATGTCACGTGCCTGGCAACAAATATAATTCTGGCTGTTGGAAAAAGAATAGAATATAGCACAAAGCAGATGGAGGGAAATGACAGTCAGCGTTCAGCCAGGCCTGACCACGGAACACAGGCTCTCTTCCAGATCCCTCCCACCTTGGAAGGATCCGAGTCTCTTGATTGCCAACTCCCTCTACTGGGCTGAGACTTTATTTTTCTCGCCAGTGCTGGAATCCAGGGAACACCAATTCTCTGAAGTGAGTTCTCTGCTTTCCTCACTTCCTCCTGGTTCCTTCTCCACAGCCATCATTCTTTGCAGAAACAGAAAGACTTCATGCTCTGATCCATGACCTAGGGCCTCAGAACATTGTTCATCCCGTGACAAACCGAGAGTAGCTGTGGGAGTCTCTGCAGAAAACAAAAGGTCTCCTCTACCAAGTACAACTCTCCTGGAGTTGAGACCAGCTCCCAACCCGCTGGAAGTCCGTCTTTGGCAACTCAAATCTGACAGATCAGTGGGAAGAAATCAACTGGTTTATACCATGTTTGAATAAGCCAAGAGAAAGAGTTCAAACTGAGTGATCCAGGTAGAAATTTCGAAACACAGCGTGCTATGAATAAATGGTCTCTGAGGATGAAACAGGTTTGCTCCTGGAAATTTGACATTCATAAAGCTGCTGCCTTGGTAAACAGGAAGTGAGAGAGTGCATTTTGCACTGTTATCAACACAGAGTTGACACATACGATGAAAATAGGCAGTTGATTTAATGTCTCTATATTTTAATATTAAATGTCATTGAAAAATACACAATTTTGAAAATGGCTCAAATTCTTCCTGCTTTCTGTAACTGTAGAACCATGCCAGGCAGTGCTTGCAGTTCGCCCAGGGGTGCGTGGCGTAGGGAGCACTCCTCTGGGGAATCTAGAATAATTTTGGGACCAGGTGTCTGGAGACTTGGGTTCTTTCCAGCTCTGTTATCTACGGGTATGTGGGGACGCCTGGGGAGCTCAGCAGTTGAGCATCTGCCTTTGGCTCAGGGTGTGATCCCAGGGTCCTGAGATCGAGTCCCACATTGGGCTCCCCGCAGGCTCCCTAGCCTGCTTCTCCCTCTGCCTGTGTCTCTGCCTCTCATGAATAAATAAATAAATCTTTAAAAAAAAAAAAGATTTTATAGGTATGTGACCTTTCCAGCCTATCAGTTCCCCTTTCACTCTGTTTTTGCTAACAAAGAAAATAATACCTATTGTATCTAGCTCATATGAATGAATGTGAAGGCAATTTAAAAACCATTACAGGTCAGTTCACATAAGAAATTATAATGATATTTTCAGGAAATTCATCTTCTGGAAATAAAGAGCTCACTGTAAATTTGAGCAAGGGTAAAGAAGTGCCATACTCAGATCAGCTATTTCAGAATTAACATTTATGATAGAAACAAATTTTTTAAATAAAGAGATGTTTAGCTGCCTTATTTTATTTTATTTATTTTTTTCAGCTGCCTTATTTTAAATTATTAGATGGCTACTGCAGTATCCATGAAGCTTCCTTTGGTTTCCAGCACAGGTGCTTGTTCATCCTGTGACAAATAGAAACACGTTATTAAAACATTGTCCAGAGGTGTCCTGCCAGAAATCCATAGCTGCCCACTCCTCCTGGGAATAAGTTTTTGGATTCCTTATTATTGATTTGATAAGCCTCTCCCCTGCCAAATGTCAAATAAAATAGAAGGTATTCTCTAGCATAAAACAAATTCAGTTTTGCTTTATTTTGTTTTAATTTTAGGTACTATTTCCTTTTTAATTCGTTGAAGGTGTGCAGGCTTTCTCATTGAAATCAGTGGTTGTAAACCGCATAATCATGTTACCAAGTAGTTTCTGAGCCTTTCAACATCTGAGGTGCTTTACATGCAATAGCTTATTTACTTCACACACCTACCTTATGAGGTGGGTGCATAATTTCTCCCATTCTACAGATGGGGCAGTGAAGCCCCGGGAGGTTAGGCGACCTGTGTGAGTCACACAGCTCTCGATGAGTAGAACTGAGACTGAATCCATGTCTTCAGAAACTTCACCTTGTGCCCTGTACCCACTCAGCCTCAAGCTCCCCCTCATTTGCAGGGAAGTTGAAATGTTCCCATATTAAGCCTCCCAGAAATCTGTGAGAGATACTTGATTTTAAAATAAATCAGATGAACATTCTGTGTTTTAAAGTAATTGCTTGGTAAGTGAGACATTCTCTGGCTTACAGAAAAGTCTGCCTCCTGTAATTACCATATCCTATAATTTGTGTACCACGCTGAAAGGACATGCTGGGTGTGTTTCAGAAGCACCCCCTTAAAGAAATTTAAACTGCAGTTGTAATAGGAAGAACAAAAAGTGTGCAGAGTAAGTAGGACAATGGCTGGATTTGTATTCTTTTTCTCGTGGGCCAACCTCCAAGCTGTAAGATACCTGGAGACGAGGTTATACCGGGTGAGAGATGACAAAAGATCATGGCAGCAGAACCTTCCATTTAGATCATTTAATCGCTTTTTGTTTGACTCCAAAAATTATATAAATGGGATTCTCAGGAGAGACCTAAAGATTAGCACAGGGTGGAGGACAGCAGTCATTTTGTAGGATCTTATTTTAGGGTGACTAAGGGACCTGCCTGGCAAAGTTTATCAAGTCAAGAGTGAAGTCTTAGTCACATGTGCTGGACTAACCTTCAACACTCTTACATGTAAAAGCTTGTGTTTCCAAAACATAACCAATGGGGAAAAAATGACACGTGTGGGCATGCACAATGTGTATTATCCCATTATCTATAAAGTCGTGCGTATCATATGCAAATTCACTGCTGAATAGGGCCAGCATTTCTAGTGGACTAGCAATGATTTTAGCCAACTCCCTCATGTGCAGATGGGAAAGCTGAAGGCTGGAAAAGGCTACTGCACTTGAAAAGATTTGCCAAACATAAAATAGAAGGGGTTTTGTCCCAAGCCACCGAGAAGCTGCAGATCCAATTCCCGCATAGCCCATACCCCTGCAGTATAAAGTTCTCTCCACAAAACCACTCTGCCCCAACCACAGATCTTAGTTCTGGCAGTGTTCGCTGCTGCAAAATCCACAATGATAGGATTTATATCAGCTCTGGAAGTTTATAGCAATGAAATATGATCTATAAATCCCCAAGTCTCAAACAACAAAGCATCTCATCACTGGAGAAGCAGGCCGAGCTCCTCAGGGCCTTCTACAGATCCTGAGACCCCACTCTCGGCGGCCCCACTTCTCCTGACAGCCCTTCATGATCAAGAGGGGAGTGGAGGGGAGGAGCAGAGGGGTTTTCCTGAGGGAAGAGCAAGGAGGATGATGGAGAGGAAAGCCATGACCATTTAGGTGGTGAGTTAGTGCTCGGTTTTTAAAGCTACAGGCAACATTCCAGCGATCACAAAAATGGAAAGTATGACAAGTCTCACACTCTCACCATCCTGAAAACTCACTTTTTACTTCCTTATTTCTTTTTGGTCCGTATTAATACACATATATTTTCATTGAGTTATGATTTATTTCCTTTTTCTATAGCTCACCTGAATTCTGATTTCAAATCCCATTTCCACACAATAGAAGGAAATTTAATTTACTCACTTCCTGATAAATGTGGCCAAATTCAGCAATTTCGTGCTATTGGCTATTTCTGCTCTGTATGCTGTCACTCAGGCACAACCCAGCCTCTCCTCTCTTCCTCTCCCCAATACACCCCATACCCAGTAAGGATGGTCAAGGGCCCCGGACCTTTGTGAAGAGCTTCCGGCCCTCAGTGTTGGTCCCTCTTGGGCCTATTCTGGTATCTGCTTACTGTGATGTAGAGGCCTCCACCTTCTCCTTTCAGACCTGCGTCTCCTCTGTTGCTGCTGCATCATGAAGGCCAGGGGACCTTCTCTGGGGTTCCCTGGAAAGTGAGATTATGTCTCACACTCAGATCCTCATGGCTCCCCTATCCTGTTGAAAGGTGAGGGGGTGTCTTGTCCTCCCTGGAATTCTGCTTAAGGGGGGAGGAGGGCAGGATCCCTGCAGCGAGTCTCACTCTTATTTCTTTATACTCTCGGCTCACCCAGAGGATCTCTATCTAGTTCCTCAGATCTAAGAAGTTGATATCCTGTGTCATGGTTCCTTTGCGAGGGTGCCACCTAGGCTAGGAGCAGCACCTGCCTCCTTATCTGTAGTCACAGGGTGGGGGAAGAGAATGCATTTAAGGGGAAAAGTTACTGCATCAGCCTGTTGCATCTGTAATTGTCTTATAATTGTAACTTTGGATTAGGGCCATTTTAACACAGGACCAGAAGTATTGTTGCTGGTAAGTCATCACAGTGGTCATTTATCGTGGCTGCAAAATGTTCACTCTTTGAGCGGCTGTAACATTATCTAGCTAGCCATCCCCTATTACTGAACATGGATTTCCAATTTTTAGATATGATACACAGCACTGCCATAAGTTTGTGACTTTTGAAAGAAAACTTATTTTAACAAAGAGCCTGAGAATGCAATTTTATAAAATTGTTCTGAAGTGCAGTGGATGAAATAATTGCTTGCATGATGGCTTTGAACCCACTAGCTCTTATCTTGTTTTTAAGATCATAAATAATTCTGCCCATTAGGGGCTCAGGTTCTTGCCCTAAGCTAATAGCTATCATTTGCACCACCGCGATTTTTTGAGGATGCAGTGTTTCAGAATCCTCGGCAGGGGAGAACTGTTGTCTTCTGGGGATTGGATCAAGGAAGGAGATTGGACATAGTATCGTGTAGAATTTTTCTCTTCATTGGATTAAACTCAGCCAAAATTTTATGGTTTGAAATTCAAGGGCCCCCTTTTCTACAACAGTGAAAATCTAAATCCTTTCTGCTAACTTGCTGAATGTCCTCATTCAGAAAATTCAAGAACTGCTGCATTATAAAAAGGCAGAGACCCTGATATGAAGCAAAGAGTCCCAAGAACAAGAAAACTGAACATTCTGATTCTTACAAAGTAAATTTACAAGAATATTTTATCTGTGGACATAAGATCTTTATGGGCCATTTCCCAGTATCCTACATATGAGGTCTCTTTTGAGGTCATTTCTGCTCTCATAGAACACAACAATAAAAGGGAACCACCTTTTCCAAACAGAATCACAAACACTTGATGTTTAGGTTTAAGGAGTGGTACCACTCCTAAGTGGCCTTCACGTTTCACAATTGTGAAAAAATGATTTACATGGGTCAGCATGCATAACAAAATAGGTATTTTGAAAGAGTAAAAAATTAGAAGCAATTTAAACACCCATCAATAGAGAAACACTTTAAATATTCTGTTAAGGCTGTAGGTGGAATACTATATCACTTGTTAAAAAATGGACAATGTACAGGCATATAAATAAACAAAACATTCATAAATGTGTTTATAGTATTCCAACATTTGCATAGAAGAAATAGCTTAGAAATTGATAGTCTATTTCTGGAAGAACACGGAAGGTCATAGGAGTTGCCCTCAGGGAGGGAAAACAGTGCCTGAGGACAAAGGAGAGAAAGAGAATTTTATGGTCATCATATAATCCTTTAACTCTTGAATTTTGCCCTATGAGCAATATATTACCCATTAGAAAATATAAGTTAATTGGTGAGTCCTCAAAAGACTGAGTATAAAATAAATATATGACCCAGCAGTGCCATCCCTGGATCAATTCCCAGGAAAACTGAAAACAGGGATGGAGGTTCTTTATGGCCAGTATCCACGGCAAGGGGATTCACAATTGCCAAGAGGTGGAAACAGCCCAGGTGCCCATCAACAGATGATTCGGATAAACAAAATGTGCCCTACACCTACAATGCAGTATTATTCAGCTACAAGAAGGGGGCAATTTCTGATACATGGATGAGTCTTGAGGATGTTGAGCTAGTTGGAATAAGTCACACATGAAAGGACAAATACTGTATGATTACACTTAGGTGAAATTTCCAGAATGGCAAATTCAGAGAGACACAAAGTAGATGAGAGGTTGCTAGGGGTTGCAGGGGAGAGGCAATGCAGGAGTTACTGCTTAACTATCACAGAGTTTCTGTTGAGGGTCCTAAAAATATTGTAGAGCTAGATACCATGATGGTTCACAACACGTGAATTAAAACCACCAAACAGGTACTCTTAAAAATGGTGAAAATGGCAAATTTTGTGTTATATATACTTTACCACAATAAAAATTCAACTAAAATGTAATTTAAACTAAAACTCATTTTGCAGCTTACTCTCTTCTCTACCAGAAGCTTCTCAGGAACAAGCATTCTTCCCACCTGACCCCCTTCTCCCTAAGCAGAGAGTACAGCATGCAGACTGTGTGCAAAGATCCTCTGTTGGGCACGGCCCCCAAAATAGAAAGATATGTGGACATACGTCCTGTGTTTCAAAAGAGCTTATCGTGTAGCCTAGGGAGCAGATCAGTGTGTCACTATCGTGTAAGGCAGAAAGAATGTTTCTTGCCACCAGCATGCAGAGGCAGGAGCAAACCAGCTTTGACTGGAAGAGTCAGCATGGCTTGACCAAGGCAGGTGCCTCCTAGCTGCCCTGGAAGGAGAAGTGGGATTCTGCGAGCAGAAAGGGGTATTCCAGACTCAGAGGGCAGCTGAGCCAACCTTCCTTAGCAGGGCAGTTGTCTGGCACTGGGCTGTGGGTCTGGGAAGATCCTATGGGAAGGCAATTCTAGAAAGGTAGTTGAGGCCAGGTGGTGTCCATTTTTAAGTGTCTGGTTTAACTCACTTGGACTTTTAAATACTGGCGATGGGGGAAGAGCTTAGCCATTCTCTCTGTTCTTCTTTCCCACTATCTTGCTTACCATTTAAGGATGTGAGCCTCTTACCCCTATCAGGCGGAGAACTTGAAGAGTTTACATTTTTTCAAAATTCGGTTTTCCAACTCAAACTATGTTTGCCATCTAGTGATTAATCCTTGCCATTGCAACGACCGAATTCCGATGCCTTCCTTGTTCCTCAGCACCGCAGTTAGGCTCACGGGCTCCACACTCTGTCGTGCTGCCCATCACTTCTGCCCTAATACCTTGGCGTCCTGACACGTTGTCGTGCAATCTGACCCCTCGGAGGGGAGTAATATTCCCATGGAAAAAAAAATGTAGTTGCTTGGAAGAAAAATGATCCTTAGAAATTAAGTATTAAGTAGCAGCATCTTTGTGTGACTATGGATCTCCCAGATATATGGACGAGATTTCTCGACCCCATGGGTAGCACAGGCATTTCCAGCCTTCACTTCTTCCCATGTTTCCTATACATGGAGACAAGCAAGGACTTTAACAGCTTTGCCTGCAACTAGTGACACCTATCTGAACACAGTTCTCCACAAATTTTTACTTTCTGAATGAAGATCAAAGTAAGTAGCCCCACCGCCTTCTTTCATTTGTTACATCATTGAGCAGCAAAGGCTCCTCGAAGGCTTTTCTTTCAAAGGTTGTCCTCAGTCAGTTGGATCGGTAGGCCAAGAAAGGTTGAGTTGTATATGCAGAGGAATTAAAAAATCATGTGTCACTCAAATTTCTTGAAGGGCCCAGGATAACATTTTGCAGCAGAACCAGTTTTCTAAGCAGTGATCATTTCTGCATTGGAAAGTACGCAGGGACCAGTGTGTCTTCTGCCCCTGAGATCGAGGCTGTGGGGACTCATCGCCTCAACCATCATTAACTACATGCCTGCTGTTTGCTGGGCTCTGAGCAAGATACTAATGGATACAACTTGTTATTCGTTAAATTCTCATGATGACATCTTTTGCAAAATTTTGTGACAGCCCCCTCCCCACCTCCCTGAGATCCAAGCATGGGTTGCTTTCCGTGGATTTTGTCCTAGGAAACATCGTGCTGTAGAGAGATAGTGAGTAGAGTTCCCACTCTGCTGCCAAGTTCAGCTTATTTTTTAGGTTATTACGAACTGTTGCCTGGATAACAGCTTCCGGTCTCCAATCCAGCAGCACCTTCCAAGCCCTGAAGTGGGAGAGGACGTATTGTCGAAAGCCATTAGCTCAATCTCTAAAACCACGTGAGCGGCTTAGCTATCATTTTTTGGTGAATGGCTCTGCATCTGACTTTTGTAGGGAAGGCCAGAGATACCGGGTGTATGTTGTGATACCACTGCTGCCAGGATTTGAAGGAGACATTTCAACCGGTGGAGGAAACGCTCTGCAGGCAATAATGCACTTCAACTACAGGTGCCAACGTTTTTAAAGTTGTCTCTTTTCAGCTTTTTATCAGTCACGCACGTAAGCTGGTGAAAGGAATGGAAATGTTTCTCCACATCTATTCAGGAAGGTTGGACAGATGAACACTTTATTTTACTTTTGAATCTTGGCCTATTTACTAGTTGATAAAATGCAAATATATATACATATATATAGTATATATGTATACTTATATGTAATATTGATGTAAAAACTATCTTTAAGCCACTATGTAGTTATGAGCTTTCCATATTCTTTGAAGAAAAAATTTAAATGCTTAAAGTGGTATGATTTCTATGTGTTTGTTTATGATTCTTTAGGTGGTAAGGTTTTCAACAAGGTTGGTAGTGATGGCCTTTGCCAGCAAATGAAGTATGAAGGTCCTTTCCCATCTCCTGGAATTTTAATTCTGCTTTCTCTGCCACATCTTTGCTAAAATTTTAAGGAAAGTATTAAATCCTATTCTCAATATTCTAAAAAGCAGAATGGCCATATTTACTCAGAAAGACCCGTGAAGCTTCAGATTTGGCCAGTAGGGCATTATGAAGGGGGTTGGGAGGTATGTCTCATAAGCAGACAGAGAGGTGGTGTAGAAAATGACAGAAAAGTACACTTATAGTTCTCTCTGGGAAAGAGAATGGCAGTGAAGAGGTAAGTGGACAGGTCTGGGTAGGAACCCCAGCTCCCAAGAACAAGATCTGTGACCTGAGATACGAAAGAGCCCTGCTCAGGGTCATACTTGTTTTAAGTCAAAGAAAAGACTAGAACCTGGACATTTTCTTTTAATAGCCCTAGTCTTTTAGAACCACCTGTAGCTTCCCACCTTTCTAATCAAACCCTTTTGTGGGGGGAGACCAGTGAGAGCTTACACAGAACCTCCAAAGTGTAAAGCAGATAAGGCTTCAGGCCCTTGGTCAAATTGTGAGTAGGGGCGTAGATGCCCTCCTGCCTCTCGCCCCACGAGTACCCCTTGGAGGATGCGAGGGTCTAGTGGGAACAATTTGTAGGCACCATTGTGTGGGGGTGTCCTTTTTTTTTTAATCCCCTCATTTCTTACTGACTTTTTGAGGTATACCCATCTGCCAAAATCTCAAGTAAAGACTTTTTTTTAGTTTCTTCAGGGTAATTTTGCCTGGTTACAGGATGAGAAAACTTTATGTTTTGGTCTATATGCTTTGATTGAAGATTTGCCCATTTTTAATATTATCTGATTTATAACACGACAAACAAAGCTTTTCGTGTATTTAAGGCACTGACATAATGTTTAATTGGATTTCATCCACTTCGTTTGCCATTCTAATATTATTTTTGGAATATTGTCAATTGTAATTATTTTCGATGACTATTTCCTTGGGTTTGAACCAGCTGAATGAAATAACATCCTTGGCTTTTGTTCAACTAAAACTCTAACCTTTTATTATGCAAAAACATCTCTATTTGCTGGCATCATCTTTAAGAATATCAGTATTTCCCAGGCGTAACTGTATTTTTAATTACTTTCACAGAGCAAGCAGATGGAGCATAGAATTTTTTTGGTTTTGTCAGTCTTTATAATTCATTGACTGTTATCGGAGTTGTGAGAAACAAAATCATTAGCAGAGTCAGTTATTTGAGACTGTTTTTCCCTTTCAAGGCATTTGCCGACTCTACAGAGACAGCCTCGGTATATAGTTTAATTCTGAAATTATTCTGCTAAGTGTTTGCCCTTTTCAACACCTCTGAAAGTAGCGTGAGTCTGTAAGTGTTCTCATCTATTGAGGTATTCTAAATTTATCTTTGCTGTCACCAAATTTTCTAAGAGAGAAAGTTCATTCATAGCCCATCCTTTTAAAATAGCACCTCTTACTGAAATCTAACATCAATTTCATGACTTTTCCATTTACCTACCTCAAAACAACTATCTTGTCTCGTCAGTAATGTTATAAAAGTGATATTCAGGTGTTTTTTTTTTTTTTTTTAGCTTTTTAAAAGTCCGTGTAACATCTTCTCATAAAAGCTCTTATTCTGTTTTCAATCGGGTTAGGACTATACTTAACAGATATTGCAGTTGGGATTGGTTCCTTTGAAACCTCCATAATTATTTCTTTCCTTTACATGTGTCCAGGACCATGTGTAGAGGAGAAAATTCCATCCTTGGACAGTTGAAAGCCAAGCGTAAGTAACAGCTTTTTTTCCCCCTCCACGGTTGTTTTTGGTGACATGTCCGTAACCATTAATGTTTTCACAGTGTGATTGTGACACTCTGTTCACAAAAGGTAGCCCACAGAAGGTTTAACTGAGATAAGTTACTTATTCTCATTGCACTTCCCCAAGCAAAGTTCAAATGAAGATGGCACAACTTCAGATGTGTAGGTAATAAACAATAAGAGTTTTTATTATTTTTATTTATCTATACTAATTATTTTGTTAATAAGTAAGATTTGTAAGGAGCTTCACAAGGACCCTTCATGTGTCTTCTCCTGTGGTCCTTTATCAGGGTTCTGGGAAGTAAACAGCTTAGGTGTCACTTCTGCTTTAAAGCTGAGAGCACAACAAATGCTTCAAGGTCGACAGGTATTCATACAGGCTTCTATTATGCAGAAGTCCCAACGTTGTCACAATACTGTCTTATATTTAGGGAAGAAAACTGATTTTATTGATTTATTTCATTTCTTTTTGACTAAACCTTGGAAGGTATTATACTTAGAGGTAAATATATCAGAAAAAAGGCCACAGTAATACCTTTTACTTCTGCAGTTCTTCACATTTTCAAAGGCACTTTTCCAGACATTTTCTTTTTTTTTTTTTTTGAAGATTTTATTTAATCAAAAGTAAAAGACAGCTGCCCAAAAGCAATAATTATAAATCTGAGCTAATGGGTATATAATTTTTAAAGATTTAATTTGTATGATAACAGCATAAGAGAAGAGGAAGGGAATGGAGCTATGTAAGACAAAGTTTTAGTATATTATTGAGATTAAATTGGTATTAATCCAAACCAGATTGATTGTAATACCCAGGAAAACCACTAAGGAAATTCCTTTAAAGTCTAGTAAAAGAAACAACAAAGAAATTAAAATGTTACATGAAAAAAATATCTATGTACCATAAAAGATGGCAGATATGGAGTAACTGAGGAACAAAATAGATATGCTACATGTGGAAAACAAATAGCAAAATGGCAGTAATAACTCCTTCCAGATATAAAATGGATTAAGTTCTCTAAGTATAGAAATTAACAGAATGAAATTTTTTGTTTGTTTGTTTCTTTTTAAGTAGGGTCCACACTGGGTGTGTAGATCAAGACCTGAACTGAAGTCAAGAGTCAGATGCTTAACTGACTGAGCCACCCAGACACCCCAGGAATGTTTTCTTGACCCAGCTATATGCTATCTACTAGAGACTCTAGAATCAAGATACAAATAGGTTGGAGGTAGAAGGATGGTAAAATATGTTCTATGCAAACAGTAACCAAAGAAAAAACTAGCTAGAGTGTCTATAGTAATATCAGACGAAATAGATCTTAAGACAAAAACTTTTATGAGAGGATGCTATGTGATCATAAAAAGGTCAATCCATTAAGAAAATATCAGAATTATAAACATGTAGGTAACTAACAACAGAGCCCAAAAGTACATAAAGCAAAAACTGACAGAATTGCAGTGAGAAATAGACAGTTTAGAAATCATAGCTGGTGTCTTCAGTACCTCATGTTCAAGACTGTATAGAACAGTTGGACAAAGAGTCAGCACTGAAACCAAAGACTTAAGACTATAAATCAACTAGACCTAGCAGATATCTATAGAAGACTCCAGTTAATAACAACAGAGTACACATTCTCACGTACACATGAAACATTCACCTGGGATAGACAAAATAGCAGGCCATAAAACAAGTCACAATAAATTTAAAAGGATTGAAATCATACAAAGTGTGTTCTCTGGCCACAGTAGGATGAAATTATACATTCACAACAAAAGGAAAATTTAGAAGTTCACAAAGAGATGGAATAACCAAAGAATCGAACAATAAACAGGAATATTAGAAAATACTTTAGGATGAATGTAAATGGAAACATACCAAAACTTGGGAGACGCATCTAAAGCAATGCTTAGAAATTTATAGCTATTAACATACCTATATTAAAAAAGAAGAAAGGTATCAAATCAATAACCAAACCCTAACTGGAAAAAGGACAAATTAAACTCAAAGATAGCAGAACGATGTAAATAATGTAGATCAGAGGGGAAATAAATGAGAGAATGGAAAAACAATAGAATTATGAAACCAAACATTGGTGGATTTTTTTGGGAAAAGAATGACAAAATTGACAAACCTTTAGCTAGATCTAAGTAAAAGAAAAACAAAAATAGAGAAAACGCACATTACAAAAAAAGGAGTATAAAAGAACATTACAAATAGTTGTATGTCAACCAATTAGTTAACCTAGATAAGATGGACAAATTCCTAGAGATACATAAACTACCAAAACTGAATGAAGAAGAAATCGAAACTGAAGAGATTTATTTATTTATTTAATTCATTCATTCATTTATTATTTATTTATTCATGAGAGACACAGAGAGGCAGAGCCAGGCAGAGAAGAAGCAGGCTCCATGCAGGGAGCCCAATGTGGGACTCGATCCGGGGTCTCCAGGATCACGCCCTGGGCTGAAGATGGCTCTAAACTGCTAAGCCACCCAGGCTGCCCTGAATAGATTTATAATAAGCAAAGAAACTAAGTAATTGAGAGACTTCCTATTAAGAAAAGCCCAAGCTCAGATGGCTTTTTGGTGAATTCTCCCATCTACAAAAGAACACCAATTCTTCACAAACCTCCCCCCCCCCCGCCAAAAAAAATATGGAAGAAGGGAATACTCCTAGCCCATTCAATGAGACTAATATTACCTTGATGTCAAAACCAAAGTCATTATAAGAAAGCTACAGGCCAATATCCCCTGTGAATATAGACAGAGAATAGCTCACTGCAATATTACTAAGCCGACTCTAATAATATAAATACAAGTCAAAACTACAACGAGATATCACGTCACACTTGTTGGAATGGCTAAAACCAACAACACGAGAAACAACAGATGTTGGCGAAGATGTGGAGAAAGGGGAGCCCTCTCACACAGTTTGGGAATGCAAACTGGTGCAGCCAGTCTAGAAAGGAGCATGACGGTTCTTCAGAAAATTAAAAATAGAACTACCCTGTGATCCAGTGATTGCACTACTAGGTATTTAGCCAAACAATACAAGAATACTACTAATTCAAAGGGATACATGCACCCTGATGTTTATAGCAGCATTATCTACAATAGCCAATTTATGGAAACAGCCCAGCTGTCCGTCAACTGATGAATGGGTACACACACACACACACACACACACACACACACACACACTGGAATATTACTTAGCCATATAAATACTAAAATCCTGCCATTTGTAATGAAATAGATGGACCTAGAGAGTATAATGCTACGTGAAATAGCTCAGAGGAAGACACATACCATATGATTTCACTCATGTGGAATTTAAGAAACAAAACAAATGAGCAAAAGGAAAAAAGAGAGCAAAAGAGTCAAACCAAGAAGCTGACTCTTAACCACAGAGAACTAACTGGTGGTTGTCAGAGGGGAGGTAGGTAGGGGAGGGTTAAGTAGGTGATGAGGATTAAGGAGCGCACTTGTAATAAGTATAGGGTGTTGTATGGAGGTGTCAAAGCACTATATTTATATCCCTGAAACTAGTATGACACTGAACATTAACTAGAATTTCAATAAAAACTTTTACAAAGTGGTATAGGCTCTTTGGAAAGCAAATTGGTATTTCCCTATAAATTAAACATGGAGTTATCATGTAGCCCAGCAGTTCTGCTCCATAGTATATACTGAAGAGAAACATAGTCCTATGAAAACATAAGTCCACACAAACACTTGTAAGTAAATGTTTATAACAGCGTTATTCATAATAGCGAAAAACTCAAAACAACCTAAATATCCGTTAGCTGATCAGTGTAGAAACAAAGTGTTTATTTCTATACCGTGGAAAATTATTTATATGTAAAAAAGAATGTACTGATATATGCTACAACATGGATAAACTTTGCAAATGTCATGGTAGGTAAAAAGCCAAACACAAAAGGTCACATAGTATATAATTCCATTTTTATGAAATGTTTTTAATAGGTAAATCTGTAGAGTCAGGACAGAAAATTAGTCATGGCTAGGGTCTAGATAGAGTGGAATCGGGAGTGACTCCTAATTGGTATGACATTTCTCTTTGTTGTAAAAAAAATGTCTTAAAATTAGTGGTGATGATCGCACGGCTTTGTGAATGTACTAAAACACTGAATTGTACATTTTAAAGGGATGAATTATATAGTGTCTATGGATTTATGAATAATTTGGAAGCTTTCAAAATAATTAAGCTTTTATTTTTAGTACATGATAAGTTAAAATATGTACTCTGTGTATGTGTATTGGATGATTAATGATTTTTTTTTTGCTAATGAGTTGCTCGGTCAACTCTAAAAACAACTTTAGACACAAAAGAAATATGTACATTACCCATAATAAATACTTTCAAAAGTCATATCTAATTGCATCTAGGACAGAGGAGATTTACCAGAGCATTACCCCGTCTCTGTTTCTGATGGCTTAAAGTGAAGATAATAATGAATGAGTAAGTCCCTAAAAGAAGTATTGACAAAAACAGAATCGGGAAAGCCACTCAGTGGTGACAGTGACTAGCAAAAATGTGAAGGGTGAGGTTCTAGGAGAATAAAAAGTCAGAACAAGCCTATAATTTAGTTTCTCAACCATAAAAATGCCTGTGCCTATTATAAAGCATTCCTTTGGCTCTGGACCCTTTTCCTGTCTTTGTCCATTCAGGGGAAAAATTGGATTTTAACACAAGAAGTAATTTCAATGTTAAGCCCTCTTATGAAAAGAGTTCCAAGCACCCTGGGAACAAGTCAAAATCAGGCATCTCAGTAGGGAAAAATGTTCATACTCCCAACATAAAGAACAGATTAATCACATAATGCCCCTTTCTGAGGTACAATGTCGCATTGTTGGTTTTGTTTTTGTAAATGTGTAGTGGGTTTTAAATACATGAACTAGCTAATCTCTAATTGGATAGAGAACCGTAGTTCTCTACTGTTTCAGTTCTTTAGAAATAACCAAACTTCTGCAATGAATATGTTAAAATTCCTCAAAAGAAAGCCAGCTGCTATTAGTGGACTGTAATTATCATACGCACCGATCTTTGGGGATCCAGGGTTTAATTTAAAGCATTTCCTTCTCATTTTTTATAATTTTGTGAATTACGGCTTTTCAACAGCAATTGAATATAATTTAACAAAGGGTCGAGAGGTTTTTCAGTCAGGAGGTAGAAACGTACGTATATGGAGGGCTACAACTTTGTAAGTAACAAAAGTCTAGAACAGCAAGCTCTTGAAGTCTGTTCAGGAAACTTCCCTGTAAACATCAAGAGTCTGTTGTATTGAGTTCCCATCTTTTGAGGTGTGTGTGTGCCGGTGTTCCCAACAGACCTGGCCTCGGGGCCTCGGGGCCTACATACACCCCCAGGTTCTCGGATACCCCCATGACATGTGATTTGAAAACCTCCTGATCCTTTTCCAGGAATGGCTCTATGTCACTGCTTCTCCACGCTCCTGGCGTCCCCATTCTTTGTCCAGAGGGCACCTGCTTCCTCAGTTCAGCCTCACGCCTCATGCTAACATCACCAGCTTTGCATCCATGACCCGTTGAGCCAGGTTTCCTCAAGGAATACAGTACTGGCCGAAGTAGCTTCTCCGTTTGCTTTTTCTTCTTGTCTGGTGGACTCATTCACATCGTAGGTGCGTGTCCCCACTGCATGTGACAGGCTGCGCTTTCATCCGAAGTGCCCACCTTCTGGCCAGGACCCTGATCTTGCCTTCTGGGTACTAACCTTCAGCCTTCTTCTTCTGTGAGGGGCATTTCTCACAAAGAAACAGAGTTTATCCCTTCATAGGAGCTATTTTATCGGTGAGGACGGAGGGGAAGCAGGTGTGGACGGTGGGCTGCGAGGCTGTCCAGCCCTTAGGTCTGTTGCCGATATTCTCCATCCTTGCTATGGAGTGGCACAAATCTGTGCCTTAGAAAATGACGTGTTATTACATGTCAGGTGGCAAGGCTAGTCAGCCTCACTGATCTTTTTTAAAAATTGTTTCAAGATGATTTCAGACTCAGGCACCTGGGTGACTCAGACGTATAGTTATAGCATCTGGCTCTTGGCTCAGGTCGTGATCTCAGGGTTGTGGGATTGAGCCCCCCCATCCCCACCCCCGAGTTGGGCTCTGTGCTCAGAAAGGAGTCTACCTAAGATTCCCTCTGCACTCTGCCCCTCCACCTCGCCCCTTGTACACTCTCTCTCTGAGAGAGAGAGAGAGAGAGAGAGAGAGAGAATGAATAAATAAATAAATAAACAAACAAACAAACAAACTGTAAAAAAATAGTAATGATTTCAGGCTTATAGAAGGAATTCTAGAACTTTCATACACTCTTCATCCTGATTTCCCTGTTTTCCTTCTTTGCTTTTATTCTTTCATAATAGGTAGATACCTAGAGAGATAGGTGGGGTCTTCCCCAATGAATCATTTAGGAGTAAGTCACAGACATAATGCCCATGGACCTGTAAATACCTGAGTGTGTGTTTCTGGGAAAAAGCAGGACATTTTCAAAAGCGGCAATAAATCAATAATCAAAATGAATGGAATTAGCATTGATACTATTATCCTGTTGCTCAACCCTACTGAACTTTTGCCAATTGTCTTCCTAGTGTCCCTTATCGCAAAAGGGGGGGGGGGGGAAATGTTGCTGTCTCATCCAGGAGACGTTCATCAGTCGTGTGTTGCAATCATGTGTCTTTCTTTTCCTTTAATAATAATCCCTCAATCTTTTTTTTTTTTTTTTTGGAGGGTGAAGGTACTTCCATAATCTTGATATATCTGAAGAATACAGAGTAGTTATTTCGTAAAATAGCCTTCAGTTTGGTTTTGTCTGTTGTTTCCCCATGATTAGAATCAGGGACTTTGAGCAGGAATAGCACAGAAGTGATAGATTCTTCTTCATGCACCATAATAGAAGGAACAGGATACTGATGTGCCCCATTACTGATTGTAATTTTGATCATTTAGTGAAGGTGGTATCTGCCAGGTTCCCCCCCTATAATTAGTATTTTTCCTTTGTAGTAATAAATATTTTGTGGGAAAACCCTTTAAGTCTATATAAATATCCTGCTTTTCATCAAACATTCACCCACTGGCTTTTACATACATTCATGATTCTTACCTGAATCAATGATTACTACTATGATTCAATTATTACTACTGTGATAGTTGCCAAATGCTGATCATTTCTTCTATGTTCATTACTGTCTTCTCAATTTCTCACTTGGAATTCTATGGTAAAGAGAGTTTCCCCCTTTTCTTCCTCATTTGTGGATTTATTTATGTATTTGTATTGGTACGGATTTATGGCTTCTTATTTTATTCATTGAGCATGATTTTAATGTCTTGCTTGCACAGGTTTGGCCAGTGAGCACCTTTATGGGTTGGCTCCTATGTGCTTTTGATATGTTCCCATCAGCCTTTTTTTCTTGGTGGCATGAGAATTCCATACTCATCCTGCATAGTCCCAGAACTAGCCCTAGAATAAATCAATCATTTCTCCAAGAAACCTGGATTCTTCTAGTGGAAAATGACAGTTAGGAACTGAAATCTGGGTATAAATAGGGTCATCGCTACTGGGATATCATTGCTTTAAGACCCGTCTTACACAGATTACCATATATCACCCGTCAATATATCAATTTATCATCTGTCTTTGTAGTAATGCTCCTAATTCCAATCCCACACCACAGAATTCCTTCCAGCCATCTCTCTTTCTATTTTTATAACTCATTTGTCTTACAGTGATAAACCTAGCTCCTGGTATCTACAATACATGGATTTATTTCCTCAATCCTAGAATATACAGAAAATAGTTTTAGAATTGCTAGCCCATACCACTATGAAAAATAAACCTACTCACTCAAATTCAATATTTGTTTGCATTTCTTTTTGTCTTTAGCCAAAGGGTATATACGCTTTAAAGTCAGTGTTCAAAATTTACTTGGGTTATGTTATTAATTTGAAATATAGTTAGATTCATTTCCTTCAGTTTATATTCCATTTTGGAGGGTTTTTTTTCTATGTCTTTATTGATTTCTTTGTGTGTGTGCATACGATATACTTCCAATAGTCAGAACCATAAAAATGGCATCCGTCGGTAAGTGTCCCTTCCCTGTACCTTCTGTCAGTTTCCTCCCCACCCATCTATTCTATCCTATTCCCCCACATCCACTATCGGTAGCCAGTTTTGTCAGTTTCTAGATTATTCTTCTAGTGTTTCTTTTTGTACAAAGGAGCAGATATATGTATATGTTCTCATCCCTCCCATATCAGTTCATAGAGCTCTTCGTTCCTTTTTATGTCTGCGTAGTCGTCCATGTATAGATTTGCCATAGTCGGTCCAGTCATTCCCCTCTGCGTGGGCATTTAGATTATTTTTAGTATTTTTCGATGACAGTTATGCAGTGAATAACCTTGTGCATATATTTTTTGGAAGTGTATATTTAGGGTAAATGTCCAGGATGGGGTTGCTAACGCTGAATAAAATAAGTCAGAGAAACACAAATATGTGATTTCACTCATATGTGGAATTTAAGACACAAAACAAAGGAGCAAAGGGAAAAAGAAAGAGACACAAACCAAGACACAGACATAACTATAGAGAACAAGCTGATGGTTACCAGAGGGGAGGTGAGGGGGGCGGGACTGGGGGAAATGGGTGATGGAGATTAAGGAGCTACTTTATCATGATGAAAACATAAATAATTTTTAAAATATCCTTTTTGTTAGATATTGCCAAACTTTCCCCCCCAAAAAAATTTGTACCAATTTGGTTTCTCACCACCAATGCATGAGAGAGCCTGCTTCAACCCAGCCTCACTAACAGAATGTGTTCGTTTTTGCCAATATCATAGGTAAGAAGTGGTTTCTCGGTGTAGTTTTGCATTTCTGTTATGAGTGAGGAAGAATATCTTTTCATTTGTGTGAATTGTCCATTTATGTCTTTTGCTCATTTTTTTCCATCAAGATTTTGATCTTTTTCTCCCTTTAATTATTAAGACTTCTCTATAGATTTGGACTTTTAGCTGTTTATGATACATGCTATGAATACTTTCTCCCATTTTGTCGTTTATCTTTTTTCTTTTTCTTTTCTTTTCTTTTCTTTTTTTTTTTTGCTTGTGGTGTTTTCTATCGTGTGTGTGTGTGTGTGTGTGTGTGTGTGTGTGTGTGTGTGTTTTAAGATTTTATTTAGGGATGCCTGAGTGGCTGGGATGCCTGGGTGGCTCAGCGGTTGAGCATCTGCCTTCGGCTCAGGGCATGATCCCTGGATCCAGGATCGAGTCCCACATTTTGCTTTCATGAGACACAGAGAGAATCAGGGACACAGGCAGAGGGAGAAGCAGGCCTCCTGTGGGGAGCCTGATGTGGGACTTGATCCCAGGACCCCAGGGTCATGACCTGAGCTACCCAGGTGCCCCGTCCTGTGTTTTCTTTTTTTAAAAATCTAGGCAAAGTTACTGATATTTTTCTTGTATTGCCTTTAGATAGTTACAAGCCTTCCTCACACTCGGGTTATATAAGAATTCACTGTTTTCTTCTAACACTTGTGTCTTTTCATATGCTTGCACTTCTATCTCTGTCCATTTGGAGTTTACTCTTGTGATTGGTATAAGGTATGTATGTAATTTTTCTTTTTTCAAATAGCTATTCAATGACACTAGTACCTTTTATTTAAAAGCCCTAGGCCTTTATGCAAAAGTCCTTGTCATATGAGATGCCACTTTTATCATATGCAAAATTTTTATATGTGCTTGAGCTTCTTTCTTGACTTTCTATTCCATTCAGTGGTTTAGTTGTCTGTTTATGTACTGGAGCAACACTGTTCTAATTATACAGCCTTGGGATGTGTTAATATCAGACAGGGTTAATGCCCTCCTCAGTGCTTTTCTTTTCCAGTATTTTTCCATAGTCATTCATGGATGTTTATTTTACCATATGTCAAGTTGTGTGACTCCATAAAAACATGTTGGTATTTCTACTGAGATTATATTAAATTTATAAATTAACATGGAGAGAGTTAGCATCCTCTTGATGTTGAATTATTCTATCCCAGAACAAGGCATGTCTTTTCATTTGTTCAAGTCTATTGCTGTGTCTTTTGATAGCATTTTAACGTTTTCTTCATAAAGATTCCGCACCCGCAAGTCTATTGATAGTTTATCATTTATCTGTGTGTTTTATCTTTTTACTGCCATTGTAAGCAGTGTATTGTCTGATTTTATCCTCTAAATGGTTATTGTTTGTGTGTATGAAGCCTATTGATTTCTATATGTTAATTTAGATCCTGTTATCACATTGAATTCTTTTATCATTTGAGATAGTTTTATCATTGATTCCCCAAGCGTACTATCATATTATGTGGAAATGGAGCTGATTTTCCTTATGTGATTTTTCTTGTCTAAATGTATTGGCTGATATGTCCAAGGCAATGTTAAATAGCATTGAAGATACTCTACATATATTTAATATGTATAATATATATTATATATATTTTAAGCATATTAAGAAAGTATTCATCATTTTCTTCTTTCTTCATTGTTTTTATCCAGAATTGGTGCTGAATTGTATCAAAAGCTTTTCAAAAGCATCTGTTATAATCATAGGGTTTTTCTTCCTCGACTATCATTATCATGTTTCATATTAATGGATGTCCTCATATTGAGCAGACTTGCACCACTGGAATGCATCTCACTTTATCATGATGTATGATTTTCTGAAAGTGTGCCACTAATCTTAAGACTATAAATACCAAAGCTCTATAATAGTATCATTCAACGAATGATCTCCTCTAAGGCATTTATTGAATTACAGATTTCTCCTGAATCAGAACCTCTGGGAGGGTTTCCAGATTTTACTTCTAACAGGTCTTTATGCACGCTGAGAACCATTGGCCTACCATATTGTTCAATGTGGACTTTTTATGGGAAGTTACTGCAAAAAATTATTTACTTTAGCAAAGAATTTGCTCTATGATTCCTTTAAAAGTCTGCTTTGTATCTCAAAACTTTAGTTCATGAGCCAGCTGCAGGAAAATAGATGATACAGAAAAACCAAAAGCTAAAATAATAGTTGTCAGCTGACTATCCATTCATGAATTCACTCATTTATTTACCTTTCTTTTGGAGATACAAAAATGTATAAGACCTCCATAATGGTAGGAGAAATGGAGGATTAAGTTAATATTTGTAAAATAATATGCTAGGTGTTATATTAGAAATATTTTCTGGGAATTTTATGTGTATGATGGGCTTAAAAGAAGAAATGCCTCTTTCTCCTGGATCAGAGAAGATTTAAAGAGGAGTTGATGCTTTAGATGAGGCATCTTTCCAATATAACATTAATAAATGGGGAAGAAATTGATTTATAAAAATCTTGTTAACATGAAACTTTTTAGAAATGCATCTCTTACACATGATGTGCTAGTACACCAACACATCAACTCTTGACAAACAGCTATAATATTATTTACATCTATAAGAGAAAGGTTACCTGTAAATGGAGGAATCTCTATATATAACCTATGAATGAATTTCTTTCCAAGATATCCAAATTTAATAGAAACCCTGAGTAACATTAACAGAATAATAGAAAGCATCAGTAATACATGGAAACTTCAGTAAACAGAACATGAACTGCTATTGTTTTTATTAGTATGCTTCAGAGTCTCTTAAAGAAAAAAAAAATATATTCTGTTTCTATTAGAACTCGTGATGGTTTGGTTCCACTCGATTTATTCTTAGTATAAGACTTTCCTTATCCAGGACAACTGCTATGTGGGAGAGGGACCATAAAATTCTGTGACTAGCATTCATGCTGGGATAATGGTTATGGGTTGGCTTGGTATGGAATGCATTTCTTCTTATCACATGAATGACCCTCATGTGATGATAGGGTGGCATTTTATTTTGTTTTTTTCAGGGTGGCATTTTAAAGTACAAACCTGGTATGGCTTGCTCTGAAGAAGATTCTCCAAAGTCAAATATAGTTAGGATTCTTTCATTTCCTAATTTTAATGATTTAGAAGGAGGATTATTTAATCGCCAGCATTTTTGTTTACCCAAAGTTTATAAAATTTAACTGCTGCTCTGCGTCCAATATGCTACACTATGTGTACATCAAGTAGTTTGGGCATTATTCTTGGATCTAATTTAAACTGCAGCAGGTGTCAACCGAGATAGATGCAAATGTCACACTGAAGTCTTGAGTTATCTAGTCTGGCTCTGCTTTAATTATCATCCTTCAGTAGTTACTTGCCAAATCATTAAAATAAATTTTTCATCATATTATATATATTATTGGATTGCCTCGGGAAAAGATAATTCTTACAAAGCACTCTGGTATGGTTTTTAAAAATATATATCCATCCATATTAATAGTAAAAAACTCTTCTGATAGCAAAAACAGAACCTGGGTGAGTTCTGAAATTACATATAGACACACGCTATACAGTCCATTTTTAACCATCTGTTTAAGTAGTAGATTTCTTTTGAAAAACAGTAAAATTTAATGTGCCTCTATTGAACTTGGTCATATTAATTTTAGTACTCTCTTTTTTACTTTATAGTTGGCAATCAGTGGATAAATTACATATCATTCTGTGGCCTTAGAACACATGCAGAGCTTGAAGGAAACCTAGTCACTGAGCTCATCTATGTCCACAGCAAGTTGCTAATAGCGGATGACAACACTGTTATTATCGGTAAGTACATGGCCTATTATTGTGTTGCTTGCTAGTTGACTTCATGCAATAATCCTCCTTTCTCTTCCTCCCAAGATTCCTTCACAGTTGAGAGGGACCATAACATGACATCTGAAGCATTCTTGTTCACTTATGTCCTTTCTAATCCCTGTTTTTATCTGTGAAGAAACAGAAGCACAGGACCATTAAATGGCCATTGTGTATATTACAGCAGCCAGAGCAGTGGTTTAACCCAGCAGAGCAGCAATCAGCCTGTTCTCATTAATTCTTTATTACCCCCTAATTTTTATTTTGAATCCAAGTACCTAGATTTTAGGGGCAGAAGGGGGAGACAAGGGGAGGGAAAATGAACAGCCCAAGTGTCTATTGACTGATGAATGGATAAAGAAGATGTGGTATATATACAATGAAATATTACTTAGCCATAAAATGAAGGCTAACCATTTGCAATAACATGGGTATGATGCTAAGTGAAATAAGTAAGAGAAAGACAAGTACCGTATGATTTCACTCATATGTGGAATTTAAGAAACAAAACAAAGGAACAAAGGGTGGGGGGGGGAAGAGAGACAAACCAAGAAACAGACTCTATAGAGAACAAAATGGTTACTAGAGGGGATGTGGGTTGGGGGTAGGTGGAGCAAGTGATGGGGATTAAGGAGGGCATTACTGTCATGAGCACTGGATGCTGTATGTAAGGGTTGAATCACTGTATTGTCCACCTGAAATCAACATTAGACAATGTTAACTCACTGGATTTTAAATAGAAACTTAAAAAATAAATTCCCAGAAAAAATAAAGTATAATTTCTTAACTATAATGAGCTACTTCTCTATCTTCCCTATTCTTTGAGAAACTAAATGTGGTAGTGTTTTGAAATTTTTGACAGTAAATATGCCATTTCCATCTCTATCCTCCACTGAGAAAAGAAAAAAAAGTCTCATCTAGGAGTAATGAAATTGCCTTATCTGGAACATGATTTGAAAAGAAAGTAAAAGTAATTCTGAAGCCAGAAAATGTATAGACCCTACAGTGTGGTAATACATGTATATGCGCGCGCGCATGCACACGCGCACACACACACACACACACACACACCTATTCTTTTAATAGTTATACAGGACATTTAGAAAAATATCTGTGTCTTTGATCTCTTGCTGTATAGGGATCCAAGTTCTATAGACATTTACTTACTCTCCTATTCCCCCAATAAACAAAGTTTCTATTGTTTCCCCCAAGCTACCCTGGCCTTGCTCTTCAGAAGCCAATTCTTAGAATATTTTCATATTAAATTTGGCAGTGACAATAGGAAAAGAGACGTATTGATGTTTGCTGAAATGGAAAAACAAACAAAGCCAAATAAAAATCGGCTGATTTCTTCAGCAGGATTTCAGAACTCTTGAAGTAAAAACTGACAGATGTAAATATTTTCTTTTAAAAGGTCATTCTGGCTTTCAGTGTGCTTTACTTTGTATAAATGCAAAGTAGTTTGCAGTAACAGAGCTAGCGATTAAATAGGTTTGTTGAGTTTTTTAATTGACTGCTTTTCCAGAAAGTTCTCTGAACTCTCAAAGGCTACAGTTTATTTAGGCTAGCAATAATCAATTAATCTTGCACATAATTCTTATACATTTTCTTAAAACCAAAGAAGTGGCCTTGGGAGTATGAAGAGATTTTACTTGCTAGTCTTTAGGAGCTAGACTTCTTTTTCTCCTTCCCCATGGGCAAAACAGATTTCCCCATGGAAAAATCCAAATATACTTTAGTTTTTTTCTGCGTCAGGGGAAACTCAAAGAGAAGCAGGTTTGTTGCTGCTCCCACACATCAGCCCTGCTTAAATTCATAACCCAGAGAACAATATTTCAAATTCTGAGAGAGGTGTTTGAGAAGTTAGGTTGAAAATATTTTACAGGTGTTAAGTGTTTAAAAGCTTACAAGAGGTTAAAGTAACCTGTAGTTAAATTTTCTAATATGGTAAATGTCTGCCAGAATTATTGAATACTTAAAAGAAAACCAACTATTTATTCTCCCTTTTTCCTTATAAGGAAATACTTGCTTTCTTGCACTAAAGATTTCTTTTGTGTGCAGCTTTAATTATCTCTTGCCCTGAGTACCCCTGCTGGTCATGAGATCCGTGACCAAGTCCACTTTTCTAATCCATCTTAATATTGGTGCTTAACCAAACTTAACATTTTGCTTGCTTTCCTCAACAAAATAAGGCTATCCTATTGATGAAGTGAAACAGTTTTTTTCAGTATTCACTAATCCACTACAAAGCACAATGGGGCGGGGGTGGGGGGAGATACAAAACTTGAATCAAACAGTGCCACTGCCTACAAAACTCAAGGGTTAGAGGGGAGGCAGGAATTCTTTCCTCTTAACACCAGAACATCACGGTGGGTATTGCTGAGCAGGAGTAAGCAGGTCCAGAGGCAATCAATGAGATTGGTAGGTGGGAAACTAAGGGGGGAAATGAGTATCAGTGCTTAAAAAACAGGCTTAAAAGTGGCTGATGAAAGTCTGTTGAAGGGCTGCCCCAGGAAAGAGGGTTTACCCTTGATCTAATCCCATGGATCTCAACCCTGGCTGCATTAGAGGTGCCTGGGGAGCTTTAAGGATACGTATCATTTAGGGGGACATTTCTTCAAGTCTGCAATTTACTTTAAAATAGATCCCCCAAAGGGTGCCTGAGTAGTTCAGTTGGTTAAGTGTCTGACTCTTGACTTTGACCCAGGTCATGATCTCAGGGTCCTGGGATCCAGCCCCAAGTTGAGATCCCCGCTCAGCAGGGAGTCTGCTTGAGATTCTCTCCCTCTCCCTCTGCCCCTTCCCTCCCCCTCTGCTCACATTGCCTGCTCTCTCTTTCTCTGTCTCTCTCTCAAATAAAATAAAGCTTAAAAAAAAAAACAGATCCCCCCTCCCCCCCCCCGAAAGATGCATTCATAGATAAAGGCACGGAGTGATACTGGGGGAAAATACCTAATGCCTGGTTCCTACTTCTGGAAATTCTAATTATGGTCCAGTTTGGGACCCAGACATCAAGGTATTTTTATTTTTGTTTTCAGCACTGATATTTTTTAAAAGCCTCCTAAGTGCTGCTCACATGAAGTCAGAGCTGAGAACTTCTGAACTGGAGGTCCAGGGAACACAAGTGGGTAGAAAGTACCAAGTAGCCCATTTGGGTCCAATAGAAGAATCAGTTTTCCTTTCAAATAAATAAGGTAAAATAGGGTAGAGTTAGGGTGGATTTGATGTATTAGTTGTCTGTGACTGCTATAACAAATGACCACAAACTTAGTAGCTTCAAACAGCACACATAAATAATCCAACAGTTGTGTGGGTTGGAACTCCAACGTTGGGCTAAAATCAAGGTTGGCAGATCTGCATTCCTTCCTGGGGGCTCCAAGGGGAATATCTAGAATCGAATTCCTTGCCTTTTCCAATGCTGAAGTCTGTCAGCATTCCTTGGCTCATGCCCCCTTCCTCCATCTTTGACATGTGACATCTCTGTGAAGGTCCCCAAAAGTCTCAACCCGTACTTCTGTAATCACATCTCTCTCAATCCCCTTCACATTTAAAGACTCTTGTGATTATACTGGGCCCACCTGGATCATCCAGGCTAGTCAACCCTGTTTGAAGGCCCGCTGATTAGCAACCTTCATTCCCCCTTTGCCGTGTAACACAACATATTCACAGGCTTTGGGGGTTAGAATGTGGTCATCTCTGCGGGCCATTATTCTGCCTACCATAGAAAGATTCACAATTTCTGAAATAAGGCATTTTTTAAAAACAAACCACAAAGGAAAAGGCGGACAAATCCAGCTGCATTAAAATTTACAACATATTTATTAAACAGCACTGTAAAGGGGATAAAAAGATAAACCCTAAACTGAAAACAGGATATTTGCAACACAGTTAATGTTCAAAACCTGTTTTAAAAAAAACTACTATAAATCAAGAAACAAAGACAACATCCAAAGGAAAACGGGCAAAGGAATTGTATAGGAACATTACCAAAGAGGATGTACCTGAGGCCCATAAACATTTGAAAGATGTTCATCCTCATTAATCTAACGAGACAAGAGTTTTTAAAAATACCAATTGGCAAAAATGTAAAAGTTGGACAATCCAGGTACTGACAAGGCCGTGGGGCACCAGGGCCTCCTCCACTCCTATGCACAGAGCCCGAGCAGACCCCTACATGTGCCCGCCAGGAAACACATCAGTCAGGAGAGCCTAAGTGAGCATCATAGAAAAACACTAGAAACAACCCAAACATCCATCAACGGGTTTAGAATGAATAAGGCCTGCTGTGCTCATTTGAGGAAAATAATGCACTACGGTCAGACACAGATAAATCCTGAAGACATCATACTGAATAAAAGAAGCAAATCTCAAAAGATTATGATATGGGTCAAAAGTAGACTATTTCTTTGATTAGGAAAGCATGCAGAGCGTGATGAACACAAAATTCTATATAAAATCTCTCTCATGATGGGGAAAGGTCTACATGGGAAGACATCTGAGGGCTTCTGGGATGGGTAATGTTCTGTTTTTCAGCTTGGGTGAATAAGTTCAGTGATGTTTATTTTATTATTGCCTGAGTGGTACATATATGTTTTCTTATATTCTTTTGTATTTTGCGGTAGCTCACAGTGTTTAGAGTGTTTCCTATAAGAAGACTTAGAAAAGGTCATTCTCTAAAAATTAAGTGGTTTTAAATTATCAGGGCAACGTGCTAATAAAAGCAAAGGATCGCAGTTACCATAAAGAGTTACCCGTGGAATACAAGGCATGATCGTTGTAAACAATTCAAACTCTAAGGACACATACTGAATAAAAGGTCAAAAATCCCTCTTCGCTACAAGGAGTCCACCACTCTCAACAGTTCAGTGTGAATCTTTCTAGATCCCTTTCTCTATGTTATTTAGAAATGGGATAACAATATATCTGCTGTTCTGAATTTGATTTTCAGAATATGGGACTGTTTAACCCTAAGAATGGAGGTGACATCACACCAATATCTCATTTTCAGGATCTCCTTTATCAAGTTCATCTAAAGCTCCCTCCTCCTCTTCTCCTCTACATATGGTAGCCTTAACGAAGTGTCTGATAATTATACCAATAATAGTTAACACTGTGGAGCAGTTTGTGAATTAGTGAGTTCTTTCCCATGGTCTTACTGACTTCTCACAAGAACCCTACAAGATCTGTATTATGATCCCAGCTTGTGAGAGACCAAATTAAAGGTGAGAGGGATGAAGGGACTTTGTGCACATTGATGCTGGGCCAACTGTGAAGCCCAAAAATAGGGCTGCAAATTTTATAGCATAATCAAAACGCCAGCGCATGCACCAAAGATGATCTGTCGCTGACAAAACAACGTGTGTCGATTGTCCCCACGTTACAGAGCTCCAGCAGGGCTCCCAACTCTCTGTGAGGGGCTCCATGCTTTCCCTGTCACCCCAGGTCACCGTGGGGCATCGGCCACATGCATAGTTATCATAGATCTGTGTATTTAGTACACGACACTATTGTGGCAACTGGCAGTAAATCTCCTTAGGGAGGGCCAGCTTTTGCTCGTGTACGACATGCTGCCATTTGGGCTCAGGGCAGGCCTCTTCCATCACCTTACTCCCTGCCTGTCCCCGTCGCCGAGGGTAGCCTCTTGCTCCTGTTCTGCCCAACCCTTCGAATCCATGTCTACAGAAGCCGTGGGTTGTGTGACGAGGGGAAGAGAAAGGAAAAAAAAAGGAGTTCGGTTCCTTCTGTGGTTTGTAGGACACCTCAGGGATGCAAAAGCATGACTGCATAGTGACGAATGCAGAAAAACACGCGCTGGGGGTTCTGAGCACAGAGCAGAGGAGTGGGAAAAGCACAGGTTGCACTAATATTAAAGACACTTGCCCTTCACGTGTGAGAGTCCACATTCTCAGCTTCTTTGGATTTAAAAATGGGATGGAAGGAGGTTGACACGGAAGCTGTTGGCATGCCACGCGAGGGAGGCAGGCGGACGTAAAAAGGCTAAGGCCAACCCGTATTTGAGCGTGGATTCTCGGGTGTGAGGCGACTCTGGGGTCTTGACACTCCTAATTATATGGCCGTGAGTTGAGTCATCCGGCTCTGCAGACCAAGTCTAAAAGCTGACGGGACCCGACTGAACTGCTGAGTCTTTTTCCTTTGTGAGCTTAAGGATGTATCAGTTGGACCCTTTGAGCCACCCGATGGGAAATTCAGCCCCAGGTGTGTGAAACGATGGGCAAAGGGTATCATTTCACACACCGGCGGGTCAGAAGGTTGCCTGACTCAGGGACTCCAAGACCCGAGTCTGTCTTCCCAGTGCTCGGCCCCCTTGGCCTGCCTGCTTGTCCCCTCGTGCTCACAACGTGGTCCCCGCAGCTTCTGGAACCGTGGCCTGGTCCCGCACTGGGACCGGAATAGCAAAAGGCTGGAAGAGCCAGCATCCCGGTGTGTTCATTAGGAAGCCCCCGAGGCCTTCCCTCGTGTCACCCTGGCTACGGTGAGGTCAAGTGCCCGTCCCAAGCCAGTCGGTCACGGGGAAAAATCACGGGGTTCCCAGCACTGGCTTAGGCCTATCAGGCCTCCTGCCCGGGCTCGGGGGACCCCCCCCCTTCCCCAGCATCTCTCGGCAACCTGAACACAAGCGAGGTTTTCTTAGCAGGGACCGCCCGGGGCCGGGAGGGGGGCGGGGGGCGATGCACCTGCTCTGCCGCGAGGTTGCTCCAGGTCACTGTCTCCCGTTCCAGGCTCTGCCAACATCAACGACCGCAGCATGCTGGGAAGGCGCGACAGCGAAATGGCTGTGCTCGTGCAGGACACGGAGACGGTCCCTTCGGTCATGGACGGACACGCGTACCCCGCGGGCCGCTTCGCCCGAGGCCTCCGGCTGCAGTGCTTCAGGTGCGCCCGCGCCGCCGCTCTCCGGGCCGCAGCAGTGGCTCCCGGGCTGCGAGCGAGCCCCAGGAGTGTGCCCAACGGCCTACGCCGGCCACGGGCATTTTCGATTATTTTTTTAAAAAAAGATTTTATTTATTTATTCATGAGAGACACAGAGAGAGGCCAAGGGACAAGCAGGCTCCATGCAGGGAGCCCGATGCAGGACTCGATCCTGGGACTCCAGGATCACACCCCGGGCCAAAGGCAGATGCTCAACCCCTGAGCCACCCAGGCATCCCCGACATTTTCGATTTTAATCCTTTGGATTATTTTTATGGCTAATTGAGAAAAACAGCATTTTAAGTTGATTCATGGATTTACGACCAGGCCAGCTCGACCCATCTAGTGGCTGGTTGGGTTTTATTTGTTTTTTTGGGTTTTTTTTTGTCAAGATTTTATTGATTTTAGGGAGAGAAAGGGAGTGGGGGGAGAGGCAGAGGGAGAGAGAGGATCTCAAGCAGACCCTCCCCGTGGAGTGTGGAGCCCCCCTGGGGGGCCTGGATCCCACAACCCCCAGATCACAACCTGAGCCGGAACGAGGGGGTGGGTGCTGAAACCCCTGAGTTTTTGAAAGCAAGTCTGTTTTTAAAAATTGTAATAGTCCCAGTAATGCAGGCACGTACTAGAAATTATTGAAGGAGGGTGCCCGTGATGCTGAGAGTGACGTTTAGAAACCTCAGCCCCAGACATGACAGATTCCTGATCTTCTCCAAGAGGATGGGAGTCTGGTCCTGATCGGTGCCCAGAGAACACTGGGTGGGTGGCAAGCCCCGTGGGACCCTCAGTGAGTCTTCGCTGGGCTCTAACTGGCCCCACCCTAGCCCCTATGATGGAGTCTCGGTGGTCAAAGTGGTCCTTCTAGAACCTAGCCCCGACCTGTCACTTCACTCGGGGAACACCCAGAGCACACCCTCCCCTACACCTAGGGCCCTCAGTCCATGATGCTAGAGCTGTACCTGCCAGCGATGGCTTTTGGCTGTGGCCTCCACGCTGAGATGCAGCGGTGGCCTGAGTAAGCGTTAAGCTGTTGGGAGAAAGGCCTGGAACAGATGCTTCGCAGTACTGTTGTCTTAACCCTGGGGCGTGAATGGTGGAGCTTGGAAACGGGCTGGCTTGAGGTAGGAGTGTAAGGAGGGCTTGCTCCCTGCAAGTGCTGGCAGCCGTTGGCCTTGTTGGCCTTGTTGGCCTTGTTGGCCTTGTTGGCCTCGTTGGCCTCGTTGGCCTCGTTGGCCTTGTTGGCCTCGTTGGCCTCGTTGGCCCTGTTGCCCCCCATTGGCTCTATTGCCCCCATTGCCCTTGTATCTAGCAGGTCCAGGCTCCAGCCTCTGAGAAGCAAGATAAGCTTCCATTCCTTCCGTTCCAGAGAGGGGTCCTCTGCTCCCTCAGGCCCAGGAGCTCAGCAAATCTATCCCTCAAAAATCTATCAATACTTCCTCACAGTTTATATGGCTGCATTTATTGCCCTCGTTACTAATTGTTTTGCCAGTAAGAGGTTTTTCAGACCATTGGTATTTCAATTAGCTTCTCATGTGAATTTGTTTTGTTTAGTGGGGAAGAGATTAAAATGAGTGCCCTGTCCACCAGCCCACTGATGGATGGCCTGCTGCAGCCTAGATGAGGAAGCAAATATTTCATGATGTAAACTAGAAATACATGTCTTGTCGGTTTTGTGAGAATTTAAGTTTTCTCTTTAAAGGGAGGGTTGGGGCACCTGGGAGGCTCAGTGTTGAGAGCATCTACCTTCGGCTCAGGGTGTGATGCCACAGTCCTGGGATCGAGTCCCGCATCGGGCTCCCTGCATGGAACCTGCTTCTCCCTCTGCCTGTGTCTCTGCCTCTGTGTGTCTCTCTGTGTCTCCCATGAATAAATAAATAAAATCTTTAAAAAAAAAAAAATGCTAAAGAGGGTTGTCTTTAGCATATGCAAGTCCATTTAGGCCCCTCCCTTTTTCCTTCCCTCCCCCAAATCCATAGTATAGACTCAATTGCTCCTCACAACCCCAGGGCAGCTCTTTCTGCCCATGGGTCCTGTCCTGTGCTTCAATAAAACCACCCTTTTGCACTAAAAAAAAAAAAAAAAAAAAAAAAAAGGGTGAGCTTCTTTATAACGTTCTAAATGTATAATAATTATAAAGGTGTAGGTGGTTCTGATTACAACATATTTTTGTGGCAGAAAATTTGGCAAATACAGTTAAGCAATAAGAAAATTAAATTCATCTGTGATCGCACTGCCCAGAGCTAGCAGCTTTAACATTTGCTCTATATCATTCCACTTTGTTCTGTACGTATGTATTACTATCCTGTATTTCTTTTTAAAAACATAATTAGGTTCTTGCAGTCCTAGGAAGTTCTTTATTATTTAAATAGTGTTACACGCTTCTGTGTCATTAAGTATTCTTCTATAACATTTAACGACTGCGTTGTATTACATCATGCGGGGATGCTGTGACTCCTTTAACTAATACCTATTGACAGGCAGGTTTTTCAGTGGTCTAAAAAGTGGATATAAGGAGGCCAGGCCGGCTCAGTCCAGGGAACATGTGACTCTTGATCTCAGGGCTGTGAGTTCGAGCCTCATGTTGGCTATAGAGATTACCTAAAAATAAAATCTTTACAATAAATAAACAAATAAGCAGATATATTTGTAGGTAGCATCTTCTTTACCTTCTTAATTGTTTCCTTAGCTAGATCCTGAATATGGAATTTGTAATCAAAGGAAGTATGCTGCTGCTTTTACTCTCTAATGTCTTACTATCTTGCTACTAATGCTTTACAGGGCTTATTCCTCCTGTCTTTACCAACACTGCATTCTATTATTTTATTTAATCTTTGCCAATTTGTTGGATTTCAGATGGAATTTCATTACTTTAATTTGCATTTTTTGAGGTCTTAAACAAATGTGTTCATTAGCCATCTTGTTCTGGTAATTATTCTTTTAGAAATTACCTAGCCTATTCATGTCCTTTGTCCATTTTTGTTGGAATGTTTTCCTTTCTTTGAGTGATTTATGAGTAACTTAAGTATATGCAAGGCTAATTCTTTTGTCATACTGGTTGCAAATCTGATTTGTCAATTGACTTTGCATCATCTTTAAAGTATTTGGGGGAGGGGCTCCTGGGTGGCTCAGTGGTTGAGCACCTGCGTTTGTCTCAGGTCATGAACCCGGGGTCCTGGGATCGAGTCTCACATCAGGCTCCCTGCATGGAGCCTGCTTCTCCCTCTGCCTATGTCTCTGCCTCTGTCTCTCTCTCTCTCTTTCATGAGTGGCGCAGTGGTTTAGCGCCGCCTTAAGCCCAGGGCCTGATCCTGGGGACCCGGGATCAAGTCCCATGTCGGGCTCCCTGCAAGGAGCCTACTTCTCCCTCTGCCTGTGTCTTTGCCTCTTTCTCCTGTGTGTCTCTCATAAATAAATAAATAAGTAAGTAAGTAAGTAAATAAATAAATAAATAAATAAATGTTTTTTAAAAAAGAAGCCAAATACAAAAAGATCACACATGAAAAATAAATAAATAAAAATGAAATAAAATCTTAAAAAAAAAAGTATTTGGGGGAAACTCAAAAATCTAATCAAATCTATCCAGATTATTTTCTTCCTTTTCTTACACTCTTAGTAGAGTTTCCCCAACCCAAGATCAAATACTGCATTTTCTTCTAGTGCTTATTTGATACTGCTTTTACACTTAACATCTGTAATTTATTTTAATGTAAGAAGTGAGGTAGGGACTCCAACTCCCTCCCCCCAACCCAAACCTACCAGTTGGTCCAGATCTGAATGATGTGCGGTACTCTCTGCCTCTCCAACATGCAGGGCCTCCACATTGCTATATATCCTCACTCATCTCTAGTCTCTCCTTCGGGTGCTATCATAGTTGTCTTATTTGCATCCCAGTGTGACACCGCTTTAATCCTTGTAGCCATGTGCTTTAATACTGCTTCTTGCCATCTCACTTCCCAAATCAATATTCATTGACAGAAAAATCTTGGCTACTCTTAAACATTCACTCCTCCATGTGAACTTTGGAATTTTTTATTCATGTTCTCTTCATTTTTTTTTTGTTATTGTTGTTGAGATTACAGTAGACGTATAGATTTATATTAAAAAGAATTAACATATTTATAATGTTGAATCATCCTCTGGAGGAACAAAGTATAGGCTTCAATTTATTCAAATTCTTTTTGAATTTTTCTCTAATGAAACTCTAGGGTTTGCATTCCTGGGAGGGGCGTTGCTCTTCAGTAAACATTAGAGTTTTATTTTAACCTTTTTATGCTGCTCTTAAACATTTTATGCTAAGCATATTCTTAGGTGCTTTTATTTTACTGACAATTTTCAAATTGTTTAAAAGGGGCACTTGTTTTTGAACAAACATTTTCACTTTGCCCCAGTGGCCAACACAGGTAACATATTAAAAAGCACCATACCAAAAACCTTGTGTTGATTTTATTAGGAAATGTTCTCAATATAATATTGGGTCCTAGAATACAGCCATTTTCTCACTAAAAATATAAAATAAATGCAGCTTCAATCCATTTTCCATCTGGGTTATTTCTGAATAGAAATAGACACATTTCAATGTGAAATCAATTCTAAATAAAGTCAAACATCAGAGTACTGCATTGAATGTTGCAACTATGTGCCGAACAATTCATTAAGTCCCAGAAAATTACCCAACTGTACAGATGTAACCATCACTCAACAGAAACCATTATCCACCCAAGTAGAGCTCAGAATCATGTAAAGTGACAGACATGAGGAATGGAAAGAACAGAAACTATCTTCTGCAGTTTTCCTCCTGTCCCATTGATGCATAAACAATCAAACATTAAATAATTCCCGTCATACACACCAACATTGAATCTGACTAGTTTTCTGTCAAACCTTAGTCCTCAAAAGAATACCCAGAGTACTTCATATTATTTTTACCGTGCATTTTAACATGAGAAAACAGACAGGGAAAATCATTTATTATTAAAAATGATCTGTTATAGGCTTCTTTAAATACTTACTCTGCAATCAAGTTCTGAACTGATACCTTGGTGGACACGTGGTGTTACCTATCGTTTTGATTTAAAAGCAGAGTCCCAGAAACGTTCTTTCTGCTCAGTTCTTGGCTGGTTAGACCTGATCCCCATCAAAAGTATTATTATAATTGATGTATTGTCATAACTTCAGATTTGGTGCATTCAGAGTTTGCTTTGAATCTTATTGAATAGCCAGCATCTGTGTGCAAACATCATCCCTTAAATCTGTTTTAAAAGTTATTCCTATAGAGTCTGAAGGAGACAGTATTTGAAGTAGAAATAAAATTTTTAGAGTATAAAACTCTAAAAATCCTAGGGAGCCCATGGTGCCAAATCCATTTATTTTAAAGAATTTATTTTATAGAGTGGGAAAAGTGCAGACTAAAACTAAAATGAGATGTCCTTTTATCCCTATAAGACTGGCTGTGCTTTTTCAGGAATTAATAATGTTGGAGATGACTGGGGAGAGCATGCACGGTGACAGTATATGTGTGGGAACAGCCTTTCTTGAAGCCAAGTTTAATTCTAAAACTTTTCCTGGTGAAACAATTCATAAATTCACAAAGTATTATACACGATGAACAACTTATGTTCATTGGGAAATTGTTCATTATAATGAAAACCTGGAAACCCCCCAAAAGGTCATAACAAAATCATTGGTTCAAGAAATTTTCCATGATGGGAAATTCTGCGACCATTAAAAAATGATGACGTGAATCCACATTTATTTAAATACAGAGAGAGTAACACTAGAATGACCTCTACCGCGGAACCCAATGGTCAGTTCTCATCTGAATTTGACCCAGTTCTCCTTGGAGAACTTTGTGTGGTTCCAGGATACCACACCCTCGCTTTTCTGCGGGCTCCCTGGCTGCTCCTCCTCCTCCCTACCACTGAGGCACAGCAGGTCCTCTTCTCTGTCTACACTCACCCCTTGGGGGAACCCAGCTAAGGTGCCATGGCTTTATGAATATATATAAGAACAACTCTCAAATGCGTATCTCCACCCAGGCCCTCTCCCCCCAGCTCCGGATTCATTGCCCCAGCTGCCTACTTTGCGTTGATTACCCCGGGAATGTTTAATGGAAGTCTCAACAGGTTCAGAACTGACTTCCTGGTCTTCTCCCACAAACTGGCTCTACCAACAGAACTCCCCATGTCCGCCAATGGCAACTACATTTTTCTAGATGCTCACGCCAACACCCATCATCCTTGATGCCACACTTTTTCTCATATTGCATACCTGCTCCGTCAGTACAGCCTGTTGGCCCTACCTTCCTCCTCACTGCCCAAGGAATCCTCACCCTTCACTCCGATTACTGCAGGAGCTCCTACGTGGTCTCCCTGCCGCAGCCCTTGCCCTGCACAGTCTGTTCTGAATACAGAAGCCGTATTTTCATACGCAAGTCAGATCCCGTCACTCCTCTGCTCCAGTGTCTGCGATATGTCCCGGTTTCACTCAGTATAAAAGCCAAAGTCCTTCTAAGACCTATTTCCTCACTTCTGTCTTCAGTATAACACAAGCCTCTTTGATCTTCTTTGAACCTATCAGGCATGTGAGACAGGGCTTTAGACTCCATTTGAAATCTAGTTTTGTCAATAGTGTGTCTCCAGATTTTAGCTTCCCATCAGCAAAATGGGAATCATGTACTCTGTACCTCACAGGAGTGATGTGAAAATGGTTGATTTTGGTTTTTTTGTTTTGTTTTGTTTTTTTACTTCAAGGCATTCTCTAAGTACAAGGGTTTTCATCATTTTCAAATATGACCTCTAAAACTTATCTTGCTTTGCTTGAGAATTTCTTATTGTTTCTAGTCCACTATCTATATATGATCAAGTCAGACAACATCTAGTATGTGGCTTCTTTTTTGCCAGGCACTCTGGGGTCATGTTCTCTTGAAGGATTAACCTGCTGGATGTGCATCAGAGGCCTGTTAAAAAAAAAAGTGGGGGGGGGGGGTGGATCCCTGGGTGGCTCAGCAGTTTAGCACCTGCCTTTGGCCCAGGGCGTGATCTTGGGAGTCCCGGGATCAAGTCCCACGTTGGGCTCCCTGCATGGAGCCTACTTCTCCCCCTCTGCCTCTGTGTGTGTGTGTGTGTGTGTGTGTGTGTGTGTGTGTGTGTGTGTGTGTGTGTGATGAATAAATAAATAAAATCTTTAAAAAACATGACCTGAACCAAAATCAAAAGTCAGATTCCCAACCAGCTGAGCCACCCAGGTGCCCCTTGGCCTATGGTTTGAATGCTAACCCTATCTTCAAACTTCTCACTCCCTTAGGCCAAATTCCAAGAAGTCTCTTAGAACTAAATTCAGATCTTTCTATCTATCCAATAGTTAAAACTTTCAAGCATCATAACAGCTTGGGTTTTCTTAGTTTGGTTTGGTTTTGTTTTGCAATCAAGATTTTATACACGCACGCACACACAGTTTTAATGGTTTCCTTGGATTTTCCTTAGGAAAAAAAAAAAAGGATTGCTATGGTTGAGTGCCTGAATTACATTACCATTAGAAACAATGCCTGCAGCAAATTTCTTTATCTCAGTTACTCATTTTGGAAGGTACTTGTTTTGCAGGGTTGTCCTTGGCTATCTTTCTGACCCAGGTGAAAACATTCAGGATCCAGTGAGTGACAAATTCTTCAAGGAGGTGTGGGTTGCAACAGCAGCTCGAAATGCTACAATATATGATAAGGTGAGGTTTTCATCTCTCCCCCTACCTTTTTCATTGAATCACACCACAAAAACACATCATTATTACTGTATATTATTGGTACAGAGTAATGTTAATGGGTGTAAAAATCCAGTACATTTCCAAGCTGTAATAAAATACCACTTTGTAGATATTAAAAAACAGAGTCAAAAAGTACCATGGATTATGGTGTAGAAGAGCCATTAGTGGCATTCTGATCTCTCATCTGACTGTGGGATCTCATCATGAGCATCCTTAGAAGGTGGTTACCCAGCCTTTGGACGTGTCTAGTGACAAAGAGAAAAGAGGCAGATGGAATCCCAAAATGAGTCAGACCTGGGTTCAACCCAGCTCACCCAGCTGCTGGTGATACAAATTTGTGTGTAGTGATTTGACTTTCTGAGCCCTCCTTTCTTATCCTATAAAGTGGGCAAGATATTCATGAGGGTGGTTATGAAAATAAAGAATAGTCTTTTAAATGTATTTAGCACATAGTGCATAATAAATGGTATCCATTCCTGTGATGGAATTTATTAATAATGAAACACTTCCTTTGTTGGGCAGCTCTACTTTTGGAAGGTGTTTTAAAACAAGCTCCATATGTTAGGGAGGACAAATGTATCTTTTGCTAAATTCTCTCCATGGGTAATGACAAAGAATGTAGAAGAGTTAAGAGTTGTCCAACAGTGGAATGAGTTACTTCACGAAGTAGTCAGCTTTCTCTCATAGAAACTATTCAAGCTGAGATCTGCTGACCATCTATCAGAAACTAGATAAGAGTGTGTTGTTCTTCTTCATGACTGCCAGCGTCCCTTCCAGCACAGAGAATTCATCATTCCTAATGAAACATGACAGTCTCCATAGCTTTACTTCATGCTGAGGACTCAAGGCCATGATCAAATAGGTCATGTGCATGGAGTCCTTTAAAATGTAATTTTAAAAATGCAGTGCACAGCCTTGTTTGGATCCTCATGGGAGGAGAAGATGGCAGCTATAAAAAAAAAAAAACATTTTGGGATTAATAGGATAAATCTGAATATGGACCATATCTTAAATGACTTGGAATTGATTTTCTGAGGTGTGAGAATGATATTGGGGTTGTATAGGCACATCCTTATTCTCAATACATGCTGAAATTTCTAGGAGGGAAGTATTCTGGTATGTGAAGTTCATTTGCAATTGGCAAATTAAGTGTACAATTGATAACTTTAAGGTACAGATGTGAACATTTTTGAAAATAAAAACATAATATGCAGTTTTCCTCTTAGACCAGAACCTCCAGTGAAATTTGGAGAATTATTATCAAAAAACTCAACCTTAATGTGAAGTAACATCAGTGGAATTCCTGTACCACTAGCTTGACTTTATCACGACATCGATGACTTGTGTAAATCAGATAGAGGGATCTACCTATGATTTTTTTTTTTTTTTGATGGAAGCAAATCTAGAAGTCTCTTTGTAGCAAATAAGAGAAGCAACTCTTCAGTCAGGTGTGTGCTGTAGCATACTACGTGTTTCATAAAGCAAAGATTTCATCAGTTGGAATGAATATTTTCCATAAAGGGGCTATCTTTTCTTTTAAACGTATGACCTAGTTTCTTCCTATTTGTGTCTTAATCAGGTGTTCCGGTGCCTTCCCAATGATGAAGTACACAATTTAATTCAGTTGAGAGACTTTATAACCAAGCCCATTTTAGCAAGGGAAGATCCCATTAGAGCTGAGGAAGAACTGAAAAAGATTCGTGGCTTCTTAGTGCAATTCCCCTTTTACTTTTTGTCTGAAGAAAGCCTACTGCCTTCCGTTGGGACCAAAGAAGCCATGGTGCCCACAGAGGTTTGGACCTAAGGGTTGTATTCGTTTGCAGCTCAAGGACTTCCTCCTTGAAAAGTACACTGCACACAGTGACTTTATGGAGATCCTCACAGCCACAGCCAGCCCTGCCTGATGCACGCTTGCTTCCACCCCGTGGACCCTTTGGGTTGGCCGGGCAGGGCTGCAGTCCTACTGAGATAAGGACACTGAACATCAGGTGGGCTTTATAATTCCTTCTGTTTATCCTTCTGAAAAAGGGACCGTATTCTGATTGGTAGCATATGCTCAACAACTTAAACACATGCTCAGATTCCACGATGGACACCGAAGTGCCTTTCCTTTGCTAACAAGAATTTATCTGTACCTGTGATCTAGGTTGCCAAAAATTGTCAAAACCTCTTTATTCTTCTCTGACCCTCATTTATGCAGCCAATGACTGCTGGACCTGCCCTCACTTCATAGTACATGCAGACACTGCTTGAGACGCTGTGTATTACTAGAAGGCGTCGTGATGCTGCTTCTGGGTTCTTCCAGGTGACATGGGATGCCCCTGCCCATCTGGTCCTGAAGTAGTAGTGTTCACCCAACCAAGGAGTTCCCTTTGCAGTGACCAAAAGGATGGGGGCAGACATTCTGTACACAGCAGCCCATGACAGGCGCGTCTGATAACATCGACACTATAGATCTTCACACCACAGAGCAACAGGAAGGAATTAAATTTGGTTATTGAGGCAGAGATTTCACGTTGCCTCCAAAGGCAATGACAAGCTATGTTCTTTTGATAAGGCCCACCCGATCAAATTTGAAAACACGTGTTGGATATTTCATTTCACGCCAACTGCTAAAACTCAGAGACAGAGCATACAGCCTTCAGAAGCCTCCAAGGCAGCCATGGAGATCTGACCTAGACAAGAAAAGAAGATTCCTTGTAGAATAATTTCCTATCGTCCTTAGCTTCTGGATTGATTGAAATTTGAATTTCAACATTGGAAAATCAAGCCACTGAATGCAAGTTGTCTTTCAAGAGACCCAGAGGCTTCATAACTCCTACCAACTTAATAAGTAGGAACCTAACTTTGACATTCAGCTCTCCAGCTATGTTACCTTCTTTAAGAAAAATTAATTGATTGCAAAATATGTGCTACTTAACTGGCATTATTAAATATGCATTAACATTCCACCAGGCTTCCAAAGAAGTTAGGATCTTCATTAATTCACATCGTCCTAGTCTATGAATTGTTCTGGAAACCCATTTTTTTTTTCCTTTTTGAATAGTAGTGTACCCTTTGGTACACCATAGCTCTAATTTTACTGAGCAGAACTATTCTGACAGCCTGAAGAGCTGAGGTGGGTTCCCAGAAGGCCCGTGCCCATGAAACATGATGTAGGTGCACTGATGACACATGTGTGTATTACCAGGCACGAATCTCATTGGGGTCATTCCTCAAAAAAGCAAGGACCCAATCCTTGTTTTCATAGAGCTTGGGAAACATTAAACAGGAGCACAAAGTCAATAATCTGGGTGAGGAGGAGAGAGTGTCATACTCAGGAGAGGACTTTGCAGCGAGAGAACCTTTCACAAATGAGGTAGGACTGTGCTTTATGAATAAATACTTTTTCAGCTGAAGATGGTGAAAAGACTTCATTGTATGGCAGCTGTAAATAAGACATTTGCTATTGATGAAGTTTAAATTGGCATTTAAAGTGTTGAGTGGATGTGGAATACCTAAGGATTTCTTACAGTTTACTTTTAAATATTTTTAAAACTAAAACAGTCAACACACTGGCTTTTGATTTTGTTCTAAATGCTCTGCTAATACCGTGAAAAATAAAAGCCTAAAAGGTCCCCTTCTCTTTAGAAGAAAAAAAAATCACTTAATATAACCTCTCCCCATTTTATACATGAGGAAACCGAGGCCCAGATTGGTTGAAGGTCTCACTTGAGTTCATCCAACTGAGAGATGGTGGAGGTAGGACTAGTGAAATTGCTGTGGTCCATTAGTGGCCTCTCCCTTGACTTTGTCATTGTCCATGAGTGAGGAGAGGCAGGAAATAGATCTCAGGCAGGATATCTCTAGGCTCTTTTGAACACTGTGATATCATGGATTTGAGTGCTCATCTGTGTCCCCCTGCTTGAATGTAAGCTCCATGGGGCAGGGACTTTGCTATGTTTTGTTCACAGGGTATTCTCAGAGCCTGGAACAGTACCTGGCACACTGGAGGTACTCAGTAACTGGTGGGTGAATAAATGAGGTGGAGGGGAGAGCTAACGGAATGACAAACTTACAGAGTCTCAGGCAAGAAATCTTCCTGTGGTTTCTGTGGCAAGTTTCCTTTCTGCTGCATTTCTTTCAAAGGCAAGATGTTCTTCTGCAAAGATGAGAGGCTGCCAGCTTTACCTGGGTGGATTTTATGGAAGATTCTGTGCAATAGTTACCTATTTGCAATAGCAGCTTACACAGGGCAGCGTTCTGCAAAAGTCACATGGAGTATGGACACGAGGCGTACTGCGTGGCCTGATTACCCATCATTCTAACACCACTACCATCTGATAATAGAAGTTAGAATAATTTATCTTTAACATTGCAATATCTGATATCAACTTTAAAATGCAAATGATTCGAAGCCTTGAAAAGCTATTAGGAATCTGGTCGACATTTTTAATCGATTGTAATCTCCTGAAATGCCCCTCAATGCTGTACCCAGTATTCTGGTAATCTCTGGAACAATTTTTGTTTTCAAGAAAGAAAAATTCTGTGATTGTACAAAATGAATGGTAGAAGGTAGAATAGCTGTTCAAACTACTCAGATTGTCCAAGCTTTGTTGTTAGAGGATACTCAACATCGCAGGTCGGGTGCGGGCATTTGCTCTGTATCAAGTGTCCCACGTGGGGACGCGCCCTTCCTTGGGATGTTCTTAACTCTCAACTCTAATGCATCACACAGAGGCTTGGAAACGTTACTGGTTTTGTGTTAACAGCACCCTTGGAAGGAAATCTCATCTGTAGGTAGTCAAAACCATGAGCCATTCATCACTTATGTACTAACTTGGGAAATTGTAATAGCTCACGAATGAACAGTCTCCCAGCTGAGAGGAGCGGGCAAAGCAGCCTTTCTGCAGATGTCAGGCCACGGCCAGACCAGACCTGCCTACCCATCGGAGGAATCTGCACTTCCTCCTGTATCTCCTCGCTCCTTATTCCCTTGGCCTCTGTCCCCAAGCAGAGCACCTCCTTATTATATAATCCATTTTAGAGGACAAGAAAAGAGTTTCTGAAAAAATTAGGCCCCTACAACAAATTTTCAGTTTACCTTACTCTTCTAAGTGACTGACAAAATATGATTATTTTTTGACAGAGGTAATCGTCTTTTTAACATCCCTGATCTGATATGGCGCTTGAGCATTTTCTGATGTCTGTCACCCTATGTAGCAGGGGGCAAAGAGGATCCTTCACGTCTTCTCATCTCTCTCTTGGATAAAATGAGCAAATGCTAAAGGACTTTACGTGTGCTTATGAATACATTTTTATTTCCCTGGAAGATCCTCTGAGGCCAATTACTACTGGCACTTTGGAGGTTTAAAATGGATGGACCTTGAGAAATTCTTGAATCTAGAAATTCATGAGAAAAGGAATTCATCGGCATCTCTCAGAAAGTTGCAGATGAAAAGTCAGTGAATTCACAGTATTTTTAGGGGAGTGGACAGGTACCATAAAATGATAATGATTCTCAGTGGCATTTAATTCATATGTCAGACAGTCCTGACTGACTTAAGATTGGAAGCATTCATTAAAGGAACCAGATGTTTTAGGACTTATGTTCTTGTAGGCCATTTTCTTTTTCCTTTCTACTATTTTTAACTTTAAAACAGTAATCAAACGTAAGATAAATGAAAATTGGTCATGCCGATATTTGGAAGTTGCAAAGTCAGAGACTAGGATGGCAATCCAACCAAAATTCAGGCTCGCTCACTCTTTCCTATCCCCAAGCAGCTATAGTCCTTTACTTTACTCTTAATAAATGCATGTAAGTGAATGTCACCCTAAATCTGCTTGACTCCAGGAAATAGAACATCATGCCCTCCTAATGTATATCTACTTGGATTTCTTCCCACAAAATAATCTGGGCCAAAGGTACTGATATTCTCCTAAACCATTCTAAAACTTCATACCAAAGTAGTGCCATTGGAGTACATACCACTGACACACACACACACAAACAAAAAAAACCCACAAAGAATTGGCAATGAGCATCCATTCAGAATATATGGATATTCTGGACAGAACTCAGGCTCCTAACCTCCCCTCTACTGCAGCACATGGCACACCAAGGCCGGGTCTCCTGTTTTTGTAAATAAAGTTTGATTTGAACACAGCCACATCCATTCATTTGCATGCATTCATGACCAAATGATCTGCAAATCCTAAAATATTCACCATCTTTAAGAAAAGCCTACCGATCCTTCCTCTAGTGAGAGCAGAGAATGTCCAGACAGAGGACCTCAACCAAACGGATTTGGATGAAGCCTGATCTCTTCCTTAACAAGGTTTCCAAGTGTCCCTATCCCAGAGCCCAACATTCTACAGCGGATTTATTCTAATAAGGTCAAGTCCTTTCAGAAATAAAATCATGTGATTTTTGGTTCTGGAAAGAGATGTTGTCAGCTAAAGCAGGCTTCTCCCAGCTGGGCATTCATAAGCATACATGGTTGACGATGTTTGTAACTAAGGTGTTAAAATGAGGATGGATAGGCTGAAGGCTTTGTATTCAGAACTGTGAACCCAGGAGACTCAGTTTCCCATGAATTTTCCCTTTGTGAAGCATTGGAAATGATGCATGTATCCATTCTCTGCCTCACAATCAATGCTTTCTGTGCCGGGTTCCTTAAATGCTTTTTTTTAAATGTAAATATTCATTAATTAAATAATTAAAAAGTGTGAAATCAGCAGTGTCCCTTTATTTCAAAACCAGACTCCTCGTTCCGCACTGGGGTTTTGAGAGCCAGACTGCTGCATGTCTGAGCTTGAAACAGAACCGTGTGACTGCGGAACCCTGCCCCACAGCCCAGTCGTGGGTCCTCGCGAAGGTCAACCTCAGAGTCTCAGCATCCTCTGCTACTCTAAGGCCTCTGAGGTGCGATGGTTGAGTGAGGTGGCGAATTTCTATTAAAAGACTGAGACAGCTTCCAATAAGCACATATTGAGCAAGGCCAGTGGGCAGTGGTGGGGGTGCATCAGTGAACAAGTTACACCAGGTGGCCCTTCATGGTGCCCATGTTCTAGTGAATTGAGAGTGCAAAGTTACTTCCATTCTCAAAATAAGAAAGTGCCTGAAATAAGAGGCATTTGGGTGCAAGTATGGGAACTACCAAGCTGGAGAAAATAGCAAAGACTGGAATGAAAGAGAATAAATGTTCATCTTCTTTAGCACATGTCCTTCATCCCCTCTCTGAAAGTGAGACAGGCCATCTTGAATAGAGAGGACAATACACCCCATGCCCACATCCATGGTCTGGACTTCTTTCGTACTTCCAGAAGGCAATAAAATGATCGTGATTTCCAGAGAATAACTAGACTAACTAAAATGATCTTAGGGATTGTTTTATAATGTGTAAAAATGCTGAATCCCTATGATATATATTTGAAAGTAATAGGATTTTGTATATCAACTATACAATTAAAAATAGAATTACTAAAATAAAAATAGTAGTTTTCAAGTGGAGGTTCTCAGCTGGATGGAGGGCACAGGGAGGTGTCTAAGGGGAAGGAGTAAAAGGTGATTTTCTCCAAATTTTACACTGTTGGTCTCGTGTACTCAGAAATAAACCAAAAGTCATGGCCTGATGGCCCACAGGCCAAAGAGAGAGAGTATGGATTTCTTAAATTCGTTTCCACTTCTATTGGAGAATGATGGTCTCTATTATTCTAACTCTGGCTCTAATCTGAGGCAGAGGTTCCAGGCTCACAGGCTACATCAAGGTCAGAGGCATACTTATTTGGACCATGTAATGTTGTTTAACATCCTGAATTAGTTGCTAAATATAAAAATTGAGAGATTTCACATGACATTTTAGGTTTCTGACTTTTATGCGAAATCAGAATGTCTAGGAGCAATGGGACACGGAGCATCAATCCCTGTTGGAGCCGAACTGCTGGCCCCTGAAGGTGAGGCGTGCTCCGTCTAGGTCTCCACCATTCCCTACTAGGAAACCCAGGGGGGCTTATGACTTGCTTTGACCAATAGAACGTGACTGCAGGGCAGCCCAGGTGGCCCAGCGGTTTAGCGCTGCCTTCAGCCCAGGGTGTGATCCTGGAGACTGGGATCGAGTCCCACCTCGGGCTCCCTGCATGGAGCCTGCTCCTCCCTCTGCCTGTGTCTCTGCCTCTCCCTCTCTGTATCTCTCCTGAATAAATAAAATCTTAAAAAAAAAAAAAAAAACGTGGCTGCAATGATACTGTACAACTTTCAAACCCACACCCCAGGAAGACTGCAACTTCCACTCTTATCCTCCTAAAATGCTGGCACCCAGTGAGGATGAGAGACCAAGCCAAGAGAAAGGTCCAGATGACCGCCAGCACCAACTGCCTGACATGGCTGTGAGGCTATGCTAGATCACCCGACCCAGGCCGATGCCCGAGAAAGTACAGAAGGACCACCCAGCTGAGCCCAGCCCGAGTGGCTGACACACAGAATTATAAGCAAATGAAACAGTGTCACAAGGCCCTACGTTTTGGGATGGTCTGTGACACAGCAATGGATAGCTGATAGAGTCAAGCTTCTTCAGGGTATTCCATTTTTCATTTTTCACATTCTAGCGGCAATATGACCTACTGCTATCTGGTTTCCAGCCACACCACCTGAACTGACCTACTGCTGGTTCCTTTACACTTTTTGCTAATATATACCATACCCACAGAAAGTGCATATATGACAAACGGGCAGCTTGATGTTTAAGGTACACAGCTCAGAAGCACCCCAATTTCTGTTCCCACCCCTTCCAGTCACTACCAAGTCCCTGACTTCTTGAAACATAGATTCTTTTTGCCTAGTTTTGTACCTAACTGGCTTTTTCAACGTGGACACATTCGGTGTTTAACTCCCTAGGCCTGGCTGAAGCTCTCCTTGGCTTCCAGGCGACTGGTCACTCTTTAAGATCACCGTGGCTCCCCTTTCCACATTTCATGTCCCCACACTCTGGCTCAAGCTCCCGCGTCTTCTCAGGTGATCCCCCCAGGGTGGGGGGCTTCCCTGCCAGCTGTGTGCCCACCTGCAGCCTAGTTACTTAGTCCTCACTCTCTCAGGAAGCCCATCGGAGGAAGGGATAAAGCAAGCCCACGACGGGCAAAGATAATCATGAGTAGATGAAAGAGGAGGTTCCCATTGAAGGCAGCAGGGCCTGATGGTTCTTAGACCCCTGAAGGCTGGGGAGGCTGCTATCCTTACCCACCAGCTCCCATTTCTCATTGGTTGAAGGTTGCCCCCTGCCATGTCAAATCCCAGGCATTTCTAGAACTTTCCTGCAGATGGGCTCAGCAAACTGCTGTGGGTCAGAGAGAGCCGGTAGAGAAGCATCAAGAAGCCCATGAGGCAAAGCTGCAACGTGGGGAACCTCAACTGCTGCTGCCAGTGAGCTCAGAGGTAGGCGGTATCCAAATCCAATTTGGATTTCCAAATTTTTCTTCAGTATTTAAGTCTCAATCACTTTTCATAAATGGAAACTATGAGTTAAATCAGTCATAATGGCATTTTTAAACATCAGAACAAAACCTCATTGGAAAGATCATGGAAAATTAAAATTCAATAGTTTTCCCCAGGATATTTGACTACTATTCGCTTGCTGGACAGTAGCCCCAAGGACTTAGGTCAGCATTGCACCACATAACTCAGCAGGCAAACACTTGGTGATTTGGGAAAAACAACAGAAGGAGCACTTTTTAAATGCCTTTTAAAGATAAACTCAAAATGGATGAGAGATCTAAATGTGAGACAAGATTCCATCAAAATCCTAGAGGAGAACACAGGCAACACCCTTTTTGAACTTGGCCACAGTAACTTCTTGCGAGATACATCCACAAAGGCAAAAGAAACAAAAGCAAAAATGAACTATTGGGACTTCATCAAGATAAGAAGCTTTTGCACAGCAAAGGATACAGTCAACAAAACTAAAAGACAACCTACAGAATGGGAGAAGATATTTGCAAATGACATATCAGATAAAGGGCTAGTTTCCAAGATCTATAAAGAACTTATTAAACTCAACACCAAAGAAACAAACAATCCAATCATGAAATGGGCAGGAGACATGAAGAGAAATCTCACAGAGGAAGACATGGACATGGCCAACATGCACATGAGAAAATGCTCCGCATCACTTGCCATCAGGGAAATACAAATCAAAACCACAATGAGATACCACCTCACACCAGTGAGAATGGGGAAAATTAACAAGGCAGGAAACCACAAATGTTGGAGAGGATGCGGAGAAAAGGGAACCCTCTTACACTGTTGGTGGGAATGTGAACTGGTGCAGCCACTCTGGAAAACTGTGTGGAGGTTCCTCAAAGAGTTAAAAATAGACCTGCCCTACGACCCAGCAATTGCACTGTTGGGGATTTACCCCAAAGATTCAGATGCAATGAAACGTCGGGACACCTGCACCCCGATGTTTCTAGCAGCAATGGCCACAATAGCCAAACTGTGGAAGGAGCCTCGGTGTCCATCGAAAGATGATGGATAAAGAAGATGTGGACTATGTATACAATGGAATATTCCTCAGCCATTAGAAACGACAAATACCCACCATTTGCTTCAACGTGGATGGAACTGGAGGGTATTATGCTGAGTGAAATAAGTCAATCGGAGAAGGACAAACAGTGTATGTTCTCATTCATTTGGGGAATATGAATAATAGTGAAAGGGAATATAAAGGAAGGGAAAAGAAATGTTGGGAAATATCAGGAAGGGAGACAGAACATAAAGACTCCTAACTCGGGGAAACGAACTAGGGGTGGTGGAAGGGGAGGAGGGTGGGTTTTGGAGGGGAATGGGTGACGGGCACTGAGGTGGACACTTGACGGGATGAGCACTGGGTGTTTTTCTGTATGTTGGTAAATTGAACACCAATAAAAATTAATTAAAAAATAAAATAAAATAAAATAAAATAAAGACCAATTTCCGGAGCCTTTTCTCGTGACCCTTGTTCCTGTTTAAGGAACTTACATTACAATGCCTTTCCTAGACAAAGACACAGGGACTCCAAAGTGAAGCGAAAATCTGGAAGTTCTTGACTGGCAGTCTACGTCACCTTCCCCTCACCTGCTTAATTACCCGCTTTTCCATCTAGAACAACCCAGCTCTATCACTGATTCCCCTTCGTTTTGAAAACTGGTCTGAGGGGTCACTGGATGCAACTCTTCTTTCTCACTCTCCCATGTGCCCTCTCTTTTTAAAGTCTGGGCCTTTGGAGAAAGGAGCTGAGATGACGGCAAAGCAGGAAAGCCCTAGGCTCCTCTCAGCCCATAGTCAGCAACCAGATAACTATTGGAGGGCATCGCTGAGAGGTAGCATTCACAGAGGCGCCTGTATAGGGACAAAGGAGCTGGCTGGCAGCCTTTCCCTCTCCCACCCCTCAGCATCCGTGCAGAGCCACCTGCTGAGGGCAGCCCAGCCCAATACTGGCTTCCTACCCGACTTGCTCCAAGTCCCACACCTTTGCACTCTGGTACAAATGTCCTTCTCGGTCAAGCTTGGCTCAGCTCAGTGTGATCACCCCTTCCCTCAAAGCCCTGGCCACACCATGTCTCCTGATCAGACCAGAGAGTTCTGCAAGGCTTCATTTCTAGCGGAAGTAGTAACAAGTCTCATGTAACAAGCCGACCAGAGCGCACCTAGCTCAAGCTGGCCACACTCTGGCCAAGAACCACCAATCCCCACTGCAGGCCAGGGGGGCCTCTGGAGGTGAATGGCCTGGAGGATAGAGCACCCAAAACCCAGCAGCAAAGTGCACGCAGCACACACTGGAGACACTTCCTCAAGCGCCAGGCCCTCGACACTACATAAGCTCATCTTCATAAGGCCATTACTCTCAGGGGGAGGAAACATAACAGCCTTTTCTAACATAGAGAAAAAGGGACTTAGATGAAATGCCAAGAAGAGGAATTCATCCCAAATGAAACAAGATAAGGCCATGGCTAGAGATCTAAGCAAAACAGATATAAGTAATATGCCTGACGGAAATTTAAAAACAATGATCATAAGGATACTCAGTGGGCTTGAGAAAAAAATGGAAGACTTCAGAGAGACCCTTACTGCAGAGATAAAAGGATCAGAAATGCAAAATAAAATAACTGAGATTGGAAACAAGCTTAATGCAATGAATTTAAAAAAATGCAATGAACACAAGGCTAGAAGAAGAAAAACAAATAAAAATCTATCTGAGGACTAATAACTGAAGAGTTCCCTAATCTGGGGAGGGAAACAGACATCCCGATCCGGGAGGCACAGAGAACTCCCATCAGAATCAATAAAAGCAGACCAACACCGAGACATAATGTAATTAAACTTGCAAAATATAGTGATAAAAGAATCCTTAAAAGCAGTAAAACAAAAGAAGTCCCTAACTTACAGGGGAGGACCCATCCGGCCACCTGCAGATCTCTCCTCAGGAACTTGACAAGCCAGAGAAGAGCGGCATGATGTACTCAAAAATCTGCGGCCAAGAATACTCCATCCAGCAAGTTATCTTTCAGAATAGGAGGGGAGATAAAGAGTTTCCCAAACAGAAACTAAAGGACTTTGTGACCATAAAACAAACCCTGCAAGAAATATTAAAGGGGATTCTTTGAGTGGAAAGGGAAAACCAAAAGTAACAAGGACGAGAAAGGAACAGAGAAAATCTCCAGAAACAATGACAAAGCAAGTAAGAAAACAGGACTAAATACATATTTATCAATAATTACTCTGAGGATAAATGGACTAAATACTCCAGTGAAAAAACTGAGGGTATCAGAATGGATTAAAAAACAAGAGCAGCCTGTATGCTGCCTGCAAGAGACTGATTTTAGGCCTAAAGACACCTGCATAGTCAGTGAGGGGAGGGGTGGGGCCTCGCTCACCTGGCCCCCCAGCTCACCTGGATACCTGTCAAACCATCCTCAACCCCTACGCCCTCGACCTGAGACTTCAAGAGAGGACAGCCCGATGCTACAGAGAGGGTTTGCACTTCTAACAAGGTAGGAAGGCGGGGAAAAAATAAAATAAAAAAGAACCAAGTGGGGGAGGGACCCCCAGGAGCCAGGCCAAGGTGGGTGGGGAGCCTCGGGACAGGGAAGCCCTGCCCTGGAGAAGCAGGAAAAAATCCACGGGACTCTTCCCTGATGGAAAAGTGCTCAGCAGGGAAGTCAGGCAGGGCCACAGGAGGGGCAGGGATGCCTCCATTCCCGGGGAGGGGCCCGGGGATGAGGGGGCCTCTGAGCGGGGGCAGGGGGTGGCACAGGACAGCGAGGACACTCCCCCGTCGGCACCCCCAAGCTGTGCAGGTCAGCACCCTGCACCCCTGGAGCACCTAGGCCAGTGTGGACTGGGAGCTACAGGTGGCTACTGGGGGAGCTGACTCCAGGGCTGGAGACCTGGTCACCGCCAGTGCTGTTGTCCCTCCTGGTGTCACCCTGTCCTCGGGAGGGGCGGGGCCCCCAGGGGAACAGGGGCCTCACGGGGTCAACAGCTCACCTGAGCCGGGCACCTGGTGGGGGCGGGGAATCCCCTGCAGGTGCACACACCTGAGTCAGCACAGCAGCCCCGCCCCCAGAGACCAGCTGGAAGGACAGGGGAGGAGCAAGGTCTCAACCAAGCAGCACTGGGAAGCTCCAGGTAGAGTCAAGGAATTTACAGTATATAGAACCAGAGGGTACCTCCCAACTGTGGAAGGAGCCTCAGTGTCCATCGAAAGATGATGGATAAAGAAGCTGTGGTCTATGTATACAATGGAATATTACTCAGCCATCAGAAATGACAAATACCCACCATTTGCTTCGACGTGGATGGAACTGGAGGGTATTATGCTGAGTGAAATAAGTCAATCGGAGAAGGACAAACATTATATGATCTCATTCATTTGGGGAATATAAAAAATAGTGGAAGGGAATAAAGGGGAAAGGAGAGAAAATGAATCGTAAATATCAGTTAGGGTGACAAACAATGAGACACTCCTAACTCTGGAAAATGAACAAGGGGTGGTGGAAGGGGAGGTGGACGGGGGGTTGGGGTGACTGGGTGATGGGCACTGAGGGGGGCACTTGACAGGATGAGCACTGGGTATTATACTATATGTTGGCAAATTGAACTCTAATTTTAAAAAAACATTAAAAAGTAAACAAAAGAATGAAATGCAAGGAAAAAATAATAATAATAAAAAAGTGAGGGGAATCCCAAGATCAAGCCCCATGACAGGCTCCCGGCTTAGCGAGGATTCTGCTTCTCCCTCTTCATCTGTCCCTCCTTGCTTGTGTTCTATCTCTTGCTCACTCTCTCTCTCAAATAAATAAATAAAATCTTAAGAAAGCTGAAGTAGCAATAATTATATCAAGTAAACTAGACTTTAAACCAAAGACTATAACAAGAGATGAAGAAGGGCAGTATATCATCATAAAGGGGAAAATCCAACAAGGAGATCTAACAATTGTAAATATTTATGCACCCAACATAGCACCCAAATATATAAACAATTAATGCCAAACATAAAGGATATTGATAATAATACAATGATAGTCGGGGACTTTAACACCTCACTTACATCAATGGACCATCTGAGCAGATAATCAACAAGGAAACAGTGGCTTTGAATGACACACTGGACCAGATGGACTTTATGGATAAATTCAGAACATTCCATCCTAAAGCAGCAGAATACATATTCTTTTCAAGTGCACATGGGATATTCTCCAGAATAGATCACATGTTAGGTCACAAACCAGACCTCAACCAGTACAAAATGATTGAGATCATACCATGCATGTTTTCTGCCTACAGTGCTATGAAATTTGAAGTCGACCACAAGAAAAAATCTGGAAAGACCACAAATATATGGAGGTTAAACAACATACTACTAAACAATGAATGGGTCAACCAGAAAAACCAAAGAAGAAATTTAAAAATACAGGGAAACAAATGAAAATGAAAACATGACAACATGCTGAAACCTTTGGGATGCAGCAAAATTTGTTCCAACAGGAAGGTTATAGCAATACATGCCTACCTCAAGAAGTAAGAAAAACTCAAATAAACAGCCTAACCTTATATCTAAAAGAGCTAGAAAAAGAACAAACAAAGCCTAAAGCCAGCAGAAGGAAAGAAATAATAAAAATTAGAGCAGAAATAAATGATATAGAAGCTAAGAAAACAATAGAACAGATCAATGTAACCAGGAGCTGGTCCTTTGAAAAAAATTAATAAAATTGATGAACCCCTAGTCAGACTTATCAAAAAGGAAAGAGGGCCCAAATAAATAGAATCACAAATGAGAGAGGAGAAATAGCTACACCACAGAAATACAACTAAGAGACTATTTTGTAAAACTATATGCCACAAATTGGACAATCTGGAAGAAATGGATAAACTCCTAGAAACATAGAAAATGTGAACAGACTGATAACTAGCAAAGAAATCAAATCAGTAATCAAAAATCTCCCAAAAAACCAGAGTCCAGGGCCAAATGGCTTCACAGGTGAATTCTGCCAAACATTTAAAGAGTTAATACCTATTCTTCTCAAACCGTTCCAAAATATAGAGATGGAAGGAAAACCTCCAAACTCATTGTACGAAGCCAGCATTATGCTGATACCACAACCAGACAGACTCCACTAAAAAAGAGAACTACAGGCCAACATCCCTGATGAACACAGATGCAAAAATTCTCAATAAAATACTAACAAACCAAATACAAAGTACATTAAAATAATCATTCACCATGATCAAGTGGAATTTACTTCTGGGCTCTAAGGGTGGTCCAATATTCGTAAATCAATCACCATGATGCACCACATTAATAAAAGAGAGGATGAGAACCACATGATCCTCTCCATAGATGCCGAGAGAAGCATTTGACAAATTAAAACATCCATTCATGATAAAAACCCTCAACAGAGTAGGGAGAGGGATCGTACAACATCATAAAATGGGAATTTAAACAGACACATGAGGGAATCCCTGGGTGGCTCAGCAGTTAAGCACCTGCCTTTGGCCCAGGGCGTGATCCTGGAGACCCTGGATCAAATCCCACATCAGGCTCCCTGCATGGAGCCTGCTTCTCTGCTTGTGTCTCTGCCTCTGACTCGTCTCTGTCTCTGTGTGTGTGTGTGTCATGAATAAATAAATAAAATCTTTTAAAAAAATAAACAGACACATGAAAAGATGCTCATCACCACTCATCCTCGGGGGAAATATAAATCAAAATTGCAAGGAAATATCACCTCATACTTGTCGGAATGGCTAAAATTAACAACACAGGGAACAACAAGTGTTGGCGAGGAAAGGGGAACCCTCTTAGATTGTTGGTGAGAATCCAAACTGTTGCAGCCACTCTGTAAAATAGTTTGGAGGTTCCTCAAAAAGTTAAAAAGAGAACTGCCCTACCATTCAGCAATTGCACTACTAGCTATTTACCCTAAGAATACAAAAATCCTCATTCGAAAGGATACAGGCACCCCAGTGTTTATAGCAGCCTTATCAACAATAGCCAAATTACGGAAAGAGCCAAACGTCTGTCAACTAATGAATGGATAAAGAAGTGGTGTATATATCCAATGGAATATTACTCATTCATAGAAAAGAACAAACTCTTACATTTGCAATAATGTGGGTGGAACTAAAGAATGTGATGCTGAGTGAAAGAAGTCAGCCGGAGAAAGACGAATATCATGACGTCACTCATATGTGGAATTTAAGAAACAAAAGATCATTGAGGGGAAAAAGAGAGACAGAGACAAACCAAGAAACTTAACTATAAAGAACAGACGGTTATCAGAGGAGAAGGGAATGGGGTGATGGGTAAAACAGGTGATAGGGATTAAGGAGCACCTTGTGATGAGCACCAGGTGTTGTGTGGAAGGGCTGAATCACTGAGTTGAACACTGGAAACTAATATTATCCTGTATGTTAACTAACTAGAATTTAAGATTTTTCTCTCATTTAATTAATTTGATTGTTTTTATCTCCATGCCCTATTCATTTTCCCCTCCCTGCCATACGTCAGCATTTTCAGCTATTTTTGTATATCTTTTCTATTTGAATGTTTTCTTGCAAGATGTGTATTGGTGTTTGAGGAATTTTTATCAGCGTGGGCGATATTTCTGACAAAGCACTATTTTTAATATCCAGCTATGTTGATGTATCTAGGTTTCATCTCTTGAGGGTAATCATGGTGTCTGATGTTACGTAATCACCACATTTCGCCTGTTACTTTTCCAAAGATTGGCACTCAGGTTCTCTCCAGCTCTCCATCACCACACACATGCTGCCATGAAAGTCCTCATACTAGAGCACTGCTTGCGTGACCTCACAACAGCATGGTCACTGGCTTCCCCCAGAGGGAACAGCCCAAAAGAGAGCAAAGTGCCACACGTCTCTTATGACCAGGCCTTGGAAATCATAAACATCATACAATGATATTGTATCGATTACACCAGTCAGTCCTATTCGGTGTGAGGGAAGAGTATTCACACATGAATACCAGGAGGCAGAGATTACTAGAGTTATCTCGGCAGCTAGCTACCACACGCGTTGGCCATAATACTCCTTTTTTTTCTCCAGATTTCTTGTTTTCCTAGTAGATACTAGGTAATTGCTCTATTCTTTTTTCTTTAAGATATATTTATTAATTTGAGAGAGAGAGAACACATGAGTGAGGGGGAGGAGGGGCAAAGAAAGAGAATCTTTCAAGCCGACTCCCCACTGAGCACAGAGCCCAGCTGGGGGGGTGATGATCAAAGTGGGGCTCAACGTGGGGCTCAATCCCACAATCCATGAGATTGCAATTGGAGCTGAAACCAAGAGTAGGATGCGCAATGGACTGAGCCACCCAGGTGCCCGTGATTATTGCTCTATTCTTTTCATGAGTGGATTGTCTGGAGATAACTCTGCACCCCGGAAGATGTCAATTACCTTCCTGTGCTTGTAAAAACTCTGAAGCCTTTAGTCTTCATATTCACATTGAGTTCTGTTGTAAGAATTGTTCAGTGGTTGTCAAATGCTGTGATAGATTTCTATCATGATAGATTGCCAGCACTTGGAGAAGAACTCCATTGTATTCAAGAACCTGAATTCCAATTAAGCCGTGGTATTTCTTGTTCACATAAGCCAACCTCAACTCATTTTCCTATTGTAAGTAGTGGGATCTGTTTCACCTGATTTCATTTTTTATATTTTTATATTTTTATTTTTAATGATTTTATTAATTTATTCATGAAAGACACAGAGAGGCAGAGACAAAGGCAGAGGGAGAACAGGCTCCATGCAGGAAGCCCAATGTGGGCCTCAATCCCAGGTCCCTGGAATCACACCCTGAGCCAAAGGCAGGTGCTCAACCACTGAGCCAGGCATCTCTCTTTCTTTCTTTTTTTTAAGATTTTATTAATTTATTCATGAAAGACACAGAGAGAGAGAGAGAGAGAGAGGCAGAGACATAGGCACAGGGAGAGGGAGAAGCAAGCTCTATGCAGGCAGCCCGATGTGGGACTTGATCCTGGGACTCCAGGATCACACCCTGAGCCGAAGGCAGATGCTCAACCGCTGAGCCACTCAAGCATCCCAACCTGATTTCATTTTTAAAATGTACTTGCGCATAACATGTTAGTAAGACACCTTGCCTTTTTAGAAGTTAAGAGAGGTATAGAAGAGAGAAGCATTCCTCTTTGACAGCTTTATTGCTGAGAGAAAGCTACCACAAATGCAGTGGTTTCTGAAAGCAATGTTTTTTTATGAACAAAATGGTCATTATAACAGCCCTGAAATGATACTATATGAAAAGCTTAAGGGAAAAGTATTCTTTTGGTTTCTGCTACTCTGGCCCTTGAGTTTTTTACACATGAAGACATAGATGCACATCAAATAAAATAGTAATGATCATAAATAATAGCAATACAATAGGGAGCCAAATATTCATTTTTCATTAGGAAAAAATAAAAAGAAAGACTGTAAATTTATCCCTGCCATTTTTTATTTATTGAGGCAAAAATGCTTTTCCCCACAAATGTTGCCATTACTATCCAAAGTGAGAAACAGATGAGTATGGAGGGTCCAAGGGGAAAGTAAAGTCACTCAGCCTCAAAGTTTCTCCCAACATGTTGGCCAGAAAATTAAATTATTAAACCTTACCCGAGTTTCTATAGTTACCACGATTGAAAACCTCAGTACAAAAGCAAACTATTTCAACGTAATCTTTTTCTTGGTTATTCCTTTTATTTTGAGGTGCCCAGAGTGAGAGTCTCAAAGAGCTCTCTTTTTCCTATCTAAAATAAACCACATGATGTACAGTTAACAACAACCTGTAGTGGGCAGCCCGGGTGGCTCAGCGGTTCAGTGCCACCTTCAGCCCACGTTATGATCCTGGAGACCTGGGATCGAGTCCTACATCAGGCTCCCTGCATGGAGCCTGCTTCTCCCTCTGCCTATTTCTGCCTCTCTCTCTCCTTGTGTGTCTCACATGAAAAAAAATAAATAAAATCTAAAAAAAAAAGAAAAAACAACAACCTCCTATAGAAACCTACCTCTGAGTGAGTATGGTACGCACTACTCAACCTGTGTCCAACTTGAGGCAGACACAAGCCCAGGGACCATTAATTTATCTCCTTCACAAATGGCACCAAAATCAGTAAACTTCAAGCAAGACTAAATAGATTTTTTTTTGTCTTGTTTGATCTCTCCAGAGATCTGTAGTTAAGAATGAAAATTTGTAGGAATTAAAGACAGATAATGTTAATTGAACATCCATTAGAGGCTAAGCTTCTGATTTTACTGTGGAGGGCAGGACTTGTAGTAAAGCACACATAAGTCAATAGTGAAAGTGCTGTGCAAATTGTAAAGGGTTCTGCAAACATAAAGCATGTGCCCGCAGCCAGAAATGGCTTGGGAATTGCTTCAGGATTATGGCTTTGGCCTTGGTAATTCCAGAGACCATGCACCAGACCCAAGTACCCTCCATTTTGTTTTTCTGGTAATATAGATCTCCTCAACTTGTTATAAGGAATCAGGACCAGGAGAAAACCGGGGCCTCAGATGATACGGAGTGTAAGCGTGGGTGTTCTCCCCACAGACCATGCTGCTACTTCAGTCACCACTTGAGGACATTCATTCTTTAGAGCATGCCTGGGATGCATAGCAGATATTGAGACACTGCAGGAGAGCAGTGTCATGCCATCAGATGGTTCACCTTCTCCAAAGAGCTAAAAACATTTCCAAGTATGATCCCAGAATAGTTCCTCATGGCAGATCAGAGCAGCTGCTATTTAGTCACATTTTATGGTACAGAGGAGTAAGAGATTAAATGACATGGACGAAGTCTAAACAACAGGTAAAGAGAAAGGGACAACCCCCCCCCCCCAAGTATTTAGAGCTGACCCTGTGAGGTTGAGGGAGTATGTCCAGCTAAAACAGCCTTATAAACTGTGCTGTGCTTCCTCTCACTCTCCCATGCCATCAGGCTGCAAATAAAGCCAACCATAGCCCGAGTTTAAATGCTTTGTTGACCTTTCCTGACCTTCTCAATCCCATTTACGAAAATCCTAATGATCTACTTGATTCTTGAGTGTTATCCTAAAAATATTTGGGGAATTTTAAAAACATATACAGTTTTAATTCTGTAGGAAAAATAGAAGTCTATTTACTAAAACAGTTCATGGACAAAGGCAGTATTGTTTAATAATTAAAATAATGGACTCTGGGGTCAAATCCTAGCTCTGTCAATATTTTACACACTATCTTTGGGCAAGTAACCCAATCATTTTAAATCTCAGTTTCTTTTACTACATAAATATTTATTGAGTGCTGACTTTATGTGAATCCCTGTGCTATGTTTGAAAGAGAGCATTATGGAAAACATGGTAAGAAAATCTGTAAGAAATTAACGATAGGATTATTGAGTGTCTTTGGAATTGACAATACAGTAAAAGATCTGGAGGGGATGGGATTTTTGAGATCCTAAAAAAAACAAAAAACACCCACTTATACAATTAAGGTCTTAATTTTATATTTCATCGCTGTCTGTCATCTATCGGTCCTTTGTTTACTCCCACCCAAACTACAGAGATTTTTCATTGTTATTTACTGTTAACTAGGATCATCTCATCATCCAGATGGGTAGCTCTTTTAACACCTTCACCTTTCAGTATCTTGAGCTCTACTCCAGTGCTTGTGAAGTTCACATTTACTCCACCTTAGTCTTCCCCACTGTGACTCATAGACATGGTCTGAAGTGATTTTCAGGATTTTAAACTATGTGTGTTTTTATAATTATTAATTCGTCAAATATTTAACAAGGGTCTACAATGTCAATGTCATGGGCGCTATCCTGAGTCCTGAGGATATTGTGGTGAACAATTTACCCCAGCTCTTGCTTGCAGTGGGAAAGGAGACAGATAACAAGGAAGCAAAAGATGAAGAAAAGAATTTCAGATGCTAGAAAGTCCTAAAAGAAAAATGATGGTGGTGTGCGGTGAATAATAAATTTGCTAGTCTTAGAAGAGAGAGTGTTATGTGAGGTAGGATGATTAAGGAAGGTGTCTCCAAGAAAGTGGCGTTTCAGAGAGATCTGAGTGGCGAAAGGAGTCAGCCACGTAAAAGCACAGATGGAAATGTTTTAGGCAGAAGAGATCGCAAGTGCAGATATGAGGCAGGGATGACTGGTGTGATGAAGGAACAGCAGAAGGCCAGCGTAACTGAAAGTGAGTGAGGAGATAGTGGGAAATGACATCAGAGTCCCAGCATGGGCCGGCTGGGTCAAATTTTTAAGTCTTGGTTAGGAGTTTCAATTTTATCCTAATTGTTAAGAATCCATCGGAGAATTCTAAGTGGGGTTGAGGTGAGAGGACTGAAACAATACATTTTTAGGATGTTATTTTGGCTAGTGTGGAGGAAAAGGAGGTATAGAATGGAGTTGACAATGATACTGGTCGTAATCGGTATTTTCCCAGTGGCAGATGGGACTGCACGATGAACTGGGATGCAGTTCATTTACTGGGGAGGTAACCCCAGAAAGCGCAAGTGCAAGAGAGGGACAAGTGAGGCAGGGAAGGGGAAGAACCACCATGAGAGCATTCGTGAGCAGGCTGCGGCCGTGAGCAGCAGGCTGAGTCCCACTTCACAGGCATCACATGCAACACAACTCTTGGAGCCTGAGAAAGCCCTTAGGCAAACAACACAGGCAACACAGGCGTTTGCACACACTCGAGAAGCTCTCGGTGTGTGCAACTGTCTCTCACAGCTTTGGGGGGAGTCAGAAGTAGGCTGTGATCGTCAACAGGGCCAGTGTCAACATGGCTAGTCGGTCCCCAGTTATTTGAACAAACCCTCATCCAGATGTGACTGTGAAGGTCTTTCTTGGTAGATGTGATTAAAGTTCATAACCAGTTGACTTTCAGGAAGGGAAATTATCCTGGGCACCCCGAGTGGGCCTGAGTCCACCAGGGGAAAGGCCTTAAGGGCAGAACTGACGCTTCCCTGGGGAAGACGGAATTCTGTCTGCAGAGAGGAGAGTTCACACCCAACAGTTCCAGCCCCCCACTCCTAGTGGCCTGCCTTCCAGAGCCCAGCCTTGCCTTGCCAGCCCCCACAAGTGCATAAGGTAATTCTTGGCAAAAAAAAAAAAAAAAATCCCTTAATATGTAATCTCCTACTGGTTTTGAACACTGATAAAAGAAGAAAGTACGTTGATCATTTTAACAGACAGCATTCCTTTAGTATAAGGATGGACTGAACTGTCACCGGAGGACGGAAAATCCTTTGTTTACTCCCACCCAAACTACAAAGGCCAGATCATGCTGATGCACCATAGAGAGGGCATCTGCAGGAAGCAGCTACTACCCCTGTCCTGGAAGAACAAAGGGAAGTTGGAGTTTTTTAAATCCAGAAGCTTGGAGAAGGGGACCCAGTAACCTGAGCCTCAGACCTCTGCTGGCGATAGTGTCTCTATGGGGCTTTGATATGATCCCCTTAATGTAGAGATGCAGTAATTTGTTTTTTGTTTTTTGGTTTTTTTTAGAGGGGATGTTCTGGCACATAGCAGATTATTGGATCTCTAAAAACTTTATAGGATTGTCCCCTGGATTTTGGCAGGGTTTTTCTCACACCATCTGGCTCACATGTGTCTTACCAACCACTGACTGCTCCCCAAGTTTGGTTAACTTGATGTGATCAACACAGTGGAGTCCTACTATGTTCTGCGGATGTCAAAATATTAACCCCCCGCTTTGGGCTGTATTTTATCAGAGAGCCAGAAAGTTAACGTAGCCGTGGGGCAAGAAAATGAACCCGTCCTGCTGTCCTTCTGATGTAAATGAAAACTGCTTGTCAACTTCTTACCTGCTGGGAATTGAAGAGTGTGTTCCTAATTCAATGGGTTACACGCATCCCTGTGTTTATAGAGCATTCGTTACAATAGCCAAATCATGGAAGCAGCCCAAGTGTCCATCCATGATGAATGGATAAGGAAGATGGGGTACATAAAGTAAAATTGTCCCTAAAGGCCACTTCCTGTATCTGGTTTTTCCCAGTAAATGAGGCCAGAAATTCTAAGACCTTCCACAAACATCTAGCCATCTAAAATGGAGAGGTGAATCCTTCTGCTTATACAAACAAGCTAGTTATTAGAGGGTGGCCGGGGTATGCTACTCTTAGGATTTCAGTGTTCTCAGGATTTCAAACTGAGATATCAGTGCTCTTGGCTTGAAAAATCTGAGATCAAATGCTTACTGGGTAAGTGTTATTCACCTAGTAAAAAAAAAAAAACTGGATAATGTTGGCCATATTTTGCCTTTCTGATATTTCCTCGGGAATCTGCAAGTACCTCCCCTTTTCCCTCCTCTAATAAGACCATTTAGGTGTGTGTTAAGCAACTACAGAATACTAAATAAACAGTTTGGCCAAAATGGAAAAAAGTAACCTATATCTATATCTTTATAATGGACTATAACTCAGCTGTAAAAAAAGAGTAGAATCTTGCCATTTGCAACAACATGGATGGAACTAGAGATCATGATGCTAAGTGAATTAAGTCAGAGAAAGACAAATACTGGATGATCCCACTCATATGTGGAATTTAAGAAACAAAACAGATGAGCAAAGGAAAAAAAGAGAGAGAGAGAAACCAAGACACAGGCTCTTAACCATAGAGAGCAAGCTGATGGTCACCAGAGGGGAGGTGGCGGGGGCAGGGGGGAAATAGGTGATGGGGATTAAGGAGGGCACTTGTGATGAGCACCAAGTGGTGTATGGAAGTGCTGAATCACCATATTGTACACTTGAAACTAATATAACACAGTATGTGAACTAACTGGAATTAAAATAAAAACTTAAAAAAAGAGAGAAGAATGTGTTCACCAGATCAATAGCTGTAACCAAGTGGCAGAGGCTGCGTTGATCCGATCCAGTAAATGCGCCGTAGCTGGCCGAGCAGCTTGACTGGGAGCACCACTTAACTAAGCTTACTGAGAACCACTGTTAGCCACCAGGGTCTGTACTTTTCGTTTGGTTTGGGGTTTTTGTTTGGGTTTCTGGGGGTTTTTTAGATGTGAGATGAAAAATACAGTATAGTACACGAAACCCACAAATATTGATAAATATTTACATATATATACACCCATGAAGCCAATACCCAGCTCATGATATGGAACATTTCCAGCCCTTTCCCCCTTACCACTCCTCACTCATCCCCTTGCTCATAACTATACTGACTTTTATCACTATTGATTAGTTTTCCTGTTCTTGAACTTCATGTAACTTGTGGGGCTTCTTTTGCTGGCGTAGTGTCTGTGAGATTCATCTGTACTGTGGCAGGTAGCAGTAGTTCTTTTTTTTTTTATTGCTCTGCGGTTTTCCACTGTATAAATAAACTGAACTTTATCCATTCTTCTGTTAATGCATTTTGGGGTTGTTGACATCTTGGAGCTATTATTAATAAAACCTCTATGAACGTTCTTGTATTTAAACAGCATATGTGAACTATACCATGATCAGACAGTGGTTGGCACTCCAGGCTTCCCTGTGTGGGCCTGAGCTGGGTCCTGTGACTAAGCAGCAGAGCAACATGGTGCTGAAGGTAAGCAGGTGCGTGGGAACCATCCACCATGGTCTTGGGTGGATGTGGAAGTGGAGCAAGGGGATATCGGATGTGACATCAACAGCATTGCTGCCCTGCTCCATAGGGGCATTTTGAGATTTAAGTGGGGTAATGTATACAGGACACATAGAAATAAGGATTAACTCAATACAAGGTGGTGGTTTTTCTTATTATACTAAATTTATGACCTGAGACTTTTAAAGCAGCTGGCCTTGGGTAGGTGCAATAGTTATTTAGAAAGAGCCTTCTGAACTTACACCACATCTGCCATCCTATTCCATCACCTTTCGCTTGTGCTGTGAAGCCTTCCTCTTCAAAAGAGAGTCCACAGATCAACAGCTTCAGCATCAATTAGGAAATTAGGAAGATGCAGAAATTTAGGATCTTTATTCCCACTGATCCGTTTCTACATTTTAACCAGCCCCTGGGTGATTTTATGGACACTGCATTTTGATAAGCACAAGCTTAGGGCAGCACATTGGAATCACTTGGAAAGTTTGAAAACTTATATGTTTAAGACTTAGTGAACAAGTGAGCTCTTTCTGTCGCAGAATGCCTTTTAACATCTCATGAAATCCACCTTAGGAAATGCCAGGTTTTGCTTAAAAATCAACTTTAAGAAATAGGTATTTCAAAAAGAAGAATGTGACTAGAGCTTACCTCGGTGGTAGTCTTCTTTCCTCTGTTCTTCTTTATGCTCTTCTTTCTTTCCAAAGTTTTTATAACACTTTGAGAATCAAAATTAAAGGACTTGGTAATTATGTTAGATGATAGAAATATTTTTCAGAGCGGCATGTGATGTATTTAAGAATGAAGTATGGGAGTGCCTGGGGGGCTCAGTGGGTAAGCATACAACTCTTGATTTGGGCTCAGGTCATGATGTCAGGGCAGTGAATTGGAGCCCCATGTGGGGCTCCACGCTGGGCATAGAGTCTGCTTGGGAATCTCTCTCGCCTTCTCCCTCTGCCCTTCCTCCCCAGCCCCGCTCACACAGGTATGTGTGTATGCACTCTCTTATTAAAAAAAAAAAAGAATGAAGTATTGTGTACTTTCAAAAGATACAGTAAAATATGTGAATCTATAGAAAAAAATAAAGAGCAGAATGTAAGCAATTGTTGAACCTAGGTGGAGAGTATATGAGGACTAATGCTTCTTCAACTTTCCATATGTTTGAAAACATTCATAATAAAAAGTTGGGGAGATAAAAAGTAAAAGATTCATTTTGGAATAACATGACCATCATGTAAAATGTATACAAGTACCTTATCTAAGTATATAACCCAGACGAAATTGTATGAAGCCTCACATAGACTAAGGTTCCCTTTGGGAATGAAACTGAGATCAGAGAGATTTTAACCTTGTCTCTAATGGATCAAACTTTTCAAGAGTACCTTTGCATATTACATTTATAAGAAACAAATTTTCATGGGCAAATGGTGTTCAAGATATATGGTATCAGAACCAGGCAAGTCCACGTCCTACTATCATCCGAGTAACACCTCAAGTCTAAAATTCCGTTAGGTCCTATGGCCAACACTTAAAAGGAGTACCTTTTGGTACAGACTTGGATCATGCAAGAGACTTAGGTTGCATGATCCAATGGAAGACAATCCAATCATGCTTTAGGCTAAAAAGAATAAAATCCTACTGTCAGAATATTGGAGCTTTCAGCCATGTAAGAGGCCATAGTCTTTTTTTCTGAGTTTAAGGAACAGGCATGACCTATTTTGTGCCTGTTTGCTACCAAATGCTTTTATGTGTGGGACAATTCCATCTGAGATTCCTTTAGCTCTAACACACTACCCCGTAGAAAAGGTTGTAGAGGAAACCTATGGCTTTCACAAACTCCAGTCATGGGAAGCTCGCAATACCCACCACCCCAGAACCTACACGAAAGACCAAGCTGCTATAAGGTAATACACCACCTAATTTTAATGAATGTTTAAAAAAAAACATTATTATTGAATCCAGGTAATCTCTGAAAAGGAAAAAGAGTGCCTTGCTTTTTTCTCCCATTTTGTTCTGGCATCTACTTTCTCCTCTCCCCCATTTATTCAGGATATATGTGAAATCTCAAAGTTTCTATTACTTTTATTCATAATTTCTCATTTAAAATTCTATGCTTTCATTCTTTTTAGCCTATGATGCAGCTATTTCAGTGGCCTTTATGACGGCAATTATTAGGAGTTTGGGGGTTGGCATTAAAGATTCTTGTCTATCGGGCACTGAGGGGGACACTTGACGGGATGAGCACTGGGTGTTATTCTGTATGTTGGTAAATTGAACACCCATAAAAAAAATAATTTAAAAAAATAAAAAATAAAATAAAGAAAAAAGATTAAAAAAAAAGATTCTTGTCTATGCCGGAATTTATCCAATTTGAATAATGGAGCTGCAAGGAAAAGGCTAACAAGGGTTTTTCCAGGGGTGATCATGATGTGAAATGTGCAATACACTCAAATTATAAAGATCCCAGTAAAAATACACAGTTAACATAAAGTTACTGTCCAAACCGCTTACGTATTACTTTTTATGAGTCAAACTAAAGCGATGCCCAAATCTGCACTTGACAACGTACTCAGAGGTCCACTGTCAGTTGCTATTAGGAAGATCCCTCCCTCTACCTAGAGCCATTTATGAAACCCATAAAGCTGAGACCATCCAGAAAATCTGGGACAGGCCTCTCTTCTTGAGGACTTTGTAGCTGCTCTTGTTATGTGGCCTATCTAGCTTTCCTGTTCCACTAGACAGGTAACTATTGGCCCTTCTTCCAAACCCAGGCAAGAGGATTTTTTTTTTTTAAGGCAAGAGGATTTTTTATTGCATCTCCCAATGCTGTTGTGGTAGGTTGTTACAGTAATGACCCCTAATGAATCCCATCTCCCTCTATTTATGCCCTAGCATAGTTCCATCTCACATTGGCTCAAGATTTTGCCAGATGATTTGCTTTGGCCAAGAGGATATTAGAAAACATTACACAAGCTTGAAAATAACCTCCACACTAGGGCTTTTTTCTCTCTTGCTACTGTCGGGCTGCTGTGTGAAGAAGCCCAGGTCATTCTACTGGAGGATGAGACCACATAGAGCCACATCAAGCGGTCCCAGCTGAGACCTCCTAGGCTAATGTGCTCCCAGCCAATTGCCAACTGTCTGTAATCACATGACTGACCTCAGGTGTAATCAGCAGAACTGCCCAAGTAGGGGCACCTGGCTGGCCCAGACGATTAAGCATCTGACTCTTCATTTTGGCTCAGGTCGTGATCTCAGGGTCCTGGTATCCAGCCCTATGTCAAGCCCGACATCAGGCTCCATGTTCAGAGGGAGTTCTCTGGAGATTCTCTCTTTCCATCTCCCTCTGCCCTTCCCCCAACAATCAATCAATCAATCAATCTTAAAAAAAAAAAAAAAAAAAAAGAACTGCCAAGCTAAACCCAGCCCAAGTTACTAGCCCATGGAATCATGAGGAAACAAAAGTTTTTTTAAAATGTTTTTTAAGCAACTCTGTTTTGAGATGAATTGTATAACAATGGTTTGTAGGAAAGCCCCTGGATCCCAAATCTCGTATGTTCACATCCTGCACAGTCCCCTCCCCTTAAGCGTGGACGGGACCTGTGACTTGCTTCTAGCCAATAGAATATGGCAAAGGTGAAGGGATTTTGCAGATATAAATAAGGCCTGTCGATTCTGAGTTAATCAAAAGAGAGATTATCCTTGGTGACCCTGACTTAATCAAGTGGAAGGCCTAAAAGAGGAACTGGGTCCTCTCTGAGACCAGTGACTCTTTCTCTATTATTAAAGAAGCAAGCCATCAAGAGTTCTGTGGATGCAAGGAAATGAGTTCTGCCAACAACCTGAATGACTCTGGAAACATATTTTCCCCTAGACAAGCCTTTGTATGAAAATGTAGCCCAGCTGACACCTTGATTATAGCCTTGTGCGACCCCGAGCAGAGGACCGGCTGAGCCATACCCAGACTCCTAACCCAGAGAAACTGTGAGATAATAAATGTGTCCTGATTTAAGCCACTAAATTTGTAGTTATTTGTCATGTAGCAGTAGAAAACTAATACAATCTGTTACTTGGCAATGTCTGCCCCATATAGGCACATGGCCAGGTAGCCTCTTCCTTGGCATTCAAGTGCTAACCCTTTAAAAACTGTCACCTTCTAGAGCATAAATCCAGTGCCTGGCCCAGTATTAATACTGAAAGCCTTTTGTCCTGGGAAATCCCTCAGTCTAAAGCAAACGGAGGGCCTGTCACCCCTATAGCGCGGTAGGTCACCACCATGCGCAGATAGCCACCTATGTCTTTCCTCTCCTCAAGAGGAGCTGAAGCTCTTTTTTCCTAAGGATCATGCCTCATCTCCTCTTAAGCTTCTATCTTCAGCTCTCAGTGAGACATTGACTTAATCCCCTTCAAGGGGACAGCGAGCAGTCATTTCCTGGCAGGAAAGTAAAGTGGTGGGGGCATGCAGAGGTAGGCTCAGACATTTTGAAGTACAAAACTTCCTGGTTGGCAGAGGAAGAAAGACCTTTCTCTAGAGAGTTCTAAACAGCCAAAAAGCTGGGATGTACTAGGTGATTTTTTTTTTTTTTGTCTTCATTTCTTTCTTCATAACTCATTCAGATAGAAGTAAGAATTCAGGAAAGAAAGCCAGCATAGGAAGGGCTCTCATGGCTACCCGTGATTGCCAGGCTCAGACCAGCACAACTTCTCCTGTCTCATTCTCACTGAGCCTGGCTCCAAAGTAGCCTGGAGCCCTAGTCAGCCCAGTAGGACCTATCCAATCCCCCAGCCATGTAGTGGGGCCCAGAGCATCTCTACAGGTCCTGAGCCCACCTGCTGTTCCAGTGTGTTCCAGTCATTCATTCCAGTCTGGTTCTGACCATATCGCCTCTTACTGACTGATGCTTAGGACCGGCCTTTGCCTTATCACCTTTGCCGTCCACCTCAACCTCGTACCCGACTCAGGCTTCTGGAATTCCAGCCTGGAATCTGAGCCCTAGTCCTCCATTTATCCAAGATGGAGTTAAGATACATGAAATAGCAAATTTGGAAATGCTGGCCTCCCAGGCAATTGGGAATAAAGTTCCAACCCAGACGTGGCCCCAAGTTTTGTTCAAATCCCTGTGTCCCATCAACTCTATCAGGGATGCTCTCGGCTGCCAGCATGGCCCTGACACCTGCTCCCCTCTTAACCTTAAGCCAGAAGTTTCTGCCCCCTCTGAGGGTACCCCAGGGTTATTCTACATGGCTGACAAATGATAATTCATGCTGCACAAAACCAGCTGGATTTGGAGAGAGAGGACTGCAAGTAGAAAAACAGAAAACTGACAAGTCTGTCATTTGGGGAGGGAGGGTGTGCAAAGAGGACTGTCTTCAGAGTGGGCTGCCTGAGGTAGGATTATCTAAATAAAAATCCAAGGACTCTTGTTCCCGCAACCTATGCTGGATAAACCTGCATGGAAACTGTTTTGTAGGTTCTCCAATGGTCCAACCAACAATTTTTGACATAGGATATGCTCAGATTTCTGTAGAAAATTTAACTTTCTATTACCCATACAGGAAAAAAATGTAAAGAGGAAGTTCTGATAGTTCTCAGATTAATATCCTCTCAGTTCCTCTTTCAACTAACCCTATAAAATAGCCATTTATATCAGTAACCCATTGTCACAATAATGCTGTTTGACGGCTTTAAAGTCCTGCGACTTTAAACAGTGATTAGTTACTCGTGCTCCTGCATCTGTGGGGTGGCTCAGGGGTGGCTAATCTAGGCTGAGCGCACGTCCAGATCTGCTTCATGTGTCTCTCCTCCTCCTCCTTAGCCCATTGGGCTGACCACAGCATTTTCTCCTCCGGACAATGCCAGAGGCACAATAGGGCAACCGAATGCACAAATGCCTCCTGAAGGCTAAGTGGAAGTGGCACGTGGTCACTCTGCCCGCAGTTCCTTGGCCACAGTCCATCAGCCACAGCAAGTCTTGTGTTTAAACCCGACACCCATCCATGCCTTTAATGAAAATCGCAAAGTCACAGGGCAAAGGATGTGGCTACAAGGCGACAAAAAGTGGTGCCCGTAAGTCAATGTACCAAAATATCTGATAGGATTGCTGGCCCACATAGCTGTGTCCCACCAAGTCAGTTGTGTCTGGGGTTTCCCTAAGGAGGCCTCTAGCATGTCTGTATTTGTTTCTGCACCTGACTGACCCGCATGCTTCTGGTGTCAGATAAGCACATCCCATGACTTTTCCTCCTCAGGGTCTGGCTTCCTCAACAGAATGATTTCTGGAACTCATGGTGACTTTTGCCTCTTAAACTTACACACTGGTGAATATAAAGGTGTGTGTGGCTCGACGTGAGGCTCAGCGTGGGGCTCCATCCCAGGACCTTGAGATCATGACCCACGCGAGCCAAAGGCAGACGCCTACCCAACAGAGCCCTTCACTTTGTCATTTTAGAGATACTGGTTTTGTTGAGTCTTTGACATATTTCCTGCTATAGAATATGTATTTCATTCCTTTGTTTCCTCGGAGACTTAGTATGGCTCTGGCCGTGTTTTCCTAACTACAAATCAGGTGCACAAGCTGACAAGGAGAAGGACAGCAGAAAGGACTATTTAAAACTGGCAATTACTGCCTTTGACATATTGCCTATTACTGAGAATTCGTATTCTTCATATTTCCCCTCACAGGGTATTAAATTTTGATTAAACCCAAGAACCTCTGACTGGCTGCCATAAATAGAGAAAACTCTGTGGAGTCTCAGGCAATGTTTTTATATGCAAAATGAGTTGCTAACTTATCATGCTAATTGTTCTGGTGTTTATCCCCCGAAGTCCTAAGCACTCCCTTCAGAATTCCACTACATCTTCCTACCAGCTTATGGCATTCTGGGTGATAAGCAACATTTTTTAATAAGGTTCCACTTCCACGAACTTTGTATCACTTCTAAAAGAAATTTATACCTCTGTCTGCCTGGATCTCAAGCTAGAAACACCCAATGAAAGCACGTAAAATGTTCTCTGGAATAAACAGAGGTCAACGTCATTCTTTCAGGGTATCCAGGGCACAGTCCAACCCTACAAAAATAACATCAGAACTCACTGTGTGCCAGGCCCTGTGCTAAGTGCTTTATATACACCATCAGAGTGAGTCCTTGTCTGGGCCCTGGAAGGTAGATGCTATTGCCTTCCAAGATGCTGATGAGAATATTGGCCAACCAAGACCTTAAACATATTGGCAGACCTGAATTTAGACTTCAGCTTCATCTGACCTCATAGTTTATTTTTAACTCTTGAAAGGAGCCCTTGACATAATTTTCATGATGAGAGGAATATAACGGAGCCCCCAACCTCAGATGTGTTAACAAAGTCTGTATCTGCTACATATTCCATTGAGGGATGCCTGGCTGGCTTAGTCAGTAGAGCATACAACTCATAGTCTTGGGGTTGTGAGTTCAAGCCCCATGTTGGGTATAGAGATTGTTTCAACAACAAAATAATAACAAAAATTGTCTTTGAATCCTGTTAATCCATTAAAGCACACCCTCAATTATTTCCCCACATGTTGCTTTTGCAAGAGTATAATACCAAGAGCCCCTTGGTTCCTGGGTATGTGTGTGTGTGTGTGTGTGTGTGTGTATAGATATATACACACACACACACACATATATAAAACATAGGACCCAGATGTCTTTCTCTTGGGCATCTCCAGATAGTTTATCCTAATTCCCCCCCCCATACATATAACTTATGTAATCAGTCTCATTCTATACATTTTATTCATTGCCCTCTTAAGTAATGAAAGATTCTTGCTTAAAAAGATGGACTTTCACATGGATATTCTTCATAATAGCAAAAAACTGGAAACAAGCCAAATATCCATCAACTGGTTAATGGACAAGTAAAATGATAGACTAATACTAATAAATGCTGAGCCTGGATAAACCTCAACAACATGGGTGGAAGAAGCCAGCAGCAAGAGAGCACATGTTGTATCACTCCATTCATGTGGAATACCCAGGAATGAAAAATCTATGGAGACCAGAAGCAGAGTGAGGATCACCTGGGCCGGGGGCAGGAAGGAGTATGCAATGTGAAAGAGGCTGGAGGGATTTTGCTGTGCTAATGAAAATGTCCTGAATCTGCATTATGGCGATGGCTGCACAACTCAGTCAATTTACTAAAAATTATTGACCTGTATATTTAACACTAGTGAATTTCACAGTATGTAAATGACACTTAAATAGCATTGTTAAAAAAAAAATTAACTCATGGAGACCACACCATCACATGAAAAATTGGTCAAATTCTTTGTACAGTAAGCTGCTGAGACCTGAATTCCCTGATCTATACCGTGAAGATAGGAATTCCCACCTCAAGGAAAATTATCTGAATAGCAAATGAGATCTTAAAAAGCGAGTACCTTGAAAACTGGAGAATGGTTAATAGAGCAGAGTCCTCTGACTCAGCAGTGGGCAGAAATTATTTCATTCTTTCCTCTAGGTGGTGCTAGAATCTAAACATGAGACGGGCCCTGATCGGAGCCAAAGCTTGGTGCAAAATTACCCTTCCCTTTGAGACTACATCCCTCAAGGGGATTTTTAGTCCAATTGTCCTTGAGTCCAGAGCCACCTTCTGACTTAATCTTAGCCTAACAGAAATGCAACGTCAATACCGGCGTCCTAACCACCCACAGATGTCAGTTCCATGTTGTATGCCTCCCCCTTTGTCCTGTCCAATTATTTCTGTGACTGATCCCCATTCGTCTTCCCCTTTACATTTTCATGGAACTTTCCTTTTCATCATAGCAGCACACGCCTATTCGATTGCATCTCTCAGTACTTTAAGACCTAATTGAGAATTCATCAAACCATTTGTAAAATGTCTCAAGAATAAACCCACCCCTAGCAGACATGGCCACAGCAATGAGGAAGCACAACTCAAGAGCCCCTGCTCACGGCATGTGTTGGTAACAGGAAGGGCTGATAGGCTGTTACTTTGCTGCATGCTATGCAGCCTTATATATGAGAAAATTTTTGCTTTGATAGTGGTAAGGTGAGCTTCTGTATCATGTTCAGGACTTCAGTCTGAGTCCAACCTCTCATCTCTCTTAAAAAAAAAAAAGATGATTTTATAGATAATCTTTTCGCTTTTCATATGATGGTTTCTAAAAGCACTCGGTACAAGTAAGAGAGCCAAGAACTCACAGCCTAAGACACTGTGCAGGAAGGACACATGGTGTCATTGTACGCGCCCCCAAGCCCCTACCCAGCCACTTTAGTCAGTTCCAATGGATGCAAGGCTGGTCCTTTAAGGAGCTATGAAAGCTGAAGCTTGTGCCCCATGATGTGTCTTGCAAAAGGAAGAATACAGAAGAAGCACGAGAACATGCACACAGGGGTTGTGCAAACAGGTAGCTCATTACCAAGAACTCGTCACTGGTGAACATACTTTCCCACAAGGGGAAGAGTTTGAAAAATAGCTCTTGCCTCTTGGAGCCCTCTCTTTGGTAGAAACAAATCCGCTTTTAAAATACAATACCATGAAAGCTTTAAAAAGTGGTATTTAAGCAGCATGGAAATAGCCTACGAGAAATTAATGCAAAATCAATTCAGGCACACAATTTACATCTGCTGCGTTACCCAGAATGGCTCTCTTCTATAACTGGAAATCTATGGACCTAATTCTGGGATGACTGGAAGGAGTTTTATGTCTTCTGGGATGTAGCTGTGCAATCTGTCACTGGGAGGGAAAATCTGCAACCCTTTAAGGGCAGCAGAACCTGGGGCCCTATTGTTAGAAAATTCACATTTAAAATTAGCACTCTATGCAATGAGTGCTGTTCGCGGGTCTAAGCCTTTAAAGCTCCACCCTCTGCCTCAACCTACAGTCTTTCCACACCCAGCGGGCTTTGTCTTTCCTAAATATAGTTCATAGCAAACAATGAGCCGCTCCTGCTTTGAAGGTTGACAGTAAATGCCCAGAAGAGACACAGCCCAGTGCATCGCATCGCTGGAGCTGGGAATCCAGCTTCTCCCTGAATCCTGGGCCAGCTGAAGGCCTTCCCTTCCAGTTTTCCCACCCGCCAGTGGGCGTGATGCTGATTTCTTTCAACAAACCCATTGTAGGTTAATGACGCACAAAGCGTGTTCAGAGTTCCAAGTTTTGAAATGCATTGGACCGAAAGAGACTGCGAAAGAGCATCACGGGGGCGGGAGGAGTGTGGGAAACAGGGTGGTCTCAGAAAGTAGCTAGGGTTGCAAGAAAACGGAGTTTCCAGGAAGAGGAAGTTGGTAAGTGTGTCAAATGCCACAGCCAAGAGGCCCCAGAGGAGGACCCCTGTTCACCTTGGGCTGCGTTTCGAGAATGCAGGAGGGGAAGCCCAGAGTGGAGGGGTGAAGATGAGAGGAAGTAGGTGGTGGCTGCTGCCATCCCCTGGGAGGGGAAGAGGAGGGCTATTGCCACCCGGAGGCGCTGAGCACCAGACACCTTTGTTTTCCTACTACGAAGATTTTTTATGACCTCGCGTGTCTCTATCCAGTGCTGAAATCAAGGCCGGGAATTCTAATCTTGCCAAGAGAAGGCACCTTCCTTCTCTGAGTGGCTCAGAGTAGGGTTTCCAGAAATATCTGTGGAAGCCAGCAAGGCTGCACTCTGAGAACCGCCCTAGGCGATGCAGCTTGTATTGAAAGCAGACATCCTGTTTAACCGCCACGAGAATATTCCGCTCTTTTGTTGCATGAAGTTTTTGCCCTACTTGGTTGTGTGACTTGGGCCAAGGAACTGACCTTGTCTGGACCTCAGTTCTTCACGTATGAAAGTCTAAAGCACGTGGCTCATGCATAAGAGCACGTGGCTCGGAGTAAGCAGATTATACCATCTGCCATTGTTGCTATAACTAATATAGATATATATTCATTATAACGAATATATATATTCGATCATTATAACGAATATATATAACAATGTAATGTAATATATTGTAATACATACATTGTATATGTAACAATGTAATTTTATAATATTATATACAATATTATTATAATGTAATATTAATATAATGTAATGTTACAATATTATATACAATATTATTATGATGAATATATGTATAACAATGTAATGTTATATTGTAACAAATAGTTACATATCATTATAATAATAGTTTTATATATATATAAAGAAAAAATATATATAACTATATATACAGTTAAAAATATATATTATATATATAAAAATATATATAAATATATATACATTTCATTATAATAATAGTTTTATATATATATAAAGAAAAAAATATATATAACTATTACTATAATGAAATGTAACTATTTGTCATCCTGGAAGCAAGGAGAGGCATGAAACATCTGCACTACACATCCAAATAACTCAGAGTGTTTTCCCACCAGGAGAAAGTCGTGAAAAATAGCTGGTGCCTTCTACAGTCTTCCTTTTGGTAGGAACACGATGGCTTTTAAAACACAATCCCATAGAAGTTCTTTTGAAAAACACCAAGTACAGTTCCAAAAGAGGTCTTCAAAAATAAAAAAAAAAAAAAAAGAAAGAAAAATCATCACCAAGAACAAACCCTAACGTAAACTATGGCCTTTGGGTAATAATGATGTGACGAGGTAGGTTCGTCAGTGAAAACAAACGCACCCCTCTGGTGGGGGAAGCCGGTAATGGGGGAGGCTGTACCTGTGTGGAGGCAGGGGTAGCTGAGAAATCTCTGCACCTTCTACTCAGTCTTGCTATGAAGCTAAAACGGTTCTAAAAGGAGTTGCCTTAAAAGCAAGTGTAGACGAAAAGCACAGCTTAGGGAACGTAGTCAAGAATACCGTAATAACGTTACAAGGTGACAAATGGTGACTCTGCTTATCTATAGAATTGTCAAATCCCTATGCTTTACACCAAAAACTAATGTAACACCGTATGTCAAACTATATTTCAATCATGAAAAAAAAAATTTAAAGTCTGGCAGCAATGCCCTAATGGTGTCTATGAAAGAAAGCAAGCCAAGCACTGGCCAGGAGCGTGGCAGCGCAGCCTGGGGGTCCTGGGAGGCCGGGCCCAGGCAATGCCTGATACTCTTGTCCATGTCTGTGATGAAGTGAACTTTGGGGTTTCTTAGAAAACACACTAAAATGAGACAGAATGGCAACCCTACAGGAGTGGGCGTTGTCAATGGCAGAGAGGCAGAGATGCCAAGGGGTTAGGAATTGGGCAGGTCTGGTTTGAAATCTCGGTCTCTTCACTTAGTGTGTGACCTTGGGCAAGTTACCTAACTTCTGACCCTCATCTCATCATCTGTCAAATCACATAACAGGGCCCGGCCGAAAGGGCTGATGTCAAGTTTGGGGGAGATGATGCATGTGAGGCATTTTATAGCATTTGGTACACAATGGTTTATTTTTCTTTTTAATTTAAATCAGGGAATCTAGCTCTTAACCATTCTCTGCTTTTATCCTTCATAGGAAAGAAAAAATCTAAATGCTACTACCAGTTCCTGATGTTCCATTCGCTTCTAGGTAGAGTGGAAATTTCCTTCCTTTTTCTCACAAAGATCCAGGATTGAAGTGGGCAGGGGTTAGTTAGTGATAAAACTGTTTTCCTTCATTCTAAAGGTCAGAGCCCAAGTTCATGTTTCTCTTACTGGTTTCTCTCTGACTCATCTTCGTGCTCAAAGCAAATTACCCATTTCCAGTCTTATTTTTCTTTATCTGAAAAATGGGCTTTATGGATTAATTTTCCTTCCCCGCCTTGCAACTCAACCTTACGGTTTAGAGACATTCTCTAAAATGCCTTCAAATGCTTTGCTTCCAATTTCATCCTACAGCAGCTATTTTAGATTCCTTTCCAGCAATAGGGAGGAGGTGGTCTCGGTGCAGAACAATACCACTTGGGGGAGTGTCTCTCCAGTGGTCTCAGTGGAGAACCATTCGGTAAAGTAGTGGTTCTGTACTCGGGGTGATCTTCGCCCCCCCCCCCACCCCGGGGGCCACTTGGCAATGTCTGGAAATGTTTTTGGTTGTTACAAGTTGGGCAGGAGGTGCCACTGGGATCTAGTGGGTAGAGAGGCAAGGGACACTGTGAAACGTCCTACAATGCACAGGACAGCTCTGTACAACGAAGAGAGCTGTGGCCCCAATTGCCAGTGGTGCCAAGGCCTAGAACCTCTGCTGTAAATGATCTCCGCATGTTAATTTTTCTCATTACCTTTTCTTTTTCCTTTCACGTTGCTGTTCTTTCTTGGCCCATTCATTCCCCTTCCCCTAAGCAAACCCACCTTCCTTCTGTCCTATTCATCCTTCTATTCCTTCCCCCTCTTACCATCAAATCTTTTCTCATTCTTTCTTTCTATTGTCTGCTCCATCACCATGTAGTGTTTCACGATCCTCCAAAGTTCCCTTGAAAAATATACATGAAGTTGCTTTCCCAGCCGGGTCACAAGTAACCACGTACGCCCTTGGGCTGGTCAAGTCACAACTCCGGGCCTCAACTTCCTTCCTGAGTAACCTTTAAAGCGCAAATCTGTGATTGGTAACTGTCTTGGCAATTCAAATGCCTAACAATCTTACAAGAAAAATCTTAGTGTGAGAGAGAGAGCTGACAAAAAAAGATTAAGAGTTTAGCGCTATATAATGATGAAAAACTTGCTGCAGTTGTGTGAATGTGTGGAAATTCAATCCTGCCAAGGTAATGAGGGGAGAGGTAAAATCTATGCGTGGCTAACTTTCAGAGAAATCTATGGGAAACTTAACTAAGTTAAAAAGATATTGATTACAAATAATAATAAAAAGCTGGAAAAGCAATATAAACAGCCAACAAATTGGGGATTGAGACAAAAATATACGATATATTCGTTTGACAAAATACCATGCAGCTGTTAAAAATAATACTACTGACTTTTTAACAGCATGGGAAATGTTTAAGTACAGATCACAAAGTTATGTATAGTTTATATTCACATTTAAAATTAATTAATTAATTAATTTATTTATTTATAGATTTTATTTATTTATTCATGAGAGACACACAGAGAGAGAGAGAGAGAGAAAGAGAGAGGCAGAGACACAGGCAGAGGGAGATGCAGGCTCCAGGCAGGGAGCCCGATGCAGGACTCAATCTCAGGACCCCGGGGTCACGCCCTGAGCCGAAGGCAGATGCTCAACCGCTGAGCCACCCGGGCACCCCTAAATTTTTTTTATTTTAATTCCAGGGTAGTTAACAGCCAGTGTTCTATTATTTTGAGGTAGTTTATTCATATTTAGTAAAAGAGAGCAGCTTTTTGTGTAGCAGACCTATTTTTTGAATTATATAATGTTGACTTTTCTTACTTCAAGGGGGATATATGCTGACTTGTAGATAATCTCCAAAACACAGGTAAGAAAAGGAGAAGCAAGTATCTGTGATTGGACCACCAGGGTCACCCTGAGACATTTCTCCAGGCTTCGTTTCCTTCCTTTTTTTTTTTACCCGACAGCGGGGTCGTACTGTTTTGTGACCTGCCTTCCCTTTCCTTGTCACTGCAGAGCGCTCTGCAAAGGCACTTATTTTAGCTGCGTAGTATTCCTTTGTATCTGTAGCCGGGCCTGCTTGAGGGGCAAGGAAATACACCTTAAACAATGCAAAGTGCCCAGTCGCAGCGGGGACCTGGGGGACCTGAATTACCCACACCCCCCTTCATTACTCTTCAATGGGGGGATGCCCAGGGGAGGCCTGCCCCGGTGGCGCCTGTTAGCTCCTACACAGACCCACAGAATGGCCCTTGGGGTGGGCCCCCAAAAGTGACTTAGGGAAGCCCTTTCCCCTCCCTGTGTCCATCTCCGCACTAAGGGGATGAGTAGAGGCCTGACCTTCCTCCTACCTGGGACCCTGCTCTCTGGGTCAGGTCAGCGCAGAGCAGGAGAACCACTTGTGTGACACCCCATCTCCTCCGGCTCCCTCCCCCACCCTGCTTCCTTGGGCTCAAGGGATGGAGCTGCCTGTTTCCCCAAACCTCTTCCCCCACCCCCCACCCCCGAGTGGGGGTGCGGGGCCTCAGGGCCTCTTCTTTGTCATCGAGGCCCTGTGACCCGGGCTCAGTGAGCCGCCCTTCCCCCTGTGATTCACCGCCAGGCTGCCTTCTGCTTTCCTGTCTGGGGATGTTATGACATCAGACTTATCTGGTGAAAGGAGAAAATGCTTACCCGCTCATTTCTTTCCCCGGGACAGTCTGAAACCCTGTAAGGTTCACAGGGCCTCCTCCCTGTGAGGATCAAGCCTCAAGGGGCCCTAAGTGGAGCTGCTCTGGCCAAGGCCTGCGGGCCTGAGCAAAATCCTAAAGGACCCAAAACTTTCCTTTGTTCCAGGGACTTCTGTCTCTGTGTCCTTGTCCCATTTCAGATGCGCCTTCTTAACCCTTAACCCCAGCAGAAGATCACTGACACCCCCGTGTTCCCGGGGGCTTTGGGGAGTCGCCGGGCCGGCGTCTGTAGGGGGAGCTACGCTGTGGCGAAGGCTCAGGCCAAGGGCCCGACCTGGTCATCGTGGGGCCTCTGAGGGGCTGTTGGCCCCCGAGCTGCTTCTGAGGCTTTGGGCACAGGCTGCACCCGCTTCCCTCATGCCCGGGGGCTGGGGGAGGGAGGAATCCCAAACCCCACAGTGTGCGGGGCAGGATGCCCAGTGCTCTCCGCGGGTCTCCCCAGACCTTGGTCACAGGCTGGGCCCTGGCTTCATTATCCCAGCTTCAGTACAGAGTAGCTTCTAGAAGTCAAACCATTGGCAGCAGTGGCGGAGTCAGGACTTCAACTCAGGGCTCTTGATTCTGACATTATATCATCTCACTGCCTCCCCGCAAGATTATCTTTTCAAAGAAAGACGAAAGGCCTGAGCCCTGGGCTAGCCTCCTGCTGTACTTGGGGGAAACGTCTCCAACTAAGCCCTTTGGCTGCAGACCGCTAGGATGCTGCAGGGCCTTCCAGATCACTTACACCTCTGATTGCCTCCCTCCGCTACTTTGTCCCCTCGCAGTTGCTTCCCCAGAGTCACAGAGCTGAGCCACACAGCACCCGGGGGCGGTGGCCTGCAAAGAAGGGTCCCCAGGCCAGCAACATCACCATCCCCTGGGAACTTGCTAAGCATGCCAGATGGAAATTGGGAATTCTGAGGATGAGGCCCACGGTCTGTAGCTGCACAAGCCCTCCAGGCGATCCTGATGGAGCTAGAGAACCAACCTACGGCCTAGAGGAAGGATGTCACTGGCCTAAGTCCTTGGCTCCATCCTCACAACCAGGTGCTAACTCTGGGTTCTGCTCCTGCCGTCCTGTTGGTCTCTGTCCTCGGGCAGGCCCTGGTCCTTCCTGCCCACGTTGTGGCGGCAGCCAGCAGTCATCCCATCCCTCATCTCCCCCCTGCCCCCCTCCACCTGGACCACGCTATTCCTCCGCTCTGAGAAAGTCATCCCGCTACTGGAACAAAATCCAGCACTTTGTGGCTTGCTACTCAAGAGCCTCCAAAAATACTCGTCTAACTTTCACTTTTTTTTCTAACTTTCATTTTTAGTCTCAATCCCTCCTTGTCCCTCCCCTTATGTATCCTACACCCAAGTCATGCAAAACTGCTCACCGTTTGCTACCAGTCCATGCTTTTTTACTTCTTTTTTTTTTTTTTTTAAGATTTTATTTATTTATTCATGAGACAGAGAGAAAGAGAGAGTGACAGAGACCAGGCAGAGGGAGAAGTGGGCTCCATGCAGGGACTCGATCCCGGGTCTCCAGGGTCAGGCCCTGGGCTGAAGGCAGCGCTAAACCGCTGAGCCACCCGGGCTGCCCTGCTTTTTTACTTCTGTGCTTTGTTGGAGTTGTCCCCTCTGCCCGTAATTGCCCCCCCCCCCCCACCTAACCCCACATACCTGTTAGGGCCCAGCTCAAATGTCTCTCCTCTGCGAAGTTGTCTTCCATCCTCTGACTCTTCTTTCCCTTTCTTGAACTCTCATTAAACCTATCTTTGCTTCTCTCATCAAGCTGATTAAATTATACTATATGGTTGCTTGTGAACATGCTTTATCTCCCGACTGGGAGGTAAGGGGGCAGGAGCTGTGCCTTTTTTCATCTCTGCATTTCCTACGGCACCCAGCACAGTGACAGAGCTTTCACACGTGGTTGTTGAATGAGTAAGTGAATGTTGGATCCACATAAATAAAACAGAAAGATGTTCCCATCCCTCGTTTTTCTAAAAATGCCTATTAAAACCAATGATACTATTATCGTGCTATTTTTTCTAACAAAGTAGTGTGCCTTTTTATCACCTCTCCAAACTGGGCCAGCTAGAAAGCAAGGGTCATAATACAGGGTTATCAGGGATAACAGAGTCAGGAGAACCAGATCGTTCCTACAGTTATCTGTGCCTTGAATAACAATACAGGAGAATGAAATTACAAATTTTGTTGCTAACCTTCACCTTGAAGAGCATAATGGACAGCCAAGCCCTCATATTTTTTCTCCCTAAGCAGAGTAAGGATGACCTGAGAGTCATTTCTGAGACAATTGCCAGAGCTTTGGAAGGCCCCAGTTAGAGTCGCTGCCCTGGCTGGATTCCAAAGTTGGGAAAGAGAACTTCTGCTCAGACAAAATTAGTTATTTGGTAGCACAATACGCTGCTCTGTTTGATGTCCCCACTCACAGAAGACCCCTCTTCTACGTGGGCTATAAAGGATGACCAGGGCCTCAGCCAATGTGTTAGGCACTGAACGGAAAGCAGAACAGAAAAGAAAACCCCGGATCCCTGGGTTTATCTTCAGTGGGAAGGTCTGTCCCTGTAGAGAAGCAGAAGCGCCTGGTGTGCTTCAAGATTTTGACAGGTTTTTAATTTCCCTGAAAATCCGAGCATGAGGGATGCAATCCCCCTTTTCACGGGCTCTGGGCTTCTAGCTCAGTGTGGTACTTGGCTCCCACCTCCCCTCTGAATTAGCAATTGTCTTTTCTTGGTAAAGGCTTTGTCATCTGTCTAAGTCTCACTTCTGAAAAGGGCAGTGTGTCCTTTCTCCCCGACTTCTACTTGGGCAGAAGGAAGACTTAGGGAAATGGCCCAAAGTCAGGGTCCCACCGGGCTGGCAGGGCTTCTTCTGAAGGAAAGGACCCCTTTTCTTGCACCTTGCTGGGCAGGATGACTCCTCAGCACTGAGCAGTGCCCTGTACTGTTACACCGGCCCTGGCACTTCCCCAGCATGTCTGGTGGCTTCGAGGGACTCTGGGCGATCCTCCATCAATCTTGGTTTCTGCCTCATGAGAAGCAGGTGCATTTCCTAGGTCCGGATTCCTTTGGCACCTATCCGTCAGACCTTGCTTTGAGTGTTTGGAGGTGCTCGGACATCTGTCCTTAGCGCAACGTCCGGTAGTCTTCTCTGTGTCTCAAGACGAGCTCCGAGACGGGCAGTCCACGTCGGAGCTGGTGTCACTGGGAGGTGGCTTTCTGGTGGTGTCAAAAGGTGCAGTTGTTGAGGAATGAATATTTAATGGCATGGAAAGAGGATCACCAGAGATTAAGTATAAAATACAGGATGTGTAACAAGGGTAGATACCAAGCCCTAATCGTCGTTATCTCTAGGAAGTGGGTGGGGGTTTTCTTTCCCTTTTTTCCCCTTCCTGGTACATATTTTATATTTCAAATTTTCTACAGTCAACAGATATTGTTCTGGTGATAAGAAAAGACAAGTAAGAATATTCTCAATTTTTTAAATAAATAAGGCAGTAGGGAAGAGAAGTTTCCAGGAGAAGCCCTGAATGGGTAACGTCTAAGGTTGCAGGTAGACAGCCGGAGTTCTGCTCTTACCCCCATGGGCCAGCTGAGCATGGGGCTGCTGGCACTTCCTACAAGTGCACCCTCCAAGGGAGGGGGACCCGGGTTCCATCCCATTACAGCCAGGGTTGACACCCCCGGAGCCAGCCAGGTAGCAGGGAGGCCTCGGCAGTCAGGCAGGTGGGCTTTCTGCCTCAATCAGGTTTGGCCTCTGTAGCTACCGGGTCGGAGCAGCCCCCGCCTTCCCTGGGCCCCTTCTTTAAGGTGGGGAGCGTGTCATGTTCCCACTTCAGCAAAGATCTTAAGCATTAGTGCCCCCCCCCGCCCCCCACACGCACGATGCCCATCTGGCAAACGCTAGTTCCAGACAAACCCCTTGTTCTCCAAGGCCTGAAAAGATTAGGCCGTAGAATTTTGAAAGATGTCCTTTACCGGAGCCATCGGGGGGCCCATGTAGTCGTACCGAGCACCCAGGTGCACTGAATGGAGCAGCTCTGCATCGCGTGTTCTCAGGCCCTGGATTGCAGTCGACACAGTCCAGGTGTCTACACAGTCATCTCTGTAATGAGCCCCGTGGAAAGGCCGGCATCAGTGAGGTTCCGGTGCAGGTTTCCGTGGGGACAAAGAGCCCTGAGCCCTGGCCTCCCTGACACCGACCCGTGGGGGAGCCCCAGGAGTCTCTACGGCCCGCGGGTGGGCTCGGCCAGGCCAGGGCAGCTCTGGAGCTCGTCTCCTGGGGTTGCAGCTCCTCAACTACTGCGCACCCTGGGGTCCCTTCACCTTGCAGATGGCCTAACAGGGAAGTGTCTATGGGGTACGGGTTCTCCCACTGGGCTCGTGCTTTCCAGACAGTGCTAGAGATCGTGTATGCTCTCCGGCAATGATGGAGCTAGAGAACCAACCTACGGCCTAGAGGAGGATGCCACAGGCCTAAGTCCTTGGCTCCATCCTCACAACCAGGTGCTAACTCTGGGTTCTGCTCCTGCCGTCCTGTTGGTCTCTGTCCTCGGGCAGGCCCTGGTCCTTCCTGCCCACGTTGTGGCTGCAGCCAGCAGTCGTCCCATCCCTCATCCCCCCCCCCCACCCCCACCCAAATCACACTAATTCTCCGCTCTGAGACAGTCATCCTGCTACTGGAACAAAATCCAGCACTTTGTGGCTTGCTACTCAAGAGCCTCCAAAATACTCATCTAACTTTCACTTTTTTTTCCAACTTTCATTTTTAGTCTCAATCCCTCTTGTCCCTCCCCTTATGCATCCTACACCCAAGTCATGCAAAACTGCTCACCGTTTGCTACCAGTCCATGCTTTTTTACTTCTTTTTTTTTTTTTTTTTTTTTTAAAGATTTGATTTATTTATTCATGAGACAGAGAGAGAGAGAGTGACAGAGACCAGGCAGAGGGAGAAGTGGGCTCCATGTAGGGACTCGATCCCGGGTCTCCAGGGTCAGGCCCTGGGCTGAAGGCAGCGCTAAACCGCTGAGCCACCCGGGCTGCCCTGCTTTTTTACTTCTGTGCTTTGTTGGAGTTGTCCCCTCGGCCCGTAATTGCCCCCCCCCCCCCACCTAACCCCACATACCTGTTAGGGCCCAGCTCAAATGTCTCTCCTCTGCGAAGTTGTCTTCCATCCTCTGACTCTTCTTTCCCTTTCTTGAACTCTCATAAAACCTATCTTTACTTTAAAAAGATAGTGCTAGAAATCTTTTAAAAGCTCGAAGCTGAACATATATGGTCATTGACAGAAATTTTTCATTTATTTTTTTTTGACACTGAAAACGCCACTTACTAGCTCTCCCTCCCTTTAAAGACCGCTCATTTATGCTCTCCAGGAAAAACCCTTGGGATGTGGGGATACACTGGAGCTTCTCCCAAGGCTGCTTTAAAAATCGAGTGGTTCTGGGTCGAATCTCAGAGGTCTGTTAGGAGATAATAATAATAGAAAAATAGAGTTATTTTTCCCAGTATTTTTATGAGGGTGAATTTCTGTAGATGGCCAGGAGTCCCATGGGAGATGTGTGTGGGCAAGAATTGGAGCTCTGGGGCAGCCCGGGTGGCTCGGCGGTTTGGTGCTGCCTTCAGCCTAGGACGTGATCCTGGAGACCCCAGGTCGAGTCCCAGGTTGGGCTCCCTGCATGGAGCCTGCTTCTCCCTCTGCCTGTGTCTCTGCCTGTCTCTCTGTGTCTCTCATAAATAAATAAATAAAATCTTTAAAAAGAAAGAAAGAAAGAAAGAAAGAAAGAAAGAAAGAAAGAAAGAAAGAAAGAAAGAAAGAAAGAAAGAAAGAAAGAAAGAAAGAAAGAAAATCTTAAAAAGAAAAAAAAAAAAGAATTGGAGCTCTGGGTTCCACAGCTTAAGTCCAGTAAACTATAACCCGTGGCATTGTTTAGAAAGTATTGAATCTCCTTTCTCGATGACTAAAATTCTGTGGTTCTGGACCAATGTTTCCATCTCTCCTGAACCCTTGAATATCTTATTACAAAAAATAAAAAAATTAAATGACATAAGCCTTCTGTCTACCCTGAGAGAAATTTCACAACGTCCTGAAAAGTGTGGCTTTAAGTGAGGAGACTGGTAGGAGCTCAACTTCATTTAAAGAAATATTCTTGTGCATAGAAAATCTCCAGGAAATGTGCTGCCGTGAAATCTGTGAGCGCCGAGGATATGGCTGATTGTTATTCCCTCCCTTTGTTTTCCATAGTGAGTACAATTGACTTTGATTATGAAGAAGACAATTAACCACTTAATAAGGAGAGCTGATTGCTAAACCACAATTGTTATGTGGTTCTTGATTTTCACTTGTAGTCGGGTCCTTTTTCCACTGTCATCTCAATTATCTGTTTGGCCAACAGGTCCTTCGGGACAAACAACTGCCTGGATCATATTTAGGAGAAATATATTTTTTTCACCTACAAGAAAAAATTCCAAGTTTCTGGGATGGGGGCCTAGGAGGACAAAGCTTATAAAAAGAAAGCCTTAGAGAAAGAGTTCTTTTCCTCCACCCCTTGTGCATTCCACCCCATGACCCAGACCGCATTAATGACATGTGTGGGGAAGTTTCTACAACAGGGTTGCATTGTACAGACAGCCTGTGTCCCGGGGGTCCCGCGGCAGCTGTGTGCCCTCGGGTCAACGGGAACAAATTGCCCTGCAGAAAGGGAGCCCTGCTGGAAGGCTCTGTGAAACCTGCTCAACTAGGAAAGCACTGAGGAAGGGCTGGAGCTGTCAAAAGAGTCAAGAAGTTTGGGGATCTGTAGAAGATAATCCTAAAATAACTAACCCGCCTTTGTGACTCCTTTCTACCTGAAATTTGGGGGCCAACTCTCCCGTGGCACGACATTTTCTTTCCCACCTCTCTTTCCTCCATCGCTCCTTCAAGCGTGGCTCCCGACAAGAGCTTTTTCGCCCTATGGGTGATTCCTGTAGCTGGTCTCCAAAAGTCAAGGAGAGAGAATTAGGGAAAAACAAAACAAAAACCCCACAGGGATCTAAGCTGTGTGCTATCACTTGCTGTGAACAAGAAAGCCTAACTGTGTGAGGACAGTCGAGAGCTTGGCTGTTGGGGATCTATAGGAAGAGGCCTACGAGATTAGATCATCAGCTTGCAGATAGAAGAGTCTGGAAGTATTTTTTTAAGAGCTCCAAAGCTTTGTAGTCCTATAATTCTGACTACTAGAGGTTACTGAGGCTTAGTAACCTCTTAGGTCCTAGACTACTGGGTATCAGGGTTGGAAGTAGTATCAGCGATCATCTACTCCAGGAATTGCAACGTCAGATGCTTACAGGGGCCAGGGAAGGGACATGAATGAGTGAGGAAGACTGGGTGGAAGGTCAAAAGGAATAGTGGGGGCTGAGGCAAACCAGAGGTACATGCACCACTGTGTGAGCCAAAGAAAACAGGGCTACCAGCCAGTGTGGTCATGCAGGCTGCCCATTTGTGTCCTATGGCTTTCAAGTAACCCAAACTAATGTTGTGTATGAAGAAACAGAGAGGTGAAGTGTCTCACTCCAGGTCACACAGCCAAGCCATGACAGAGCAAGTCCCGACAGCCCAGGCCCCGGACTCCTGCACCAGGGCCCTACCCACTTCTGTATCACAGCCCGCGTGTTGCATGGAGTTGGGTCAGAGGGGAGAGCAGCTCTCTCCTGAATGGTGATATCAGACATCTCAGTGAGACCCAGGGAACCTTCTCCTGTAACTCCACATGAGTTCTGTTTTACCCAACAGGTCACGGCAGCTGTACGTGTCACCCTTATTTATGGCCTTTCCCACACCCTGAATGTCTTCCTTTGACAGCGTATGAAGAGTTTCGCTCTGTTGGGTTCCCTTCTGGGTACAATTTGGGAACCAGCTGCTCCTCATTCTGAGGCTTCAGGCAACAAAACCGGGGTCTGGACCCAGTTCTGAGTAACGTATTCTGAGCATCTGTGCAAGTTTTGCTGAAAGTTCTCTTTAAATTCAGCTCTAGGATGTTGGAGGAATTAATTACTGGTTGTAAAGCACTTTGAAAATTAGGGATAAAAGGATCCATGGATCTATAAAATATTATTATAATTAATGAATACCTATCAATAAACTGTGATTAAGAATAATGAGCGTTTTTCACAGGTTATCAAGCAGAGGCATCTTTCACACAAGCACTGTTAGCCTTATGCATTTTGCCAGAAACATCCCCTAGGTAATTTGCTCCTGGAAGTTTTGTCCACCACAAAAAAGTACACTTCGTGCTTTTATGAGAACATCGTTGATATTTTTATACACTGTGAGTTAGTAAGAATGGATACTAAATTTCCATTTCTAATTTCTCACTCTTGAGAAACTTTTTCAGATTTTCCCAAGCTCGGTTTCAAGGAGAATTTTGTCAGATAGTATGTATTTTTAAGTTTTCTCCCCGACAGGTCTTCTAAGAACGTAATACCCTTCTGGTTTTTCAACCAGGAGAGACTCTTTTGATGTGTAAATATCAAATATGCAGAGCTCAAGGGCTACACATGGTGTATTCGGAAGAAACATTTGGTGAATGAGTGACAGGCCACGGTTGCCTGCGTCCCGTTGGGAAGCATGATGATGTTAGCACTCTCAGGTGGGAGACTACGTTAGCTCTTCAGGTAAACAGACGGAATGTCCTCGGATAATAAGACTCGGCTGGAATCCTTGATTTCTGAGACTGGGTTTGGATTTCCAGCTCAAGCCCATTTAGTGACTGGTAGTGGTCTTTCTGCCTAGTGGCGATGGAGACTATGTTCATAACGTCATTTGCCTGTAAGTCACGTGTAAAAATTCCAAAGCTATTGGGCCCAAGAACAGAACAAAGCAACAATTCCTGTGATACTCACCAACCACATGGTGCTGCTTTGAAACAGGATACTTAGCAAGTTCAACTCCTAGCCAATAATAACGGCAAATATTTAAGCAGCAATTACAGTACGGCTGGCACTGCGCTAGACACTTTCCATGTATTACCTCATTTAATCCTCATAACTATCTTAATGAAGGAGATACTATAATTATATATATGTAGCCCATATGTATGTGGAGACATCAGAGGAAGAGAAGTAAAGTAATTCATCCCAGACTTCAACAGGTAAGTAGCAGAGCTGGGATTTGGGCTTAGATTTATCTGGTCTTAGGATCTGCGCTCTTATCCCTATAACCTTTTGCCTCTCATCAGTCACAGCTTTGCACTTATTACCTCTGTAGACTTAAAGGAGTTCCTTGCCCTCTCTGAGCTATGGCTATCTTATCTTTAAAATAAAAATAGTCAAGGGGCGCCTGGGTGGCTCAGTGGGTTAAGCATCTACCTTTGGCTCAGGTCTTCTGAGGGTCCTGGGATTAAGTCTCACGTCAGGCTCCCTGCTTAGCTGGGAGCCTGCTTCTCCCTCTGCCTGCTGCTCCCTCTGCTTGTGCTCTCTCTTCCTCTCTCTCTCTCTAATAAATAAATAAAATCTTAAAAAAACCTTTATAAAAATATGAAAATTGTCATAATTACTTCACAGAGCAGGTGCCTGAACGTTGCTTCTTTTGTTCCTTCCTCTGACTCTAACTCTAAGGTCCAGGGTGAGCTAGTCTCTTCTCACAGTGACCATTCCTGACCCCATGGATAGGCAAAATGGTGACCATGTGACCCAAAAAGGTACAATCAGAGTAGCCAATCCCTTTGACCTTAGTCATTTAATCAGGGAGTAGACGCCTGACTCTCAAATCAGGTCAATCAGGTCTCTCTGGGATGTCTTTTGCTTGGCACGAGAAAAGGTGAGCTTCTACCCTTTGGCAGTGGTAAAGCAGAGAGATGAGAACCAGGCTATGCTTCCATGCAATAGGAGAAACCCTGTTATAGAGAATAAATCAACATAAAGACTGGAGCAGAGGGAATTAGTGGAGAAAGGGCCAAGGTCTAAACACCCCAATACCTAGCAACAACTCTGCAATTTCCCCAGTATAATTATGGAACTAATAAATCCCCCTTTATGTCTAAGTTAATATGAGTTGTTTGCTGTTACTGGCAAAGAGAAAGAAAGAGAGGGAGAAAGAAAGAAAAAAAAGAAAGAAAGAAAGAAAGAAAGAAAGAAAGAAAGAAAGAGAAAAAAGGAAGGAGGGAAGGAAAGAAGGAAGGAGGGAAGGAAAGAAGGAAGGAAGGAAGGAAGGAAGGAAGGAAGGAAGGAAGGAAGGAGATCCTGACAAATACTTTGCATTGGGCCTATATAAGCCTATATAAGTCGGAGTAGGGAAAACCTTTTAAAGAGTCCAGATTTTAGATATACCATTAGTGGGCTTAAGAAGAAGCTTGAATAAGTTATATCAATACTGGGAATAGTGCCCAATGGAATTTAGTGCACAACCTTGGCACTGCAGTGGTATGGATATGATCATTACATCACTCAATCGTTGATACCTGGCTCATATCCTCCCAGGGCAAACTTATGCTTGTTATGGGACTTGGAGTCTTGGCTTTTACCAAATAGTTTTCTACTTTGCCACAGAATTAGTGCCATATATCAGAAAGGAAATTAAATACAGGCAAAATGCTAAAAAAAAAAAAAAAGAAAAAGAAAAACAAAACAGGCAACAATGATTTTATTTAGGACTTCTCAGGATTTAGGATCTCAGGATCACAAGCATCGATGCCTTTTCAGAATCTAAACTTCTTAGATAGGTATACTATCAGGATACCTTTTCATTTCTGTCTCATCAGTACCTGGAACTTACACACACACACACACACACACACAATAGTGATAGGTTATCAAGTATTAACTAAAATCCAGAAGTAGTTCTTTTCATCTCAGTCACTTGGCACGTTGTTATAACTGCTCTCTGCTGGAGCTAGGAAACGTGCCTTTGGGGTTTTTAAAATTTTATAAATGGGGAATTCGACCCAGAGAAGCTGGTCTACAGTCACAGAAGTAACATTAAGGGTATAATCCATGCTGTTATATGATGGTTATTAGTATAGAAAATGTTGATTACATACATATACACAAACATACCCATATGTCTCGCTTTCCAAACTATCACTATATGAATTCAAGAACTAAATGAATATGTATAAAATTTTGGGTCTATTTCTGCTGTCCTATGTTCCTTTGCTCCCCAGGCCCATTTCTACCCTCCCATGCCTACTCTATGGATCAGGAGACTGATGCCTAAGGCCTGCATCACCTAGGTTGCCTTGCCCACTTGCTTCTAGTTGGGTACAGCCTAAGAGAATAATGGATGTGTGGTTGTGTTATTTATTTCCCTCCTTCCCTGTGGTGGACACTGTTGGTATTATGCCTGAATGACTGTTTCTGTGTGTCCATTTCTAAACTTGTGTGTTCTTTGCTTCTGTTGGCTGACAGATGTGACTTTATTTCAGAAAACCACCTGCAGACCACCAGAGTCACTTCATCCAGTACAACTAGAGAGCTGGGAGTGCCAAGGAGATCATGTCCCCCAGAGATTAGCCAATAACTAGTATAAGAAGATGAAAGACCAGTTCCCTTGCCTTGAGGTGGGACAAACTCAGGTTTGACAACTCTGGGGGATGATTGCACTCCAGAAAAATCTGTTAGGGTTAGGCTAGGGCTAGGACCTTGCTTGAATTTGCACTCTTGCAAATCTTTCTTCCTTTCCTTGTCTTGATTCCAGAGCTGCTTACAGAAAGCACTTTTCAATAATTCATTTACACATGAATTCTCACCTCAGGGTCTGCTTTTAGAGAACTAGGACCTCCTTCATATGCATTCCCCTAGGACCTCATCACAACCCCAGCAGTGGCTGAGCTCCATCTATAGCTACAGATTCTGCTGGGTGGCCCCCCTTCCAGGACTCTAGTTGTCATGAAGGCCCTGAGAATACCATTCCTTTTCCTTGTCCTTGAGGTTTAGGGATGTTAACTGCTTCCCATTGTTGCTAATCCTTGGGCTCTTGTTGGTTCTCTAACCAACAGTTATCTTCCTTTATTCCTCTTTCATTAAACCCTTTGAATGTACCATGTGTTTCCATTTGAAAACCCCAACTGAGAATCCTTTCTTTTCCCAATTCTGTTACCTCACTAACTCAAAATTAAGAACTGAATGGTCCTGGGATGCCTGGGTGGCTCAGTGACTGGGAGTCTGCCTTCGGCTCAGGGAGTGATCCCACAGGAATCCCAGGGTCCTGGGATTGAGTCCATTATCGGGCTCCCCGCATGGAGCCTGCTTCTCCCTCTGTGCCTCTGCCTCTCTCTCTCTCTCTCTCTCTGTGTCTCATGAATAAATAAATAAAATCTTAAAAAAAAAAAAAAGGAAAGAAAAGAACTGAATGGTCCAGGTAAGGAGGTATCCCTTGTTATTGAAACTCTGTCAAGAATCTTTCCATGTGAACTTAGGATCAAATAGATTATGAACAGCGAGGATAATTACACACGTGTACACACATCACATTTACCTCATATGATTATTTTGAATGTTATGCTGAGAACACTAAAAGGCCACTTTGAAGACAAGTGGTAGAAAATGTCTTAAAAAGGTTAAATAGATTTCTTTTTTATTTTTTATTTTTGGTTAAATAGATTTCTGATTCTGCCCATGAATTATTAACTGCAATAATTGACATACACAACTAGAAAACAGATAAAATATGTGAAACGACAACTGTTTTCAGATTTTGGACAAAAGGCAAAAGCAAAACTAATCTCTGAAAGAAGGGAAAGATACAACATGAGCCCTCCCTATGACTACCTTAGTTACTACCAGGAGGCAGCTTTCAGATGCAAGCAGGAGAGGGGAAACCCAAATAGAATGCATCAGTATGACTGAAGTGAGAAGATAGAGAACAGATTTCAGCGAGGCCAAGGCAACTAGAGTTCGTGAATCAAAGTATCAGAAATAAGGGAAAGGCACAAAGAGAGAGCCCTGAAGATCTTTATGCCAGACCCCTTGGAATCTTCAACTGAATACTAACCTGTGGGAGTGTGGAGTGAAACCATGAGGCTGGAGAGAGAAAAACAAAAAGTAAGCTGAACAATTCCTGGAGTTCACACTGGGCTGGTAAATGTTCACATTCCTATTAGAGCAGAAACACACAGAATACACAGGAGATTCAATAGAATTGAATCTTAGTGGGACTAAATTATCCTAAAGCAAAGGCTTCTTTGGACCCAGACTAACAAAGCTTACAAGAAAGCCTTGAGAAAATCAAATTCCTTCCAAGTAACTTAATTGCAGGTCAGAAAAAAAGTCCATAATTATTTAAAAGAATGCAACAAAACCCAGCACTCATAAACAAAAAAATTCACAAAAGTCTGTGATCTAATAAAAAAAATTACCAGGCATGAAAAAAGCAGAAAAATATGACTCATAATCAGGATAACAATAAATCAATACAAACAAGTCCAGAAATCACATAAAAGGCAGAATTAGAAGAAGAAGACTAAAATAGTCATTAGAAATATACTCCATATGCTAAATAATATAAAGGAAAACATGAATATAATGGTAAGAGGAATGGAAGATATAAAAAGAAGACCTGATCAGAACCTCTAGAGAAAAACATACAATAATTTAAATAGAAAAACACACTGGGTAGAATTAACTGTAAATTAGACACTACAAAATGAAAAATTATTGAACATGAAGACCTAAGAATAAAATTATACTAAATGAAGCACAAAAAGAAAAAGGATTTTTTGGGGGCACCTGACTGGCTTAGTCAGTGCACTTTCTGGACAGATGGAGCAAATGAAAAACGAACAGCAATCTGGTAGATTTAAATGTAATTACATCAATTATTAGGTCAAATATAAATAGTCTAAACATTTCAATTAAGAGCCGGAGGTTGTCAGCTTAGATACAAAAGCAAGACCAACTAGAGACCTACTTTAAATAAAACAATATAGCTAGGTTGAAGGAAGATGGTGACAAAACATAACTAGGCAAACACTAATTAAAAAGAAAACTAGAGTGGGGTGCCTGAGGGGCCCAGTTGGTAAAGCATGCAATTCTTGATCTCAGGGTTGTGAGTTTGAGCCCCATGTTGGGGTGCAGAGCTTACTTAAGAAAAAAAGGAAAACTAGAATGACATTATTAGTGTCAAACAAAGTAGATTTTAGAACAAGGGATCTTACTAGAGATGGAAAGGAACATTATATGGTTATAAAGATGTCAATTCATTAAGATGTCACATAACAGTACTCAACATGTATGCACCTGATAACACAGCCTCAAAATACATGAAACAGAAATGCAAGAAACGGGAAAAAAAAGGAAATAAATTCACAACTATATTTGGAAATTTCAGTACTTCTCCTTTGTGAACTGATAGAACAAGAGATCAATAAGCACAGAGAAGACTTGAATCTCACTATCCAATCAACCTGACATAATTGAATATTTCTGGGAATTGGACTCTAATGAGAGAATTCTGGAATGGTTTACTCACTCACCAGATGACCACGAGGACCTCATCATCACTAGTGATCGGTATTGAGAGTCTGGCATGCTATAACAGAGCACGTGCTGAAACTTTCACCTGTAGAGAACGGAAATGGGATACTGGGGGAAGGGGATCCACCGGCTTGTACAATGTCTCTGGCATATGAAAGGTGTGTGCGAAATAACTCCAAGGACTGTGGAATTGAGTGGCCAATTTAAGGCAAAGTGTGAGTGCCAAAGGAGTCCCTGAACAGCATTTAAAGAGACCCACGTTTCTTTCTCCCAGAGGGTAGCAGGGGCTGAATGCCAGGTATGATAATTAATTATTTAAAAAGGGAGAACTTGGGGCAGTGGGTGCTTCAGGCAGTTGAGCATCGATTCAATTTTTTTTTAAAGATTTTATTTATTTATTCATGAGAGACAGAGAGAGAGAGAAAGAGGCAGAGACACGGGCAGAGGGAAAAGCAGGCTCCATGCAAAGGAGCCCGATGTGGGACTCGATGTGGGACTCGATCCAGGGAGTCCAGGATCAGGCCCCCCGCGGGTGAAGGTGGCACTAAACCGCTGAGCCACCCAGGCTGCCCCTCCCCCCCAACTCGATTTTGACTCAGGTCATGATCTGAGAGATCTGGGATCAAGCACCATGTCTGGCTCTGTGCTCAGTGGGGAGTCTGCTCCCACTCCCTTTGCCCCTCCTGCTTGTGCTCCCTTTCTCTCTCTCTCTCTTAAATAGATTTTTAAAAATCTTGAGAGACAGAAGTTGAACTCCCAGGTAGGCAAGTCCTGTGCTGAAATCAGAGCCTCTCTGTTTGCAAACTTTTATCAACACATGCCCCAGCACCTTCCATGCGGTTCTTCCCAAATTCACTTGCTTGAATTAGCCTCTAAAATAAATACTGAGACAGCTTCTGCCAAGATGGGGGTGGACAGATGACAATGACGACACCAAGCCAGAGATGTCCAGTTTTCCCTTGAGACCACAGCTCCATCATGCACCTCGTTCCATCTAGCAGTCAAGGGTGTGCCTGGTAGCCAGGAAGAAACACACCCTTGGAGCATCTTCTCCAGTTTACTCACATCCCTACTCGTGTCATTTAAGACGATGGCTGATCTCTGAATGCATTTAATTTCCTTCTGGAGGGTGCTTCTAGGCGTAGCAAGGTAACTGCAGGCGATATCTACTGTGCGCTCAGGCCTGACCTTCAGAGAGGAGAGAGAAGCAGAACCATTTCCCTAGAGGAAAACTCAGACTTACTGGAGAAAGTCACAGGAGTTCCCAGGTGTACAAATTTAGAAGTATTTTGCTAGTCTTGGTCAATTCAGTAGAAAATTCTTTTGTTATACTTGTCATAATGAATAGCTGTTCAGAAGGCCTTTTAATGCATGTAGGAGTTCCCCCCTTGATCATAGAACATTCCAAACCATCTTCAAGTTACCTGAATTTCCAGCATTTTCTTCCAAATCTCATCTACAACTTAACAGAGGCGGTTGGTCTCACCTCTTACAAGAAAGGGAAGGGGAAAAGGCTGGAAGGCAGGCAAGACGGACACACAGGTGGAGGTAAAGAAAGGCAGCCACCGTCTACACTGACTGCAGAGTTTCTCTAATCACATACAATTTATTTGCCACAGTGGCTCAGGAGCCAGCCACACTTGAAAGGTTATGTTTGCCCAGTTTTGTCCACTGTTTCGAAAGCTCTGGTCTGTGAGATCCTCTCCTACTGGGCAGGCATTTTGTGATGAGATTAACTTTATTAGTGGCAGTAGCTAGACATGGTGACTCGTTTTGTGGATTGCTGTGTTTGAAAAGGCCAAGCATCATTACCGGGGGTGAGCAGCTGCATCCCCAGCACAGGAGACAGAACAAGGTGCCGTGGCAAGGCTGGAACATGAGCAGAGCCTCCCTGAGTCCCTCTCAGTCTTCTAGCCACAAGGCAGCTTCCTAAAGTAGCTCCTCTGGCTGTGAAGTCATGACTTTTACTCTTGTATTTAGAAAATTGCACGACTTCTTATTTAGCCTGCCAGCTACAAAGGACCCCTGGCCTGATCCCCTTGCCCTGCCTTGTCCCCCTCCCCTTCAGCTCATCCTGCACACTCATGCCACTCCGGTCCTAAAGCCTACTACGGCTTCTTGCTAGAGGACACTTCAAAGACAGGCATCTCCCTCCCTTTCTGGGCACTCAAGGCCTCCGCAATCACAATCCGCTAACGTGCGCCCCACGCCCCCGCCCCCAACCTCACACCAACTATGGGTTGCAGTGGCACAATGGATGTGAGCATGACTATTTTTCAATCCCCAAGTCAGAACACTTTCTTTGGCAAATAAGAGAATAATTGTGAGGCTATTGGGGGAGAATATTTTCAGTCGGTAAGTACTGGGAAAAGTCTAGGTCTTAGGGTGTGCTTTCTCCTTCCCACTTCTTTCCGGCCTCTGTATCACTTTTTTTTTTTTTTTTAATGCCTACAAGCATTTTTTTTTCCTTCCTCAATCTCCTCACTCTCATTTCCCAGCCTGTTGATATTCTAATATTCTCTGTATCTGCCCAGACCTGGATCAAATGCACACCCTCCACTGCACAACGTCGTTCACGTAACTTCTCTCTGTGCTCTCAAGCCATTTTAAAAATCCTTTACATATTGTCCCCCGCACTGAAAAAATGTGCTGTGTTTTCTTTAGCTTCATGTTCTCCTCAGCATCTAGTTCTAATAAACCTTTCTTTGGGGTCTGTCTTGGGTAAATAAGCACCCTGATTCCTTCATTTAATTCTCACAACAGACTTCTCACGTGTTTCTACCATTTCACAATTAAGGAAATTGCATCCTGTGATGGTTAAGTAACTTGTCCAGATTCACACAGTTAGGAAGCAGTGGGCTTGGAATTCAGACCCGATTAGCTGTGCCAGCAGAGCTTTGCACACACAGGAAATGCTCAATAACTGTTTTTTTCAAAAATTGAATGGAGTCAGGTGCACCAAGAGATAAGGGAATCACTTGGCAAAAGAAGTTAGCACTGAGGAGATTAGAGGCCCTGATATTTTTCCTTCATAACAAGGAAGATACCAAATAATTGATTAGATTTCAGAGATGATTGTGAATAAACTACAAGGGGACTGAATGTGAGTGGAGTTAAAAAAGAAAAGGGGGAGGGGGGCACCAGAAAAGCTTTGTTCCAAATGCTTCCTCTCAGGTGGGTGTTTTCGCTGCTTTGAGGCAACTGCCCAAACCTCCCAGCATATCCTGAGTCTACACGCGCTGGGTATACACTGAGCGTACCTACAGTAGGCACGCATCGAGTGAACGTGCACTGAATGTATATGCAGGCTACGTACAGCACGCACACACTGAGCGTACGTGCAGCACTGAAGCAGCAACAGCAACCAGCCTGCTCTTTCCATGGGTGTCAGCAGACTCCTGCCGAGTGCAGGTCACTGGGGCCTGTGGGTGCTGGGCTCGCCCCCATACCACCCACTTACCCACCTCCCCACTGTTCACCCTCCCCCAGTAAGAGGTGCCATCGCCTTGGGCACAAAATGACTCTCAACTGATGTAGTCACCAGGAATGACCAGATAGCAGAATGGACACTGCTCCATTTGAAGGTCACTGAAAAGAAGGTCGACGACGGTGACAACACCGCAAGGCTTCAGTGTCCTTGGAAGACCTTCGCTGTCTCCTCTTGGCGTAGGAAAGGGCCCAGCCTTGTCTCACAGGCAGGGACTGAAATGGGGAGTGGGATCATAATTATTACTCCATTAATATTAATATATGGATTCTACTTCTAGCAACCCATCTTGATGACCTTATAATGGGTTCATCGCAGGTCTGACTAGTCAGAGGCTTCCAGAACAAAATTGCTTCATCAAATTTGGACTTTCTTGATGAGATGCCTCTGGCTTCATCATATGATCAGCTCTCTTGGAGTTGAAAGCAGGCTGCTATTCCATTTTAATTTCTTTTTCTTTTCTCCTCTTGCCCTTAGGGATTTTGGATAAAAGAGTTTATTAGTTGAGTTCACTGGCTTGTCTCCCCAAAGCTTGGAACTATACTTCAAACTTAGCCAAGGCCCTTCCTTTGAGAGCATGCCAGCTACGGAAGACAGGCAAGCAGGTGCAAACTGTTTGTTCCAGTCAGCCTTCCTGCAGAAAGCTTGAGAACAAGCCCGCTAGGCCAACAAGTGACATTCCCGATAGCAGAAGCACCGAGAAAAATGATCATTTTTGTAGTCTGAGTACAATTCCACAACCCATTTTCTGCAATCCTGAAGTCTAAAAAGCTCCAAGTAACAGAAGTTTTTGTTTATAAACCTGCAGCAAGCTCATGTGGTGGTAAGATCTGACATGAGCTGGCATGAAGCTTTTATAATCTTTATCTTATATCTTATTTAGCACGAACATTTACAGATTGTGCTGCAAAAATTAACGTTTAATTATAAGGTATACCCCGCTAGTGTGTGTGCATGTCTGTGTGTGGGTATTGAAATATTCTAAATCCCAAAGCACAGATAACTCCAGGGATTGAAGATAAGGAATTATAGACCCCTAGTATAAAAACACCCTAAAAGTCCCTGCTTAATAACTTAATAAAAAGGTTATCTTCACATTCATGAATTTTTAAAATTTCTCTCTCTTACTGAGTTGGAACTTGGTTCTTGACCTAAGAAGAGTTACTTTATTGTCATGGAACTGCTCTTAGACTAGAAGCTGGGACACCTGAACAAAATTGTTTAACCTTTCTGAGCCTCGGTTTCCTCCTCTGTGAGACGGGGATGCAGTCCTCATTTTTTCCAGAGCAAGTTGGAGACTCAAATGGGAAAGCCCTTTGAAATGGGAAACCACCACCAAGGTATCAGATGTATTTATCACAGCCAAGCCACATGACCATTCAACTGGTGACCACTCAATTGGCTTTGCAGAGCTTTTCCTGATTTTAAGATATACATGCTCCATTAGTTCATCTAAGGCCCAACACTTTCATCATCAACTTGTGAGTCTTGATGCCCTCTTACTTCTCATCACACCGGGGAAGTATTGAACATCATACTTGGGCAAACTTATGATTGCACATTTGTGTGAGTTTAAAAGCACAGGGACACACCTGCTTTGGTATTGTGAAATATTATAAAATAAGACCTTCTGGTCCTTTGATTAATAAATATTTTTGGTAGCACCAATGTCTTTTTTAAAAGGTCTTTTTTTTTTTTTTCCACTTTGGAAAGAACAAAACTGAGAGGAGTTTATGCTGACAGACAACTGGCTGTGAATGGTGATTCATGTTAAGTGGTTTGTATTGGTGGATCAAAGGCACACCCTAAGCAGAGCAGATAAGATCCCAGTAACATGCTGAAACTGGAGGGAGCAGGAACCAGCCCAACAAGGCAAGAAAGATATAAAGAACAGAGGAAAAGGCTTTCAGCAAAGGGCAGGGGGTCCAGCACCCCTTCAGGTTTAGGCTGCTGTACATTCACTGTCCCCCGGGCAAATGCTCCCTGTTCTCAGAGTTGCAAAATGTACATCTGTGGGACATATGTGGGAATTAGCTACTTGGGACGCCTGGGTGGCTCAGTGGTTGAGCGTCTGCCTTCAGCCCAGGGTGTGATCCTGGGGTCCTGGGATGGAGTCCCACATCAGGCTCCCTGCATGGAGCCTGCTTCTCCCTCTGCCTGTGTCTCTGCCTCTCTCCCTCTCTGTATCTCTCAGGAATAAATAAATAAAATCTTCAAGAAAAAAAAATATCAGCTATCTTACATAAGAACTTCATGGAGGCCTAGAATGAAGTGTAACAACAAGAACCATAATAATTTGCAGTTTACTGGCTGCCTGCTATGTCACGCAATGTTCGCACCATCTCCATAGGGTAGGAATGGTTACCACCTTCATGCATTCCATCTCCCTGCTGCTGTTTAGCAAACCACCCCAAAACTCAGTGGCTTGAAAAAATGATTTATTATCATTCTTATTATCCCTCATTGTTCTATGGGCTCAGCTGAGCCGTTCTCTTCCAGACCTGCATGCAGTTGTGCTGGATAGCCACAGTGGGATCTTCTCTCATGTCTGTCCCCACAACTGGGGAAGCTGAGACATCTGGGGGCTGGCTGGGTATTCATCTCTCTCCATCCATCAGCTTGAGCTTCCTCAAAGCATCACAATCTCAGAGTATTCAGATTTTTTTATATGGTAGCTTTCTTTTCCCAGATTGAGTGTCCCAAGACAGAAGCTGCAAGATTCTCATGACTTAGTTCCAGAGTCATATCAAGCTGCTTTCACCATTTCTACTGGTTAGAAGTGACTCATAGGACCAATCCAGATTCACAGGTATAGATCCTAAGCCAAGTGACTCATTGAGGGACCATCCTTGGAGACTAGCAGATGCACACAGTTATAACAAAAATATAAATATTTATAACAAATCATATTATAAACAAGAGAATTAAGGTCTGCAAGGTTAAGTTAGTTAGTGTTCAAAGTCAGACACCTTGTAGGTAACCAAGTTGGAACTCAGATCTAGCACTTTATGATTCTTCTATGCTACACTCTATCAACTAACTTAAATTATGTCTGGAAAATAAATGAATTTACTTAAACAGTGTTTATTAAGACTGCACAAAAAGGCATAAACGTATGGTCTCCTTCCTCTGAAATCTCTACAAGGCGACAGATTAGTGTGAAAACAACTTTGGATTTGAAAATAGAAGCTTAGGGGCGCCTGACTTGGCTCAGTTGGAGGAGCATGCCACTCTTGATCTTGGGGTCATGGGTTCAAGTCCCACATTGAGTGTAGAGGTTACTTAAATAAATAAATAAACTTAAAAAAAATTGGAAGCTCAGAGTTAGAATCCTGACTCTGCAACCTTGGGAGATTTCTTTCATGCCTTTGAAACTCTATTTCCTCAAAGGTAACATAGGGATAGCAGTGCCTTTCCTACAGGATTGGTGTAAAAATAAAATAAAACAAGATGGTTTCGTTAGTGATAGAGTACATAAACAGTGGGCTTCAACCGAAAGGAAAAACATGGGCTCATAAAAGGTTTTACAGCAATGTATTAGAGGAAGAGCTCCTCTTCCTGCGATGTATGAAGGTCAGAGCTTGACGGAACTCGGGCAGGAATGCACTAGAACTGATCCCGACAGTGGCTGACATGTTGCACCAGAGGCGCTGCGAAGCCCCTTCCAGTCCTAGACTCTCTGACACTGAAGGTTTCCCTGGAAATTCAAAACCAATCCTTGATTTTCAGGAGGTGCCCCTTTCCTTCACGTGATGGTGAAACATTATTTTGTCTGGGAAGAGATAGGACACTAGCATCCCAAAAAGCGAAAACTTAAAGAAAATCCACTCCTTAATTTTATTTCATCCTTACTTCACCTCATTTTCTTTGTAATCTTGGCCTCAAAATGTGTGATGTGGGGAAGATCATTTGGGAATGTAATAATGTAGAGGATCAGGGCAGCCTTGGCTGAACTGGGGTTTGAACCTGAGTGTAACTGTGTCTGATGAACTGGGATCAGGATACCAGCCTACAGGTCCGGTAGGAGTAAATGGGTGGGGACGAAGGAAAACAGCCCAAGGCTGGTCCTGAGCAGGGCCCGCCCACCAGTCTGAGTCCTGGGGAGAGGGTACAGCAGCCACAAGCCTCATGTTCACAAGGTTTTCTAGGATACTCCAAGGAGCAAGCAGTGTGGTTTTCAGGCCAGGTGGCAAAGAGAGACCTAAAGCTGGATTTGGCCACTTTCTCCTTTCTTTCTGGGACTCTGTGTGGTTTGGCACAGAGGGGCCTGTTTGAGCACTAATAGTGTTACCTAGGAAAGGGTAGAGCCCCTTTGAACTTACAGGTAATGTGAATGCCACCCTATTTGTTTGGATGTGAAAACACTTGACTCCCCATTCAGACTCAATTTGTGTATAGCAGTATTTCCCAAACCTCTCTCCAAAGATTTATGGTTTTTTGGCTTGTGTTTGTGTTTGTTTTTGTTTTAAAGATTTTGTTTTATTATTTATTTGAGAGAGAAAAAGAGAGAGAGAGAACACAGAGGGAGAAGGAGAGAGAGAAGCAGGCTCTCCACTGAGCAAGGAGCCTGATGTGGGGCTTGATCCCAGGACCCAGAGATAATAACCTGAGCTGCAGGCAGATGCTTAACCTACGGAGCCACCCAGGCACCTCCCAAAATTTGTTTTTATTCCTTTTCCCTCATATGTTTTAAATAATATACCTACGAAACAAATATGACATTTTTAGTTTATTTTTTATTTTTAAAATATCTAATTCATTTTTAGTTTGTTTTCTGTTATTAAAGTGCCCAGTCCAGAAGGTTTTAGCATATTCACAAAATTACAACCCTCACTATTATCTAATTTCATAACATTTTTGTTACCAAAATGAAACCCATTATAAGTCAGCCCCCATTCCCATCTCCCCCCAGACTCTGGCAATAACTAATCTAGTCTACCTGCTGCCTCCATGTGTTTTATGGATTTTGTGCCTCTACTGTGGATGTTGCATATAAATGGGAGTTCACAGAATGTGGTCTTTTCTGCCTGGCTTCTTTTACTTGGTATAATGTTTTCAAGGTTCATTCATGTTACAGCCTCTATCAGTACTTTGATCTTTTTTTATCGGCGGGTAATATTCCACAGTACTCTGCATTTTGTTTCTCCATTTGCCAGTTAATGGATATTTGGGTTGTTTCCACTTTTAAGCTACCATGAACTCATAAGTTTCTCTATGGATGTCTGTTTAGCGTGCTCTCAGGTATATACACCTAGGAGTGGAATTTCTGGGTCAGACAGTAACTCTATATTTGTTCAATTCTTTAAGAAACTATCACACTTTTTCAAATAAAACAATCAACAACGTTCCATTTTTTAAGATAAACACAAAGGTGTTATAATTGGTGCTTCTAACTGGCATGAGGTAACCCTTGCTGCTATTTGACTTCTTATCCTTCTAGCCATGAACAGAGACATTTGCTGTCTAGTCCATACAGACTAATATTTAGCAAATGATAGTTTTCTTTAGACTTATTGAAATATTGCCAGTAGCTTGAGTACCCTCATTAGAGTAACTCTGAAGGTCCGTAGGGCCCAGAAGTGAAGACTGCGAGCAGGGACAAAGAGTAAGAATAGCTTTTGGAAATGTTTCACTAGAGTTTAGAACATCTCTCCCCCTCTCTCTTTTCCTTTTTCTTTCCCCTCAACTGCAGCCCCCTTCCCACCTTTTTTTCTTAACTCTTAACAGTAGATTAATGGTTCCCATACTTTGAAGATTTTATGGATTAGTTAAAAAAAATTTTTTTAAACAGTGGAATTGCATATGCTTGCCAACTTTCTCTTTTGCCAAATAAGAACATTAAAAAGGCTATCTTCTATCACAATGGTTTCACTGAAAAAGGGCAACCTTAGGAAAGTAGATTCCAAACTAAAAGACAGTTTTTAAAATTCATTTTAATAATGTTTTTCACAAACATTCTGGTTTATTTTTCTCATTTTGTTGTAGACCAATGAATTGGATCATACCAAGCAGAGATAGAATCATTAAGTCTACCAGGCTGTGTTAGAGTCTAATTGTTCCTAGCCTCACCCACCTCACTCTCATGAAGGGAACACTATCATTTCCCCATAAAATTTTCTTCTCTTCTAGATCCTCTTTTCTAATAAAGTTAGATTTCTCTGCCGCACATGTTCCTTGGCTTTGGTGATTTGGAAAGGGGGGAGAGAAAGACAAATGAGAGAAAGACCAGTTAGGGATGTTTAGAAGAAGTTGAATCTTGCAGTTATAAAATAAATAAGACACTGGGATGTAATGTACAGCATAGGGAATATAGTCAGTAATATTGTAACAACTCCACAGGGTAACAGATGGTAACTTGACTTATTGTGGTGACCATTTCAGAATATTTATAAATACTGAAGCGCTAGGTTGTATACCTGAAACTAATGTAATATTTGTGTGTCAATTATTCTTCAGTATAAGTAAATAAAATATTTTTTAAAGAACTAGGAAGGAGAGAGGTGAAGACAAGTGGGAGAGAGGGAAAAGCATCCTGCCATGCTGAAGATAATTTTTCTTGGGTGGGCGTAATGCTGGGGATGACAGACTCCAGAGAGCATGTGGTGCCCAAGACTCAGGGAAGGATGATGAGAATAAATAGGCAATGGTGTTAGGATAAAGTGGGTCCTCTTTACCTTCTTTAATGTTTTTCAGAAACATTAAAGAAGATTAGAATTCTCCTTTTAGAAATATAGAGACTGAACCTCATGACCCAGGATTCATAAAGATCATACGAAATTGGATGGTAGATGATGTTTGGCTTTCATATGATCAGTCTCCCATTACAACAGGTATTTCTTCACTCTTTCTAAAGACACTCTCTTCCTTTATCTCCTAGGTGAAATTTTCTCTTAGAAGATAAGGAAATTTTATTTGGACAAGGATAGGATACATGTGTTATACAGACATGAGAAAGTACCCTTTTGGAGTGTAGGGGGTAACTGTAATGGTAGGCTTTATTTGTTTCATATTTCATATATTGGCTCACTCACTCAAAGAACAATTTATTGAGGATCTCCAAACTGAAAAGATTTTACATAAGGGCTAGCTAGCTACACAGATAATATTAATGCCTAGGCCTTGAATGAACAAATATTTGACCCCAGACATGTAAACACAAGCAATGACAATGGTACACAACAGAATTATTATAAAGCACGGAGGAGGGAAGTGATCAACTCTCTTTGGAGGGGTGGGGCAGGGAGAGAGTTCAATAAAGACTTCCTGGAAGAGGTGACGACCCAATTTAAGACATAAATAGCAGCATATCAGGCAGACCAGGGTGGGGAGAATTCCTGGAAGAGAACTAGGAAGAGTGAACTACTGATAGCCGGACTGTAAAGACGTGAGGCTGGGAACAGCAGATTGGGCTAGCGTCGGGGTCAGAGAACAGCAGGTGAGACTTTGTCTCAAGGCTGAGAGAAGTCCAGGGCAAGGATTTACTCAGGGAGTCATAATGTGATCTGCACTCAGAAAGCTCAGTGTAAGATTGTGGAGGCTGGGAAAGGGAGCCCCCCATTCTGACTGGGAAGATCTGGGAAGACATCTGGAAAGTGGGATTTGGCTATCTTGAAAGAATTGAACTTCAAAGGCCCCAACAGGGGAAATAGAAGCTCCTTGGAGGTAGTCTGCGTTTGCTCTAAGCACCCCCCACGCCGAGCACAGATGGAGTGACATGGCGGCGTGGAGCGTGTGTTTGTTGGAGGGGTGGAAAAGAAATTCCAGAGTGTTTCAGTTATCTCTTGCTCTATATTAATCCACCTCCAAACTTAGTGACTTAAAACAACCACCATTTATTTCTGCTTGCCTGTCCACAGATTAGATGGACAGCTCTGCTGCTCTGGGCCCAGCATGGTTGATCTCCCGGCCAGCAGCCATCACTCACCGTGCCATCCGCAATTCCCTGGTGGCTCCATTAGTGGCTGGATGACTGTCAGGTTGAGGGACAGGGTGACTGAGCCGCATATGTCTTATCATCTAGCAGACCAGCCTACCTTGCTCCCCCTGCGATGGTAGGGTTCCCAGAGAGTGAACAAAAGCATGCCAAGCCTCTTAAGGCTTAGGCTCCGAACTTGCGTTCCCTCACATCTGTTGCATCATGCTGGCCCAGGTAGGTCACAAGTCCAACTCAGATTCAGGGGTGAGGAGAAGTTCCACTTCCTGATGAAAAAGAAAAGGAAAAGTCACGTTCCAGAGGGGTATGGTTGTAAGTGAGGAAAATGCATAACTATGGCCATTTTTACAATCTGCCACAGAAGCATAAGGAAAAGGCCGCACCGGGTTGGGAGGTTCGGTATGCTGAGCATAATCAGGGGTACATGCCCTGACCATGTGGACTCATGGCAGGCTGGGTAGGAGGTGGAGGGATGTAGAAGACTAAGGTGGATAAGAATGTAGAAGCCAGACCACAGAGGACACTGAGGGCCTGGCAGAGGGAGGAGGTTTGGACTGTATGTATACTCCCCCTCCTGGGCAGCTCTCCAACCTCCTGTGAGATGGAAGATGACACCTTCATCAGATGAAACCTCAATTGGTGTGGGGGTTGTCCTTCAGGGGTAACCTGTGCCATCCAGCTGTGAGGAAAGCATACGGAGCAGCAGGGTCTTCTCCATCATTTCTCCTTGCACAGCCCTCTCTAAGGTGGCAAGTGGGCCCATTCCAAATGCCAAACCAGGAGCCTCCGGGCTTCCTGAGAACACCACACCAGTAAGGATGACAACAGTCTCAGTGAGATACAACATGTTTGCCAACCCAGGCGAACTGGTAGCCCTTTCCCATCTTCTTTGGAAGTATCTTGATAATAAGATGAATGCAACGAACGGTATCTTGTATTTGTGGGACACAAACATTAAACCTTGTGGTACATCCAAGTGGTTCTTTGTAAAGCCCAGTCATTGTCACTTTTGAATTTTATACTCAATGTGTCCCTTGCACAGCCATTGAACTAACTCGGGGGGTTGTCCTCTCTGTTTCACAATCTTGGGAACTTGATCGAAGAGAGGCCAGCAACAGAGCGGTACGTGCTAGCTCATCGGGATGAGAGTAGGCTCGGATCATAAGCCATTTTAACTAACAAAATTCCTTGCCCTCTGAAGATCAACATCTTTTATCGATCTTGACGGTGTGCCCAAATGACAAAATCGGTCACATCCTCCATGCTAAAAATGACAGCCTTTCGGACACCTTTGCTCCATGAAGAGAAATCATGGAATGCTCTTCTCCTGGCTTTTGATGTAATTAATTCCCCTGCACCCTCCAGAGTTCTTCTTCTGCTATGCGAACTCAGGGCCATGGTCATCTGGTTCCCTGCTTGATCACTAAGGTCTAACACTTAATTGATGCTTAACGATTATAAGCTGAATGAACACCTTGATGAGTGTGTGGAACAAAGAGGGGACTAAGGACGCGGACAGCATGGAATCCCGCTCGCAGCTGTGCCACCTGCCAAGTGTGTTTCGTGGGCAGGTTACTGACTCACATTTTCTAAGCCTCAGGTTTACTGAATGTGAAGCAGTGCTGGGAGGCTCTACCTCCGAACTTTCAGGGAAGAAAGTACTCACATGGGGTCTGCTACATGGTCGGTGCTCAATAAATAGAAGATGGGAATGGACAGCTGCAAGAGGAGGTCGCCTCGAATCCTGGCAAGCTGGACTCCCGTCTAAAACATGCAGAAGAAGGTATAGGGCACAAACCAATCCTGTCGATCGGCAGTGAACAGGAAGCTGCTATGAGACCAACCTCACTTCTTGGCCTTCTGTCATCTTCCCGAATCCACTCCCTTCCTCATTTGGAGGTGAGCTTTTAAAGTGCAGCCTACAGTCAGATGGCAGCATGGCCTGGGCCAAACATGACCTCACATTCCTAATACACCCAACACATATTGTAGTGTGTTCAGTTGTGTGCCCCCTCCCCGCCCCCAAAATGATGCGTCCAAGTCTTAATCCCTGGTATTGGAGAATGTGACGTTTTTCTGGAATGTGACCTCATTTGCCCTTCTAGGATTTTGCAGATGTAATCAAGTTAAGATGAGTCCATACTGGATGGGAGTGAGCCCTAAATCCAATGACTGGTGTCTTTATAAGAGAAAGGAGAGGTAGATTTGGACACAGACACACACAAGGAAAAAGGCCATGTGAGGGACGCCTGGGTGGCTCAGCAGTTAAAGCATCTGCCTTTGGCTCAGGGCGTGATCCTGGAGTCCCGGGATCGAGTCCCACATCAGGCTCCCAGCATGGAGCCTGCTTCTCCCTCTGCCTGTGTCTCTGCCTCTCTCTCTCTCTCTCTCATGAATAAATAAATAAAATCTTAAAAAAAAAATCTTAAAAGGCCATGTGACGACAGCGATTGGACTGATGTGGCTACAAACCAAGGGATGGCAAGGATCGCTGGCACCCACCAGAGCTGGAAGAGACGAGGAAGGACACTTCCCTAGAGCTGTTAGAGGGAACGAGGCCCTGCCAAAACCTTAGTCTCAGATTTCTAGCCTCCAGAGCTGTGAGGGAATATATTTCTGTTGCTTTAAGCCACCCAATTTGTGGCCATTTATTATGGCATCCCTAGGAAACTAATGCACATACAAATAGCTTTTTTTCTAGTCTCCAGGATTTGTTCCCAGGCTTTCCTGGAAAAAGTTTCATATCCAGAACAAAACATTTTTCGGCAACAGGATATTTTCAAATATGTGCAACTAGCGTCATAGGAGTACAGAGGGTAAAAAAAAAAAAAGAAGAAGTAGAAGCAGCAAGAGGAGGCAGCAAAGGAGATAAGGGCAAAAGGAAAACCATAAAGGCAAATGTGGGCATCAGCAGGGCATCAGTAGGGTAGCAGCAGGCAGCATCGGCCAGACCCAGCTTCCAGCTGAGTGGAGCCAGGTGGGGCTGGCGTTGACAGTTGCTATAGAGGACAGGTGCCATGAAGTCAGCCTGCCCAGGACAATTGCAGAGGTCATACAAGGTCAGCCGGAAGCCGGGACTGAAAATGCCCACGTCAGATTCTCTCCAGGCATTCAGTCATTCCTTCCATCCTACATCACGGGGGCTCTGGCTTTGCTTACACTTGCAAAGGGCTAGTTTGGCACGAGGATGGAATTTCTACTTAAATCATTCCTGGAAAGCTGTGTTTCCTATGAGTTGACAGCATGAGTCTAAAATCAACCTTAATCCGCTCCTAGGGTAGCAGCACCCTATTTGTCTCTTATAGGGACTGGGGTCATTCCCTCCTCCCCACCTTCTACAGCCCAAGGCTGAAGCCCAAACTCCCAGGGGTAGGCTGGTCTCACCAGGACTCAGGGCCAGGTAAATGGAGCAGTGGTATGGGAGTGCCGCTGGCACGCACGGAGATGCACAGGGGGACGATGCCTCATCTGTTGGTGCAAATGACTGTGGCAACCTCCCCATTACCTCAAAAAAGAGAGACAAAACTATTGATGACGTGCAGTATTAACTGCAACTTCAACTCCCCTGGCTATTTCTGAAACACTCCAGGCTGAAGGCGGGTTATAAACCATTTAGAAATTATTCTTGAGGGCAGAACTCTGGACTGTCCATGGAACAGAGTCAGAGGTCATGACCATAGGAGGCTCATAATCTTGGGTGGAAGATGAGCCAAGTGAACACTCAGATACAGAGCCAGAGGAAGGGGCAGGCAAAGGCCAGTGGGAAGGCAGGTGAAGGAAGGAGCCATCATATGGACTCACATGGTTTTTGAGGGCCTACTCCGTGTCAGGGGCTGGAGAGGCAGAGAAGGACAAGCGAGGGCCTGGCCTCAGGGAAGATCACAGTCAAAATGTGTTCAGCACATGCAGCTAGTTTCTGGCAACAACTCTCCCTGCACCCCCTTCCGCTCCACCCAGCTCTCTGTCCCTGTCGCTCTGGCCTTTTTTCCTCAGCTTTCATCACTCTCGGAGGCAGTCTCGGTTATTTATTCAGTTATGTGTTCATTGTCTTTATCCCCCACTGGAATGTGAGCTTGTTCTACACTATCCCCAACTCCCTAGAATGGTGTCCCTTACCTAGAATAGTGCAGTGAATAGCTGCTCAATGAATTTTTATTGCCTGAAGGAAATCCAGTCCAGCAGGAGTGAGAAAGACCAATAACGAAAGGGATTAAGACAAAAGTTTTGAAGCCAGGGTCCTTGGGGGACAAACCTGTTTGACTTTGATCTAGTTGCTCTACCTTTCTATGCCTCAGTTTCCTCAGATGGATAATGGGGATCCTAACATAGCCTGCCTCATAGGATTCTTAGGAGGAATAAATGAATTAATACATACACAAAGCATTTAAAGCAAGGGTTAGCAAATATTTTCTTAAAGCGCCACATAGTAAATATTCTAGGCTTTAAGACATGTGGTTTCTCATGCAATGACTCACTCTGCCCTTATAGCACAAAAGCTACATAGACAATACATAAATGAATCAAATGTGGCCTTATTCCAATTAAAACATTACAGGGACACCTGCGTGGTTCAGCGGTTGAACATCTGCCTTTGGCTCAGGGTGTGATCCCAGGATCCAGGATCAAGTCCCAGATGGGGCTCCTTGCGGGGAGCCTACTTCTCCCTCTGCTTATATCTCTGCCTCTCTCTCTCTCTCTCTCTCTCTCTCTCTCTCTCTCTCTCTCTCTCTCCCCGTCTCTCATAAATAAATAAATAAAATCATTAAAGAAAAAACATTACAAATTACAGTGCAACATATAACATAGAGGAATCACAACACAAAATAATAGTCTATTGGCCGGGGAATAAGAAGCCTTTCTTCTGCAACAAATTCACAGTGGGACTGCAAACCCTCTGAGTCTCAGTTTGGTCTATAAATAAAGATAATAACTACTGTTTCCTACCTTAATGGGTTATTTGGTGATCACATAAAAGATGAAATGAAAAGTACAAGTGTACCATGTACAGGTAACGTAAATTGCAGTACAAATATGCTACTATAGGGCTGCTTGCATCCTGGTTACCATGTGCTAGGTAGATTGGATAGAATTATACTTATTTTACGAATGAGGAAACCAGAAATATTAAATGGCATATCTAAGGTCACACAGCTAATAAATGGAAGACTTAAATTTGAACCTAGAACGTTTTTATTCTAGCACAGTGTTCATCAACAACAACTCAGCACATCTCCCCATACATAACATAAACCTTACACATAAATTTCTCTTGGGAATTTCCTCCTTTATCTTTCTTACACGCCAGTATCCCATTTCCCTAAGCTTATCCCAAGCCCAAGGATTTCATTAGGACCACAGCAGTTGCTTCCTGTCCTTGTAGTTATCAAGAAATAGAAATTCAGTTCATACTTTGTCTTGTCAAACCAAAAAAGAAAAAAAAAAAAAAAAAGGAAGAAAAACTCCGTGGCACGACTGTTCCTTGATTAGCTTTAATGCATAGAGAAAATTTCACAACATAATTCCATCTCCATTCTCCTACCTGCCGTGTACACATTTTCAAGAAGATACGTATCTATTTTAGTTAGTTTGTATGTAAGTTGAGTCGCCTGTGTTGTGTTACTGTAAGAAATTTACTCGGCCCAAGGTCATAGTTATGAGGACATGAAGCTTTTGGTAGTTAATGGAGATTTACCTTAGCTTTGCTTAGATTGGTGGAGGCCTGCGATCATGGAACTCAAGATTTCAGCTACTGTGTGAGTGGAGCTTACAACCACACTAACTGCCAACTAAATGTCTGTGAGTTGTCCAAGTGCTATGTGTTTTTCACCCACTAGAGTAGCTAAAATTAAAAAGACAGACAATTCCAAGTTTTGGTAAGAATGTGGGGAAATTAGAATCCTTTTACATTGTTGATAGGAATGCAAAATAGTATAGCCACTTGGGAAACAAGTCGGAAGAAATTAAACTAACACTTCCTGTATGACCCAGAAATTCCACTCATAGGTGTCTGCCCAAGGGAACTCAAAGTATATGACCAAGATTCGTATGCAATGTTCAAAGCAGCATTACTCATAATAGCCATAATAGCCCAAATCTGGGAACAACTCAAATGTCTACCAACTGATGAATGGTGTTTCCATTTTATAGAATGCTCCTTGGTAATAAAAAGGAATGAACTACTGATACATGTTACATGAGTGAATCTCAAAACCATGGTACTAAGTTAAAGAAGATAGGCATGAAAGACTACATATTGTAGAGTTTCATTTGTATGAAACCTCTAGCAAAATACAACCATATAGCAGCAGAAAACAGACCAAGGGGCTTGTTGGGAATGCAGGGGTGGACCACAAAGGGACTTCAAGAGCTCTTAGGATATTGCATATATTCTCAATTTTTATCATGGTGATAGTTGCATGACTGTATATGTTTGCTAAAACTCATATAATTGTATAGTTTAGGTAGGTAAATGTTAAGGTATATAAATTATACTCCAACAAAGCTATGAAACTGAGGTTTTGTGTATTTTTTAAGTTCATATATATTTTTCAATAAAAACGTGCATGTTTGTTTTAGAAAGTGTGTAATGTATAAAAATGGGAAACAAAGACCTTAATCCCACCAGCCAGAGATAACCTCTGTTAACACTATTAATGAGCTAATATGGAAAACAATATTACACCAAGGCGCCTGGTTGGCACAGTCAGTTGGGCCTCCAACTCTTGGTTTCGGCTCAGGACATGATCACAGAGTCCTGGGATCCAGCCCCGCGTCACGCTCTATGCTCAGCATGGAGTCTTCTTGAGATTCTCTCTCCCTCTCCCTCAGCCCCTCTTGCTTTTACTCTCTCTCTCTCTCTCTATTTCCCTCTCTCTTAAATAAATAAATAAATAAATCTTGAAAAAATACCCAAACAATATTATACTTTGATAGCTTTCCCTTAACATTACATCTTGAACATTTTACCATGTTATTATAAATGCTTCAACAATGTTTGGGGGGCTCCATTGCCCTTGAGAGAGTGACCATATTATTGCTACTTTGGTAGCACCGAGTAATTTTTTTTCTTGTTTCTTCACTCAGATATTTTAGACCATTTTGATTTATGGGGAGATTGATTCTTAAGTGCTGGAATAATCATTGGGGCTGTTCACACACATTCCACATATTATCCAGCTGGAAACATAGTAGGTTTAGACCTCTCTCCTTTTGAAGATAGGCTTAGCCACGTGAATTGTTTGGCCAGTGAAATATGAATAAAGTGATATGGTACTTCTGGTGAGAAACTTTAAGAGCCGATGCACAATTTGCCACATTCTCTATTCCCTGCCTAGATGATCATGAAAGCAGGAATTGAGATGGAGCTTCTTCCAGGCTGGGTCCTTGGTGACCGTGTGTACCAGAGGTCTTCAATCGATTCACACTGGGAGGTAGAGTGAGTGAGAAATAAACCTTATTAAATCATTGAAATTCGAGGTTGATTGTTACTACAACAAAATTAAGATTATCTCGACTCATGTAGTTCTATGTAATTATTGTATGAAAATAAGGTAAAAAATGTATCGATGTCTTTTGACTTTAGGAAAATGCATAAGTTGGTACTAGGATTGTGTGATCTGAAACAAATAAAAACATGTTTTCATAGCCAATGATTTTCCAGTTTGAAAATAATTTTCTAGTGCATTTCTATAAATAGAGTGAACAAAGCAAGTTGTTTGATTCCTAGGAATAAAGTAAACCACGGGTTTTTATGAAAGTGGCACCAACAATTCAGTAAGAAAAGGAAAAGTCAATTCTGAGACTCTGAATTGATCCATATCAAATTTGTTTTGTGTCCTGTTACTGTTGTTACCCAGACAACACTGTGCTCATTGTGATTTAGCAAAAGCACCCCTGCGCTGCTTTGATGAAGGGAGGTGTTTAGAGGTGTTACACAGGACACGTTTCGACAATCAAGCTGCCACCAGTGGATGGAACCTTTTATGTTTGGATCCCAAACAGGAAGTTATTTTTCTTGTCAAAGGAAAGAGAATAAATCATCTTTCCCAGGGTTACACAGCAGAAACAGACACAGGATGCAGAAGGCCAGGTAGAGCTGCAGTGGCAGGGAAACAGAGGCCTACGTATGACAAGGAGAAAACATTTTACAAATCATTTTGGAAGATGGACCACAAGTGCTCTGCCATAGGAATTAAGGGCCCCAAAGAAATGAACTTTCAGTACGAGGAGGCCTGATATTTGGGGCCAGAATCCAATCAGAATTCATGGAACCTAGAAAATATAAGAAAAGAAGAAATATCCACCAAACACACTGGCGAAGTATTCTTACCCTACCGACGATAACGGAGCTCTTCTGCATAGAGCTCTTATTATTATACATGCAATGTTTGTGTGTGCACATCCACGCAGACACATGTAGCCATAACCTAAGTACAATCAATCTCAAAACGTCTCCAGTTTCAGAACTCTTCTGGGCATTGCTATATAGGAAATTCTGGGCTGGCAGATTCTTTGTGTGACACTTACAGTCAAGATTCTGGGGTTCAGAATGGGATAAGCAACACATATGTGTCACCTCTTTATTTCCATGTCTCTGCTAAACAGTGAATTGCTTTGTGTGTTTTTGTGGAGGAGAAGAGCTATGGATAAAGCACAGGTGATTTGTTCCTTTACTGTTGAAATATTTGTAGTGACCTTGGCGTGACTGAGGTAGGAAAAAATATTAAATGGTGAAGAAATAGTGGGAGAATTACAGTTAGAAATAAGGACTTATCATGGACTTAAGTTAAAATCACAAAAATCAAATGCAACCCTTATGTTTGGAAAAATCATCGAAAGAGCATGGATGTTCAGATTTTTAATTTCGGTTTCAAAGTCATTTTTAATGAGAATATATGAGAATTCTTACTTTTCTAAAATCACAATATTAGACCATATCTCTGCTGGATTTTAAATAATCACAGTACATCTGTTAGGCAGCACAATGGAGCGCAAAGTTCAAAAGACTATAGCTCTACTTCTGCTGGAGAACATAAAAAAGAAAAAAAAAGCAGGTTAATTTTCTTACCCTGTACCTTTATAGGTAAAATAGGAAATATGGGTCCTGGGGATTGATTTTGAAGGTTGTTAAGTCTTAATAATAACAGCTAATATTTACTGAGTATTTACCACATGGCAGACAATTTAATCTAATAAAAACCCAGTCACGTCCATTATGGGAGACTCCTACATGGTATTCCCCGGTTAGTCACACCTTCCAGTATCAACACCCTCTATATCCCTGGGTCTACAGTATTCTTACTGAAAGTGGATTCTGAGCTTGGCCATGTGATTCACTTTGCCCAATGGGACATTGGCAAACACAATATAAGCTGGGGCTGAATAAATCCTTCAGCATTGGATTTTTCCTTTAGTATTTAGTTGCCAGGTAAAAAGCTCAGGCTAAATTACAAAGTAATGAGAGGCCACATGGAAAGAGGTTCTAGGGGATGAGAGGCTATCTTAGATTATTTCAGTGTTAGCGAAACCCCCTGTTAAATGCAGGGGCATAAGATATTCAGGGAAAATTAGCAGAAGAACCACCCAGCTAAGCCCCACCCCATAGAATCATAAAAAAAGTAATAAATAATTGTTTTTTAAAGGCACTGTGTTTTAGAGTAATTTGTTACAAAGCAAAAAGCAACTGAAATATGGGTAATATAACTTGCAATTGACAAATATGAAAATTAGGGCTCAAAGATGTTAAGTATATTGTTAAGGTCTATAATATGATTGTAACTCCAAATGTACTATGTGCAATCCCATTGTTCTTTTCACTCTATACTCTACCTCAAATTTCAAATTGTGTATCCAGACTGCTTACTTGGCATCTCTCCTCTGCTCTGTAACAGGCATCTTAAACATAAGAGGTCCCCAAACAAAGTCTGGAGTTTTCCACCCCCAAATTCATTCTACCTCAGTAAATGACACCAGCACCCAGCCATTTGCTTAGACCAAAAATCTGGTGTTGTCATTGACCTCTCCTTCATTCATACACCTCAATCAATCTATTAGCAAGTCCTATCAGCTCTAGCTTCAAAGTATCCTCTGAATTTGACCCTACTGATCATCACCAACTCCTCGACCACCCCAGTGCAGGCCACCATCATGCCCCACTTGAACTACCAGCATAGTATTGGGACAAAGGGGAACAGGGGAGAAAGTAGCACCAGAGGCAGTGTTGGGTAAAAACAAAGGGGAAAATAGAGTGATGCCTTCTAATTCAGCAGCTCTTGTTGTGACCTCCTCCACCCTCCACCTGTCCCCATCCCTGGCACCATTAGTTATTTTCAGGGCAACAAGTTTAAATTTGGCATGAACAGGGATCTGTCATCTCTCTTTCTCCTTTGCCACAGAGGCTTTAGCTCATTTCTAGAAAATGACAATAACCGCATGTGCGTACATCAATCGCAATTGATTTGGAATAAGGTTTTACATCGGAGTTTGGGGAGATTACAACAGGAGGGGACTAAGGTCTTGAGCAGCATGATCCCTTCCTCTGCAGACTAAAATGCTACTTTGGATTTTGATGGTTTATTCCTCCAGAGAGGAGATCTGGACAGGGGAAGGTTAATAGACTAAGCAAGGCCAGGACTTTCAATAGAAAATGTCCTCTTAGAAAAAAAAAAAAAAAAAGCACCACGATGTGTTAGACCAATAAATAATTCATTGGACAGCTTATTCAGAGACTAATAGAAAAAAAATATTAGGGAATGTCTACATGTCAATCGGTCTGCAGTTAGTTAAATAAACACAGTATGCAGATGTCACTTGTAAAACCCAGATTTATACGTTAATTGTATGTTTTACTCAGGCAAAAACATAATATCTGGTAACTTTACTTCGAAGTCTATTAAAATCTCATGGCCTTGAAAAGGTTACCTGACATCTTGTAGGCCAGACCCAGGGCTGAATGGACATGTCCCCTGCCACCGAGTGTACAATCGCCAAACACTCAAATGACATTCTAGTTACATTTGCTGCCATTACAGAGAAACATTGAGGGCTGTGATCCTTCTGAGCCTGCTGGAATTCTCCTGGCTTAGGGGGCACAGCTGCAGCAGCAAATGCAAAAGCAGAATGTGGATCTGCAGATGCCCCAAGTGCAGCTCCATCAGCAACTCCCATTTTTACCTAAACAAATTCCTAATTGTTCAACATACTTTTAAAGAAAAAACAACGATGGGGTCATAATATAATGGTTAAGTCCTACCATGTTCCAGGAACTGTGTTAGGTGCAATTTCATATACCATTTTTTCTTTTCTATTTAGTCCTTACAACAACCTTGTGAGGCAAATACTATTATTACTCCATTTTATAAAATATATACAATATGAAAAAACAAAAAGAGATATCAACATTATCTCATGGGTAATGCAGCAACAAATTGACACCACATAGCTTCTGATGAAATACATTCAGAAGGGAATAAAAATCACATCTATAGTATTCTTACAGAGAGTGTGTAACACGGATTCAATCAAGATCAGACGACCGAAATTAAGGGATATTCTGAAAAATGCCTGGTCACTAACTCTTCAGATGTATCAAGGGCATAAAAGACAAAGACAGACTGAGAATCCGTTCCATATTAAGGGAGACAAACAAAACAAGACAGCCACATGTAATGTGTGAATCTGGATTCTGGACCATAAAAAGAACATCAGAGGGACAGTTGGTGAACGTGAGGACCGTGGATCAGATAATAGTATTTTGTGAATGTTCACTTTCTCATTGTGATCTTTTCACGGTGGCACGAAAAATGGTAATTTGGGGGAAACTATGTGATAGATATTCAGGAATTCTTTGTGCTATTTTTCTAACTTTTTTTGAGAGTCAAAAATTTTTTCCAAGATTACAAGTTGAAAAATGGAAAAAAGAAAAAGAAAGTAAAAGGAAAAAAAAAAAAACCCACAATGTAAAGCATCCCAGCAGAGAATCTAGGAAGACAGGAGGTAATACTAAATACAGAATGGAAAATGGGAATCCTTCTGTTCCCACAGCTCTTGATACCATTTGTGGTTTGTCCTTGGAGTGATTCATCCAGAAGATAAATTCTGTAGTGTAAAATTCTTGTGAATGACAGGCTGTTAGATTTGGAAGAGAACTTAGAGGTACTTTTAGGGGCCTCATTCTACAGAAAAGACACCCAAATCCCAAAAAGGCACGGGGATCACGGGTCCAAGGTCACACAACAGGAGAGCCAAGATTAGCACCTAGCTCTTCTGGGTCATGGGATGCTATTTCTGTTCCACCACTCATTTCTGAAAGAGGACACCTCAGAATCCATGGTGTAGGAGACTTATCTATTAGCTGCGTGAATCTTTTCTACACACTTGCTCAAGATCTGCACCTAGAGCCTGATAGTCATTCACTTATTCACTCAGCAAAAATTTATTGACCGCTTTCCAAGTTCCCAGCACTGCTCGAAGCACTGTAGATACAGCAGCTATTAAAAACAAAGTCCTTGTTTCTAGTGGACAGGCTGGGATACCGCTCCACTCTCTACCACTAATGACCTGCATGACCTTGGGCACCTCCCTTTACCTCTCTAAGCCTCAGTTTTCCCTTCTGTTACAAAGAGAAGATAGAATTTTTCAAAAGTTGTTCTGAGTATTAAACAAGATATTGCACCTAAGTTCTTAGAAAAATGTCTGGCATGTAGGTACTCAATAAATTTTAAGTATTACTGTTATTTCTCTCCAACCTGCATCAGTTACACTAGCTGGTGTGGATGCCTGGGAGCACTCAGCAATGCTATAGACTATTTCTGAATGTGTTGAAAGCTCACATTTAGGAAGGTAAGATTTTCCAAAAGAGTAATTTTCCATTTCCCACTCCATTTCTTTGTTATTTTCAAAGGTAGATAAACAATAAAAAGAAAGGGCAAGAAAGGCCAACTGAGAAAATTGGTGTTGAGCAAGGAATTCAAGTGGGAGTTCTAATATGCAGAGTATCAGATAGATTTTTATCTAGATTTAAATGAGACTGTTCTTGGAGGCTGGTTGCATCTAGCCTCTTCACAGGCATAATTTGAATGCTACTTTAGCCAACCCTTGATTAGTTCCACAAATGGAAAGAATACTAGATTACTGCAAGTAAAACAAGATAAGGAGAACCCACTAGTGCTGCTTGGAACGGGCTTCTGGTGCCTTCCTAATGCTATATCCTGAGAATGTGACCATCATCCCCTGCCTTGTCACCTGCCTCCCCAGGGTCAAGTTCACGTACGTACCCACTTTCTTTCTCTCCCCTAACCTTCTCCCGTGGCATCCAGCAGAGGACCTCCAATTTAAGATGTGTTTGACAAGTGTATGCTAAATATATAAATCTATCTGGGGGAGTGAAGCCTAGTAAAACAATCAGAAAATAAAACCCAGCGGTAGTAAAAGGTCCTTTACTGAATTCACAACTCTGTCCACATACAGATGGTTGGGACTTAAGTGAACAGAAAATGCTTTAGTTTCATATGCTTCCTAGGTAACAATTTTCACTGAGAGGTGGGCCATTCAAGGGTTTTCTCTCATATTCTCCAATCACAGCTCTCTGGAGAAATGACAATAGATAAATCCAGTCAGTAGATCCATTTTGGTTACATACCTGTATGTGTCTTTGCCTTCCTTGATAATCAGGAATGAATCTATATTTTTAAAAAGGGCCTCAAGAGTTTTTATAGGGCCCCCAATTTGAGAATCAACGCTGTAGATATATTACATGGTCAAGTAATCATTTAAGTCTCAATTTCAAATTTCTGGAGGAAAGAATCTGTGGCTTAGTATGGGTCAGGTAGCGACCTCAATTCCAGTCAAGTTGGCTAGATAGGAAGGATCACATGGTGCCAACAGGTTTCATTTTCCCATTAATCTTAAAGAAAAAGGAGAGTGCTACTGTAGGTTAGGTAGACACCTAAAAACACGGTGCAGCAAATATATACAGTTGTTCCTACTTGTTCCAGAGTAATGTAAGGCAGCTTACAAAGACACAAGCAGTACAAGATGTTTTTTAAAAAGCATTTAAACAAAGAGACCCAGTGGAAAGGAAACAAAGTAGTTGGAAGAATCCAACAGAAAAGAGGCAAGATTGGTGCTTCAAACCATGCCCCAAGGCCCAGCACACTCTACTAAAAGTGGATCCCAAATTTGGCTGGGAGTTTCTTTGCAGCTAACACAAAGAAAGAAAATCAACTGCTTGATTCCCAACATTCATAAGATAAAACCTACCCATCATCAGTCAAAAGGCAGCTTTTCCGGAACAGAGAACTGAGAAATTTCTCTTGTGTGGCTTAGTGAGCCACATTCTCAATGATCTTCTTGCAGGACCTAGAGCAACTTCTCTGACATCACCCAGTGAGGGCCAATAGCCCAAGGCCAAGCGTAGGGGGCAGGGCAAGTATAAAGAGCAGAGGGCAGCGCGTGGTCAGTAGAGAGAGGCCGAGGATGGGTCCCACCTGGTGAAATAGAGAGCAGCTTTAATCAAGACTTTGTTTTCTTTTTTGAGGAGAAACTCCTGCTTGAAATCCGCCCCCCACCCCCCAGCCTGCTTCTAACTCTCCTTCAACCTCAACCCCCATCCTGACCACAAACTCTCTGGTATCAAACTTGGGTTGTTTACTTAACAAGAGCCTACCCGTTGACTACCCAGAAACCACATTAGGGTTGGTCCCCTTAAAAGAGCTCTGAGGAAATTGTTTGAGGTTCTCTGTCACTAACATTAGTTGGTTCACAAAGGACAGACAAGCATTTTGAGAGACGGGTCCATGAAATGAAAAGGAAATACACTTTGACAGCTAGGGCTCTGCCGTTTAGGGTTCACTTTTCAGAAAACCCATCCTACCTTTATCCTCTATCCTGACTTGGTTTCTGAAACAGAATTCATTCCAAGTTCCATCTTTTCTCATTTAAGCAGGAGATTTTCTATCTCAATGAGTTGATTGGGGTCAACATATTAAAAAATAAAATAAAGGCAGCCCTGGTGCCTCATTGGTTTAGCGCCACCTTCAGCCCCGGGCGTGATCCTGGACACCTGGGATCGAGTCCCACATCGGGCTCCCTGCATGGAGCCTGCTTCTCCTTCTGCCTGTGTCTCTGCCTCTCTCTCTCTCTCTCTCTCTCTGTGTGTGTCTCTCATGAATAAATAAATAAAATCTTAAAAAAAATAAAAAAACAACTGTGGCAAAGAATGTCTGTTGTATGGGCAAACTGTGAAGATGAGAGACAGTCAGCCAGGGACCATTTGGAGGTCATTTAGACAACTATCCATGAGGTGCATCCAGAAACAGACTCGTATTCCAGTGCTCTTCTTTCTCCTACAGCAGTCTCCTGGATCTACTAGGAAGGGGCCATTCCAGGGTGCAGAAAAGGAAGCAGTAGCTTTGGAAGAGGCCATAGGCCTTTGGGTCAGACAGGTCTGGGTTCTAATATTGTTCTCTACAATAGCTCAAATTCTTTCAGCCTCAATTTTACCACTTCTGAAATGGGAAAAATAATGTCTTCCTGTTGAAGTTAGAGATAATGTAAGGGTTCGCAGCAATGCCAAGGATTAGAAATTATACAGCACATAAATTAGTCTGGCAAATAAGTAAGAGGTGCTCTATAATTGAAAGTTTCCAGTCACCCATCCATCCATCCATCTATCCATCCATCCATCCTTCTACTTTACTATCTTTATTCCTTTTTTCCTGGTCTTTACCAGGTCTGAGTATCAGCTACACAGTCAAGGTAGGGAAAAGAAATGGAGAGGCCATGAGAGATTAGCTTCTTTCAGAAAGTGTAGTTCCAGAAGAATATTCCACGCCTCTAAAGAAGTGTGTAACACAAGGGTTCATAGCTCAATATTTCCTAATTATTTATATGTTAAGAACAGTGGGGGGCAGTAAGTAAGCTGATATTCCCTCTAAAGGGAAGCTCTCACTTTTTCCTTCACCCCAAACATTTGTCTTGTGGCCCACGCACTGGCTCTTAGGTGTCCCTTTGCCCATCAGCTCTAGCCATCCTGCAGTACAACTCTGGTCAAACAGTCCACTCCAACAGAGTTCTCTCCCTCCCAGCCCTTGGGAAGAAAGAGTTCTTTTTTTTTTTTTTTTTTTTTTTGGAAGAAAGAGTTCTAATGCTACTTGTCTCTATATTTTTGAAATGTGCCTGCCTGACTTTTCTAGGATGCTTTTAATTATTTATGACATTAATTTCTTTTCAATTATCAGTTATACGTATTTATTATGAAAATCCAAAAAATTTAAAAAACAACTAAAAGAGGAAAAGAGCATGTCCTGCTAATTGCTCTGCTTAAAGACTTTAGGCCTGCTAGTGTTCCCAGACTTTTTTCTACCTAGCACATATGCCTCCTCTTTTCCCCCCAAAATAGAATCATGAGAAACATATTATGGAATGTGCTTTCTTTACACAAAAATGTACTGCAGACATTTCCCTCATGCCATTAAATATTTCACTTTATTCTTGCTTGAGTCTCTTGTATTTCTTCAGATCCATAGTGTGAGTACCAAAGCAGGAAGTCAGGAAACTAGCGGCCCACTTGGCTGGGTGACTGGGTAAATTATTCTCTCTTTCCTTGAACAATGTACATGCTCTGTGTCAGCATCAAGGTAAGGTTTTATGAGTCCAAGCAGAGTAATATCTTTTCTTTAAAAAAAAGAAAAAAAAAAAAAAGGACTCTGGATTTTAAAAAGACAAACCTTAAGCCCAGGCTTTTGTAAGCTTATATACATGTATCTTTATAAGGTGAAAAACTTGATGACCTTAAGGGTCTTTTGTGCAAGCCAGACGCTATTCAGGAAGAGAAGAAGCAATGCTTAAAATATTTGGATAACGTGTGTATGAAACGTGTATCTACAAGAGGTAGATGCGTACCTCTCCCCCTGCTAGCCTCAATCACAGGTGTAAGTCTCTCCAGTTCTGCTTCTGGTGGCTTTCTGAACTTGAACTCTGAACTCTACCCAACCTTGAGGCCTTCATAGTTTATTGAGCTGGATTATCTGAACTGTGGAGGGAGCTGATCAAAGCCCTTCTTTCTTTTTCACTTTACTTAGCATCCTGACTTCCCTCACAGAAGTCCTATGTGTGTTATTTGGGGAAAATGTTTCAAGGAGCTCCTGAACCTTTGTTTTCTTTCTTTTTTTTTAAGATTTTATTTTATTTATTCATGAGAGACACATAGAGGCAGAGACACAGGCAGAGGGAGAAGCAGGCTCCATGCAAGGAGCCCGGTGTGGGACTCGATCCCAGGAATCCAGGATCACACCCCGAGCCAAAGGCAGACGCCCAACCACTGAGCCACCCAGGTGTCCCAAACCTTTGTTTTCTTAATTAAAAAGAAAAACTCATGATAGTTCCTGAAACCAACTCAATGTTCTTTTTTCTGGTCAGAGTGTTCACCATTAAACTTATATTTTTTAGTAATTTCATTTTATTCCATCAAATCACTAATTCCTACTGTCCTAAATCCTAATATGTGAAAGATCACTTTCACCAAAAATATTTTCTACTCTTTACGACTAGATTCCAGGTGGTTAAACAGAAACAAAAACAAACAACAATCCCTCAAAAAGCAGATGAAGTGCCAAAGTAGTATTGACAAAAGAAAATTAGGACATTTAAAGCATGTAAAACACACACACACACACACACACACACACAGATGCATACACATACACATATGTACGCATATATTATATACATAATTACCACGTCTACTGAAAGCAATTGGCACAGGTCACACTTATTTCACATAAATATTTTGGCAGAGTTCGGCACAGAAGATTTGGATTCCAAAGGCCTGCCTAGGTGTATCATCCTGAGCAAGTCACTGAAACTCTCATTTGTAAAAAGGAACAATAGTACTACCCGTGAGAACTAAAAAAAAAAAAAAAAAAAAGGAAAAGTAAAAGCAAATCTAAAGTGTAAATGATATGCAAATGTGAAGATTGAAAAAAAAGCGAGGTTTCTTGCAGCTCATAATAGGAACACCCGAGGATGCCAATTCCCCCAAAGGATCCTACTTTCCCTTAACAGAGGTTCCAGAATGAAGCTTCTGAGTTCTCCTTTTGGGTTTGAGTTGCTGACTGAGCCAGTCTCAGGGCCTAGCTTCCCCCTTCAAAATCAACCCTTAAGCCTGTTCTTGAACCTCAAGAATAATCTAGTGGGTGAAACAGTGAGTTCAGGAGCCCGTCCGACCTTAGGTTTGCCAGTTGCTTTTGCTCAACTGGGTTAGATATTTAACTTCTCCGTGAGTCATTCTCTAAGGCTCCAAACTGAGACAATCAGCCTTGTCATCTACCTCACTCAGTGGATTATGGCCAACAGGCAGACAGGGCCAACAACTGGGAGGGCTCTTCTGTCCCCGGGAAATGCTTCCCATGAACTGGAGGGGCAGGGACGGGCGGGGTGGTGCGGTGGTAAGCGTTCAGGAGTCAGGCCCAGGGCACTTTGGCTGGCACCTTCACCCCCTGCTCTTTCTTAGTTTTGTTATCTAGAAAATGACAATTTCTGGCTCTAAATAAGCTGATTTTATTTTTTATTTTTTCAGCTGCATTAAGATATAATTGACATATATATGGGTTGATTTTAATAACTATCTCTATGGTAATCTAAACTTACATAATGTTGCTTGGTTTTATTCTCAAAAGAATGCTGAGAGACAGACAGTTTGATAGTTATCAGTCTCCCCTATTCCAGATAAAGACATATGGGCTGTGATAGTTAATTTTACCTATTAACCTGCCTGGGCTAAGGCGGCTCTCCAGAAGATTCTGAGGTATGCTCAAGCTAGAGACCCTCTCTAAGGCATTCCACTCCCTACCTCTTATGTCTAGGCCTTTAATGATGTCCCACATGCCTGGGATGCTCTTGGCCCTGGCTCCCCACACCCTTCCTTCTCTCTTGCCTCAGGATCCCTTGAGTTGACTTCCTCCTCCCTATTCCAGGTCAGAGAAGACTTCTTATGGTTGGTTGCTATGTGCTCCCAGTGAAACCTGCCCATTCCTCTAAGGATGATCATTTCACATTGCTCAGTATTAAATTCTCTGTCTCCCTCAGTGGGATCTATGCCCCCTGAGACCAAGGAATGTACTTCATTTATTTCTCTATCCCCGAGCCTAACGGAAAGTGTGGAACACAGTAGGTATCTAATAAAGGTTTGTTGAATGGACAAATGAACCATTGAATGAATGAATCTAAGGAGCCAATGTGTGACACCATTGACTTCACGTTGTCAGCTGAGTCCAAGCCAGACTGGATGATATATGAAAAGTGTCCCGTGTTGCCTGGGTCACAGAAAGTGATCTACAAATATCGATTCTTCTCCCTTTTGCTTCCTTTCCTCTCTTTGAAAACATTTTATACTAAAATTCAAGTACTGGATAATGACAATGTTCTATGTTGATTGATTGACTGAAGGAAGATGAGGAATGGTTTCCAGCCTTCCATCTAAAAGTCATGGTTTCTGAGAGTATCCCTTGCCAAACTCAAAACAATGGTCTGTATTTCACCACTGTCAAAAACAATTTATTGTCGACTACTTGGAAAAGATTGATTTTTTTTCTTCCCATATTTTAGTTTTTGTTTTAAGTTTCCTTTAATACAAATTTTAAAATGTCTTGGACATTTGAAAAGCTAGAACAAACACCATGGTCATCTATAAATCTATTCTCCAGGATAGGGCTTCTCATGCTCAGCATAAGACATTTGGGTACAGATAATTTTTGTTGTTTGGGGCTATTCTGTGCATTATAGGATGTTTAGCAGCATTCCTGGCTACTGCTCACTGATGCCAGTAGCACTACTACCTTTAACTTGTGGCAGCCAAAAATGTCTCCATACATTGCCAAATACCTCCTAGGAAGTAAAATTGTTCCCTCTCTCCCACTGAGAATTAATTTGATTTTAAAAATAACATTTTGTTACATTTGCTCTATTATACAATTTTTTTCAAAACCCTTTGAAAATAATTTGCAGATGTGCTGGTGGTTCACACCTATATATTTTTTAAAATTTAGTTGTATTTATTTATTTATTTATTTATTTATTTATTTATTTATTTATTTATTTTCTTAAGTAAACTTATGTTAAACTCTATGCCCAACATGGGGCTCAAACTCATAACTGTAAGATTCAGAGTTGCATGCTCCACTGAGTGAGCCAGCCAGGCGCCCCACATCCCCATATATTTTAGAAGGCATCTCCTAACACTAAGGATATTGAGTTACATAACCATAATTCCTTTATACATTCAAGAATATTTCTAAATCTTCAATATTATTTAATACCCAGTCCATTGACTTTATTTATGCAAGGTAATATTGCCCTGAGTTTTGGGGGAAAAAAAGATATATTTTAATGGCTAATTCTGGTCTTCTATCTGAAAGACAAATGAGCAATTATACAGCAGTCTTTGCAATTATGTTGAGGTTCAAGGAATGTGATTTCAAATGGCTTCTCTTAGTCTCAGTGTTCTGGCCAAGTTTTTATGATCAACCTACAGTATAGCTGCGTCAAGACACTTGGTGATTTTAAAAAATAACAAAAATAAAAATAAATTCCTGCTTTAAAATGATTCACTGAGAACTTTGGTACTTTCAATTCTTGGATATTTTCATTTTCTCTTTCCCCATTTCCTTCCTGATCTCACTTCTTTCTATATAGCTTTGACAATGGGCACATCATTCTATGGTCAATTCCTTCTTTTTTTTCACTGTACTTTAAAAATTTAATTTACTTTTATTTTAATTCCTGTATAATCAACATACAGTGTAATATTAGTTTCAGGTGTACAATATAGTGATTTATACATCACCCAGTGCTTATCACAAATGCCCTCCTTAATTCCCATCATCTATTTCACCCCTCCCCTCCTCCCCTTCCTTGTGGTAACCGTCTGCTTGTTCTCTACAGTTGAGAGTCTGTTTCTTGGTTTGTTTCTCTCTTTCCCTCTTTTCTCCCTTTGCTCAATTTTGTTTGTTTTTAAAATTCTACATATGAGTGAAATCATATGGTATTTGTCTTCCTCTGATTGACTTATTTTGCTTAGCATTATACTCTCTAGCTCCATTCATGTTGTTGCAAATGGCAAGGTTTCATTCTTTTTCATGGCTGAGTAATACTTATATATATATAAATATTATAAATATATTATAAATAGATAAATATTTATATATAAATATTATGTATATATGAATATATCACATCTCTTTATCCACTCATCAATCAATGGACACTTGAGCTGCTTCCATATCTTGGCTATTGTAGATAACACTGCTATAAATATTGAGGTGTATGTATCCCTTCAAATTAGTGTTTTTGTATTCTTTGGGTAACACCCAGTGGCGATATCTGCTGGATCATTGTGTAATTTTCTTTTTTAACTTTTTGAGGAATCTATGGTCAATTTGACCCTCATCTGCTTTGCTCCACTCATGATTCTTGGCATGAATATATAGCCTTCAAAGAATTGAACTATTGCCTTCTTTTAACTTACAACCAAGGATCCTGAGATTTGTGGCAGAAAAATCATCCAGATTTATTCCTATTTATGAATGCCTAGTCCCCATATTCAGCTGGGCTTCCACAGCCCAGAAATCTTATGACCGTTCCTGATCATAGGTCCTAATCTCTGCAGTGGCCATTTGACAGACTTCAGACCTCTGGCTACCCTCATTATAGATGACTTCATCTCCTGCTCATTGAGTCTAGAGGGGTCATCTGACAAGAAAGCCTCCAACTTCCAGGCATGCAACCCACAAACTCTCCTGCATTCTCTTCTAGTTTGCTCCTTGTTTCCTGTCTTACTACTCTGCCTGACTCACACCTCTTGCTCTGGAATAGTGGTTCTTTCTTTGTCTCTTCCCAGGGATTTGGTTTTCCAGTTATTCCTCCTCATTCCTATTTCTTTAATCACTTCCTCACTACTCAAGTGTTTCAGCTGAAAAAGAACTCTTTTATGATCCTATGACAACCCTCCACTATATCCGGATTTCTTTCATTCCCTGAACAGCCAGATTTCTTTAAAGAAATCTCTGGAGAAAATGTTCATAGTATCCATCAGTTTCCCCCTCCTTCACCCTCAAGAAAGGCAATAAACCTTTTCTCCCCAACCATTTCCACGGAAATCTTACCTACTCTTATGGCTTCAGATTCTTTTCATGTGCTGCTGACTTTCGCTCCTTCTGAGTTCTCCCTTTCCTGGGTTTCGAATTGCACAGGCATCTCAGGCTCATCAGGTTCCAGGATGAGCGTGTTATTTTCTGGCTCCCTTACTTCCTATCTCAGTGAGTGACACAACGCCTCTTGATTACCCAAGGCAAGCCAGGAGGCACCCTAGATCCTCTGGTTCTCATATCCCATCAACACCAAGTGTGACACCAGTTCTACTTTCTAATGGGTCTGAGATCCATGTGCTTTGTACCCATTGTGACCATTCCTGTCCAGATGGCCCCGATGACTCCAAAAGACTTCTAGTCAACCTCTCTGCTTCCAGTTTTGCTCCTCTCCAGGCCATTTGCCATGATGCAAGCACCGTAATCTTTCTAATATGCAAGTCTGATGACATCATTGGCTTAAAACCCATTCGTGGTTTGCTGTTGTCTTTAGGATAAAGTCCAAACTCTTTAATTTGGTCAACTGTTCATTTATTACCTGCCTATCTCTCCAGACTTATCCAGAGCCCTTTGTTGTCAATACCATCCACTCACAGCCTGATGCTCCAAACAAAACGAACTTATTGCAAGGTGTCAAATGAGCCATGTAGTCTATTGCTTTCTGAACTTTGCATATATAGTTTTCTCTTCCTGCTAATTAAAGCCAGCCACTGTCTTGGAGACGACCTGAGACGGATTTCTTTGGCAACAATTGTATATTCTACACTATGATAGGCCAAAGACCTTATATGAATAATAAAAGCTCCTTACGGTTTATATAATGCTTCATACATTTTTATAAAGTTTTGGTGTAGGAGTAATATATATTCATCACAGAAAATTTAAAAAAAGCAGGCACGCATGTCATGTGTATATATATCTCCATATAGATATAGAGAGACATAGACATAAGAGGTAGGTAGATTTAAGGAATAGGTTCATTCTGTGCATATTATATTTTAAACCACTTTTCTTTTTGTGTTGAAAATATCAGTAAATAATAGAACATCAATTATGATAATGTAAACAGGAGCAAACTGTAAGAAACCACATGTCTTCACATGAGAATTGTTTTTGACCTTGCCAAGAACTCTCTACAACCTTCCAGGTACCTTTTTTGTAATAAAATATACATGGCATAAAATTTACCATTTTAACCATTTTTAAGTGTACAATTCAATGACATCAAGTACAGTTATCATGTTGTGCAGCCATCACTACTATCCATTTCTAGAACTTTTCCATCATCCTAAACAGAAACTCTGTACCCACTAAACAATAACTCTCCAGCCCTGCCTCCCCAAAGACCCTAATTACCTCTACTTGTACATATTGTTTTAAAATTTTTTCACGTAATTTTCTGGTACCTTTTACCATTCTCCAACATAATTTTTAATGACTGCAAAGATTCTGTTGATTACATTATAATTTATTTAACTAGGCTCCTGTGTTTGGATATTTAAATTAAGTATAATTCTAATTTTTCACTCTCAAAATAACACTACACTGAACTTTCTCAGCTTATAGGGATTTTTTTAAAGATTTTATTTATTTATTTAAGTGAGAGAGAGAGCATGAATAGAGGAAAGGGCAGAGGGAGAGGGATAAGCGGACTCTCTGCTGAGCAGGAGGCTGATTCAACTTGGGGCTCCATCCCAGGACCCTAGGATGAGGACCTGAACCAAAGGCAGATGCTTAACCAGCTGAGCCACCCAGGTGCCCCTTATTGTTTTTTAAGCAGTTTTTATCTTCTTAAATCCTGTGAGGATTCAGAATCAATCATGTGTCACATTTAGAGGAAGAAATATTAGGACAGTGAAACTTGTCTATATAAAACCATAATGATGATTATATGTCATTATACATTTGTCCAAATCCATAGAACATACAACACCGAGAATGAACCATAATGTAAACTATGGGCTTTGCATAATCGTGATATGTCAGTGTGGGTTCATGGATGGTAACACATGAACTACTCTGGTGGGGGATGCTGATAATTGGGGAGTTTATGCATATGTGAAGACGGGATACATGAGAAATCTTTGTACTTTCTCCCCAATTTTTCCATGAACCTAAAACTGCTCTAAAACATTAAATCTTGGTGGCAGCCCCGTGGCGCAGTGGTTTAGCACTGCCTTCAGCTCGGGGTGTGATCCTGAAGACCCGGGATTGAGTCCCACATCAGGCTCCCTGCATGGAGCCTGCTTCTCCCTCTGCCTGTGTCTCTGGCTCTTTCTCTCTGTGTCTGCCATGAATAAATAAATAAAATCTTAAAAAAATAAAAATAAATAAAACATTAAATCTTGGGATGCCTGGCTGGCTCACTCCATAAAGTATATGACTCTTGATCTCAGGGTCGTGAGTTCAAGTCCCACGTCGTGAGTTCAAGTCCCACTAAGTCCCACAAACTTAGTTTAAAAACAAACAGTAAAGTTTTGAACAAATAATGAGGAAATAGAATTCAGAGAGGTTCTGAGTTGTCCACTGTCCCAAGGCTGGGAAGGGGCAGGTGTGTGACTGGAACCCTTTTAGGAGCATATCACTGTTCTATACCATTTAAGCCAGTCTCTTCATTTCTCAGCTTAGCAGAGGATGGCAGTTCGGGGGAATGGAGTATCAGGAGTCACAAGCATATGTGGAGTGATGGCCAAAAAAAGCTAGCTGCCAAGTCTGGGTTAAGTGGGAAGAGTGCAGACTTATGATAACATAGACAGGGGAGTTGTGAAACGCTCGTGGACAGCAAGCCGAACTGGAATACCACAGTCAAAGAAGGGGCAGCTAGTGACAGGCTGTAAAAAGGTCTGGATGCAGCTAAGAACTGAGGATGGGCACCACCCTACTCCCTGGTTTCCAAAGAGTCCATCACAGGGAGAACTGGCCAGCATGAAACTCCCAGCCTCTGGAGTACACCCATGTACTATGTGCCAATTTGATCATTAATACAGTAGTAGTAATCAGATTTGGGGAAATGTTTTGAACAAATCTAATGGAACACACCACACACATTTAGCCATAATAAGGTTAAGTGGGCTAGTTAAAAGTCCAGTCTTCTTTGCTCTTTGGCAAAGTGATGTTACCTTGGCTGAGAAACATTGGTATTGAAAGCAGACTGTCATTGGCCTTAAGACAGTAACATTTATTATTATTTCATCAATACAATTTATTTCGTAGAAGAAATCTTTAAAACATTAGGTCCAGAGTGGAAAAATAACAAAAGAGAATCTTCAGAGTAAACAATTTCTAACTTTCCAACCAGTTAATGCTGACGTTACCCATTTAGCCAATTTTCATTTATATAATTTTGCTTAACTTGTGTTTCCCTAAAACCAAAGACAGAGAAAAGGACTTGTGAGCAGGGAGCTTATCTGGGAGGTGATCCTAGGAAACAGGAGTGCAGGAGTTGCAAAATTTCTAGGGAAAGGAGAAATGCCAAAAAAAATGTTTGTTGTTGGGTAAGTTTCTGCTGTGAGCAATTGCACCTCACTCTTACAGGGGACTTCCAAGGAACTGAGTAGAACATGCCAGCAGAATTGTCCCATTAAGGTATGGGAGCGTTTATCCATCAACCTCCAGGCTTACAGACTGGAGCTTCCCTCTGGAGGTCATTCTACCTTCCACTAACCTCTTGCCCTAACACAACACTTCTGGGCTCCTGCCCTAACACTTCTGGGCTCTAGGAGCAGTGGAGCAGCTTTCTATGGTCATGGAGAAACCCTGAAGTCCAAACTAGACCATCCCAGGAATAGACATCAAGGTGGGCACAGAAACTACATGGAACTGGCCATCATAGTTGCCCTGAAGTTAGGTGGGCTGAGAGCATGTGATTCAGAAACCACCAGAGTATATGCTTATTTCTTTTGTATTTAAACATCTTTATAAAAAGATGCAACAAGGACAAAGCTTGTTGGTTTTTTTGTTTTGTTTTGTTTTGTTTTGTTTTGTTTGTTTTTGGCTAGTACAAAAAAGCAAATTAATATTTTTTTAAGATTTATTTTTTGGGACACCTGGGTGGCTAGCAGTTGGGTGTCTGCCTTCGACTCAGAGCATGATCCTGGGATCCAGGATCGAGTCCTGCATTGGGCTCTTTGCAGGGAGCCTGCTTTTCCCTCTGCCTGTGTCTCTGCCTCTCTCTGTCTCTCATGAATAAATAAATAAAATGTTTTTTAAGAGATTTTTAGGAAGAAAACACATACAAGTCAGAAGGGAGGGGCAAAGGGAGAGGGGGAGAAATCCTCAAGCAGATTCCCCACTCACTGTGGAGCCCAGTGCAAGATCCATCCCAGGACCCTGAGATCATGACCTGACCCGAAATAAAAAATCAGATGCTCAACTGCCTGAGCCAACCAGGTGCCCCACAGATTAATTTTTTAAATGCCATATTAAGTTTAGTATGGGAATTTAAAACAAGAGAAACATTTATCAAGATCTTTTTTAAAAGATTGTAGTTTTTAAAAGTAATGTCTACATCCAACACGGGGCTTAGATTTACAACCCTGAGATCAAGATCACGTGCTGTACTGATAAAGCCAGCCAGGTGCCCCTATTTAGATCATTCTTCACTCAGCATCCACTGAACTTTGACATTGTATTTTCACCCAAAGAACACTAACATAAAATTAGATAGTGCTCTCAACAAAATTAGGTATTAGGGAAATGCAAATCAAAACCATAGTGTGATATCACCTCATACCCATGGCTACGGCTATAATAAAAAAGATGGACAGTAAACAAGTGTTGGCAAGAATAAGAGGAGACTGGAACTCTCATACATTACCGATGGGAGTACAAAATGGTACACCACTTTAGAAAACAGGGTAGCAGGTTCTTAAACTTCTATTTCCCATATGACTACCTGGCAATTCCACTCCTAGTAAAAGATTTGAAAACATTTCTTCACACAAAAACTTTCTACATAAATGTTCACAGCAGAGTTATTCATATTCCATTCAAAATGGAAATGACCCAAATGTCCATCATCTGATGAATGGATAAACAAAATGTGCTATATGCATCCCATGGAATATTATTCAGCCATAAAAGGAATGAATTACTGATACATGCAATAACATGGATGGACCCTGATAACATGCTAAGTGAGAGAAACCAGTCACAAAAGCCCACATATAATAGGATTGCATTTATATGGAATATCCGCAATAGACAAACCCAGTCTCTCAGACACAAAGACCGGGTGTCTAGAGATAGAAGGCAAGGTAGTGGTTGCCTGGGGCAAAGGGTAGAGATGAGTTTTAGGATAAGCCATCCTGGATTCAACATTACAAGCCTTGAAATCTTGAACAATGTGTTTAAAAACCCCTGCCTTTGGGGTCCTTAACTCTACAATGGAAATGAGAATGCCAACCCGCCGTGGAGAGGAGATCGAGCAAGGTGTCTGACACAAAACACATTTAGCAAATGGTAATTATTATTATTACTACAGTGGTAGTGATTGTTGTTGTTATTGATAAAAGAACACAGGGTGAGGAAGCACACGGGATGAGAGATACAAGGCTCAAACACGTTAGAGGGTGGGCACGGAACCTCTGAGCAGAGACTGTGTTAATAATTTGATCATTATAAGATTTAAGGACTGCTTTAATTGAATTAACTGTCAATCTGATAAAATGTGTTCAAAAGCTACAGAGAAAAATTATAATTAGTACGGAGAACTCAGGGGAGCATACAGATAATTTCCATGCAGTTCAAAGAGGGGCTTTGTGGACTTCATGGGTGGAATCTCAGCCTTAGAATTAGGAATAACATTGCCAGAAAACATTTTTTTAAGGTTATTTACTTACTTATTTAAGTAACCTCTACACCCAACATGGGGCTCAGACTCCCAACCCCAAGATAAGGGTCGGTTTGAGCCAGCTGGGCACCCCTCCCCAGGTAACTTGAGTTTGCCCCTCAGCCAGCGCTCTTACCAACATTAACTCATTTAGTCCACCTGATTTCACTAGAGGTAAGGGTCATTATTATTATCCTGTTTTTCTGGAAGACTTAGGTGACTTTCCCCAGGTCACAAACTTAGGAAGTAGCAGTGACACCCTTCAAACCAGCCTGTCTAAACTCAATGCGTGTGCTTTACGAGGAAAGAAGGGGCCCAAGGAGGGGGAAGAAATGAAGATGAAGATAAATCCTGAGGAGGACTGGCCGTTAAGGCCTGGGCTTTCCCTTTAGATGGCCTCATCCAGGACAGTGACTTTGCTTACCCCGAGGCCTCGTTCACTTTGTGTTCATTATTTTTTCCATGTACCTTTTTTAATATTTTTTATTTTTTTAATTTATTTTTAATTGGAGTTCAATTTGCCAACATATAGCATAACACCCAGTGCTCATCCCATCAAGTGCCCCCCCGGTCAGGTCCCATCTCCCAGTCACCCCTACCTCCCGCCCACCTCCCCTTCCACCACCCCTAGTTCATTTCCCAGAGTTAGGAGTCTCTCATGTTCTGTCTCCCTCTCTGATATTTCCCACTCATTTTCTCTCCTTTCCCCTCACTTTGTGTTCATGCTCACACCTCCAGGGGACTCCATTTGCTTGGAATGCACTGCCCTTGGTGGCAACCAGCAGCCTGCCTCCAGATTGTGTGGAAGCCTGCAAGGTGGCTTACCAAGAGATGGAAAGGTGAGTGTGTGTGTGGTGGGGCCCGGCAGCAGGAAAGTCCTGGGAAAGGATGCTGGGGGGTGAGAGGTCTGAACTGGAGACGTATGGAGAGGTCAGCCCGCAGCTGGGAGAGATGGCGGTTGGGTTTCTTGGGAAGGGAAGGAAAAGCCAACTTTGGTCCTCGGAGTTTCAGAGAGCATTGCCTTGGGGAACAAGGGATCCTCTAAGACAGTTGGGGCTCAGAGGAGCAGCGAGGGGGCTGGGCCCTCCGTTAGGTGGGGGACTAAAAGAGGGGGCTAGAAGAAACCAGAGGAAAACCTTGCCTACTTTGCAGTTTTACCAAAGACTGTTTCTGAGTTGTTTTTGCTATAAATGCTCTGGTGGAAAAGAAAACGGGTGAGTGATTGGTTATTTCACTTAAAAAAGAAATACTCGGGAAGTTCTGATGACTCAGTAATGAAAGTGATATTGTTTTGAAGTATGAAGCATACATACAAGGGGAATTTTTTTTGTAGGTGTTTTTTTTTTTCACTGTTTGACTTTTCAAAAAAAAATTTTGGAAATGGAAATATTTTTCCACCTGTGAGAGGTCTCAATTCTGGAAGATGTCATTTCTACCCACAAGTCAGCTCAGCAATAACGCTCTAGATTTCTCCTTTGATTTTGGATGCCTCGACTCTGAAAGGTTCAGCAGGCTTTTGGAGGCCACTCTGTTTTTACACTCATTACGGTCCTGCGGTGTGACGTGGTTTCACCAAGTCATCCAGTGACAGACTGGCAGACAAGGCTAGTCTCAAAATCTGAGAATTGACCTTTAGTCTCCAACAAAAGTTATAATAATGTTTTTATTTTTAAAGGATTTTTATTATTTATTTGACGGAGAGAGATGAGAGCACGAAAGCAGAGAGAGGGGCAGAGGGAGAGGGAGAAGCAGACTCCCTGCTGAGCAGGGAGCCTGTCCTGAGGCTCAATCCCAGGACTCTGAGATCATGACTTGAGATAAAGGCAGTTGCTTAACCCACTGAGCCACCCAAGTGCCCCAATATAATAATATTTCAAAATTATGATAAACCTCAAATCATATCCCCAAAGTTCTCAGGGATTTTAGGTTAGCCTTATGGATTTTATTTTATTTTATTTTATTTTTTATTTTATTTTTTATTTTTTTAAAGATTTTATTTATTTATTCATGATAGAGAGAGAGAGAGAGAGAGAGAGGCAGAGACACAGGCAGAGGGAGAAGCAGGCTCCATGCACCGGGAGCCCGACGTGGGACTCGATCCCGGGTCTCCAGGATCGCGCCCTGGGCCAAAGGCAGGCGCCAAACCGCTGCGCCACCCAGGGATCCCCAGCCTTATGGATTTTAAATGAAAGGTGGATCAATTCAAATACATCTGAGAAGACGTATCCATGGTAGCTTATAATCCAATTACGCATTTAATAATGTGTTAATAATAAAAATTTCAAAAACAGAGGGACACCAGCCTTTACATAAAGCTTTCATATCTAAACTAGGGCCCCAAACCATTTGCAAGCTAACATGCTTTTCAGGTGCATGAAACCTGACACCAAGTTTGTGGGCTGATTGTAGCAAAGATCTTTAAGGAGGAAAACTCTCCATTGCACCACCGTAGAGTAATTACACTAATATTTTCCATCTGAATAATGCCTAGAAGTTTATACAGCTGTTCCATGTGCACTTCTTGCTTATCCGTCACAATAAAGTAGCCTATTAGCATTATACCTCTGGAGACTGAACAGCAGAGTGAAGCACAGTGGTTTCCAAACGTTTTTGCAGCCTAGCAAATTCTAATTAAAAAGTCATATATATATAAAATCCAAAGGGAGCCTTTACCCCCACCTTGCTTGGGTCAACCACTCCCAGAACGTTCTCTTAGGCACAGTTGGAAGACCACTAGTGTAATCTGAAAAAAACGTAAATTTTGAATTCGGACAAGCCTAGTGTTGATGAAACCTGACTGAATATATAGATATATTCAATATGCTGCAGACTATTTTGGATGCATTATTTAACCTCTCCGATTCTCAATTTCCAACTTGTAAAATGGAAATGGTAATATTGTAGAGTTCCTTGCACTGTAAGTTTCTAACCTTAACCTTAACTGTATCTTTGTCCCCTTAAGTGATTTGCTCAAAGTACTGAAAAAAAAAAAAAAAAAACTTGGAGAGTCTAAGTCAAATTTAGGGATTTTCCACTCCATCATGTGACTACAGATTGTATTCTCGACTGAGTGTGGTGGTCATGACAATGGCACAATGTCCTCTTCTAAAGAAACTAAGCAATGCATGTCTTGTTGATAATGGCCTCCTTGTGAGAGCAGCAGAGTGACAATTGGGAAGGGACGTTTAAAGTGTGTGTTCTTTCCCCCGGGTCTGAGACCCTTTGGATGCACTTCAAGAGCTCCATGAATCTCCCTGAAATTAAGGACAAAAATTTCAGATGTGTGCAGGGGCCCCTTGCCAGTTGAATCCGTAGAACATGTGACTCTTGATCTCAGGGTCATGACTTGGGCAAAGAGCCTACTTAAAAAAAAGTCAGATGTCTGCAGATGTGTGTATTTCTGGGGAGATGGTCTATAGCTTCAAACTTATCAAAAGCGTCCATAAAATAAGAGAAGTTTGGGACTTGTAGACTAAGGAGTCCATGCTTTGATCACGGCCTTTGATGTTCCTTTTACAAAGCCAGAGGCTGTTATCAGCTCTTCCAATCTGTCCAACAGAGGCCTGTGATTCCAGACGTTAGCGAGTTCTAGAACCATCTGCATATAATAGCCAATTACAAGAATGGATCTTAGATGATGTTAAGGAATGATGGTTTTTTAGGTGCTATTAAAGAAAACTTTTCAGATAATTTAATTATGAACATAAGTGAAGATTTTTCACCATCAAACATCGCCACCATTCAAGGAGGAGGAAGGTCTTATTGGGCCCATTCAAAGATTCATTCTTATTTTATGGAAAAAGACACTGGTAAGATATCCAACATAGAGTAGACTACAAACAAAACAAAACAAAAAGACTAAAGTTCACTGTATCCTTGACTGGCAGCCATGTGGGTGGATCAATTACTGGTTTTCAGACAACTTTTAGTCTCATCAGGTTCATCAAAAAAGTGCTTAAGAATTTTATCATGAATGTAAATATATTTGCAGAAGGTGGTTCTGAATTACATTATACAAAAATGTTCTGTCTCTGACCTGGTTTGGGACAACTTGTTTTTGGTTTTGTTTTAAGTAATCTCCATTCCTAACGTGGGGCTTGAACTCATGATCCTTAGATTAAAAGTTGCATGCTCTACAGACTGAGCCAGCCAGGTGTCCCACAGATTTTCTTAAGTGTGAGAGTGGCATTGTCATCCTGCCTTCTCCCTCTTTTTTTACTAAGATTTTTGGTAAGCATTATTGAAAACAACAGATGGTTTTATTTCCCCCCAAGAAGTTTACTCTTAAGTTAGGACAGAGTGAGAAAATCGTGAGGTTGGAATTATGTATTTTATTTATTTATATTATTAATTTCTGTTTCATTTTTTCCCAGCTTCACTGAGATAAAATTTGATGTATAACATTGTGTAAGTTGAAAGTGCATTAATATGATGACGTCCTCTGATATGTATGGAGACATAACTACCACAATAGTTAAAACCTCTGTCAATTCGCATCATTACAATTTTTTGCATGTGTGATGACAGCATTTAAGATTGAGTCTTGGACCACCTGAGTGGCTCAGTTGGATGTTTGACTCTCGGTTTCGGCTGATCTCAGGGTCATGATCCAGAATCTGCTTGAGATTCTTTCTCTCCTTCTTCCTCTGCCCCTCCCTACCATGTGCTCTCTCTCTTTCTCTCCCTCAAATAAATACATAAATAAATAAATCTTTTTTAAAAAAATCAACTCTCTTTTCCAACTTTCAATTATATAAATAACAATATTATTAACTATAGTCACCATGTCGTACATTAGATTCCTAAAACTTATTCATTTAATTGGAAGTTTGTACCTTTTGATCAACATTTCCCCCATTCCCCAGCCCCTCGCCATTCCAGGCCCTGGCAACCACCATTCTAATACTCTGTTTCTCTGAGTTCAGCTGTTACATTGCATTTATCAGTGAGAATATACAATATCTGTCCTTCTCTCTCTAATTTACTTCACTTAGCGTAATGCCCCCAAGGTCTATCCATGTTGTCACGTATTGTAGGATTTCCTCCTTTCTTGGGTGATGAGAAGGGAGGAAATCCATATGTATCACATTTTTTTAACCCATTCATCTCTTGGCAGACACTTAGATTGCCTCCATCTTGGCTATTGGGAATGATGCTGCATTAAACATAGGTGTGCAGAGATCTCTCCGTTATCCTATTTTCATTTCCTTTGGGCATATACCCAGAAGTGGGATTGCTGGATCATATGGTATTTCTAGTTTTTTTTTTTTTTTTTTTTTTTTTTTGAGGAATCTCCATACTGTTTTCCATAGTGGCTGTATCAGTTAACATTCCCACCAACAGCTCACAAAAGTTCTCCTTTCTCCACATCCTCGCCAACATTTGTTACCGCTAGTCATTTTGATAATAGTCATTCTAACAGGTGTGAGATGATATCTCATTGTGGTTTTGAATTACATTTTCCTGATGATTAGTGATGGTTTCATATACCTGTTGGCCATTTGTAAGTCTTCTTTAGGAAAATGTGTGTTAAGTTCCTCATCTCATTTTTTAATCGAATTGCTTGTTTTTCTTGCTACTGAGTTGTATGTGTTCCTTAAGTAGTTTGGATAAGTGATCCCTTATCAGATAGATAACTTACAAATATTTTCTTCTGTTCCATAGGTTGCCTTTTTATTTTGTTGTTTCTTTTGCTGTACAGAAAATGTGGGTGTGTGATATATTCCCATTTGTTTATTTTTGCTTTTGTGGCTTAGGCTTTTGGTGTCATATCCAAAAAAATAATTGCCAAGACCAATGTAAAGGAGCTTTTTCACTATGTTTTTTTTCTAGGAATTTTATGGTTTGGGGTCTTTAAGTCTTTAATTCATTTCAAGTTAATTTTTATGAATCGTACAAGATAAGGGTTTGATTTCATTACTTGTCATGTTATTATCCAGCTTATTCAACACCATTTATTGAAGAGATCATCCTTTCTTTTTTGAGTATTCTTGGTTCTCTTATCAAATATTAGTTGACCCTTTATGCAACAGTTTATTTTTGCGCCCTCAACTCTGTTCTGTTGGTCTATGTGTCTTTTTTTAATGCCACTGCCAGGAAATGTAATGCCTCCAGCTTTATTCTTCTTTCTCAGGATGGCTTTGGCTATTCATGTTTTTTTGTGGTTTCATACAAGTTTTAGGATTTTTTTTCTTATTTCTGTGAAAAATGCCACTGGAATTTTGATAGAGATTGCATTATATCTATAGATGGCTTTGGGTAGTATGGACATTAAAAAATATTAATTCTTCTGACCCAGGAACATGTGATTTACTTGTGTCTTCCTCAATTTCTTTCATCAAACTTATAGTTTCAGGGAGTTTCATCTCTTGGTTAAATTTATTTCTAAGGATTTTCATTGTTTTTGATGCTATTGCAAATGAAATTGTTCTCTTTTTCAAGTATTTTGTTAATAATATATAGAAATACAATTGATTTCTGACATTGATTTTGTAGCCTAGCAAGTTTACCGAATTTGTTGATTAGTTCTAACAGTTTTTGGTGGAGCCTTTAGGATTTTTAAAATATATTAGATCATATCATCTGTATACAGAGACAGTTTTACTCCTTTCAAATCCAATTTGGGTGTTTTTCATACTTTTTCTTGCTGAATTGCTTTGTATCATGTTGAATAAGAGTGATAAAAATATGTACTCTTGTTCCTGATCCTAGAGGAAAAGCTTTCAACTTTCCATCACTGCATATGATGTTAGCAGTTGGCTTGTTCATATATGGCCTTTATTATGTTGAGGTATGTTCCTTCTATATGCAGTTTGTTGAGAGTTTTTATCATGAAGGGATGTTATATTTTGTCAAATGCTTTTTCTGTATCTATTGAGATGGTCATATGATTTTTATCCTGCATTTTTTAACTGCAATGTGTCATATTTATTGATCTGGGTATGTTGAACCATCTTTGCATCCCATGATACTTTTAATGGACTGTTGAATTTGTTTGGTAGTATTTTGTTGAGAATTTTTGCATCTATATTTATCAGGGATATTGGCCTATTGTTTTTGGATTTCATTTGTTTGATTGTTGTTGTTTGGGTTTTTTTGTAGGGTCCTTATGTGGTTGGCTTCATTAAAATGAGTTTGGGAATGTTCACTCCTCTTTAACTTTTTGAAATAATTTTTTTAAATTTTTTCTTTTCTTTTCTTTTCTTTTCTTTTCTTTTCTTTTCTTTTCTTTTCTTTTCTTTTATTTATGATAGGCACACAGTGAGAGAGAGAGAGAGGCAGAGACATAGGCAGAGGGAGAAGCAGGCTCCATGCACTGGGAGCCCGACGTGGGATTCGATCCCAGGTCTCCAGGATCGTGCCCTGGGCCAAAGGCAGGCGCTAAACCGCTGCGCCACCCAGGGGTCCCCACTTTTTGAAATAATTTGAGAGGGATTGGCAGTCATTCTTTTTAAATGTTTGGTAGAATTCACCAGTAAAATCATCTGGTCCTGGGCTTTTCTTTATGAGTAGGCTTTTGTATGATGACTCAATCCCCTTACTCATTAATTATCATTCAGATTTTCGATTTATTCATGATTCAGTCTTAGTATGCTTCTAAGAATTTATCTACTTTTTCCAGGCTATCTAATTTGCTATACTCTCCTCTTTTTAAATTATAAATTTTAAAAAATTTTAGAATAGTTTTAGATTTATCAAAATACTGCAAAGACAGTACAGAGTTCCTATACTCCAGACCCAGTTTTCCCTATTTTGACCTCTTAAATTACTCTGATACATTTGTCACAACTAAGGAACCAATATTGTCACATTACTATTAACTAAACTGTATGCTTTATTTGAATTTTACTAGTGCCTTTCTCATATCATATTGGGGCGCATTCTATCAACGTGACTTATCACTGGTGTTATAAGAATGTTAACTTTGATTACTCGCTAAAGTAATGGTTGCTACTTGCTAGATTTTTTCACTGTAGAGTTACTTTCACCCCTCTTTCCATACACTATTCTTTGGAAACAAGGCAACAAACGCAGTCCATACTCAGCCTTCTGAAAAGGGTTTTCAGCTACATACTGAAGTATTTAGAGATGAAATAACATGATATTAAATATTTGTTTTAAAATATTTTAGCAGGGGTGCCTGGGTGGCTCAGTCGGTTAAGCCTCTACCTTCAGCTCAGGTCATGATCCTGGGGTCCTGGGACTTTGCTCTGTGTTGGGCTCCCTGCTCAGCAAGGAGTCGGCTTCTCCCTCTCCCTCTGCCCCTCCCCTCGCTTATGCACTCTTTCTCACTCGCTCGCTCACTCACTCTCTCTCTCTCAAATAAATCAATCTTTAAAAAAAAATATTTTAGCAAAGAAAGAAAACAGAGAGAGGGGACATAGATACAATTAACTGTGGTGATAGGCATATGCCTATAGAAGGGTCAATGTGTATACTAGAAGACAAAGAATTTCAAGCAAAATTTTGGGGTCTCCTCTGAGAGATCTCATATAACATGTATAATGTCTAGAATATCTATCTAACCAGCTTTAAGATCCAATTTTTTTTTCTTCATAAGCTGGACTCTGTCTCTGAATTTCTCTCACCCCCTCAGCTCTTCCTACATCTGAGCATTTAACCGAATAAATTTCATTACATTTATTAAATGGATTTTGTCTGTTGTTAGTGTGGACTGAATGTTTGTGTTATCCTCCACTCCACCCCCCACTCCAAATCATGTTAAAATTCTAACTTCCAAAGTGATGGTATTTGGAATTTTGGGTCTTTGGGGAGGTGATTAGGTCATGAGGGTGGGACTCTTATGATTAAGATTTGTGCCCTTATAAGAGACCCCAGAGAGCTAGTTTGTCCCTTCTGCCATTTGAGGACACAGTGGAAAGATAGCTGTCTGTGAGGAGGCAGGCTCTCACCAGATGCTGAATCAGCTAATACCTTGATTTTGGACTTCACAGCCTCTTTGACTATGGGAAATAAATTTCTATTGTTTATAAGCCACCCAGTGTATGATATATTGTTACAGCAGCCCAGATAGACCAAGATACTTGTAGAACATAATTTATTCCCATCATTCCTTTGGTTTAACCAAGTAAGGTCCTTGCCCATCAAAAAAGGTCAATAGATATTTGGGAATGGGGAAAAAACTCCCCTGGGAAGGGGCTTGGTTCAAGGTGAAAGTTCCTGAACCACGCTCCCCCAAGATCCTGGGAATCCACATGTTAATTAAGCTCTGTCTCGTGTTTGATATAAGTGCTCCATGGACCATGCTTTTAGAAACATCACCTAAATTATAAAGGCAAAGACTGTCTTGATGATCCCCGTATTCAATACATGTTTCTGATGAATGGATACACTAATGAGTGAATGAATTTCTATTCTTTGTGAATGGATGAGAAAAGTGGATCCACAACTAATTTTTATTATCAGCTTTTGACATAGTCATAGCTGTGGGGTCATTTGCTCTCTTCTCAAAATCTCACTTGCTTTGTTCTCAAAATGCGAAATCATAATGAGTATAAAACTGATGACACTTAAAGGGCTTAAAAGACTTGCCCCAAGTTTTCTGGCTTCAACATGGCTGTCCACCTTTACCAGCTTCTTTACTACATTGATTTATTGACTAATTTTACAACCACCACTTTATCGCGGGTGCTACGCTAGACAGTAGAGAAATAGAGGTGGATAAGAAAATTCCTGGTATTCAATAGCTTCTTCGTGGAAAAGAAAACTGACTGCCCTACAGTGTTTTAAATGTTCTAAGAGAGAGAACACATTTTCCAGTGTAGACTTTGCAAGTCATCTTTGTAATTGCATGAACGGAGAGTGTTAAATCTCTAGAAGTGTTTGGCCTCTACCTTTTGTGGCCAAGTGATCAAAACAACTTCCCATTCCTCATTTTGTTGCCTGGGTTCTGTGGTTTAAGGATCCCACTCAGACAAGTGTCTTGGCTCCATTTTTGGCTCTTCCTCCCACACTAGAGCCAGTACCAGGCATGGCAAACCTACTCATTTAGCTTGGAGCTCTCAGGCAGCCTACACATTAAGGGGAATACGATCAGTTACATACTTTACAGTTTCCTTAAGATAAAATGCACAACACAAATGGATAGTACTTTAAATGTCTGGGGTGCAGTATGGTATAGTAGAAGGAACAGAGAATCTGGAATCCAGGGGGGAGCAGTAACAATAAAAACACCTGCTTTTTTTCTTTTTCCTCTTTTTTTTTTTTTTTTTTTGCACAAAGCCTTCAGTCTCCAGAGCCCTTTCCTGTATTAACTCTGTGACATTGAGCAAGTCACAGAGTCTCTGGACCTTGGTTTCCTTATCTGTAAAATGAGAGGGTTGGACCTGGGTTATCTCTAATGTTCCTTTCAGCTTGAAAAGTCTGATAAGAGCATTTATCAACCCTATGACTTCATGTAAAGATCCAGCTGGACTACTCCTCCCCTCTCCCAGCTCTGGACTCACCTATGCGGTTATGCTATTCAAATATATGGACATGAAATGAAAAACTGAAAAGTATCTTGTGTACGTTGGGACATGAGGAGGTTGGAATCTAAAACTCAAAAAGATACAGTCCTATGGAAAAGTTACACAGAAAGTAGAAACTAGTTGCGGGGCGCCTGGCTGGCTTAGTTGGATGAGTGTGCAACTCTTGATCTTGGGGTTGTAAGTTTGAGTCCCATGCTAGGTGTAGAGATTTCTTAAAATAAATTAAAAAAATAATTTTTAAATGAAAAGAGTGGAAACCAATTGAGATAGTTAGCAAGGAGTAAAGCACCACAGGCTTTTGACATGGTCTGGACAGGCCTGGTGGTCAGAATAGATGTTCTTTCACTGCTTCTATTATAGTATGTTTGGTCATTGACTAGAAATGTAAGGAATGCTTACTGTTGCAAGACATAGGTTAGGTCCTAAAAATATTGAGGGAAAAAGTAAGCTGAAAATTCCATTATTTGCCTAGAATATAGTTAAAATGAAAACTTCTTCAGGATTTAAAAAGATCAAGCAACTTCTAAGAAAGATGATAATTCACCTTTTTTCTTTTTCAAGTTTTTATTAAATTCCAGTTAGTGAACATACACTGTAATAACAATTAAACTTTTATAATAAATATTGAAGGATTATAGCTGCATATTAAGATTTCTATACATATTTGCTGTTAGGAATTTCCCAAAGAATGAAAACAGAAAATGCTGTTTTGACAGCGCTTGCCAAATTTTTAGTAAAAATAGTTTTCTGTATTTGGGGAAAGTGTAATAATGGTATTTTGGATAAAGTATTGTGTTTGTCTTTGGGCTTAAATGGTGCTAGATAATTAGGAAAATTGTTCTGTACCCATTTAATACAAAAGAGATGTAGTCACTTGGCATTATTATTTCAAGGGTAACTAAGGTTAAAAAAAAATCTATCCATCTGAAACAAACAAAAAACCAAGAACTATAAAACAACTGTATTCTTTTTCTATTTTGGGATTTGATCTCAGGCTGATCAACTCCAGGGACCATGGTCTTCACCTTAGATCATACCGTACAAAATACAGTAAATTAAATTTTAGGCTCCTAAATACTTTGAGGTCCAGCTGGGAAAGGGAAGGAAGAAAAGGTAAGAGGAAAACCAACTGCAAAAGAATGAAGAATGCTACCAATGACAGAAGTGAAGTCTGTGTGGCTGACACCAGCGGTGATATCAGTGAAGTCTACGAGAAAGCTAGAAGGATTGGGTTTATAATTGGCTAATGGGAAATTGAAATTTTATTTTCTAAGGCAGAGCTGTTTAAGATGATGATAAATTTTCTGATTGGGTCCCTGGAAGTAAATTCAGTGCTATGAGAGAGACAAGTTTTCTTGAAGAAACTCCAAGAATTGTGAATCCCTTATTTAGATAATCTGTGGCATGATTATTGAAACCTCCTAGTAATGTGGTCTGAGAATGTGGTATCTATGATTGCGGCCTTTTGGAAAGTATCAAACTTTACCTTGTGGCCTGGTCAAATTTTGTCGATTTCCTGTGGCAGGTGTGGAAAGCACGTGTATTCTTAGTTTACTGTGCTTGTTTTGCTTTGCTTTCACCTAGTCTGAGAGCTTCTGTCTTTTAATAAGGAAACTTAAATATTTATACTTAGTCTGATATATTTGTGTTTATGCCTTCTACATTATTCTTTGGTTGCAAGCAACAATGGAAACCAACTCTGGTTAACGTGAACAAAAGGCAAAGATATGGAGTACAGCAAATGAATAGTAAGGCTGGGAAGCATGCAATAGGTCTTAGTTTCCAAAAATACTCCAAAGACTTCCTCATCCCACATGTTCTTCTTTAATGTGACTTGGACACTCCTCGCATCGAAAGACGAGCAAGATGTGTCTTCCTCTTCGATGGAGGTAGATTTGTGACAATGGCAGAATTAAAGTCACATGTCTGCTGGGGCTAGGTCATAAAAGGTGATACGACTTTTATCTGGTTTTCTTAAGATGCTTGTTCTTGAAATTCAGCCATCATGCCAAAAAGACCCAATGCCCCATGGAGAGACCAACCTGGAGAGGAACCAGTTTCCAGCCATCAGCTTTGGGTGAACACTCAGCAGGTAGCCAGCAGGGAACTTACTAGTCAGTGAATTAGTCATTTTGAAAGTAGGTCCTCCAGCCCTAGCTGATGATCTGTGGAGTACAGGAGTCTTCCCCACCAAACCCTGCTCAGATTACAGATTTATGAGCTTAAGAGATTAATTATTGTTTTATTCATTAGGTCTTGAGGTGCTTTGTTGCACAGCAATAGATAACCAGCACAGAGAGCCAACCTTAAAAATGGGCAGGAAGCAAGGCGACTTCTGAGCAATAGGAAGGAGAAATGGACTCTGGTAAATACCCATGGGTAGGGTACCACAAATGGAATGAATGAACATCCATCTCAAGGCAACTCTCAAGGCTGGCAAGTTGCATGAAATGTCCACAGGATGTGACGACTGGCTCTCCCTACAGCAGTGGTTCTCAACTGGGAATGATCTTGCCTGCCAGGCAATGTCTAGAGATATTTTTGGTTGTCACAACTGGGAAGGCATTATTGGCAGCTGGTGGATAGAGAATAGGAATTCCACTAAACATCCTACACTGTACTGGGTAGCCCCCTACAACTAGAGTTATCAGGCTGAAGTGTCAATAATGTTGAGGTTGAGAACCCTGGTGTTTGAGCTGTGAACCAAGAGAACAAGGTACAAGCTGAAATGCACTTATCACTCAGCTTTGGCAGTCCTCTGTGTTCTATGTTGGAAGGACCTACACAAGGGTGTAAATACCAGGAGATTAGGCTTGTTGAAAGCCATCTTGGAGAATGGTTATCACCGGCACAAAGCTTTCCCTGGCCCTCTTCTCTTCTCTTTGGTTCCTTTGCTTTTTTCAGTTTTCAAAGAGTAAAGCCATTCTTATAACCCCCACCAGACTTCTCTTCACTTCCCTTAAGTCAGTGTTGCAAGAGCTGTCTGTGCCTAACACGCTCATTAGGACAAAAACTAGAAAATTATATGATGATTTTAGACCAGTTAATATTGTTTCCCTCTGGTACTATGGAGAACTCATGTTGTTTAAATATTTGGAGGATTGGGCAGCCTGGGTGCCTCAGAGGTTTAGTGCTGCCTTCGGCCCAGGGCGTGACCCTGGAGACCCTGATAGATCGAGTCCCACATCGGGCTCCCTGCAGGGAGCCTGCTTCTCCCTCTGCGTCTCTCTTTCTCTCTCTGTCTCTCATGAATAAATAAATAGAATATTAAAAAAATAAATATTTGGAGGATAAATTCTCAAAATCAGAGATTTGCTAGAAAGGAAAAAAGGGAATGACTTTGTATGAGTAACACACAGGGTTTGCTATCTTTGCTTACCATTGTCTTGTATCACACATTTTCTTCTTGGATTCACTTTTCTCTTTGGTGGAATACATTTCTAATGATTTAAGAAATAACCAACCATTTGAATCCCTATGTGTCTGAAAATATGTCATTATTTTGTATTTTCTTAAATGCTAGTTTAGTTGGGTAGAGAATCCTGCATTAGAATACTTTGTCCCATTATCCCATTACCCCATATGTTAGAATGCTTTGTCCTAGCATCCATTGTTGCTGATGAGAAATAGGTGATCTGGTTAGAATTTCCTTATCCTTGACCCTCTGAAATTCCATCGTGATGTGTTCAAGTGTAGTATTTTTTTTTTTTTTTACTTATGCACTGAACAGGAACTTTTATCCTGAAGATACATTTTCCACTATTTCTTTGTGTATTCTCTTCTATCTATTATCTAGATGGATATCAGATGAATATTGGAACATCTGGATTTATTCTCCATATTACTTAAATTTTTGCTCATTGCTTTATCCATTCTTCTGGGATTTGGGATAAAACTGGGCCCAATCTTCTCGCTTACTAATTCACCCTTCAGTTCAGCTTGAGTCAGTATAGCATGGTAATTAAAAGCCTGAGTTCAAATCCTGGTTCAGCCATTCATTACTGTGTTGCCTTGAGTAAGTTAATTAAACTTTCAAGTCTTCAGTTTACTCATATGCAAAATGAATATGCTAATATTATTGCCTACTTTAGATCACAAAGATTAAATATGTTAATGTATGAATGCTTAGAGGAGTATCTGCAGCATAGTATTACTTATTATTGCCCAATCTATACATTCATCTTAAAAATTTCAATAAATATATTACTTTCAATTAATATATTAATAAACAAAACTGGTTTGTTTTCATAGTAACTTGGTCATTTTATGAATGTCAGATCCGGTATTATTTTTTTGAGGGTAAAATATATATATTATAAAACTTCTTTTTGCTCTATGAACGATAACTTTGGATATTTAGTCTGTTGATTGCAGTTGGTTCCTCTCTTTCATAGTAATAGCTTTTTAGGAACAATTGGTGATTCAAGGATGTCTGCTCATCTTAGTGTTTAAAAATCTTATTTGCCTATCTGTGGTGACAATTCTAAAAACATTGATTGATTGATTGATTGATTGATTGGAGAGAGAAAGAGGGAGAGGGAGGGAGGGAGAGAGAAAGCGTGTGTAGTGGGAGAGGCAGGAGAGGGAAGGAGAATCCCAAGCACACTTGTCACTCGGTGGCTTGATCCCATGACCCTAGATCAAATCAAGAGTCTGATGATCAACTGACTGAGCCACCCAGGCACCCCTGTGGTGCCAATTCTAATTCTGAGTGCTTGCTTTGTTGACTATGGTGGGAAGGGGAGCAGCACAGAACATCTGACAGAGAAGGGGATGCAGGAAGTTTACCTTCTGTGTGTGTCTGTGCATGTGCGTCTGTGTGTATGTGTGTGTGCTCTCCCTTCTCCTGGCAACTGGTATGCAGCTCCTTAGGATGATACCCTGTCTCCTTGACCCAAGCACCCATACTTATAGAGAGCATCTGCCAAGGTGGCGGTGAACACGTCCACCTGCTGATTCTCATCATCCTGCTTGATTTTTGTCATATCCTTTGTCACCATCTAAAATACTCTTGGTTATGGATTATTTATTTACAACTTTGTTATTTGCCTCTGTGAAAGCAAACCTCCAGGACCTAGTATTGCACCTTGCACAGAGTAAAGGATTTCTGTATAATGGAATGAATGGATTAATGCCATGCCTTCATTACTTACCATGATGAAAGTGCCTGCTCCTTACATCCATTGGCCCTGAGCTTGAAGCCCCCCCAGCTTCGCCCTGGTCCTACCCGGCACAGTTGTGTTTTACAGATCTACTGGCTATCCAATCCTACCCGCTTTAGGTAACCCAGGAAGTGGTCTGACTTGCTGGACCACTGATGCTCCCTTTTTTTTGTCTTCCAGAACTCTAAAGTATTTTTAAAATATATTTTCTGTTATATCTAGGGATTTGTGCTGATAGAAGATGTACAGAGTGTGCTTTTAGAAGCTCAACAAGCTGTGTTACTGATTTCCACAGTGTTTATTTTAGTTGGAGCATGGATATGACATTAAATAACATTGAATCTAATAGAGGGAACCTAACCCTCTTTGAGATTCTCTTGTTTTTATAAATATTTTTAAAATAGATAAATATTTCAAATAGAGCACAATATCATAAATGTTAATTAGTAACCATCCAGATTTCAGAATTCCAAACATTTAGCAACATTTGCTTTAGATCTTTTTTTTTTTTTTAATAAATTAGATATCATTGTTGGAGCCTTTGTACCTTCCCATTCTATTCTTCTACCCTTCTCACTATCCTGAATTTGATCTGTGTCCTTCCTTCCCGTGTCCATGCTTTTAATGCATGTTTTATTTTGGTTTATTATTATTATTTTTAAAAGGTTTTATTTATTTATGCATGAGAGACACACAGAGAGAGGCAGTGACACAGGCAGAGGGAGAAGCAGGCTCTATGCAGGGAGCCCGATGGGGGACTCGATCCCCAACCTGGGGTCACACCTTGAGCCAAAGGCAGATGCTCAACCACTGAGCCACCCAGGCGTCCCTTTTACATGTTTTAAAAACATATACTATATGTTTATAGACATAAACAGCATATTTTACTGTTTTACAGGATTTCAAATTGCACATAAATGATACAAAGTCTTTTAATCCTTCAGATTACACCAAGAGAAAAATCTCACTATGGTCAAATTTTGAAAGACTTTTCTGGCATTTGCTAATTTCTCTTTTAACAAAGGAATAGTAGGCCTTAGGCTAGAAGCCTGAAGTAGGCAGCCATAGAATTAAATAATATTGCCTTATTTCCCATTATATTTATTTTGATGGTTTCCTTCTATTTTTTAGCAAGTGTTGCTACCTTTCCATTTACAGTAGTGACTTATGTTTCATTTATTTATTTATTAGGGGGGGTGCACCCAAGCCAGTGAGTGGGGAGGCGCTGAAGGGGCAGAGGGAGAGGGAGAGAGAGAATCTTAAGCAGGCTCCACAGCCAGTGCTGAGCCCAGTGTGGGGTTCATCTCATGACTCTGAGATCATGACATGTGCAGAAATCGAGAGCCAGACACCAAACTGAGCCACCCAGGTGCCTCTGTTTCTTTTTAAATAAGAAAAAAAAAGCATTGATTTAAAGAAAAATATTAAGTAGATAATAGTATGGGAGGTACACAGACATGACAAAAAAATCAGGGAAAAAAAATCAGGAGCTTGTATTGAAATGACTGAAATTTGATACACACTTGACCTCAATGAACACGTTCAAGTTCCTTAATGGGACCCGTGCCAGCCCTACCTGATTTGACCTTTGCTTCCCTTCTCAGTCCGGTCGCCCCTATTACCTCACCTCCAGCACAAACAGCTTGGAGTTTGCTCCTTCCTTTCCTAGCTGAAAGTGCCTTGGCTATTGTAATCTTTCCTTTTAGGGTGTTTGCTGAATCCATCAGCACTCCCACTGCATCCCCGGCTCCACCTGACCCTGCTCCTCCAGTCAGCCAACAGGAAACCATCCCCCACTTAGTACCCATCACTGCACTGAACATACAGTCTTCCAGTTCTAGATCCAAGAGCAGAATTTAGGGCTCTATCATGACATCATCATACCCTAAACAGCTTAGTAAGGTGGAAAGAAATGATCCTCTTTGTGATGTTTCGGATAAAACCCGGGGTGTAAAACTGAGGTTGTCCATGCCAAAAAAAAAAAAAATCTCATTTTTCATATGTATGTAGTTTAAAAAACAAGTTGATAGGGGATCCCTGGGTGGCTCAGTGGTTTAGCACCTGCCTTTGGTCCAGGGCGTCATCCTGGAGTCCTGGGATCGAGTCCCACATCGGGCTCCCTGCGTGGAGCCTGCTTCTCCCTCTGCCTGTGTCTCTGCCTCTCTCTCTGTCTCTCATGAATAAATAAATGAAATCTTTAAAAAATAAATAAATAAATACAAAATAGGTGGATAGATCTCAATGATTTCTTCCAACCCTGAGACAGTGCGTGCCTTGGTTATCTAGCTTAAGGAGACAGAGGAGGGAAAAATAAGGACCATGATGGGAAGCGCATGATGGGAAATGATAGGGCTTTTTCCTAACATCATTCCTACACCCCTTGGTGGCTTACTGCACCTCACTTGCTTGCATCCAGCCTCAAAGCTGGATGATCTTGGAAGGTCACGTCGAGCGTTCTGAGTTCAGCGCGTTGCAACGGTGGCCTGGCCGAGGGAGCAGGTGGCCAGTGTCCGGGCCGGGGCACCTAAGAAGCCCCGTGGTTGGACAACAGCGGGACCCGGGGCGCCGGGCGGACGCTGCTGCGCAGGCTCCCAGGGTGTGCAGTCCCGCGGGCCCCGCGGCGCTGCCTTCCGTCCATTCATTCGAGAGCCTCCTTCGGGGCCGACTTGGCACACGGGACCCCGAGGCCCGGCCTGCGCGCGGGCGGGAGGCCCCTCCTCGGCTGCAGCAGGGGTGCAGGGAGCGCTTGCAGGGCTCCGGCTGCACTGGGGGGCTCAGCTGGGCTCCGGCGTCCCTTCCTTCCTCCGCGGGGGGCCCGGGGGAAGTGACCTCATGCTTTTGGTTGGGGAAGGTCATGTTTACCACTGTCCACGCTCAGCCTTTGCAGGAGCCAGCGGGGGGCGGGGCGGGGGGCGGGGGTGAGCTCGCCCTCGGGCCGTGCATTTGCACACACGCCTCCCAGCCACCCGCCAAACTTTCTCCGCCCGCCCCAGGAGCTCAGCGGCGGAAAGGCTGCCCGGGGGGCCGAGGTGCGCCGCCCCACCCGCTGTCGCCCTTGGAGGGGTACCTGAAGCTGCGGCACCCGGGGGAAGGGAGAGAAAAAAAAAAGCAAAAAAAAAAAAAAAAAAAAAAAAGCTGCTCGTTTCGCTTCGGTCGTTTCCGTGGGGAACTGCGGTACGGGCAGGTCCTGGGTGTGGCGATGCCAACAGGGAACTCCGGTCTCCGTTTCTCCCGCTCCGGGGTAACCTTCCCAGCCCCCGACCCGCGGGTGGCCGGTCCCGGATGCCCCCTGCCGGGCTCCCGGGGTCGCTGGGCGCCCCCCCCGCCGCGGCGCAGCGCTGGAGCGCAGGGTGCCCGTGCGCTTCGCCCCCCTTCGTTCCGCGCCTGGAGGCGGATCCCCTTCCCTGCACACAAGTCCTTATATGCACCGGTTGCACCAGCCCGTGCTACTCCAGCCTCACAAATAACTAATGGGGGGAGGGCGGCCGTCGCTCTTCCCCCCACCCGCACCCCACCGCCCTCCCCGGGGTGTGCCAAGCGCTGGAGCATCGCACCCGGCCGAGACCCCCCGCCCCCGCCCCCGCCCCCGCAGCGAGGAGGGCCATTGTGCTGCAGCGCACGACTCGGACGCGCACGGATGGAGGCCCTTGGCCCCCACGATGGCCCCGGGGGGTCGGGAGCCGCTTTCCAGGCCCCGCGGGAGCAGCCCGGGCGGAGAGCGCGCGCCCCGCCCCGCGGGCTGGTGCAGAGGGCGCGGGTCAGGAAGCGCGGCCCCTCCCCGGCGCAGGCCCCGCCCCCGCCCCGCCGCCCCTCCCCCGCCTCACTCCTCCCAGGAAGCGCTGATGGACAGCTCGGGGCGCTCCTCCGCCCCCGCCCCCCGGCGGAGTGGAGGAGTTGATGTGTCTCATTATAACCGCCGAGGCAGCCGCCATCCACGCACAGGCGGGGAAGCATGTCCCATTTAAATACACCCACGCAGCCCCTGCGCCCTTAGCGAGCGGGGCGCGCAGCCCACACGCACCGCGGCTCGGGGCTTGGGGAGCCGCGCAGCTCGGGCTCCGGGACCGCGGCCGCCCGCGGGCGCAGCAGCGGGATCGGGCGTCGCGGGGCCGGGCCGGGCCGGGCCGGGCCGGGGCGGGCGCGGGGGCTGGGCCGGGGCCTCTGGCGCGGCAGCCGCATGAGGACGCGAGGCCGGTAGACCAGGTGGAGTCTGCAAGGGGGGAGCCTCGGGGGGGCGCAGGGCCGCTGCTCCCGCGAAGAAGTCGACATGGCGAGCGACTCCCCGGCTCGCAGCCTGGATGAGATCGATCTCTCGGCGCTGAGGGTGAGCGGAACCGGCTTCTCGGGGGTCTCGCCGGGGGCTAGGGTCGGCGCGCGGGCCGGGGCCCCGGCACCGCTGGGCAAGGCGGATGCGCCGCGGCGGGGGGGGGGGGGGGCCGCGGCTTCCCGTTCCCGCCCCGGGCGAGCCTCGGCTCCGTGACCCCCGCGGCGGCGGCGGGGCCCCCCGGGATGCGGGGCATTGACCGTACCCCGGCGCCTGAGCCTTGGACGTGGGATGCTCGTGCGCGCGCGCGCGCGTGTGTGTGTGTGTGTGTGTGTGTGTGCACACGCGCCCGGACGGCCAGCTCGTGCAAGGCGCGACGCCCCACCGTCCCCCTCCCCTTTTTTTTTTTTTTTTTTTTTTTTTTTGCAAAACGTGGGGAAATGCACCGGCCGCTCACTTTGCGCAGCTCCCTGCAGGGTGACCCGTCGGTGGCCGCCGCCCCCCAGGCCGCCCCCCGCGCCCCGACTGCGCTCCGCGCCCTCCGGTGCCCGCCTGGCGCGCCCCTATTTACGGTGTAACTTAGCCCTGCTTGTTTTTTTTTTTTTTTTTTTGACTTTGTGGCCCTGACATTTCAGTTCTGTGGGCCAACTTGAGGCAGGTGAAGGGATGTGCTCCCGGCTCTCCCCCGGTCAGGCCGGAACTCCCGGGAGTGTGCGCGAGTGCGCGTGTGCGCGTGTGCCCGCGGCGGCCCTTTGTGGGGAGAGCATCCTCCTCCCCCGGCCCCGCGCTGGCTCCGCGTTTCGCCCCAGACGCCCTTTTTTTTTTTTTTTTTTTTTTTTTTTTTTCATTGTATGGACCGAGACATCACTTGCCATAGAATCCATTTTGCTGTTGTTTTGCGCTCCGGATCCCGGGAACCCCAGTGTAGCCTCGACGACGCCCCACCCCCACCCCCACCCCCGGATCCCAACACGCTCCTTCGGGGAAGGGGGCCGAGCCCTCTTGCCATTTTAATGAGATGCTGCCTCCCGAAGAGGGGTCAGGGAGGGTCTGATGCTGCAGCCAGTGGGGGGGGGGGGGTCTGAGATGGATCGCACCCCAGGGTACGGATGGCTTCTTCCTCCCCCTGAACGAAGACTAGGAATTAAAGGGGGGAAGGCGACTGCACATACATCCCGGCGGCGCGGAGGCTCGGGGCCCGCCTGGCCGGTGCTGTCCACGCAGCCGCGCAGCAGCGGTGCAGCCGGGAAGTTCACACGCCCTCCTGAGGCTTACATTGTTACACTGATGCTAAATCTCGGGGTTACAGACCTGAATCTTCACCCCCCCCCCACCTCCTGCCACTGCCCCTTCCCTCACGGGTATCTTGAAGAGCTGCCTTGAACCGTCCAAGTGCTACTTTTTCTTGCAGCTCATTACAGCCTCCCTCCCTTGCACAGCCTCCTCTTGTGGGACTTCCCCTCCTCTTCTGCTTCATCCTTCCCAGAGGTGAGGTTTCTGCGAGGCAGTCCAGGGGTTGAGAAGGAACATAGATGCCATTTGAAATGGCCTCTTTTTTTTTTTGGATAGTTGGGCAGCAAAAGCTCATTCATGTGATATTACAGTGAGCTGTCTATTTGCCTGGTGCAGAAATGCCACATTCAGAAGCGCAGCTCCCTGGGCAGCTGGGGGTGGGGGCTGGTAACAGGGTGGGTGCTTTGGCTCAGTCTGTGGTTTCCTGCCTTACAGGCTGTGTGTGTTCATTTGCCCTACTTTCTGTGCTGGGAGTTGCTGCCAGCGGGTTAATCAGGTGGATGGATGGCCCAGACTCCAGGGTAGGGGAAAGTGGCGAAGCCCCGCAGGAGGTGGGGTGGGGGGTAGGGGGAAGGAGTCTGAACAATGGGCAAGGCTTGTGGTTTTCTCCTGAGCAGAATGTCCTCATCGCTCCTCTAATAGAAAGCAATCCGAGGCGATTTTTAAGTTGGCCTCGGTCAGAGGTGTCCCCCGTGGGCTGTTTCACGGGGAAGGTTTTCTGAGATCCGGAGCCCAGAGCCTGCAGGCTGGTGAGCAACCACGAGGGCTCACCGGGCCTGCCTGAGTGTGAATCACACACGGGAGGCCTGTGCTCCAGAGATCTGTATTTTGAAAAGAGATCTTGCAGGATTCACTGAAATTGCTCTTTGTCGCCTGGGCTTAGTGCTTTGCCTCTGTATTTCTGCCTGCTGGAGGTGTGTAAAGAGGGAGGGCGAAGGCCAGCTCTAGAGATAGGAACTGCTGGCTGGCTGGAAGACTTAAATGCAGATGTGGAGACGATTGCATCCCCGGTGCCGGAGAGTATGACCAGTCCTGTAGGGGGTGAGGTGTGCAGGCGGGCCGTTGAGTCCAAGGGCCCCGTTGGTGATCTCCACAAATCCGAGAGCAGATAATGTCTCTCTGTCTTTCCAAATTAGGAGAGGTGGGTTTATCCAGATGAGAGGTCTCATTAGTTCCTAACCTCTCAGGAAAGCCCGCCTGCTGAGAGCCTCGTGGGGAATGCCTGACCCCTGAAATGCAGCCAAGGTCAGTGGCATCTTGGAGAATTTGCTGCAGCCTTAACCAGTCCCTTGCTGTCTCGGTGGCTCTTTAATGTACACAATCAATGCTCTTTTTGTAAACCCTGAGCTCAATGCATTAAAAGCAGATCCTGTCTGGAGAGGCCTTTATCCTTCTCACTTTGGGGGCTTATTGTTCTCAGCCAGTGATCCCAGACTGGACCCAGTCTAAATTTTCCCCAAATAGCAACAATGCATAATTTAAACCAGAGCAACCAGTGACAGCACTGATCACTTCAATTATGCAAGATTTGGATGGTTTTAAAAAGTAAGATAAAACCGGATCTTCTTTGGTTAGAAGAGAGATGATCTGAATCCATTTTTTTTTTTTATTAGTCCTGATTTTTAAAGCTCTGGAGATAAACCAAGTGTGGGGGGAAGGGGATGATTTTATAGATTTAGAGCTGAAAGAGAATTGGACAACACTTAGCCACTCCTTCCATTTAATACCAAGCTGAAGCCCAGAGAGGTGTAGTCCTCGTCCAAGGTCACACAGCCCCGTCTCCCCTGGAATGGGGGTGAGGGAAGCGGAAAGGGTGGTTTGGGGGAGGAATCTGGGTGTCCTGACTTCTCATTCAGGGCTCTTTTCTCTAAGTCGCATTGTCTGTGGCTGGATCAGAAATCAATAATACATTTTCTGCCTAAGCACAGAAAAAAAAAAAAAAATGGCAGCGAGGAATTATTTCACCAGAGTCATGGAATTTTATTTTTTGAGAATAGAGAAACTGCTCCATGCAGGTAAGCTCGTAATACATAGAGCCCTGGAGCATTCAAGGCATTCATGTTGCTCAACCCGCCTTAGTTCTTCCTCTGTCGGCAAATGACTGAATCATCTAGGACAGATGGTTGTCCTGCATAGTACCCTGTCTCCGGGACCCATCTCCGTCTCAGTTTGTCCCATCAGGTCAGTCTGGATCTACACATTATTCGGATGTCTCTGCATGTGAGGTTTATGGAGTTCTATGTAGCTTTTGCATAATCTGTGTGGATCCTCATATATCGTGTCACGGTTATAAACTATCCATGTGGGTGTATGAAATGTGTGTTTACATACATGGGCTACAGAAAACAATCTACTCATTCAAACTAAAGGCTTGAGTCATTCTCCCTTCAAGACATCACAGTATTAAAAGAAATGAAACTTGCCACCGGTACGCTTTATTACATATGAGGTGAGATCAGCCCAGAAAGCTTTTTGGAGATTAGCATACATCTGAGTCTGAGCACCTTGGCTGTCCTTAGTTTGGCCCATAGAGGAAGGCGTCCAAGGCCAAGATTGGCCGCTGCTGACTTCATACTCGAAGTTTCTGCCAGGACTCGCACTCACTTTTCTATTTGAGCAGAATCAGATGACCTCTGCTTGTCTTTCCCCCTGCCCCTCACTGCCTCCTAGGCCCAGCTATTTCTTTGTCTCCCAGGACCTAGATTTAAGAACTGACCTCATCCGGAAGACTTGCACACATCTTTCCTGCTGCACTTTTCATCCTTGTGTTATAAATGGTGTGGGGATTATTTTCTGCCTACTTCATAAACTACGGGCTCCGTGAGGCCGGAGGTTAGGTCTTGCTCATCTTTGAGGCTGTAATTGCAGTTAGTTGCATAAACGGATAAATGCACAAATTGGTGAGTAAGTGAGTGGAGTGGGCTGAGCACTGGGTTCTGTGCCCATGTCTTAGTAGTTCTGTGACTCTGGGTAAGTCATGGAACTATAATTCATTGAAAAATGGGAATGATCTCAACTGCTTGCCTTCCTCATAGGCTGGCTTCAACAGCCAGATACAGTGTTTATGGCAATACTGTGAAAACCGTAAAGCTCTACACAGATACACGATTCCATGATTACCCAGAATTTTATGGGAATCTTGATTCTACCATTTGACCCCAATGATTTCACCTAATTGAAAATGACCCTGAGAAAAGGATAACAGAAGGCCTTGCGTCTTTTTAATAGTGCCTTTTCCTTTTTATGTGGCAACATGACCTCATATGTGTCTCTGCTGGCCTGGGTTGACCTTTGCCCCGGTATCAGCATTCATTGCTTTTTTTTTTTTTTTTTTTTTTAAAGAATTTATTTTTCAGTAATCCCTACCCCCAACATGGGGCTCAAACTCACAACCTGGAGATCAAGAGTTGCCTGCTCTAGTGACTGAGCCAGTGAGGCGCCCCTGGAGTATTTCTATACCAGTATCAGGTATCAGCATTATTCATTAGAACTTTCTTCTTTTTTTCTTCTCTCTCTCTTCATTTTTTTAAAATTTCCCCCTCTTTTTAATGGATGAAACATTTTTAAAATAAAACCACATTTATCATGCCTGTGTCTTTTCAAAGTTTGTGTATTCTGGAGGGGAGTGGGCATCTGAAATGATACGAGTCCAGTATTTAAAACCTTCTGGTCAGAGATCTCGGTGGCGGGAGGGGGTGGGGGTTAAAGAAATCTTGAGGACTTATTAATTCCTTACCCCCAAAGCACATTATATTTGCTCTTAAACGAGGGTTTAGTAAAGTTGCAAGGATTGATAAGATGACCTTATCTTAACATGATAACAGCAGGGCAGTTTTTAAAATTAGATACATTGGTTGTTTTTTCAGAGATATTAAGCAGGTGCTTTCTTTGCTATAGCGCTGCCTCAGAACGAAATAGTATGTAGTGGTAGTTATCAGAACATCAGAGAAAAATGCATAATCATTTTCCAGTGTGCATTGTTAACTGGAGTAATCTTAGCACAAGAGCGAATGTAAGTCATGGTTTGCTGTTTGCATAATTGTCGACTTAGGAGGTCATGAAATATTTTGTTGAAGAAAGAATCCCCATCATTTTTCCCTCATGAGGATATCACTGCCCGCCCCTTACCTGCAAGGCCCTTTGAAATCTTGGAATTTTGAGTCTTCTCTCTGCACGGCTGGGTTCCTGCCCTGGTCTTAGTCTGTGGACCCTTCTTGTTCCTGCTGCTCCTTCCTTCACGGCTCTGGTTCTAAAGTCCACCCGGCTCTGAGCTGCTGTGACCGGATCATGGCTGTCATACCCCGCGGAGCGCCACCGGTCCCTGAGAATGTGTTTCTTATTTATTTATTTATTTATTTATTTATTTTTAAAGATTTTATTTATTTATTCATGAGAGATACACAGAGAGAGAGAGAGAGGCAGAGACACAGGCAGAGGGAGAAGCAGGCTCCATGCAGGGAGCCTGATGTGGGACTCGATCCTGGGTCTCCAGGATCACACCCCGGGCCGAAGGCAGGTGCTAAACCGCTGAGCCACCTGGGCTCCTCTGAGAATGTGTTTCTGAGAGAATTTGGGATCACTTGTGTCTGAAAAATGCTTTAATGTCAAACTGGTTCTTCCATATCTGTGGGGGAAGTAGCTGTCTGAGAACAGGGCCTGAACCAGCAGTGTGCTGAGAATTCCAAGAAAATCTGGGTGATATTTTTTGAATGAAATGTTATTCTGCTCATATAAATATAAGGTTCCTAGAGGAGAGAGAGGGAGGACTTAAATAGAAAATGTTGGATGAATTCCGCTTGTAATTTCTTTCATTCTGGTTGGAAGCTTATTTCCCTCTAGAGGAAGATGATTCGCTGTCTGCTTTTTACATGCCCAGGCTGTTCTCCAGTTGTCTCTAGGGGTGCCTTGAAATTCTCCAAACACATTTTATTTCACCCCAGTCTCGAATGTCCTTCCTTACTCTATTGCATGAGGCTTTCTGCCCCATTCCTCCCCACAACCACTGCAGGAACTGTCCCTTGGGCGGCACCCGGGCCGAGACCTGCCTCCCATGCCTCTCCCACCAGCCTTCTCCTGCTGGGTCTCCCTGTGCTCGTCCCTGCAGCCACACTGCTCTTCAAAGAGCACATTTCCAGCCTCGGGGTTTCTTATTCCCAGCCTTCCCTGACTCCTCACCGGCTACAGACCAAGGATTCCACTCTTCGGCGTAGTAGCAAGGCCAGCTGTAATTCAGCTGGGCCTCCCACCCCACGCTGCAGTTCTGACGACCGATCCCGCACTCCTGCCACAGAGCACGACTTCCTTCTCCCCGTGGATGCTCCCTCGGGGGTCACCAGCCTCATACTTCTTTTCTGTACCTACTAGCCTAATGCTAAACCTTCAAAGGCCACTTTTTTCCCACAAAATGGCCCCTGATTTCTCTTAGGGAGTAGTTATCCGTCCCACTTGTACACCCTTTCAGAACTGACCTCACACTCAGAACTTTCTACAAGGATTATACCCGCTACTAGACAGTAAACTTCCTGAAGCCAGTGCATGTATTTGATTTTGTTAAGACTTGCCACCAGGATGAGCTTTGGGGCTTCAGGACTCCTTTTGATATATGGCCTAGTGGGTTTTTTTTTTTTTTTATTTGTAGCTAACGAGATAGCCTCCCCTCCACAAAGATTTATTTATTTATTTGAGAGAGAAAGAGATTGTACGTGCACAGGGGTATGGGGAAGGGTAGAGGGAGAGGGAGAGAGAGCTTCAAACAGACTCTGTGTTGAATGTGGAGTCAAGGTGGTGCTTGATCCCATAATTCCCATAATCCTTAGATCACAACCTAAGTGAAAACCAAGACTTGGATACCCAACAGACTACACCACTCAGGTGCCCCACTAACTAGATAGCTTTAAAAGTTAAGATCGTATTGTATATATTATCTGTGACCTGTTTTTTAAAAAATGTGTTTTCAGTTGTGTGGTGCATTTGTTTGTTTGTTTGTTTATTTAAACTCTGCACCAATGTGGGGCTCAAACTCATGACTTCAAGTTCAAAAGTCCCATACTCTTCTGACTGAGTCAATCGGGTGCCCTGCAACCTGTTTTTTTTTTTTTTTTTTTAAGTATTTATTTACCCATGAGAGACACACACACACACAGAGGCAGAGACACAGGCAGAGGGAGAAGCAACCTGTTTTTTATTTTTTTTATTTTTTATTTTTTTTAATTTTTCATTTATTTAAGATAGTCACACAGAGAGAGAAAGAGGCAGAGACATAGGCAGAGGGAGAAACAGGCTCCATGCACCGGGAGCCCGATGTGGGATTCGATCCCAGGTCTCCAGGATCGCGCCCTGGGCCAAAGGCAGGCGCCAAACCTCTGCGCCACCCAGGGATCCCCAACCTGTTTTTTAAACTTAATAATTAATAATCACCCTTTTTATATGCTGTTAATGTTTTTCTGTAACATAATTTAAAGTATTCTTTGTCATGGGGAATTTTAAACATATGTAAAAATGGTAGGGATATTAGAATGCTATATGTAGCTAGTGGGAATGTAAAGTGGTATAGCCACTTTAAAAAATATATATACATATTATTTATTTATTTATTCATGAGAGACAGAGAGAGAGGCAGAGACCCAGGCAGAGGGAGAAGCAGGCTCCAAGCAGGGAGCACGATGCGGGACTTGATCCCCCAGGACCGGGATCAGGCCTTGAGCCAAAGGCAGACGCTCAACCGCTGAGCCACCCAGGCTTCCTGGCACAGCCACTTTGTAAAACAGGTTGGTGGTTCCTCAGAATTAAACAATAGAGTTACCATGTGACCCAGCAATTCCGCTCCTAGGTATATACCCCAGAGAATTGAAAACATATAGCCAAACAAAAACTTATACACAAATGTTCGTAGCATTGTCATTCATTCCTAGCCAGAGGGTGGAAACAGACCAAATGTCCACCAACTGATAAGTGAATAAATGAAATGTAGTATATTTGTACTGTGGAATATTATTCATCAATAAAAGAAAGTGCTGATACACACTGTGATATGGATGAACATTATGCTAGATTAAAGAAGCTACTCACAGAAGGCCACATGGTACAGGATTCCATTTATGTGAAATGCCCCAAATAGGCAAATCTATAGAGAAGAAAAGTGGATTAGTGGTTTCTAGAACTTGAGGGGCAGTGGAAAATGCTAATGTCTTAAAATTAGACAATGGTGATGGTTACTCAGCTCTAAAAATCACTTGTTCACTTCAAAAGGATGAATTTTATGGAGTGTGAATTTAATCTAAATAAAACTGGTATGTAAAATAGAATAGTAGAATGAGCCCCCAACTTAACAATGATCCATTCATGCCCAGTCATGTTTTACCTCCATCCTCCATCCTCTTCCTCCCCCGTATTATTCTCAAGCATCATATCATTTCATTTGTAAACATTCCAGTATGCATCTCTAAAAGATAAGCACTCTTAAAAATACATAACTGCAATACTATTATCATGCTTAGAAATTAGTATGTAATTTAAAATTTCTTCAAGTATTCAGTGAGTGTTCAAATTTCTAATCATATGTTTTTAATGGCTGCCTAGCATTTTATTGCAGGGATGAATCATAATATATTTAACCAAGTCCTATTGATGAAGCTTTTGGTTATTTCCAGCTTTTCAAGTCTTGTACACAGTGCGTCCGTAAATGTATGTAAATCTTTGTATACATCGTTGTGTCCTTGGAATAATTTCTTAGAAGTGCAGTTTTTGATGAAAGTGTGTAAATGACCTGTAAGGCTCTTGATGTTGTCAGATTATCTCCAGATTTCCTGTGACGTGGCTGTATATCATTTCTAGGCGAACCCACGAGGCTTAGAAAAGTCAATTAATTTACAAAAAATCATAGAGCTACGAAATGGCTGAACTTACAGCTGACCTGCCCCAAAGCCACTGCCAGTAGTGACTCACATGGCCATTACTTGCCCTGTGGACCTTGTCAAGACGTCAGAATTATCTGATGCATTATCTCCTTAAAGTTCACAAATTTCCCAGAAGCCTTTCTTTTGGGCACAAGCTCTCTTTGATGAGCTTCTAGTGTTTGAGTGTTATTTCCTTGTGATTTTGTTTCTTAAATAACCAAGGTCCCCTTAGAATATGTTAATTGTTCTTCTTCTTGCCTTAAAAATGTAAAGGCATAAAATGTGCACCATTTTGGGATTGGCAGTGGTTTCCTTGTACGTTGGGTGTAGGCATGTTTACATTTAATCTGTCATTCTGTTTGGAAAATCACACGACAGGTGTGTTGGGAAGACATGGGGAACCAGGCTCAAAGGTGCCTGTTTTTTAAGAATTTGCGATTACTGCAGAAGCTAGCAAGATGAGCCAGAAGATAAGTGATAGCAGGGGCCATTCTCAAACCTTTATCTGTCACATGACTATTAGAGTCAAAAATTTTGAGTTGTACCTTTTTTTCAGAAGGTTATAGATATTTTAAGATTATAGTAGAGAAAATGGAAGAAGCATCTGGCAACCTTGTGTTTTGCACCACACTTGGTTTCCCACCAGGTTTATAAGTAAGAAACTATTAAAATGGACACAACTTTGGGGTTGTCAGTTTTGTGGAGGCCAGCTGCCTTGATTTACTAGATTGTATACCCTAACCTTCCATTTAAAATGCCTATAAATCATTTATGCCTAGGGTAGAAACCCAGAGCTTCACAGGGACGTAGTTTCATGATTTCTACTTCTAGTACTTCTAGGTTATTTATTTATTTTTTTTAGCTGCTTGTAATCAAATTATAGCAGTGTGGTGGGTGGAACAGGTTGTAAGCAGTAACTACAAACTGCATTTAAATAATAATAATAATAACAATATTTAGCATTTATAGGGAATTTTACTATCTTCAAAGTTGCAGACATTATCTAATCAAATACCCTCTCTGATTATAATCTGGGTAAAAATGCACTTACATTCAGAACAGGGTCCTGAGAGATGTATATGTTTGAAAATTAATGCTAGCCGGTCTTTAAAAACCTATGCAATGATCAGAGTTAGAGCTTGGGATCCTGTTGGATTGTTTTTGTGTATCCTTTTGTTAAATGCAGTGACAGGCTTAGATGAAATGTGTACCTCTGCTTGCTTTCTGATCATGGAGGACTGAATGTTGAATCATTGCTCTGGTCCTTATAGACACTGAAATATAAACAACATCAATAAGCTTTAAAATGGGCTTCCTTACTGCATTTCATGCCCTGGCCTCAAACAAAAGTCCCATTAGTAAGTGAAATGACTTGGGGCTGTGCAAGAAAGAACAGCTATGCATTGCAGTTTAGTAATTTCCATCTGAGAAAAATAGATTAAACCGCACAGTAGGATACATCATAAAGAAATGCACTGGAGAAATGAAACATGTTTAGTTCGACTGTACTAATGACTTCTTGCTGTTTTGGACATGTGTCTGGGTATCGTCCCCTTGCACGTATGTCCTGTGTTGGCAAGAGTTTGGAGCGAGGACTTGGCGTGGCTGTCTCAGTAGGTATTAGAGGAGTCTGCAGTTGGTAGATTTTTAGTAAATGTTATCCTGTGTGTTGCGATTTTTCTAAGAGCTGGTTGACAGGTTAACTGCCTCGACAGTGGTTCTTTCTCAGAGTGAGATCCTGGGATCAGTAGCTTCACACTCATCTCCTAGGTTCTGGTTCTCTGACCTACTGAATCAGAAACTGGGGATGGGGCCCGGTAACCTGTGCATTAAGAAACCCTCCAGGTGAGACATCTGGGTGGCTCAGCAGTTGAGCGTCTGCCTTTGGCCCAGGGCGTGATCCTGGGGTCCCTGGATCGAGTCCCACATCGGGCTCCCTGCATGGAGCCCGCTTCTCCCTCCATCTGTGTCTCTGCCTCTCTCTCTCTTTGTGTCTCTCATGAATAAATAAATAAAATCTTAAAAAAAAAAAAAAAAGCCCTTCAGGTAATTTTGATGTACTTCAGAGTTTTGGAATCACTGGCTTAAGTTTTTAAAATACAGCCTTTCCCCCTCCTCTTGTTCTTTCATGCTGGTTCATTCATTCATTCATCCAACAAATATTAATTGAGCATCTACCACATGCCTAGCGTTGTGCTAGATGTTGGAGCATTTGGTGAAGAAGAAGATACATGTGAACACTGTCCTCCTGGATCTTGGTGCCTAATGAATGGGGAGAAGCATATGTTAGAGAAATAATTGTAAGAATGATTTACTAAATACAGGTTGTTTTAGGAAAACACAGCATATCCACAGAAATTTGGCTATGCCTGAAAATGTTGCAGAGTAGAAAATAGTGATTTATTTATATAAGGTAGCTGCAACTTTTTCATAAGGCGTTTGGCTTCAAATTGTGGAAGGCGCATACTTTCAGGAATATGGAATTTAAAATTTCACAGTAACACATGCATTTGAATTGTTTGTAAGATGGGGGATACTTGAAGTGCAATAGTCTACAACTTTTTTTTATTTTTATTTTTTTTATTTTTATTTTTTCTTTAGTCTACAACTTTCAACTGATAATCCTGGATTGTTTTTCTGTGTTGCCTTTTTTTTTTTAATTAGCAAGTTTATTCAGGGGGCAGAAAGCCCCACCCCCATGACCAGGAAGATGCATCTTTTTGGTGCTAATTTCCTGTTTTTCCCTATGGACATGTAGGGATTCAGTTTGAAGTCACAGAAGATGCTGGTATTTGCCTAGACGCTGAAAAAGGAATCCGTATTCACAGCTCTTTCAGCTCTTACTTTTGTCTGAAGCCTGAAATCTTTGAGTTGTTTATTTTGTGAAACTTGAAAAATGAAATGGACTCTTGGAATCTAGGCGGCAGGTTAAAGGATCAGACTTCCCTTGTAGCAACAATTCATAAACATCTCTTACCTAGCTACAAACACGTCCCCTGTTGTTATTCTAATCTGTAGTTCTTAGAGAAACCCACTGCTTATATTGGGTGGTTTTTCTATTTGGGGTTGTTAAGGTAACTTGGTATACAACTTGATAATGAATATGCATCAAAATTTTATTTCATACTTGCTGCTGGGCAGATGCTTTTAAAAAATTGAATACAAAGACCCCCCTTCCGCCTCCCACTTAGAAGGCCTATTTTAAAGGGAAAAGAGGTGTGAGATAATCATCATTGGACAGGATGCCCAAAATACCTGGTTAATAATGAATCGGTTTTTTGTCATATTGCAATTGAGGGGACAGGTCCAGCTTTCTCAGAAGAGGTCTTCATGCCATTAAAGTATTCTTGACCTGAGCTGAGCAGTTTAATCAGGAGTGTTAACTGCTCTCTAGATGGGGTTACATTCCTGTGATTCTCTCTCTACGTCATTCAAAAAGCTCTTTCTGGGACCAGGTTTGGGACACTTTTGTTTCCTGTAGCGTGGTAGGTATCCTAGGCCCAGGAAAGTATGACTTTGACATGGCTTCTTTGCAGCCATCTGCATGGGGGAATGGGTCCTCTGAGTTGGGGAGTTGCTGTGGTTTTCCAGTCGAACTCGTTTAGGGGCCAGAAACTGAGTTCGGGTGGTTCTGCTGGACACGTCCTACTCAACTATAGTTGATAAAGTCAAAGCCAAGTGGTTGCTCTTCCTAAAAGGCCACCCTTCCGTTTTCTTTCTTTCTTTTTTTTTTTTTTTCAACTGGTAGCTCTAGAGAGAACTCAGGTTTTCTTTTCATACGAATAAACAAGAGCACGACAGTGCTCCCCTGGCGCCCAATACCCAGATGCCACTCTGGGAAAGAACGTTGCACACCTAACACACCTTGGTCAGGACAATATGCATGTGCTCTCTGTGAGTGTTTTAAAGATGTAACTCGCACTGGCATTGTAGTCATGATTTCTTGAATATAAACAGCTTTTATTTTTGGAGCAGCACAGATGTAAAAGTGTGAAATACAGAAGTTTACACATTGTGGCGGGGGGTGGGGTGGGGGAGAGAAGAAGAGAAGGAACCCTGTGTCTTTAAAATCATGGTAACCCCATCTCAGTTACTCCTTTGTTTTCCTTGAGTGATTGGAAATTAGCAGGGGAAATCTCTTGGAACCTGACCAGCTGGGTACCTACATCTCCACTTAACTGGTGGCACCAGAAAGAGTGCTCGCGGGTAATTGGCACGGGACCTCCCTTGTAGGCCTCCATCCCTCCCCAGGAGCAAAAAGGGTCCCTCCCAAGGAAGGAGCCTCTCTGTGAGGAGAGGGGATTGTACACATTCATACATATTCAGTGAACCACGTATGACACTTGATGTAAGATGTTAGAGACGTGTTGGTCCCAGCCCCAGACGGAGGGTTTGTTTTCCAGATTGGAAAATGTAAATGGCGGGTGTTGGAGAGTTTGGTGTTCCCCTGGTCTCCGAACCAAAGCTCTTGCAGGTTTTCTGGGTGCTCCCCCCCTTCCTTTAATTTGGGAGTCTGCTTGTAAGTGGTATCTGGGGTTTACAAAGCAGCAGGGTCATTACTGTGACTATTCTCTGTCCCCTTGGGGCCAGGTCCGTTTTCTTTTTCTTTTCTGGAAGCAGGGTCTCTGCTTGGTAGCTCATCACCTGCTGCGATGCAAGTTGCATCAGATTTAAAGAAATAGGTCCCTGACCTTCTTTCTGGCTTCCTGCTTTCTGTAAGTTGCTGCTTGTTTGCAGGATTCACAATTAGGATTTTGTCTCTACGGGACTCTTGTTTTAGTGTGCGAGGCGCATTCTCGTTTGTCATGCGTGGTTCCTTGATAAGTCCCCTTCGACAGATAGTGTGGTCAAATTTTCTGTGGCCGTTTGTTTGCTACTGCACTTCCATCCGAGCGATTTCAGGCATGGTTCAGGTGAACACCTCTGATGGTTTCTTTTCTAACTCTCAAGGAAAGTTGGAATGTGAATAAATGGCAAGGCCACGTGAACTCCACAGTTGCAAGAACGGCTAGTTACAGCCGTATTCAAACTATGCTTCGTGCCACCGTCAGTGTAAATCTGGGTTTAAGATTTCCCTGAGAATGTGGGTACACTGGCACTCTCATACTTTGCTGGTAGGATTATAAAACGGTTAAACTGCGTTAAAAAGCAGTTTGCCTGTTTCTGAAAAAGTCAAATATAAGTTTACCTTATGACTCAGTGATTTCACTTCTGAATCTCACCCCAAGAGACGTGCAGGCATATGTCCAGGCAAAAACTTGTAACCTGAATGTTCATAATAATAGCCCCAAGTGGAGACGACTCAAGTGTCTGTCAGCCGAGGAAGAGGTAAACAGAATGTGGAGGGGCACAATGGCTTACTTTCCGGCAGCACAAAAGAATGACTGATACCTGCTACAGTGGGGACCTTACGCTAAGTGAAAGAAGCCAGGCACAAAAGTTCACATATTGGTGTGATGCTTTTATGTGAAATGTCCAAAAAGGCAAATCTGTAGAGACAGAAAATGGGTTAGTGGTTGGCTGGGGCTGGTGATGAAAACAGAGAGGGACTGCATGTAGGCATGTGGGGTCTTTTTGAGGTGATGGGATATGTCCTACAATTGGATGGTGGTGACACAAGAGATTTGATGGTATTTAAATTACACCCTCAATACAACTGTTAAGGTAGGATGGGCCTGAGACATTGCTTCACAGTTTTATCAAGTCCATACCCCATGAAGGCAGGTCCCCCAGTCAGGCCGCTCCGGTATTCCTAAGGAGACCATCTCTTCAAGACCTCGAGGGATGGGAACTCTGCTCCTGTCTATTGCCTTGTACTTACCTTCATGTCACCTCTTATTCTGAAGGATGTCTCATATTTTACGAGAGCTATTTAATGAATGTAATCCTAATAATTTCCTTCAAAATAAGGTAGGCAGTATGGGGATCCCTGGGTGGCGCAGCGGTTTAGCGCCTGCCTTTGGCCCAGGGCGCAATCCTGGAGACCTGGGATCAAATCCCACGTCGGGCTCTGGGTACGTGGAGCCTGCTTCTCCCTCTGCCTGTGTCTCTGCCTCTCTCTCTCTCTCTCTCTCTCTCTCTCTGTGACTATCATAAATAAATTTAAAAAAAAATTTTTTAAAAATAAGGTAGGCAGTAGCTCTCTCCCCTCCCAGAGAAAGGACTAGAATAGCTACTCCAGTCTGAAACCTTTCCTTACTGAGCCACTTGCAGTTCTCTCAGTGTTTCTGGCTGTTACTCACCACCACCCCATCTGCTGTTCCAAGTGCTGTTCCCCCTGCCTTGATGTCTTCTCCAGTCCCTCTTGTTAGCAGGTAATTTATTTGTCTCCTCCCCCACCATTTCCCCAGAGGAGACTGTAGTTTCCAACAGGGCAGGACCCGTGTTTTGTTGATCTGCTCGTCTATTTATTAATGAAATGAATGACTTCTCATGATTTGCAGCATAAGGCCAAACTCCTTAATTTAGCAATGCCTTTGATGGCCTAACCATTCCTTGCTCTTCTGCGTTGTCAGCAATCACCACCCTACTCCCTCTCTATGCGCACTAATCCAGAGTCTTTCAAAGTGTAACGAGTTGTGGAGTGAGTTTAATGGGTTGCAATTAGCTTTAAAAAAATTAATTAGAGTAGAAAACTATTACGGTGCCTATATTTTTGCATATACCGTATATTGGGTTACATTCTCGAACGTATTTCTCACAGAGTAAGGACACTACAGAGTTGAAGTTCACTGCTCTGACTTAGGTCATGGGCCTGCACACGATTCACCTGGAGGGGATTTAGTTTGCAAATTCTAGTTCAGTTATCCGGCCACAGATCTGCGACTCTGACCCACACATAATTAGGATGTGTGTTCTGCATTTTAAGAAGCAATAGCAGCCTGCCGCTGCTGACGTCCACTAGCCGGCTGAGGCCTCCTGCTTGTCTCTGAGACACCTTCTGGGAGTGGGGAGCTCTGCTGGGGCCTTGGGGGCTCACCCTGGTGATCCTAAGCTGCAGTCCCATAGCAAGGTGCAGAAGTGCGTGCCCAGGCCCCACCTTGGCTCCACCAACTCCGTCATGAGCACCTATTCATCTTTCAGATTTCCACCCAGAGGAATCAGACGCGTCTTCTGCTACTTTTCATCAATTTGATGACATTTGGTGTCTGCCTAGAGATTCGGGGAAGACGAGATGCTGAGAGTGGCTATGATCACTTGATAAAAGGAATCTTCCCCCTTGGTGGGAGCAGAAGAGCCGAGCTTTGGGGATTATGGAAAGGGTCATTCCTCATGGAGGAGCATGTTGCTGGATTTTGCAAGAGCTGCTATGGCCACGAGAGCACCCTTTGGGAAATGGGGGGGGGGGCTTGGGAACGTCCCAGAAGTAGCAGAATTGGGTGGGGGCTCAGAGCCAGTTATCACTGAGGTCACCCCCCCGCCCAGGCTCACATGGGCTTGGATATTATAAAAACAGAGACAGACAAATGATAGACCTGTTGAATTACGTGCTGGAAAAGCGTAAGGAGCAGTTTGTCCTGTGTGCCCCAGGGAGAGTGGGGAGGCAGGGAGAGTATGATCCTTCCCCCAGAGCAGCTGGGGGACAAGGGTAAATGTTCCTGAAACCAGTGGAGACTGAATGCATGTTTAGCTCCTGGGGTCTGATTGTGCCAGGTGCTGAGTGAGGGCCTGGAAGGCGGGTGGCATAGGCGGCTGGCTCATGCCGGCCTGGGTTAGGGCAGAGATTTGGTCCCCAGCTTTACAGTTCCCAGGACGTGATGCGGTCAGGATGGCGAGTCTCAGGCCACACCAACACCAGATGCACCTGACGCTGCGCTGGAATAGAATTTATTTAATCATAACAATGCCAATATTAATAGCTAATAGCCTCGGCGGCCGCTTGCCACGTGTGAAGCGCTGGGCTACTTACTTACCGTGTAGTCAAATTTTGTGATATGTACTATTTTTTTTTCTCTTAAAGATTGTATTTATTTGAGAGGGAGACAAAGAATGAGTGGAGGGAGGAGCAGGGGCAGAGGGAGAGGGAGAAGCAGACTCCCTACTGAGCAGGAGCCCGATGCAGAGCTTGATCCCCAGGCCCCTGGGACCACAACCTGGGCCGAAGGCAGAGGCTTACCCGACTGGGCCTCCCAGGCGCCCCGTGATACGTACTGTTATTCTAACTGTACCGATGTGCAAACTGAGGCTTAGCTTAAGTGACTTGTTGGGAACGTTGGGGCCTGGCTTTGAACCCAGGCTGGTCCGATTTTGAGAAGTATGAAACGTGAGCCTCGTGCTGCTGCTGCTTCTTGTTTTCTCAGTATGTAGCGGTAATACCTTCAAGGGGTGGAACTGTTGTGTCTGCTCTCCAGGGCAGAGTGTCCCTGATTTTGGAGGGACTTGGGAATCCACAGATCTGAACAGAAATTGGCTTTCTGTGGCCTGCACAAGGCTGGGGTTGGCCCTGAACCTTTAGGTCCTTATCCTGCCCAGGTTAGAATGCTCATCCCACCCTGAGGGGCTGTTGGACAGGTCTTGTTGAATTCACCTACTCTTCCTTTGTGACCCTGATCAATCTACAAAAACCCCTGTTGGTGGGATACCCTTCTGTCTTGTTAACATTAATCTCTACTTTGTTCTTCCCATTTCTTTTGTTCATACTTAGTATCGCCTGCAGGTCGGTCTTGTTTTAGAATTATTTACCCATAGAGTCACTAGTGTCTTTAAATTATAAACTCCTTAAGGACAAGAATAGTGTCTGGTTTCCATCTGTGTTTCATAGAATGTCTAACGTGTAATTCAGAGTGGGGTACATTCCTGGGGTCGTTTGGGTCCTGCAGCCCCACTGGGCACTGAATGGGTGGGACCCTGGCTATAAATTTGGTGTGTTTTCAGGCCTTAAGTGGAGGGATCGTGACATCGGGAAACCAGACCTCAAGAGAGTGTAGTGACTCCTGAGAAATTGAAAAAACCACATCCCAGGCAACTGTGGGACTTCATGTTGGTATCCCTAGAAATCTTCCAGGGTCCTACGAGATTTAACGGCAAGAAGCAGAAAAGGGCACTGAGATGGGGGAAATGGCCTTTAATTGTCGCTTTTCTATCCCCCCTCCGATGTTAAAGTGGCTCATTAACAGAGCAGACCGTAAACCTCTTTATAAACCCAGGCTCAGTAAATTGAGACCCGAGTGGATTTTTATTGTCAGCACATCCCTGCCAACATACAGCAGTGTATTCCCACTCTTGTTCTGGGGGCTCTAAAAGGCGCTGCCTGTGGGGCAGCTTGGCCAGGGCTTAGCAGGAAGGCAGGGTAAAGGTCGAAACGGTACATCACGGTGAGGATGGCCAACTCTCAAGGAGCTCCCCATCAATCCCCTGGATTTCCTCAGCACCTGTCATTTATGGCACATTGTAGCCACTCCTGTCTGTCCAATGAAGTCATCTGGAACCTTCTAAGTTTACCCTTGTGAGGTGTATGTAAAGAAAGATCCTCTCTCCCTTATCCAGAGGCATCAGATGAAGTTCAAGGGTCGCTTCTACCTGTGGCAGCAGATGAGATCCAGATTCCAGTTACCTAAGGGAAGTTGGGGGTGATGGGGGTGACCTTGGCCGCAGATCCCCCCCTCGCCTCCCTGACTGCTGTGAGAGAGCTGCGTGGTGCCGGGCTGGCCTGGGACAGAAGGAGGGACTCAGCTGTTCTTCAGCTACGAAGGTGCCTGCGTATCTCGTCCAGCTGTCAATCCCAGCGCATCTCAGAAACAGTTGCAAGCATTAGCCCAGGACTCAGTTCTCGGGGGGCAAGGAAAAGGCCCTTTTCTGCTACCTGGGCAGACACTTGTCTCTTTCTTTGCTTTATTTTTAGCTTCTAAATATTGATTAGCTTTATAGAGTGCTCACTGGCTCTTGTGGTTCCTGTCTTAGAGCTGGAGGCGGGGCAGGCCCATGGCAGTTAACTGGCATTCTGGAAAACGAGCAAGGTGGAGAGGGAGCTTTTTTCATCAGATCTGAAAATGTGGAGTGTCACTTTGTCCAGTGACAAAGGTGGTCATCCTGTTTCTGTGTTCTCTACTGGGTATAGAGCCTGTTACACTTGGATACTTTTTTTTTCTTAAAAATGCAGACTGTTGCACTTTACGGTAATTAGCTGGTATGACTGCAGCGGACTCTAGCTTCATGGGATAGACTCTTTGAAATCAAGTGAATTAAACCAACTCTTTCTTTTTCAGGTAATACTGAATAGAAATCCCTGCTATAAACAGAATTAATAGATTCCAAGCTTTTTTAGGCTTTGGGGCAGTAATAAAAGGAGAGGGTATCGGGCACTGATACAGTCGCACTTGATTTTGTTCTTTTTGAGGTATGTTGAGATTCTCACTCAATGAGCTGGCCAAGGAGGTGATTCTTGGGGGGAAATGCCTGTCTTCTGGGTGAAGACATGGAAAGGATGGTGAGGTGGACACGCTGCCTGTTCCGATGCGGATTTGTGCTGAAATGTTCAAATCTTTGACCTGCTCTCAGCCCTTCTAAGACCTGGGAGTGTAAATGCATGATGATGGCCTCTGGCGCCTGGTTAGGATTCTCCAGAAGACACCTTGGCAGTGAAGTCAGCCGGAGCATTTTTGGCAGTTCCATGGGGAGTAACCTCTATGGGAGGTGATCGTGACATAATTTACACTCGTGAGCTTGTGGCTTGATCTCATTTGTTCTCAGAGTTCCAGGAAGCAAAATGGCTTAGAGGTTGCATCAGGGGTTGGATTCTGGATTTGAGTCCGGGCACTACAGCTTAAAGACTTGGCGACTTGGGGCAAGTGATGTCAATTCTTTTAGGTTTTTTTTTTTTTTTCTTCTCACACCTGTAAAATGGAGATAATAGTAAGACTAGTGGGGATATTGCAGGAATTAGAAAAAGACATCTTTAATGTAAAATATTAAGGAGAGTGCTTGCTGTATTGCAAATGCATGACTTAATTTTTAACATGAACACCAGCATCGCTTTTTTAAATAACTGGTGAGCCCACTGTGGATCTGGAGTAGTGCAAGCGATCGGGCATATGTAGGCTTACAAGGTATAGGTTGTGCCTTCAAGGAGCTCCAAGAGTAGTGGTAGAGGCAAACATAAAAATAGATATGTTTGGTAGACTCCTGGGTGGATGGCTAGCTGTATAGGGGAGAGGGAGGTGAAGTGGACCAAGATGGGGATCGGGATGTTTCAGGGGGCCCATACACCTTAAAGCGATTTTCACTGGCTCTGTGGTGGGAGTGCCATTGGTGCCAAATACTGATGTGGATCAAGTGTGAGTTGGTTCTTGGAAATAGCCTTTGCATCTCTTCTGCCGTCCTTACCCCAGAACAAGCTGAATTACTCCATACCTGGGTTGTTATGTATTTCTCTACCACCTGCCACCCCGTGACTCTGGTCTTTCTCTCTTCAATCTTTCTGACATGGGATCTGGTGGGGGGAAGTGTTTATTAAGTGTTGTTTATTAAGCAGCAGTGTGCGTATCCTGCTTTGTATGAGGAAGCCTAAATATTACAAATCAGTATGGAACTGAAAACACAGAAAATGCCTTTTAAGCACTTTTGTTTCCCTCTTGGGAAATCTATTATTACAATACAACACATTAGTTGGCCAAAGAATGTTAACTCTGGAATCATTTCAACAGATGTCAAAAGGCATTGGGAAAATTTAGCTGTGATTCTTGATTTAACATCCTCCCTACCCCCACCAAAGCCAAGTATTCTTTTTAAAAAATATATATTTATTTTTTTTGGGGGGGGGTGGGATGGGCAGAAAGAGAGCAAGAGGGAGAATCTCCCCCGCCCCCCCCCCCCGGAGAAAGAGAGAGAATCTTAAGTAGGCTCCACACTCAATGTGGAGCCTGATGTGGTGCTCAAGCTCATGATCCTGAGATCATGACCTGAGCCGAAATCTAGAGTCGACACTTAACTGAATGAGCCACCCAGGTGCCCTTTTTTATTTTTGTTTTTTTTTTTTAAATTTATTTATGATAGTCACAGAGAGAGAGAGAAAGAGGCAGAGACACAGGCAGAGGGAGAAGCAGGCTCCATGCCCCGGGAGCCCGACGTGGGATTCGATCCCGGGTCTCCAGGATCGCGCCCTGGGCCAAAGGCAGGTGCCAAACCGCTGCGCTACCCAGGGATCCCCTTTATTTATGTTTTTAAGTGAGCTCTGCACCCAATGTGGGGCTTGAATTCATGACCCTGACTGAGCCAGCCAGGCACCCCATTCCAACTATTCTTATTTAACTAGGAATGAGGAGGTTCTTTCTTGACCCGATAGAGAGTGTGAGTAGCTCACTTCATCCTTACTTTTCAAACACCAGAGACTCTGTGTGGTGATACTGCTAGTTAACTACCTATCAGCCATTCCCATCTCTTTTCTTGATGTCAGTGCTCTGAATTTGTGTTGATGTTTACCCCTCCCACCTTCTCAGAGGAAGGGGACCTCCCCCACCCCTCCCTGTCACCCACTCCTTGACCTCAGCATGGAGGATGTGGATTAGATTAAGGATTGGATTCCATTCCTTTTGTTGATGAGTTTAGGCAATCATGTGACACAACAAGGCTGATGAAGGAGTCAGGGGACTTTGTGGGAAGGGTTTCCTCACTGTTACAAGTGAGTTTTTAAAAATGAGATGTACCCTCTTCTGAACTTGGGTATTGTGTAGAAGACCATGGTGTTTAGATTTGCTGCAGACATCTGACAATCATGAAGGGAAAACCTGGAGAATCACAGAAAAACCGATTTAGATCCCTACATTGTTGTTGAGTAGCTGAATTAATCAACCCCAGAACTGTCCTGACTCCAGATTTCTTATTATGTTAGCTAACAATTTCCTCATTGTTTAAACCACTGTAGTTGTGTATTCTTTTATTTGCACTTGTAAATATCCTAAGTGATACACAGCTCTTTCTTGACTTATGATGGAGTTATGTCCCAATAAACCCATTGTGGGTTGGAAATATCATGTCAAAAATACATTTAATACACTTAACCTACTGAACATCATAGCTTAGCCTCGCCTACCTCAACCATGCGCAGACTGCTTACGTTAGCCTATAGTTGGGCAAAATCATTGAATGCAAAGCCCATTTTATAATAAAGTGTTCATGTGGTTGATTGAATACTGTACTGAAAATGAAAAACAGACTGGTTGTATGGGCACAGAAAATTTGTAAGTATATTGGTTGTTTACCCTTATGATTGTGTGACTGAATGGGAGCTATAGCTTGCTGCCACTGCCCAGCATCATGAGAGAGTATCGTACTGCATCTTGTTAGCCCAGAAAGAGGTCAAAATGCAGATTTCTTTTTTTTTTTTAATTTTATTTATTCATGAGACACACACGGAGAGAAGCAGAGACACAGGCGGGGGGTGGGGGTGGAGAAGCAGGCTCCCTGTGGGGAGCCCAATGTGAAACTCGATCCCAGGACTCTGGGATCATGACTGAGCCAAAGGTGGGCGCTCAACCACTGAGCCACCCAGGTGCTCCAAAATGCAAATTTCAAGTATGATTTCTACTGAATGCATATGGCTTTTACACTGTCTTGAAGTCAAATCATCCTAAGTCAGGGACTGTCTGGTATATTCCTTTTTTTTATTTTTTATTTTTTTAAAAGATTTTATTCATTTATTCATGAGAGACACAGAGAGAGAGAGAGAGAGAGAGAGAGAGGCAGAGACACAGGCAGAGGGAGAAGCAGGCCCCATGCAGGGAGCCCAATGTGGGACTTGATCCCTGGTCTCCAGGATCACACCCTGGGCGGAAGGCAGGCGCTAAACCACTGAGCTACCCAGGGATCCCCCTGGTATATTCCTTTTAAAGTCCGGTATCCTACAAAGATATCAGGGTTAAGATGAGGACCAATAATAATATATACTGTTCTGGAACTTCTAGCCATTGAAATAAGACAAGACAGAAGGAATAAGAATTTAAGTATTTGATGACAGTGATATTTTCATTATTTACAGATGATACCTTAAACTTAGGAGAATCAAGTGAAAAAATAGAACAATAACATTTTAGCAATATGACTGGATATAAAATAAGTATACTCAAACCAATAGCATTCTTATTGGTGAACCAGAATAAGCAATTAGAAATGTATTTTATACCTTTACAATAATAACAAAAAAGCGTAAAACATCTAGGAATAAATTTAACAAGATCTCTGTAGGACTTCTCTGAAGAAAATTTAAATCTTAACAAAACATATACTGAAAACTTAAGTAAATGCAAAGATATCCCATGTTCCTGAATAGGAAAACTTAGTAATGTAAAGGTGTCTATTTATCATATGTTAAGATGGGATTCCAATAAAAATATCAAGCAAGAATTTGTTTTAGGATTTTACAAAATGGTTCTAAATTTCATCTGGAAGAATGATCAGACAAAAATAGCTTTCTAATCAACTGGTATGATTTGCATTTCTGTCATTTGTGTGTGTTATATATGTCGTATTGTATTATTTGTTATATAAAAGTTTTAAGTTACAACTTCATAGTAGATTATAGTTACTATGAATACGAAAACACTCTGTCCCAGGTAATGGCTTTGCTTAGAAATTATTATTATTATTATTTTCAAGTTACATTTTTAATTCTACTTCCAGTATAGTTAACATAGGTTTCAGGTGTCCAAATAGTGATTCAGCAATTCTATACATTACTCAGTGCTCAGCATAAAGAAATTGTTTTTTTAAGAGTGTTTCTTTGTGCTTGCTTGATAGTTTTGATTTTCTTTTAACTTCTAGACTTTGTCTAGATTTGTTTTGGTGTAAGAAAGAGCATATACATGGTATGATTTTGGTTTTTTGTTTATTTTTTAATGAGATATAATTGACATTGTATTAGTTTTAGATTTTAGGATCTGATAAAAGTAATGTTGCGAGTAAGATTTTATTTTTGGACCTAATTAGATGGTTTTCTTTCAGTGAGAGAGTTTAAATCATTTGGTTTTATTGATTACTTATATTTATGAAATGTTTGATTACCTGTCTTTTTTAAAGTCCCATCTTTCTTACTGTTTCCTTTGTTTTTCTATGTAGACTTTTAAAAAAATGCAATTTAAATATGTACTTAAACCTGTAGTTTTCAAATTATGCAAATTAATAGTAAAATGGGAGCCATTAATGTCCCTGTTGCAGAGTAAAAAGTGAAACCTTATTTGCCTACCTTGATCCCATGCTTCTCCTTTCCAGTGATGTTACAGATTGGGTATATATGTTACCTTACCTCAACTTAATACATTAATCAATTATTAATATTAAGTATGTAATATTAATTAATATAGTATTATATATAATATTATACTAATATGATATTTATATTAATATAATATTATAATATAATACAATATGACATATAACACACAAAATATATACAATAATATTAATATTATATACTTATTTTTTTAAAGATTAAGTGTTAAATTAAAATTCGAAGGTATTAAAAACAAGGCACTGTTTCAGCCATTACTGCAGTGTTGCGAAACTCACATTTCTTGAGGGACAGTTATCGATACTTGAGATACTGCTCCTAACGTTAAATTGGTTTGCATTAAATTGGTCATACTACATTGGTTGGTTTTTGCTTTTATTATATTTTTGAGTTCTCTATTTTTAATTTATCTTTAATTAACTGGAATATATACTTTTTTATGTATTCATCATATTTTATGAGTTCTTACCTAGCTTCAAATTTTTCTTTTGCCTTTTTTCGTGAACAATAATTGGGGAATACAATTACTTTATCACCACCCTTTCCTCACCAAATTTTGTGGTGGCTCATCGGCTTTTGGTGTTTAATATTGTGAAAGATTTGGAGCTAGTTTGATATTACTTTGTAGTTAATCTCATTTTATGCCTGGTTATATGAGTTTTGAAAAATTGAAAATTACTTTTTTTGGGCACAGGTGAGATCTGTTTTCAGTTATTTTGCTTAGGAATCAGCATACTTTTGCTCCTGGGGCCTGGTTTTGATCCACTTATGTTTATCTACCTTTACTATTTTTTAAAAAATATTTTATTTATTTATTTGAGAGAAAGAGAGAGAGAGAGAGAGAGAGAGAGAGAGAGAATGAGGGGGCGGGGGAACAGCAGAGGGAAAGGGAGAAGGAGACCACTCACTAATCAGGGATCCCAATGGGCCAGATTCCAGGTTCCTGGGATCATGACCCCAGCTGAAGGCAGATGCCCAACTGACTGAGCCACCCAGGTGCCCCTATCTTTACTACTTTTACTAACTCTCAAATTCCTGTTGAATTTCATCCTGTGAAATATCTATTTGCTTGATTTGGATCTCTGTCCCCTATGATCCTTGTATGTCAGTAACCTCCCCTGTCTTTATTTTTATATCTGTTCTTACATTGCTGCTGGTAGAGTGTCTCCTGTTTGTTTTTCAATGGATATTATTTTCCACAGTATCAATTCTGTTCTTTCCTGCCTCCACTTTTGCACTTGAATTTTAGGCTTCCATATGTGTGTATGTATGTGTGTGTTTTTTCATTTCTTTTTTTTTTTTTAAGATTTTATTTATTTATTCATAAGAGAGAGAGAGAGGCAGAGACCTAAGCAGAGGGAAAAGCAGGCTCCCCACAGGGAGCCCGATGTGGGTCTCCATCCCCAGACCGGGGATCATGTCCCAACGCCCAACTGTTGAGCGTCCCAAGGCAGTATTTTATTTTAAGTCAGTGTTTTCTCAAACTTTAGTGTGCATTAGCCTTACCTGGAGATTTTGGTAAATCACAGGTTGCTGGACTCTGCCTCCAGAGATTCTAATTCAGTAGGCCTGGGGGCTGGGTGAGGGGCACACATAAGCATTTGCATTTAGACAAAGTTATGCTGCTGCTGCTGCTGCTGCTGCTGCTGCTGCTGCTGCTGGTTCCAGGGCCACCCGCTGAGAACCAGTGTTACCAGTGACAGAGGAGTGGCAAGTACAGTAAATTCTAGGGCAGGAATGCTGCAAACCACTCTTGGCTGTGATGTGTGTGTACAACTTCTGGTGCAGCGTAGGATTTAAACAAGACATTGATGGACCATAAAGTACAGGGTACAAAGAGAAGGCGGAAAAGAGAATCAGGGAGGGAGCTGTGAGAGCAGTGGCGTGTGAGGCTTGTCAGAGGGATTGGAGGGACCTTCTGAAGGGAGAAAATAGGTTTTGGTGGCCATTCGTAGGGAATAAGATTGGACAGGTTGATACAGACTAGACTTTCGAAGGTCTCTAATATATAGTGAAGGGCTTGTATTATACTCTGGCCATTCAAGGGGCCAGATGGAGTATATCAAGATTTAGGAGGAGAAAATATATCTAAAAAGCAGCCTTGAGAAACAGCTTGGAATAAAACTGGTGTGTGAGGTTGGGGGGAAGGGGAGGTGTAGAAGAAAGTTTATTTAAAAGAAAAGAAAAAAATAACCCAAACCAGGCCTAGCTAATAATATTCTCTTGCTCTCTCTTTCTTTCCTTCCTTGCTTTCTTTCCTTCTCTCTGTTTATGTGTGTGTGTCTCTCTCTCTCTTTCAACTTCCAAAGACAACATGGAGCCAGTAAATATTATGGATGAAATGGGTGTTTTAGGAAATTCAACTGGCAGCATTGTAAAATGAATTGAGGAGGGCAGAAGGGAGGCTCTTATTGAAATCTTAGTCTTGAGGAAACTGAAGTTTCTATATAGGGGTGGTTACATCCCTAAAATTAATACGGTCTTCAGAATGAAGCAGCTTGCTGTGTGGACGGGTGGTTAAAATGGAGTGTTTCATTTAGACTCCGTGAACTGAACAGGAATGCGTAGCTCGTGGCTGTAATAACAGAGCAGGATCTTGGGAGACAGGTGAAAACTAAATAGAGATGTGAAGATTGATGGACGGGTTGATACGTTCATTTGTGCAATCAAAGATGCTACAGACGCTGAACTGGCTGCTAGTAGGGACCCACGAAGGGAACGGTCAGAATGGCTGTGAGTGGAAGGTCTTGGTAGTGCAGCTTCAGAGGGACAGAGAGGAATTTAGAGGATGTGATACTTGAGAGCAGAAATGAAGCAGCAAGGGAAGTATGGAGGGAATGACCACAGCCATCCCAGTAAGTCAGGACCCCACATCTCCCCACCAAGGCCAGAATTTGAGGAAGGGTGTCTTAAGGCAGTGCCAAATGCTATAGTGTAGCAAGAAGGGTACAGTAGAGCATTCCAGAACCTGGACTGGGTGATTGGAATGTCCTCATGGCGCTGCAGGAGTTGTTTGGAAGGGAAGGGGAGGTGTCTGTGGTAGAGGAGACGGGGTAGTGAAGGCAGTGGTTACAGAGCAATTTTGCAAGGAAATTTAGAGTCAAGCATTAGGAGAGATTAGGACAGCAGAAAGCTGACAGGCTCTCTTTTCTATTTTTAAAGCGAGGAAGACCCTTGGGCTGTTAGTGGGCAGGAAGCAATGGTCAAGGAGAGATAAAGGCATTACCCTGCTGCCTCGCCCACTAAAGGGCCGCTCGGTTCTTCAGTTGCTGGGGACAGAATCCTTGGGAGTCATCATCGGGCCCTCCCTTTCTCTGCACCGCATGTTGGATCCATCAGAAAATCCCCTGGGTAGTGCTTTCCCTTCAATAATCTACCCAGGATCCAACGACTTCTCACCTTTAGTGACTTCGACCAGCCACTATCACCGTTGTCTTGAATTACTGAACTGGTCTCCTAACTGGCCTTCCACTTCCTTCCTTGACCTTGAGCCTGGCCTCAGCAGTGCACAGAGTGATCCCAACGGGGGCTAAGTTGGATCATGCCACCACACGGATTTCACCAGGGCCTCCTACCCTTCTCCTCACTCACAGTAGACACTGAGTTCCTTACAATGGCCCTCAGGGTCCTGTCGGGTGTGACTGGCACCCCTCCTGCCCCCTTCCCCTCATTGTTCTGCCTTCATCTACCGTTCTTGCCCGTGCTCACTGACATCAGCCACACTAGCATTTTTGCTGTTCGTCAGACCATCCAGAATGCTCCTGCCTCGGCGCTCCCAGGAACACTGCTCCAGACATCTGCTTGGCCACTCGCTTCTTTCAGGTGTTCGCTTACACGCATGTCATCCTTTCAATGAGGCCTCCCAGAACACACTTCATAAATTGCGACTCCATGGGGCTTAGCATCTTCTAACAGTCTATAATTTACTTCTTGGTTTTATTTATTACCCATCTCTCTCTGCCTGCTGGGCTGGAAACTCCACAAGGGCAAAGATTTTCCCTTGGTTTTGTTCATGTGGCTAGAATACCTCTCGGAAGTGGGCTCTCCATGGATTCTTTAGTTCATGGGAGAGAAACTGTGCGTGGTCGTGGCAGGAGCCAGGCCTCAGAGGGTAATGACCATCGCTGCTATACGTTCGGCACCCAACTCGGTGGCAGCTACTGTGATCTGTTGGCGTATTTGAATCTTACACCCGCCTTGACCGGTGGACATTCCATTCCATTTCACAGCTAAGGAAGCCGAGTACTGGGAAGGCTTATAGGCTTTCACAAGCTTAATGAACTAGTCCTTGCTCTTAGATTATGGAGGCGCTCTACTATACTTAAAAAGAGGGGATCAAAAGATGGTTTAATGCCAGAAATCAGGGAGGATTTTTCTCAATATCACTCTTCTTTAACCATGCACCCAATTAGGCTGTTGTGCATCTTGACCACTGAGAGTACTCCAGTGAACTTGGGGGTGCAGAATCTTTTTAAGTTAGTGTTTTCATTCTCTTTAGCTAAATATCCAGAAGCAAAATTGCTGGATCATGTGACAGTTCTATTTTTAATTTTTTTAAGGAACCTCCATACTGTTTTCCATAGTGGCTGCCCCTGGTCTTCATCATCCTTGACTTAATTATTTGTCCAGGTGGGTGGCCATTCAACACCTGGCTCTTGTGGTACGTTGCTCTCCCCAAATCCAGTGCCCTTAACCTCTCTGTCTCCTCAGTCATTGGTCCCTGTGGCCGGAGTTGAGGGATCTGTGGCCTTACAAGGAAAGCAGTGTAGGGTTAACAGTGGCAGAGTGTGCTGAGAAGAGGTAATGGACAGATAGTAAGAAGGAGAGGAAGATTTGAAGGGTCTAGAGAGGATGGGGGCTCCAGCCAAAATGGCCAGAGATTTGAAGCAAGGTAGACGTGAATAAAACTCACTCCTGTTTAAAATAGGTTTGTATGTGTTCCATGATGACTTTGATGTTGAAAAAAATGTGCATTTTTACATTAATGTTGCTGCTATTTGTTCCTTTTTTGTGTGTGTAATTAAGTAGACCCCATTATTGTTCACATTAAACTTTTTCTTTTAATATGGAAAAAATTACCAGTGGGTTGTCTTTTGCATAGAATTTAGGATAAATACTGTGTAGGTATGGGTAATAAATAGAGCATGAGTGATAAATATAATTTCTTAAAATTAGAGTTTGTAGATAGGCAAATTATGCATACTTCTCTATTTAGCCAAAGAGGTGCTAAAAAGTTGGCATTTATATTAGAGTGAATTAGTGTTACTATTTATAACATTACTAACAGATATCTAAGAATTGTTAGCTTGCAAACCCATGTTTTAATATTTGGCAGGTTGTTTAAATTGTGGTTTTTTGAAATTAGTATATGCATATTAAAAATAGCTATTGATCTCGTGGCTTTTTTTCTGAAGCACACAAATTAATCGTGTGTAAATTGAATGAGAGTGCACATAAACACAATATACCAATATATATGAATTCAGATTATTTTTTAATGTAAAGAATTTGGTTTTAAATGACCTGGATGATGGTAGTAATTTTCTCTATTTAGTAACATGTGTACAGGTTTATAATAGCAGTATAATAAGTGACTATTCACCTATTGGAACAGTGCTACACATTGATTTGCACATGGGCTAAAATGTCTTCAACTGTGGCCGTGGAACCTTGCAAAACCCAAGGGAAAGTTCAACCTGCTTTAAAATGGCCATCGATGCACCTATTTTCCTTGGAGAAGGAGTGTGATAGACTTCTTGGTCTGTCTTCTCATTTGTGCAGAAGAATATTCTAAGCTTCCAAAGATTTCAACTGCTCAAAGCCAACCCATCTAGGAGGTATTAGAACAGTAATGAGAAGAGAATTCATCTGGATGCTTTAAAAAAATTTTTTTTTCAGGGGTCAGAGGTGGGGGAAATGAGATGCTGGTCAAAGGGTCTAGACTTCCAGTTAGGAAGTGAGTAAGTCCTGGGATCTAATGCACAGCATTGTGCTCCTAGTTAGCAGTAATGTATTATATACTTGAAAGTTGTTAAGAGAGTAGATCTTGAATGTTCTCACCTCAAAAAAGAAATGGTAATTATGGGACTGGATGGAGGTGTTACCTAAGGCTACAGTGTAATCATTTGCACTATATAAGTGTATCCAGTCAACATCTTTTACCTTCAACTTACACCATGTTACATGTCAATTATATTTTAGTAAAGCAAAAAAATTTTTTAAAAATGTTAAAAATAAAATTTTTACTACAGTTTCACTGAACAGTGAGCTCTTTAAGAGTTAAGGCTGACTAGAGGCCCATATTATGGATTCATCTTTGTGTCTGAGTGTAGAGCACAACTGCTGGGACAGGTTAGATCTTTTTTCTTCTTTCTTTGAGTATAGTTGATGCACAATGATGCATTAGTTTCAGGTGTGCGACATAGTGATTCCACAAGTTTATACCTTCTGCTGTGCCCACCACAAGTGTGGCTACCATCTGTCACCACACATCACTATTCCAGTGTCGTTGACTATATTCCCTATGCTGTTCCTTTTGCTTGCGTGACTTATTCATTCCACAACAGGAAGCCTATATCGCCCACTCCCCTCCCCCCACTTTTGCCCAACCCCATGTTAGATGTTTGACGACTGTATAACTGCCAAAAGTAAGTTGATTTTCCCATTTTCTGATAGCCGTTCTTAAAAAGTAATAAAACAAAAGAAGGTACTTTGGGAAAGTGGAGTGTTTAAAAAACGAATTATACATTATTGAGTTAAAGAAGACACCACTTAGCTAGTTTTTAGAAACCATATAAATACTACCTTCATGTTTGCGGTCTGATGTACTAATTCACAGAAGTAAATGGCCCAGTTAGAAACTGTGTGAATTTGATTGCGTTCGTATAAATGTGCGTGTGTGTTTGTGGTGTACGGTCGTGGATATCCAAAAGGCTGATGATAGTATGACCTTGGAGGAAGAACGTGCATCAAAGTTGAACCATAGCATCGCTTTAGTACCTTGTAGTACCTGACAAGGGCCAGGGAAAGAAATGTGTGTTCTCTACAGGATGGGTTGGTAGGCTGTCCCTCCAGAGGATACCTCTCACGTGGGTGACTTCACCATAATGGGTCGTTTCTGTCATGCAGGATCAGGGACCTCACCTTATGTTTTTTGGGCTATGTGTGTGTGTAGGGGTATGTGGCAGTGGTTGGGGGAAGCTCTGCATCTTGTATGGAACATTGTACCAGTTTATTAATTTATACTGAGAACGGTAACTATCACTGGCGCCCTACAGCAGTTAGAGCCTGATGCGTTAGATGACCTTGTTATAATCACTTCCCAATTTACATCTACCCAGTTGTCACGGTGTATGCCTTCAGCGTACACAATGGTCTATGTCAGTTATATTCATAAAACTGGGAAGAACTTATGTACAACTAGTATAAGCATTTTTTGGTCCTAAGTGGTAGAGAGATTTAATTAAATGCCCAGGCTAGGCCCTGCCTATGTTAGTGAGGCACAAAGGAGTGAAGTGGTTGAGACTCCTGGCTGGCCCAGTGGTGGATCAAGGCACAGCACTCTGACCTCTTGGCTTTAGGTGGAGAGTTCTCTGGGCTCTGAGCAGAACCCAGACTCAGAAATGCCCAGAGACATGAGCACCACCTTGAGCGTTGCTCTTCTTTGCGACTACCTACCTTCATGTACTGAGCAGATTTATAATTTTTCATATGGAGAGCTGGCGTTGTGGCAAAATCAGGGTGAAGGTAAATTTTAACATTAGCTTAGGCCGGAATGCTTGAATACAAACTTCCCAAAGGCAGAGGCTAGGTCTGTTCCTTCTGAGCACCCCCAAAGGCCAACCCACCGGACCCGTCTCACCAACATTTATTACATCATGGTTGAAATAGAGCTCATCACAAGTCAGGCATGAATAAGGTAATCACTGAGGACCACTTCTGGGCATGAGTCATTAAAGGATTTTGACTAACTGGAAATGTGTTGTAATTCTCCTTTGGAACTACCTGTGCTAAAAGCCATTTTGATTTTACTGACATGCTTCTTCTTGGGTCAAGACATAGTGATAGGATAGCCAGCTTATAGGTCAGTGGCCCTGACTTCTGTTGTCAGAAAATGAAAAAAATAAGTGTTGTCACTTGGGCACTAGCTGCTACAAACTTGCACACAAATTTAGTGCCTGAGCTTTGAAATCAATTCATTTAATGAAACAGCCAGGTCTTGCATTGATGAGATCACAATGACATCAACAACAGCCATCATTTATTAAATGCTTAGTACATATTGGACATTGTGTGTTACCTCATTTAATCCTCACCAGTGTGTGGGGGGGGAGATTGCAGTGCTCTCCCCACTTCACAGGTTAGGGAAATGGGGATTAAGAGACTCGCTCGAGATCACTCAGCTACTGAGTGGGAGCACTGGGATTTGAACCCAGGGCTTCCTTCAAAAAATCTTTTTTCTTCTTTTATCCTTAGGCAGTTATCTGGGGCATGTTTATTTGTTAATTTTTTTAAAAGCCTTTTTGTAGAGATTTAATTCACGTACCATACAGTTCATTCATGTGAAGTGTGAAATTTGGTGGATTTTAGCGTATTGACAGAGTTGTGCCATCATCACAATCAAGTTTAGAATAATTCCATCACCCCAAAAAGAAACCTCTTACTTATTAGCAGTTACCTCCTATTTCCCTCCAACTCTCTCCCCGCTCCAGCCTTCGGCAGCTATTTATTTACTTCCTGTATTTAGAGACTTGCCTATAATGGACATTTCATATAAATAGGTTTGCATAACAGGTGTGACTGGCTTCTCTCACTTAGCATAATAGTTGCCAGTCCTCCATGTTGTGGCAGGTAGTTGTATTCCAGTCCTTGAATGATAGACCATTGTATGGACGTACCACATTTTATTTATCCATTCACTAGTTGATGGACATTTTTGTTACTTTCATTGTCTGGTTAGTGTGAATAATGCTGCTGTGAACGTTTGTGTACAAGTATTGTGTGAACATACGTTTTTATTTCTCTTGGGTATAGACCTAAGAGTGCAGTTGCTATGTCATAGGTTTGGGCCATCTTTTAATCTCTCAGGTTTCATAGATCCTTTTGGAAGTTACCAGAGTACCCAAAATCCTTTGAGGTAGCAAAATACAGAAGAGCTACCCAAAGGTTTATTATGCTTTTTGTTTTGTTTGGTTTTAATTTGCTAATCGTGTTTGTTCTCTGTCCCACGTAAGAACACTCAGTGGAATTACAGAATCTTAGAAGTGGACAGCAAGTGCGAGGTGACCTAGTAGTATAACTGTTTTCTTTTAAAGACAAGGAAACTAAAGCTCAGAGACCCACGTCTTGGGATTGTGCAGCTAGGTAGTGGCTGGACAGGGACCAAACACATAGTCCCCAAGGGTGGGAGGTGACTTCCTCTGGCTAACCTCTCAAAGAGGGAGCAGTTCTTAGAAATGAGGCTCAGTTGCTGAAGTAGAGATGCTTCGTATATTATTTGCCACTGGCTGAAATCTATCTGGAGTGACATTCTAAAACTAGGTCATGGTAATTCTTTGGGATATGTTATGTGGCCTTAGAGAAAGCTTGTCTTGCAAAACATTTTGACTATAGGAAAGGGGTGCATGAGGCCCCCAGTGGAGATGCTGATCGTGGAGACTGTCATGAAAGAGTGTCAGCAAGAATAAAGGAAATATGATTGTTGAAGTACAGCGAGCAGCCTGATTTCAGTAAAGTGGAATATGAACGTCTCAGAGCCTGATGATCCAGGACATTTACAAATGTCAAGATTCACAAATGGAAATGGAAATTAAAAAAGCAAGGTGTGAGCTGAAAAGCAGAAAGTTAAATGATTTTTAAATGTTATAACACCTTTCCCATTACCAGAATCAAATCAATGGGTACTAAAGAAATAAGCAACTGTAACATTTCTCATTGAAGAAGGTGAGTGAAGATGTGGTTGATGCGGATGCAGAAAGGTGGGTAAATCATGATGCAAGGTTCTTTGGTGAAATAGGCCTTTTTCTTTTTTTTCTTTTTTATTTTTTTATTTTTTGAAATAGGCCTTTTTCTAGCAGGATGGGGATAAGAGTATTCAGAAGATCTTACTAAATGCTCTTCATGCCATCTCGTTTTAAAATAAGGTGTGACACTGGCTTATTGAATCATTTACTGAATTTTTTTTATACATGGAAAGAATGTCTTGATTTCCCAATTTCTTCAAAAATGTTTCTTGAGATGTGAAGAGTAGTTTTATTGTTAAATATTTCATGAAATGCTTCAGAGGCTTGGCAATTGAATGAAAGTTGCAAAGTCTGAGAAATGTATTAGTTCATCAGTACATTTTGTAGCACAGAGTCAGGGTCATTTAAAAATTCAAGCCAATAAATAGTCCTTACATGTTCGAAATTAAAGTATAGTGATTTTTAGAATCAACAATCACTCACGAGCTATTTACTCTTTGTGAGACATTGTGTTTGCCACGAGGAATGCAAAGATTAACCAGGTATCATTTCTGCTCTCAAGGAATTTGCAGTATAGTGGCTGAGGTAGTATTTTATAGGAACTTTAATAAATGTTAATAGCCACCCCCCCCCCCCCCCGCAAAGAGAGAGGGAGGAGGGTGGAGAAATACACGGAAAGAATCATAGAAATGCAAAAGACGGGCTTAGGAAACAGATTTACAAACTCTGGCTCCTCTGATTAGCATTAAAGATGCTCCATGGAGGCTAAGCCCTGTTCAACTCAGGATATAGATTTTCTTGTGACCAGATGTATGCAACTGGAGGACACGATGTATGTGGAAGATGCATAATGATTACTTGTAGGGGTGACTAATGATAAATTGGATCTTTGCTTTCAATAACCCAGTAAATGGGAATAGCCGATGGAGCTTTTAGAGGTAAATGCAGTCCACATTCAATTTTTCTGGTTTCTTAATTTTATAGCTATGTTTTCCCAGACCCTGGGAACCAACCTAGTTATTTATTTATTTATTTAGATTTATTTTATCTGGGAGAGTCTTCCTGTCTTTCTTCTCCTTCTCCTCCTCTTCCTCCTCCTCCTCTACCTCCTCCTCCTCCTTCTTCTTCTTCCTCTTCTTCTTCTTCCTGACATTAACTTCTTTGAAGTCCTGGCCAGTTGCCCTGTGTAATACCCGACTTTCTGGGCATGTGATGATTTTTTTCACTATTACACTCAGATTAAATATTTTTAGCAAGAATACTTCATCACCAATGTTGCGTAGTTGTTATTGCATCAGACAGAAGTGCGTAATGTCATGTTGTGCTACCCCCACATGATGAATACCAATTTACTGTCATATGTGCAAAAATCCAAGAAATAACTTGGACCCCTTTTCAAAAGGAAAGCCTGAGGCATTTGATGGAATTAGGCCATGAGACCCGAGTTGGTTGGGGTGGAAGAAGAGTGTTGGGGTCTTTAATCTGTTCTTATCAACTGAATGGCATTAGCTGTACTGATGTCACCTAGTTGCAGTTGGGGTTGTTCTGGTCCCAAGGATTTAGCCCACATGTTCTGTGTCCCTGCCATGGCACTAATTTTCTTTGCATTTGTCCTTGTTGTAGGGTTTGTTTTAGTTCTTTTAGTTTCGTGTATAGAAGTCTTTTCGTATTGGAAGAAGTAGAGATTCTAAACGGGGAAATTGGTAGGCTGTATTTCCTTATTCAACAAGTATTTATTGGGAGCTTCCTATTGTCAGACACTGCTCTAAGTACTGGTGGTACGGTCATGAACTATTCAAAGCTCTGCCCTCACGGGGCTTATATTCTAGTGGGGATACCCATTATAAAGAGAGAGAGAAAAAAATTTGTAAAATGTCACATAGTGATAAGTACCATGATGGAATGGAAGGGAAATGGTTATTGGGCGTGTGCATGGGGAGGGGGGGAGGTAATGAGATAAGATGCACTGAAAGCCTATCTGAGGTATATTTGTGCAAAGGTGTGAATGAGTTAAGAGAGCAGGCTGCAGATGGGAACAGCCCCGAATGGCCCAGGTGTTCGATAGAACCCATTCTATGTCTGAAGGGGGGCCGGAGAGCTGGTTGGGCAGCTGGAGGCCAGTGAGTAAGGGGGCCTGATAGAATATTGGACATAGGAAGAGTGGCCAATTGTGGCCCACACTGAGTATCATACCGGGAAATCCCTGGAGGCTGGATCTGTATACGCCTGTGTTAGTGTGAGGGAAACAAGTATGAAAGACCCCGGGAACGGCTAGCATTCAAATAGGCTCTCAGCTGAGGCCTCCCACTTAGTCTCCTGTTGGTTAGAACTGCATTAAATACCATTTGGCATTTTTGCTTTGTGGTCATATCTCCAAGATGATAATCCAAGTCCTGTAACCAAAATATAAATTAGCAGTGGGTTCCATTCTTTCCAGTTGGGCACGTCTTTATAAAGATGTGCAAATAGTTTTATTTATTTATTTATTTATTTAAAGATTTTATTTATTTCTGAGAATACACAGAGAGGGGAGAGAGAAGCAGAGACACGGGCAGAGGGAGAAGCAGGCACCATGTAAGGAGCCTGATATGGGACTCGATCCCGGGTCTCCAGGATCAGGCCCTGGGCCGAAGGCGGCGCTAAACGGCTTGAGCTACCCGAGCTGCCCCTGCAAATAGTTTTAAACCCTGTGGTGCTGTAAAAGGAGTTCTGAAGTAGGACTTCGAAGATTTGAACCAACAAACTGGCGGCAAGTGAGCAAGCTCTTGAACATTCCTGAGCATTCCCATTTATCATAATAAGAGAAGCCCTCTAGTTGTCTGATGGGGTGGCTGGAAGGGTGGAATGGGATGATAGATGTGAATGTGCTTTCTCAACTGTGATGCGCTCTGCAAGTCTAAGGGATTATTATCATTTAGACCTTTATTATAGTTTCGTTAAACAGAGGCAGTCTGTTATCTACCTCTCATTTGAAAGGAGAATGACAAATAGTTTACTTCAAGGTAAAATGCTTCTCGAAGAGAAGAATCTGATCAATGCACTTTAAAGGACCTAATGAATAATTCAGCTGTTCTTCAAACTAGCATATCTGAACTAAGGAAATGATCACTTTTCACTCCTGTTTCAGCCTCCTGGAAATCAGCATGCTCCGTGTGAGATCCTATCTGGAGAATCTTCTTGAGTTTCAATGCCAGATTAATAAACTGGAAACAGCTCTGTGCCTCTTGGAGAACGGAAATGTGAGAAGGATTGGTGCATCTAAATCAGGCAATAAGCAAAGACTCATTGGGTGTCTTACACAGATAAATGGAAAGATGGATGGATGGATAGGTAGATAAGTAGTTGAGATAGTTGGTCTGTGGAGGGTAGAAAAATGTATGAAAGATGGGTATTGGTAATAATTATAGCTGACATTGTTTTGTTTTTTAAGATTTTATTTATTTATTCATGAGAGACACACAGAGAGAGGCAGAGACATAGGCAGAGGGAGAAGCAGGCTCCCCACAAGGAGTCTGATGCGGGACTCAATCCCAGGACCCCGGGATCATGCCTTGAGCCAAAGGCAGATGTTCAACTGCTGAGCCACCCAGGCGTCCCTATAGCTGACATTGTTAAGCACTTACATGTACCTAGTATGAACTCTCCCCCAAATCAGAGGTAGTAACTAATATTATTATCCCATTTTACAGGAGAGGAAAATGCTATTTAGAGAGGTTCAATAGCTTGCTAAAGGTCATATAGCTAGAAAATTGCAGAGCTGGGGTTTGACTTTAGATTTGCCTCCCTACAAACCTATCCCCTTAATCATCTATGTTCTCTCAAGTTGCATCTGGTATCATTGGAGAGAGTAGAATATTCTCTGAGGGAAGTCATGGAGCAGTACGGTACCATGCATACATGCAATGGAGAGAAGGAAGACTAATACATGGTGGGAATTTAGGGGAAGAAGAGGAAGACTTACACACAGAGGTGTGTCTGGGGGCTGACCTGCTGATGGGATGCATGTCTTCATCTGTTTGGGCTGCTGTAACAAAATATTACAGGCTGGGCAGCTTATAAACAACAGAAATTTATTACTCTGAGGTCAGGAAGCCAGCATGGTTAGGAAAGAGCCCTTTTCTGGGTCACATACTTACAGCATCTTCACATGGTAAAAAGGGCAAGGAAGCTCTCTGGGCCCTTTTTAAAAATAAGGGCACTAATCCCATTAATGAGGCTCACTCCCATGACCTAATCACTTCCCCAAGGCCTATTTCCTAATACCATCATCTTGGGGGTTAGTATGTCAACAAGGATTTTAGGGGAGACTCAAACATTCAAACCATATCAGGAGTTTTGCTAGAAGAGGAGACCCCTTAGTGAGGCCTTAAAAGGTTGAAGGGATTTGAACAGGAGAAGGTGAGCAGGAGCTGGTGCTCAGGGGGACCGGCTCGTGCAAAGATACAGAGGGGAATGAGCCAAGGGCAGTATGTCCAGGGACAAGTGGGTTGAGGGGCGTTATTCGTCCTTGAAGGGGAGTTCCAGGTGAAACATGAGGAGAGATAGGATTAGAATGGAAGCCTGAATCTCTGTTGTGAAGAACAGGAGGCCAGGCCACAGAGACTGGATTTCATCCTATTAGCATTGAAGATCCTTCAATGGCTCTGAAGCCAGGGAGATTTAATCAGAGCTGTGTCTGAAAGGCCTTAATTTAGAATCAGATGTGAGGGACTGTTGGAGTTAGAAAACATTGGATAGGAGTAAAAATATATTTTTGTGTGTTCTATATTATATATTTATGTATCTCTAGGTAAAAGGAAAAGGGAAATCTCTATTAATTCCTTGAGCTGTAAATGCAGACTGCACAGCTCTCTCAACACTGTGTCCAGTCCATGTGTAAGGAGAGGGTCAAGGCTGTAGAGAGGGAGCCCTCTCTGAGGTATGGTTTTGCTGTGGAGCTCAGCATGGGGTGTTCATGTTCTTAATGCCTCCAGGTTTCCTTTTCATTTCTGTGGTTTATTTTTGTTAACTGGACCATTTTCCCTCTGGCCTGCATGATGAAATAGCTATCGTTTATTGAAAACCAACTATGTTCGAGGAATTCACAGCCATTGGAAGAATTAAGTGGTATCTCTCTTTTGTTGGCAGGGAAACTGAGGCTCGGGGAAGTTAACAAGTCACATAACCAGCACAGTGACGGTGGAGTTGGGATCAGACACTATCTTGTCTAGTTCCGGAAACCCCTGTTTCTCGTTCTATACTATTGGTAGTTAAGAGTATGAACTTAATTGTTGGCCAGCTCTCCCCGCTGGCTTGCTAAATGCTCTTGGGCAGGATATTAAATGTATTCCTGCCCCATTTTCCTCGTGTGTAAAATGGAATGAGTCATGGTATCCACTTGGCATATTATAAGGGCTCAACGGATGTCTCTTTCGTGATTAATTTTCTTCTTGTTTTCTATCACCGAATCCTTCTGTTGGCTCTAACCTTTCTGGTGCTCAGAAAAAGGCTTAAGTTCTGGTACACACACAGAAAGAGAACGTCTTTGAAAATTCATTCCATATTCCTCAGCCATTAGAAACGACAAATACCCGCCATTTGCTTCAATGTGGATGGAACTGGAGGGTATTATGCTGAGTGCAGTAAGTCAATCGGAGAAGGACAAACAGTGTATGTTCTCATTCATTTGGGGAATATAAATAATAGTGAAAGGGAATATAAGGGAAGGGAGAAGAAAAAGACTCCTAACTCGGGGAAACGAACTAGGGGTGGTGGAAGGGGAGGAGGGCGGGGGGTGGGGGTGAATGGATGACAGGCACTGAGGGGGGCACTTGACGGGATGAGCACTGGGTGTTATTCTGTATGTTGGTAAATTGAACACCAATAAAAAATTAATTTATTAAAAAAAGAAAAAAAATTCATTCCAGTTTGTGCGTGTCGATCAGAAATCTCTGGTTAGTTATGTCTTTTTCCCTGGGGTTTTCTTAACCTGGTTTCCATGTTGATACTATGCACCCTCCTCTCCGTGCCCATCCCAGTCATCATAAGCTGTTGTTCTGTGCGGTACTCTGGCCACCTGACGCTGGTGAAGCAAGAACTTGATGTTGCCTCACCGTCGCCCTCGCCTTGTCCTCACCAGGGAAGAGCTGCCTTTCCCCACACTGAGGAGTTATTGGAGCTGCCCTGGCTTATTTTGACTGTGTGGGGGCAAAGATGAGCTCAAGTAATTGATGGCTTGAGATTTCCGAAGAAGTCGCTCAGCACATTTGAAATAGGCAGTTATGAAACCGGAGAAGCAGGGCAAGAAAGCCACCTACTTGGGTGCAGTTACCAGGAAAAGGGAAGACAAAGGATTTGGAGAAAACCAACTCCTACAGGGCTTAATGGGCATCTAACACTGAAAACTCCTTGCCTTGTCCTTTGTGTGTTCTTCTAGGGCCTAGAATGCCAGAGATATTCATTAGTGAGTCACTGGTGGGGATAAGCTTTGGTGTAATTGCTCAGTTGGCCTTTCCAGGAGTTACTTCTTTCTTGCCTGGCTTTAATGAGCAGTTTCCTATACAGCTATGGTCTCTAGTACCAGTAGGGCTGATTTCTAGGTCTAATTTAAAATTACCTGAAGGTTTGCAGCTTATCTAAATGAGTATTCACAACAGGAATTCAAGCACAAGTTTACATTGCTAATGTCCTGAAAATCTGTTTGTCCGGGAACTGACTAATTATCCATTCATTTGCACTTGGAGGACCAGTACAGGAAGATGAGCAGTGAACTCTTAACAATGATCAAAATTTGAAGTTAAACCAGTCATCTCCATGAAAATACTAATGGTAATTTATTCTTTCTTTCTTTCTTTCTTTCTTTCTTTCTTTCTTTCTTTCTTTCTTTCTTTCTTTCTTTCTTTCTTTCTTTCTTTCTTTCTTTCTTTCTTTCTTTCTTTCTTTCTTTCTTTCTTTCTCTTTCTTTCTTTTTTCCAGAACACTTTATTTTTTTTTGAAAGATTTTATTTATTTATTGGAGAAAGAGAGAGCACAGGTAGGGGGTGAGGAGGGTCAGAGGGAGAGGGAGAAGCAGACTCCCTGCTGAGCAGGGAGCCCCATGTGGGACTCCATCTCAGGACCTTGGGATCATGACCTGAGCTGAAGGCAGATGCCTAACCAACTGAGTCACACAGGGGCCCCAAACCAGAAGACTTTAAAACACATGCAATTCATATGTAAATTTGATGATTGTTAGTGATCGAAGAAAACTCTTTTACTCTTTCTAATCATTTCTCCAACCTTGGTGACCCGCAGTGAAATCAAAACACTAAGTAGCTAACCAGCACAGTTAGCCAGTGCCTCTTTCCATCTCCCAGAAATAAGATTATGATGGCCTGTGAGAGTGCGTGTCTACATGTGCGCTTATTGATCCGCTGGGGCTCAGTCTGCCATCAGCCCTACGTTTGTGGCTGAGACCGTGCAAGGCCATCTGAGAGTCATGTGCTGATGCCTGTTTGCCAACTCACTTCTCCCGAGAGATGGAGTCTGTCCCTCCTTCTCTTTCAATCTGAATGGGTCTGATGACTGCTGTGTTGTGTCAAGTATGGGAGGAGTGATTCTGTGCCAGTTTTCTGGGCAAAGATTTTAAGAGACTGCAGCCTTCCCTTCCTCTGTATCAGAAGGCTTGCCCGGGAGAGGCCAGCTGCTCTGTAAGAAGTCGGACTACTCTGGGCCGCCATGCTGGGAGGAAGCTCAAGACACTTGGTCAGAGAGGTTGTGTGGAGAGAGGGAGGCCAACCAGTGATCTGGGCAAGGTGCTGGACATGTGAGGAAAAGCCTGCAGGTGATTCCAGCTTCAGATGGGAAGCAAGAGCCCTTAGAGCCATGAGAGATTATAAAAATATGTTATTTTGAGCCACAAAGTTTTGAAGTGGTTGGTTATTCAGCATCAGATAACCAGAGCCAGGAGATGTTTTCTTGTTCAGTGTCAGAGGAGAGAAGATGCTTTGACTGTCCAGAATTATACATTTCTATAGTCAGATGCTGGGAACCTCTTTAGATTGATGTTATTGGGGTTCTTTTAAGATTCCTACTGGACCAAAGAACCCTGTTTACATTGCTGTTCTCATCAGACTTCTAATTCCTTTTGACTTAACTTTGCTTTTCTTGTTTGTTACAAAACTGTGAATATAAATTTCCATTCCTCTGGCATGATTTCCATGCGAAGCCGGTGTTGCCCTGGCCCCAAGAAACACTGGGGCAGGTGGGAAGAACCTAGGAATTGGCAGAAAGAAGAGAGGAAAAATGATTAGACATTAGGGATAAAAATGGTGCTTGTACTAAGGAAGGAAAGAGAGAAAACTCCAGAATTTTTGGTCTTGATTATGATTATTTAACATTTGGCATCCTGAATGAGAAGATAGTTCAGGGTGAGTAGGTGCACTGGTGTTTCTCTGAAAGCCATGAGGCATCTGTGGGATGTGGGAGATGTAGGCTGCGCCTGTCCCTCGAGGTTATCTTCTCAACAATATGGGTATAAGATCTGTATATTTTAAATAGCTCAGAGTTGAAGGCCATGTGCGTCTATAGGCTACCTGTGGCCCTCCTATTTACTCGGTGGAAATACATATCAGTAGAAGGATGCTCGTGGCTTTCAGGTTGAGTTTTTAACTTTTTTTTTTTACATTCATGGGTGATGGTAGATTGAAGTCATATTGTTTCTCTAGACGGAGAAGGTGCTGGGCCCTTTGCTAGGCACTGAAGACTCCAAGGCAAGTTTCACTTCATCCCAAGGGAACTCACATTCCTTTTTCTTTTGATGCTTGTTTTTTGTTTTTGTTTTTGTTTTTTTAAATCCTGTGTGTTTCCTATATATCCATTGCCTTTTGGACTGCGGGTGAAAGGATAAGTAAAAATCAAGTTGCTTACTGCTAATATTTGTCTTTGGCATTTCAAATTCTTGTCTCAAATTTTACCCTAGAGTATGAGCACAGGAATAAAAGCATTAATTAAATGCACAAAATGAAAATGAAAATAACTATAACGCACAGTTTAATCCCCCTCAGGGGATACTAATATAAAACTATATCAACATTTAGTGGTAGGCAGGTAGGGGAGAAACTGAGAGATGCTTCTTACTCTTGTTCCACGAAATACAGTTTTGGGGAAGGAGAGCTGATTGCTACTAATAATATTTCCTAACATTGGTACGTTGATTCGATGCTTTCCCATATATTAGCTTTCATCAGTTTGCAGCTGAGGAAAGTGAAATTTAGAGATGTTTAGTATGCTCTGCTGCTGGTATGGGGTTTGGCCGGCAGGGAGGTAAGGGGAAGTGGAAGAGGGCTGGTATAGGTCACAGGAGCCAAAACCATTAACATTTCACCTCATCACAACGACCCACTGACCCACCGAGGTAGGTACTGGTCTCATTGTCATCTGACCATCAAAGGATCTGAGACTTAGGGAGCTAAGAAACACAACTGAGACAGCTAATGAGTGCCAGAGCCTGGGTTTAATCCATATCTGCCTGCTTTCTGGTGTCTTCTGGCCCAAAGACAGAGAATGTCCATCTTCGGATGCCAGGGAAGGGTCCTTAGTGGCAGGATGAATCTGACGGCCACTGCCCAAGCCTCCTTACTTACCATAGGGGCCTTCCTTGATGATCTCGGCCTTGCCCTCGCCAAAGCTTCCCTTAGTGGTTAAATGAGCCACTGTGGTCTTTTCCCATCACCGAAGCTAAAGCTTTCCTCATTAAATAAGATGAGAAAGTTAGGATTTCCATAAATAAATGATCCACTTTTGCAAAAACTTTCCAAATTGAATGGGGAAAAAAATGCCTCATGTAGTATTTTAGTTTTCTATGTAGACTTTGTCCTCCCGTCTATTTAGTGAAGAAATAGAATTTATACCAGGTACAGAACATAAACATAATGTGAGAGATGTTATGTTTACTTTGCTCCTTTTTTTAGAAGAAGCTGCCACCGAGATGATTTTTATGGAAATTATATCTTGTTATGATTCCCATCATGCTGTTATGATTTTCTCTTTTATCTTTAGCCTTTTATGGGCTTTGTTATATCAAACTGTGTGCTTCAGAGTAGGTGTGTCACTCACTGCGGATCTTGAAAGCTGACTCACAGCCATAATTACTGAAGGGACTGGGGACAGGAAGCAGCCCTGAGGCACCTGGACTCCTTTTCTGGACTGTTGATGAGGCAGCGGATGCTTGGAGGAGGTAGATGGGTACAGCTCACAGCTCTTCGATTCTTGTGTGTGTCCCACAGTGGGACGTCCCGGGGTTTCCCTGTGCACACTTGGGGAAGCGTGGCCTGTAACCAGAGCCTTGAAATACTTGTTAGATTAAAGTTAAAAACATTAAAATCTTGGATATTTCTGTTCCCCCGGAAAACGGAGGTATAAGTTCTGTTGTCCCACCAAAGGGCATTTACTGGGGGTGCCTGTTTGCAGAGGGTGGGTGCTGCTTCGTTGCCTGCCTCGCTCTGCCTGCCAATGTGGGACAGATGGGGAGGGGGTGAGAAGGTTTGCCTCCCAGGCTGTTGAGGGTGCTATGAAGCCAGCAAAAATTGTTATTTCAGTAATGGTGGCCAACTGTCCCCCAACCCCACTCCATTTAAAATGAAAGAAAATGGACCACAGCAACAAGGCAGTTTTCACCTTGCAAGTAAAAGAGTTTCTAAATTTGGAACAGATAATTCTGGAAAGTTAATAGGATCTTAGCATTATTGAAGGTCATGTAGGTAGACGCTTGCCTTCTTTTTATGACAGTCCTGCCGAGATCCTCATCATCCCCCCAGCCCACCTTCCTCCCTTTCCGCCTGACTGCTGTGACACCCACTCTCATTCTCTTCTTTCTCCCACTTTCTTTAGCTTAACAGCTTTTTCTTCCTCCCTTTCATCCACTAAACGGCAGTGGAGACCCTCCTCCTCCCAGTCCCCATCCCCTCCTAACTCCTCCCAACCTTTCCTCTTCTGTCCAGGACTGGAAGGGCCTTTTCCTGCCCTCTTCTACCTCTACCTACTTCCACCCCCAAACTAAGTGCGGCTGGCAGGGCCTCCTTCACCCGTGTTCTGCCTTCCTGTAGACTAAGTCTTGTGGGATCTATGATGGTCCTTGTCAGCAAATCACTAAGCTTGCTCTCTCAGGTGTTCTGTATTGACCCAGGGAACTGAAGACTATGACACTTCTGGGTGCCTCAGTTTGCCATCTGTAAAATGGGAACATGGTCTCTTACTTTGGCTGATTAATTTTGGGGGATTTTTTCTAGAGAGCCTTTGTGCCATGTTTTGTCTCAGTATGTGGAGTGTCTGCGGCACACCGCAGAGCTCCGGGTTCTTCTCGGTCCCCGATTCTGTGTGGATCTGGCTCCAGAGCCCTGCCAGGCAGCTCCTGGAATGCATGCTGGCATCAGATTTCTGTCATCTAGGAAGACAGTGTAAGGTTCTGCAATTAATGAATGTCTGGTGGCAGCAGGGACCACCGTTGAATCAATAGCAAGTCGACGCTGTGTTTTTTCTTCTAGCTCTTCTTTGGTCATGGATCATTGACTTCCTAATTATTAACTCGATTGTGTGTTTATAATCCTGGTATTGGGACCCAAACATACTTGTCAACCTATACTGTGGCACCAAACATAAATTATCACAAAGTTTAGGCCACACAGAGTTTTATTAACTAACTCTGCCTTTTCTCTGGCCCTTTCCTTTTTACCTCTGTAGAGCTCTGGGTCTTCTGAGAAGTCGGACAAATGATTTCTTTAGCTATAACTCCAGCTTTTCCTTAAATTCTCATTTGCCCTCAGCCTGGTTTGGATTTTCAGGCATGAGCATGACCCTTTCTGTTAAAACTGTCTGACATTGTGAATTTCCAGCTTAGGTAGTATTTCCTAGTAGGATATCATACCCTTACATCTAGAGATTCAATTTGGTTAAAAAATAGAATTTGGAGATGTTCTGGAGGAATTGTAGAAGAGAAAACGTGTCATCTTTTGCACTGCTTATGCATCATGACCATCATAACCTGCTACATGGAGTAGAATGGGATCGACTTCTCCATTTCTATTTTGAAGTTGTTTGGACTAAGTAGATCTATTTTCCTGACTGCTCTTTGCCTCTGTATTATCTTTGTTGCAATCTTTTGCCAAATTGGTATCATTGAGTTCTTTGTGCATTTACTTATTTAGTTTTTTCACGCTATGCATTGGTAGAGTAAGGGGAGAAAAATTTTAAGTCCTTTGTGTCATCCAAATAAGATGTCTGAGAGTCTTCATTATTTCAGAGTTACTTTGTTTTCACAGAAGTATTTTTGGAGTAGAAAATCAATAACTGAGTAACTGCCTGCTACTTGACTGGTTACAATACTGGCCAAATTGACAAAGGACAAGCTGTGTGATTGTTTTTTTTTAAAGTAGGCTCCACACCCAACATGGAGTGAGTGCAATGAAGGGCTTGAACTTACGACCTTGATCTCAGGTCTCAGATGAAGATCTGAGCTGGGAACAAGAGTCATTTAACCAACTGAGTCATCCAGGCACCCCTGTTTCTGCTATTTTTTTTTAAGATTTTTTTAATTTTTAAGTAATCTCCACACGCAACGTGGAGCTTGAATTTAGGACCCCCACGACCCCACCCCTGAGATCAAGAGTCGCGTGCTTTACTGACTGAGCCAGCCAGGAAGCCCTGCATGATTGCTTCTGTCCTGTGAAATCACTTTTACAAATCAACCAAAATTTAATGAGGGGTACTGATTTACTTACAAACTTAAAGAGAACATTTCATTGCTTATCTAAAGCATTCCACCTACCAATTTTTCTTGTGATTTATTTTTAAATTTAATTGATTGTAAGTTTTCCCTTCTGAGTTAGACTGCCTGTATTCAAATCTCATTCTTATGGATGTGTGACTTTTAACACAGTGCTAACCTCTGTTTCCTCACCTGTAAAATGGAATAATGGCTGCAGCCACCTCTACCACCTGTGTGGGCTTATTAAGTCAGCTTTATGGATTTTCAAATCACATCGTTCTCAGGACCATTATCCCTGGCCTAACTACTTAAAAAGATGATGCTACATTTCAAATTTATAATTACTGGGTTAAAGATTTGAATTGAGTCAATGTGTTACTGGCTTGTCATAGAGGAAATACTATCTAGAGTGAAAGGAAAAAAAACTGCCAGCCTGGCAACCAAAAGTTCTGGTTTCTACCCCAAGTTCTGTCAATTATGGGCTTGGAAAAATCACTTAAGTACTCTGAGCCTTGGACTCCCTGCCTGTGAAAATGGGGGAAAATAATATTTTCCTTGCCAAGCTTACAGGACTCGTAAGAGATTTAATTAGCATAATCAATGAAAGAATATATACAGACTTAAAAAAAAAATTAAACTGTGTACTCTGAAGCGGGTTTGACTGAAACCTGGCAAGGATTCTAGATTCCTCAGATTTTCTTTAGATCATTTTTTTTTAACTCAAGGCACAACTATTTTTAGTAACAGTCAAACATTTGTCAGATCAGATTGCTCATGATTTCCTAACGAATGTGTTATGAAAATTCATTAAATTAATTAACTGATGAAAATTAGTTGCAGTGATGGGAAAAAGTTGGCAAGTTTTAATTTTAATTCTCTTTACTTATTGCTTATAGTGGTTCGCAGTCAGTTGTAGAGGCTTTTGGAGATGTAGGGTGACAGGGCAGGCATTTTTGGTTGTCACAGTGAATGGGGGCCATAGTGGCATTTGGTCGACAGGCAGGGGCCAGGGATGCTACACCCCCTGCAATGAGCAAAGCAGCCTAGCTTAAAGACCCTGCCCAGAACCCTAATCACGCCCCCACGAAGAACACCCTGTCACCTTATTTCTCTACATGGGTCATACTATGGGAACACGGTCAATATTACTTGTAGAGAAAACAAGAGGCTGTATTTCATGTTTTGATAAATTGAAAATGCTTCTCCCCACTTCTCATACCTGCCTTCATTTTATTTTCAAGGCTGCAGCCATGTCCTGTGACCTTCGATTCTCTGTAGACATGTGTGATATAAAAAGCCAGGTGTAGGTCAACAGTTGTTGCCATGAAAAACCAAAAGGAAAAAAAAAAAAAAAAAAAGAAAAACTAAAAGGAGTGACACCACTCACCATTCACTGGTCATCAGTTAAATAGGAATCGGCATTCTTTTTTTTTTAATTTTTTTAAATTTATTTTTATTTTTTCTTTTTTAATATTTCTTTTCTTTTTTATTTATTTTCGAAGAGGTAATACATGTGGTTCGAGCATTAAAGCAACACAAAAGATATATTTTAATAAGTCTCATTCCGACGCTTGTCATAATCTATTCATTTCCCTCTGCCTCCTGTAAGTAGCCACTTTTATGAATTTCTTACACTTCTGTTGTTTCTTTATGTCAGAAATGGGTGGATAGAGAGCTTCCCTCCCCTTTGCAATGCAAAGCTCTTGTTGGTACGGTTGGTGTCGGTGTCTTACGTACTCCTCGCCCGCCTCGCTGTGCACTCCTGCCCTGTGCGTGAACTGCCTTGTCACTGTGTATTGAGCTGCAGCAGACATTCTGCTCTCCCATCTGTTGCGAGTCATTTCTTCTGGAGCCTCTGATCCCTCCCTTTCACTGTCATCCTTCTTGTGTTGGATCTTTCCTGGATCCTGCGTCCTCTCTCGCTTAGCTTACTCCCTTGTTTCAAGGAACACATCTTTCAGGAACTTTCAGAGAAAGGGCGGATCGTTTTTAGACACCGCATATCTAAACATGGTGTTATCGTGTTCTCATGATTTTTCGTTTGGCTAATTTTCCTTGGTAAGGAATTTTAGGTTGGAAATTACACTTTATTTGTAGAGGCGTGATCATATCAGTCATGTATGATGTGTGAATTTAATTCCTCCAAGAGAAGCATGAATAGACTTGACTTGGATACGTTTCAAAGTGAGTCTACCTACTATGGAACAAAAAGGACTAGTAAATATAGAGAAAAAAATTCTGAATTTTGGAGAGCTGTGCTTTGATTCCGGTACCTATTCTCTTTGACCAGGAATTAAGAGTGTTTTTGAAGCTGAAGGAATGATTTCTTTTAATCAGGTGGCAAAGTGTTGCTATGTGGATGATATTGTAGATGTTGTTCACTGTATTCCTGTCAATTTATAGAGGAGGAAATGTTTATACTTTAATCGCAGCATCCCCAGCATTTTCTCTTACTCCTGGAAACCGTGAAACTCCTGGAAACTCCTGGGTCCTGCTTTTCTCTTTGCATTCACTGCTAGGTGATTCACAGCCAAATTTGACACCCACCACTGGCATCGAGAAAAAGGACCTGTAAGCGTGTCCATTCAATTCCATTGGGCGCCAAATATATATTTCCTTACCCTTTAGTTTTCTTTAGATTAATTGCCCCGCTTTCTTAATTTTGTTCTGCATGTGTCTTTGAGAACCTCCACAAATCTCTTTAAAGTGACGTGGGGACAGCAATAACGGAATACACAGGCTCAGAATGTCTTACCCTAAAACAACCTCTCGTGGACTTCCTAAAGACAGCATTATTTTCCGTTCAACCTTCTACATCTTTTGTGCTGTCATATTTGTGGTGACAACGGTACCAGTTATCTTCAGGTATTATCACAAGAATGCTCAACCACGAACTGTTCAAAAGTAAGCATAAATGGAAACCTATAAAAATGCGTGGTCATTAGCGTCTTTTGTTTGAAAGATTTAACACCCCGCATAGTTTGTGAGTGTTCCTATTTAGTGAGGGGTAACCGCTGACTTATATTTCGTAGGTCCCTAAGAAACAGGGATCACTTTGCCTGGTTCCAGAAATAAATAACAGCAGCAGCAGCAATGACAATACCGCTAACATTTATTGAGCTCTCATTTTGTGTGAGACTCTGGGCTATGTTTAAATGCATTGTTTAATTCTTCCAACATCCATGTGAGGTTGACATGAAATTGCTCCTTTGCTCTTTTATGCCAATTCCCCGTGAAACTCCCACATTTAGATCCACCTGACCATCTGCTTCTCTCTGGGTCTCTGTGTGGCTGAGCCTTACTGGAAAGAAGTAATTCCATGGGGTTCATTGGAGCTCCTGGACATTGCACATGATGGCCAGTCCCACCTGCTGCTCCCAGATGCCTCGCTCTGAGCCATACCCAGAGACCATCCTAAGACTTCTCTGCTCTGCTCACCTCCTGCCTTCTTTCTTGGTATGACCTACCTCCTACGTTGACAGAACTTTGAATCCTCTCCTCCTTCAATTTTCTGCCCTTACCCCCACGGACAAGGCTCTGAATGTGTTTGCCTCTGAGCACATCCTCTCTTCTTTCCCCATCAGTGTGCATCAGAATCACGTGGGAACCTTAAAAGATTATTAGCCTGCCCCACATCCTTGAAGATGATGGTTCAGCAGGTGGGGCCCAGGTGTGTCGTGGTTGTAAGATCTTCTCGGGAGATTCTGATGTGCTCCCAAGGTGGGTAAGAATCACCAAGTTGAGCTCCAGCAGACAAAATGGCCTCTTTTGCTCAAGAGTGATCTCTCCCTTGGCTCTGGTTCTTAGCCTCTCTTTCTTCCAGGGCTAGACCTGCTCCACCATTTTTCGTCCTGAATTTTCATTGGTCTCCTTTTCCCTGTATCCTTCACTGTAGCTTCAAATACAGATTTGAATTCTTCTCTTGATCTTGTGACCACTGGCCTGTGCTTCTCCTACCATTTTTAGATAAGCCCCTTAAGGAATAGTTCATTATTTTTACCCTATGTGATTCTGACTTTTGGTTCTGCCTGAATCACTCCGGTAAAGATCATCAGCGCTCGCTGGAAGCCAGATCCAAAGGCTGCTTTCGGATCCCATCTCCCCTCAATTTCTTTGGAGCACGTGATGCTCAAGAAACTCTCTTCTGTCACCTTTTGTGGTACCATCCACTCCTCATCATCCTGACCAATCCTTCCTCATTTTGAAATTTTCTAAAAAAAATTTTTTAAAAGCAACATTAAGGATGAAATAGAATTTTACTTTATTTACAAAATGGAGTAGTAGAAGAGTATATAGATGGAGAGGAAATGTCTTTCCGGCAGAGATCCAGATCTAGCATTTTCTATGAGGAAAATAAGGACTTCAGGAAAAGAATTTGGTATGATATTTAAAACCTCTATATCTCTCTAAATATCAAATTCAGAAAAATTTTTACAATTTTAGATCTTTGGTTTAGTCCTAGAATGGAAAGAGAATTGTGGGTCCAGAGGATGGTTTCTACCGATTGAAAAAAATCTGACAACCCCTAGATCCATTTTTGAGCCTGGTGAACTTACTGGAAGCTAGGTCAGGTCTTGGGCATCCTTGTGTACATATTCCTGGAAGAGCCTTACTCTTTATGTGTCTTGTGACACTGACAGTGGACCTGTTTCCCAGAACCTGGCTGGACAATTATGTGCAGCCCAGAGCAGGACAATTGATCAATCAGCGTTCTTCATTTCCTTCTGCTTTGATTTTTTTTTTTTATTCCATCTTATTCCAACCTCCTACTTAATGCAAAAGTAAAACATACTTAGAATGGGGAAACATGGAAAACACTGAAAAAGGATGGAGTCCAAAATAAAGTTTATTATCACCCATAATTCTATCATTCAGATATAGACACCACCAAACGTATTAATGTGTTTCCTTCCATTTGTCTTATTTATGCAGATACTCCTATACATGTTTCTATTAATTAAACTGGATAAACTGTATATAATGTTGTTTATTCTGTATTTTTTGGCAGTGATCTTTATTGTGTCATGAAAAATTCTTATTATCAACATTATTTTTTAAATAGTTGCCTAGTATTCTCGCATTGAGATGTTCATAATTTATTTAACTAATCCCCCGTTGTTGAACATTTAGTCCATTTCCAATTTGTGCTCTTATAAATAATGCTACATTTAATAACCTTGAACATAATTGCTCGCGCATTGCTGATTATTTCTTTAGGACATACATTTCTAGATACTGAATGCTGCTGGATTTCAGGGCGAGACCAGCACTCTTGTGATTGATTGGCCTCCAGCTAAACCGGCCTCCAAGAGGGAGGGAGGCTCAGGGGCCAAGGGAATTTGCCTGCTGCTGTTCACATCTGCTTGAGATCTTCTAGACTGCATGCTGCATTTCAGAAGGAGGCTTAAAATAATTTCTTCAGAAATCCATAAATGGCAAGCACCACCACAAGTGAAATTGAATGCACACGCTTCGGAGTAAATCCCTGTTTGCTGGAGACTGGTTCTGAAATCTCTCTGTTCTCTGCATGCTCTGGATGAGTTCTAAATTATTTCAGAGACCAGCAGTGGAGCACCTATGATTTGTCGGTCACTGTGCTCAGCTCCAGGGATGCAGACGTAAATAAGCCCTCAACCGGCTTACTTGCAAGTGCAGGAGACAGATAGGGAAGAGGCTTCTTGTGGGTGAGACTTGCCCTGGGGACACAGAAAAGGGTCTCCCATTCTTTGGGCTAAGGGCTGTACCAGGGATGTCTGAGTGGAATCTGGAAAAACAGGGATTATTTGTTTTCGCAGAGGGGGGAAGGTGTTCCCCAGCATGGAGCTGTGGTGGTGACTTGACAGGTCCAGGAAATTGGGGATGCATTCCTGTATGTGGCATCTAGACAGAACTTCCCAACCTCAGTGCCACACAAGGTGACAGGTCTGCGGAGGCAGTGACTCCGTCCGTGCCGGTTCTCCTTTACCTCTGGGTTGCCTGTGAGAAAGTTCGGTAGCACTGGTTTGGGCACGTGGCAGAAAGACAGTGGCCCATGAGGTGGAAGGTTGGGCTGGATGCAGATTGGGAAAGGCTGCTTCGTGGGCCCTGCAGGGAGGAGTCCGGATTCCTTTGTCAGCTGGTTAGGGACAGGCCTTCCATTCCAGACCACTGTGGAAGGAGAAGCCCTCCACTTGGCTTCCTATTCTGCTAACAGCTCTGCACTGTGCATTCTTTCCCCTTAAATAACAATTTGATGCCATTAGCTCCGCACACTGACCTGTTTCACACCTCACTGGGGAAAATATTGCAATGTTGGAATTACACAGTGGAAACTTGGAGTTGTGAAGTCTGTTTGGAGCTGGCAAAAGGTGACAGTCTAAGGAGGAATGATTTGAAAAGTGCTAATAGTAAAACATCAGTTATTTTGGTGTCTCCAAAAGTTCTGTGCTATTTACTGTGACTGGTGTGAAAAGAATCAGTACATGGGAAGATTGTGTTTTGGCCAACATAAGTTAAAGCTCCACATATCGCCACTGTATTTTCTTTCTCCAACATTTCCTATTCTACAAATAACACTTCATCTCTAAGATCTAAGAATTCCGTGGCAGTAAAGGTTAAGAAAAAGATAAAAGTGTTAGGATCCCTAAAGGGGTATTAGGTCACACTTTGCTACGCTATTTTTGTGTTTTGTATATGTTGTAAATCTTGACCATAGAACTAAGCAGAAAGGAAAAAGAGTGTTTATGTTGTATTATGGGAATAGTTTCACTGATAAGCTACATACTAATGTCTGGGGTATATGGATCATCTGAATGCATTTGGATTTTATTTATTTATTTTTTAAAGATTTTATTTATTAATTAATGAGAGACACAGAGAGAGAGGCAGGGGCACAGGCAGAGGCAGAGGCAGGCTCCCTGTGAGGAACCTGATGTGGGACTTGATCCCCAGGTCACGCCCTGGGCCAAGGTAGACGCTCAACCACTGAGCCACCCAGGTGACCCTGCATTTGGATTTTAGGAAAGTGTGCGAGCCTTTGTATGCATTTCATTTGAGTTATAAGTATATCACAGTGAGATCTCTGTTCCCGATGTAAAAACAACTCTTCAATACATTGTCATTTTGCAAATCCATTTGTCATCGCAAGGAGGAATTAAAATTTCTTGTTTTTTACTTTGTTTTAAGCTGAAGTATGGTTGATACAAGGAGGAATTTTATCTTATTTTCTCTTTGTTCTTAACTAACTGCACGTTGAGATTAGGGGGACATGGAGTTCACAGGAGCGGATGAGCAGTCAGCGTATTTTCATGCCAGTTACCATGGGGTATGTAGAATCCTTGCTTCTGGAAGCTTACCCTGTCTTTTTCTGAGCAATGGTATAGCACGACTCAAAGGGATTCAGAAATACCATATTAAAATTCAGAGACATTTCTGTACTGGCCAACTTCTTAACCCCTTCAACATACTAACAGAAAGGTAAGCGATGTACTCTTTGGTCTGTCACCTCTCTCCGTCCATCAATCCAGCCATGACTAACAAAAGAGGAGTGCAGCAGACCGTGGAAAACAAGGCAGGCATTCAGTAGGAAAATCACAGACAGATGCCCTTAGCACTCTCGTATCGAAGGCTTTAGAGACTGACACGTCAGACCTGCAGTGATTTGTGAGGGTGCAAATAGATTTTCCAGATGTCACCTTTCAGAGATTCTCAAATGAAGTTTCTGTTCCTTAATCTCTTTCTTGCCACCCCTCGTCCACTTTCTGGTCATCATATGATATCACATCATATGATATCAGCGTCCTCCTGGCAGTTCAGACTCTTGGTGGGAAGTAGATTTACCTGCATCTTTACAAACGTACTTGTTCAAAGGGAGTCATACAAAACATAAGAAAAAAAAAAAAAAACAGCGACTGCTCAATGGGTGGATATTTCTCTAATTCTTCAGTATTGGTCCATTTTTATATTCTACCTTTAGTGATTTCATCATTAGAATTGGCATCCACAAAAATAATGGACTGAGTCTAAAAGGAAGATGTTTTAAAAATGACCTTCTGTAAGTGAAAGGAGTCAACTGCGCATGGAAGGGAATGGAATGGAATGGAATAGAATGGAATGGAATGGAATGGAATGGAATGGAATGGGGGGATGCCTTGATTCTATCAAGGCCATTTCTTCTCTTGCTCCTGGCTGTCTTTAACAGCTAGAACATTTTCAATCTTGTAGCATGGTTTCTGCCCATATATGAATAATTGGTACGTAACTCCTTACAAGGTAGATGAGTTGCCACTGGTTCTGAGGGTCTACCTTTGGCTGAATAGGTTGGTTTAGCATCATAAGTCATTAGTAAACTTTTATCTTTTTGTCATCTGGAAATCAGCATCAAAGCTGGTGAACCCAGTTCCTCACAAAGTTGAACAGAGTTACTATATGATGGCGTGAGTCCATTTCTAGGTATTATACGCCCTGGAGAAATGAAAACATATGTCCATTTGGAAGGTTGTACATGAATGATTCTAGCAGCAGCATCCCTAGCCATCAAAAGGTGGAAACAACCCAAATTTCCATGAGCTGATGAATGGATAAACAAAATTTGGCATCTTCATACAATGGAAAATTATTCTACCATAAAAAGGAATGAAATACTGTTACATGTTACTTCACGGACGAACCTTGAAAACATTATGCTAAGTAAAAGATGCCCGTCACGGAAGGTCACATATTGGACTATTTCATTAATCGTGTCCAGAACAAGAAAATCTGCAGGGGCAGAAAATAGATTAGTGGTTGCTTAGAACTGAGGGTGAGGGGATTGGGGGTGGTAGCCAAAGGGGGTAGGGCTTCTTTTTGAGGCGATGAAAATATTCTAAAATTGACTCTGGTGATTGTCGCACGTATCTGCGAATATACTACAAAGCACTGAATTGAATACTTTAAATGGTGATTTATGGTTTGCAAATGATCTCTCAATCAAGCTGTTTCAAAAAAAACCAAGAAATGGTAAATATGAGAAATGTAATGCTCAAGGTAGCAGTTACCCTGGGAAGTGGGAGGGAGGGCTTACCAGGGAGGGAGTGGGGCATCCAGATGACTTCAGAAAGAGTGGTAATGTTCTGTTTTCTGAGCTGGGTGGTGAGTACGTGGATGTTCACTGTGCTTAATGTATATAATTTTTATATAAACTGCACACATATATCATAAGCACTCCTGGTGTCTGTGATATATTTCATGATTTTTAAAAAAAATCTGATCCCTCCCCCCCAAAAGCTGGTGAATCATAGAAAAGATTTCTAAAAAAAAAAAAAAAAAAAAAAAAAAAAAAAAAAAAAAGAAAAGATTTCTTTTCAGTATATAATTAAAAAAAAAATCAGACGTCCTTCCATGGATACTTACTACTTTGTCTCATTATCATCATCGCCATCACCTTTGCCATTATTTTTTGAGTGCCTGTGTGCCTCTCCAGTGCCCTGTGCGGTGTAATGGAGCATATAACATGGTCCCTGTGTTTGGAGAACGATATTAGTAACAGTTGTAATAATTGCGATCATTCATTAGGAGGCCTGCTAAGTGGCAAGCAAGTACTGCTAGAGGAAGTTTTATGTGCAGTTTTAAAAATTTAATTCCTGTAATGACCCTGTGATATGTGTATGATAATTCCTATTTTACTGATGACAAAACTAAGGCTTGGGGAGGTAAAGTGTTCAGAATCACAAAACTAGTTAGCCAGGGGTAGATTTGGAATTTCAACCCAGAGGAATACCAGAATCTATACTCTTTATGACTATGCTATGTGAGCATTTGCTTTCCCAGTGTTTTGTGAACTTCTAAAACCCATGCCTTCTTTGGTAGACTTTATAAAAAACATATAAAAGATAAAAAGACTATATAAAAGAAATATGTATCACCTCTCTTCAGTTGAGAATCACTATATTTTTCTTTCTCTATCTGGCAAGATCACTTTGTAAAGCCTTATATTCTTTAGTTTGTAATGAATGGAGTATTTGATTTCCAGATATAAAATTATACTGAATATGCATTTTCTTTGTTTTTTAAAGATTTTATTTATTTATCATGAGAGGCACAGAGAGAGAGAGGCAGAGTCACAGGCAGAGGGATAAGCAGGTTGCTGTGGGGCACCCCATGCGGGACTTGATCCCAGAACCCCGGCATCACAACCTGGGCGAAAGGCAGACACTCAACCACTGAGCCACCCAGCCATCCCTGAATATGCATTTTCAAATGACATATTTTCTCTGGAGTTTAGACATGCTGTCCTCTCAACACACAACCTTGAGGATCTTGAGAGCTGGGCTATTTTGCCAATCTGAGAATCCATCTTCAAAAGCAGTGTTTGGTCAACGCTCCATGAGCAGAATAGCAGGTAGCTTTCACTGGAGTATAAGTAATGGAATTGTAGAATAGAAGGGAACTAGAGACCATCAGCAGTGTCATTTTTCAGAGAAGGGGCACCTGCAATTAAGAGTAACCAAGAAGACATGAAACTTTATCTGGTTGCTGATGACCTCTAAAAGTCATGAACTTTGTGAACCTGTGAGTCATCTCGTGAACCAAGGAAGAGAATGTCAGGAGGTTTGTTCGCCCATCTTCTATTCATTAATTATGCTCTGATCTCCACCTCCAAGCTGGGCAGAGTCACAGTGTCCCAAGCGCTTTGATAAGAAATGTGCAAGATGCAGTCTGCCTTTGTAGAAGTCATGATCTATTGGAAGATAGAGGCAAAGAGGCCCAAATTCAAGTATGATAATGCTACAATAATACACGAGTGAGACCTCAGAAGGTAAACATCTGTTTCAAGCCTGGGGAGGCGGGAGAGGTTCAGAGAAAGATTTCAAGTAGCCAATACTTGAGCTGAATCCTGGAAGTTCTGTTGAGTTGAGAAAAATGTGGTACATTGAGGAAAATGCTCATCATTTGGCAGGAGGTACGGGGAGGTGATGCTGAGAAAGTAGTCCTGGGACATGTCACGAACAGCCTCTCACTCCCTGCCTACCCATAGGTAAAGAGAATTCATTGGCTCCTTCAAACCAGGGGAAGGGTAACGCGATCAGATTTGCTGTAGAGATCGCTTGGGTAGCAGTATCCAAGGATGCATTGGAGAGGGAAGGACAAAGTCAAGGGGAAAGACTTGTTTTTCTCAGTTAGGCAGTGTGGAGCAGTCCCTGCGTGGCACACGTAATCGACTATAGCGTGCTGTTGTGTTCTGTGTACTAAAAGAGGGGAATCAGTATCTTAGTTTTCAACAGCATCTCCATTCCAGAGATGCGAAAGTGTGGAAAAATGTGTATTTGAGAATTGATGACTGATGAAATGCAGTTGTAAGCACCTACCTACATATCTTTCAAAGAATGAATGTATGAGTGTCCATTTCCGGTGTAGACTTGGAAGACAATAAATACCTCAGAAACGAACATCACACTCGATCTCTCAGTTGTGCAGCTTCTCTTAGTTGACACGTTGAGATTACGAAAGAAACGACGGATTGTTTGCCTTGAACACTTGTCCTTAAATGGGTGTCATGATCACTCCCAACTGAAGCTTTGGAAAAAAGGTTTCAGAAAGTGGCTGAGTGACCAAACTGCTCTATGGGGGTGACATTATTCTATTGAGATTTCAGGAGGAATAGTGGAAGCTGGTTGTGGACCTACTGCTGACCCCCTATGGGACTGGCCGGTAACTCAAGAGGCAGGGTTTAAAAAGCAGTGGTAAGGTCAGGGCATGATTGAAAATTATCCTGGGATAATTTACAGGTCTGCCCTCAGGGGCACTCCTTGGGGTTGGGGGGGACATTGCTGTTTGCATGCTCAGCTTAGGGGTTTGATGATTGCTCTTTCCCCCTGCAGCTGGGTATTTCCTGATCCTCCGGTCTGTCTTGTCTTCTCTTCCCCCACATTTGCTCAGTGGGATTCCAGCCAGGAATGTCTAAGAGACAAGGGCAGCTGGGTCTGCCCTGACCTCGAGATTGCATTTTGCTCCTGTGGCTGTTTTGCTTCAGATCGCACCATTCGGGGGCACTTCTACCGGCAGAATGTAGTAAGCGCTGCCAAACTTAGATACATTCTTCACATTCTCCATGTGTTTGTACTTGTGCAAGGGAGAGAGTGCACTGAGCCAGGAGAGAGGGTTGACAGGCCTGTCTGCCCTTAGATATCCTGATAGTGGCCCTCTTACCGTGGTTCTTAGAAATGTGACTTATATGGGCAGGCCACGTTGTGTCAAAGGGAGAAAGCCATTGTTTTTATTGGACAATGAGACAGAAACAGATTAGGGTGGATATTTTCGTGCCCAGTAAAATGGTTGAAATTCTCCTTTCTTAGGAGACAAAAATGCATTTGAAAGTTTCTTATATATAATTATTATTATTATTTTTTTTAACAAGTTAGAATCAAGACTGATGGTCTTTGGGCAGATCAAAGATGTGCTGTTTTCATATGTTGAGTTACAGCACATTGGTTGGGTCACTGTGCTCCTCTTTTAGGTGGGACCCTTGTTAGCTTTTTGGGAATTTCTGTCATTAACTTAGGTCATGATGACCAAACCCCTCATCCCCTTTCTCAAAGCCACCAGGTTGTCTATTGTGAAAATCTGGAAAACTGGGAACACTAGAACTTGATTGAAACCCCCAGCTCTCCATCAGCCCCTTCACGTATCCTTTGTCCTGCCCGTGCCCTGAACTTTCCTGCCCAATTCTTAGTCCTTCTGCTGGGTGAGTCCTACCATTTGCATTTGTCTAAATTCTGCCTTACAACATCTGGGCTCAAAGTTAGGCCCCTGAACAAAGTTTGGTATCCCTCTTACCTGTTAGAAATAACATCTCCCTTCTCTGAACTGCCAAGGCTTCACTTGTCTTTGTTTGGGTGCTTCTAACTATTTGTTAACTGGTTCATAGATACAGGCATTAATTTTTCCTAAAACCAGACATTCTGCCTAAAAAGCTACCTGGGGCAGATCTTTCCTTTCCTTTCCTTTCCCCTTCCTTTCCCCTTTCCTTTTCCTTTCCTCTCCTTCCTTCCTTTTTGTAAGGAAAATGAGAATATGTTACATGTCAATTCTAAAGCCCCAACTCATTTCTTAGAGTGTAGCTAAAACACAGTAAAAATACCAATGAGGAAGCTCTTTTGTTAGACGACAAAATGCTAAAACCTCAGCTTCCTGATCATGAAGGATGCTGCAGCTAGCAGCATCCCCACCACACCCTCTTTGTTGCTGAATTTGGCACTTTGCAAAATCATGTACACATCATTCTGCTGTTACACCAACTGAGTTTTAAGTGTAACTTGAAACTTTTCTCTCACATTGTGTTTTGTTTAAAATGTTTTGAGCGTTGGAGTTGAATATACATTTTTTTTTCCTGTGTACACATTGACCAGATATTGTTTTATTGAAGGATAGGCACAGTCTCTGGAGCTTTAGGATTGAAAACCAAGAAGCATTCTGGGGAGCTGTGAAGGAGCAGGTGTTATGGCTTCGTGGTTTTTCTCCCTCTAAGCATACTCCCTAAGCTCACTGAGGGCAGGATCCACACCTGATTAATCTTTGTGTTCTCTGAAAAACCCTGGTACAGTTGCTTACTATTTTTTTCAAAGGAGTTAATTGATTTTGTGAGGACTTGAAAGGAGGTTTTGAGCTGTTACTTTGTTAGAATTTTAGTCTTCAGCAATTATAGAGTATTGGGAATTTCTAGATCTTGACATTTCTTTGTCTCTGTCACCGAGCAGGCTTATCCTGGTATCTATTACAGGTTGGTCAAAGTCTTGTCCCCCCACATCTTATGGCCTTATATGTAGTCATTAAAAAAATTTTGTCCTACAAGTGTCTTATGACAGAAAATAGAAATAGATACTTCTGAAAATCAAAGGTGCTTTCCATCAATTGACTGATCATGGTTGTTGTTGTTGTATACAAATGCCCCTTCCTCTACTACATGCAGAAATGATATAAAATAGATAAAAATAGTTTGTCCTTAGGACTTAAGGTCTAGGTGAGAAGTAAGTCATCTCAGCCAAGGTAGTCTGTGCAGGGTGGGTCTTAGAGATCATGGATGCATTTTATGTAAAGATGTGGATTAGGAAAGGGTGCCTGCATGGCTAAGTCACTTAAGCATCCAACTCTTGATTTCGGCTAAGGTCATGATCTGAGGGTCATGGGATTCAGCCCCTTGTCAGGTTCTATCCCTAGCACAGAGTCTGCTTAAGTTTCTCTCTCCCTCTCCCTCTGCCCCTTCCCCTGCTTGCATGCTCACACACATTCTCTCTCTAAATAAGTGAATAAAGTCTTAAAAAAAATAAAAAGATGTGGATATGTGGATTAGGAGCAGGAGGGCTCCTTGACCTTTCTTAGGTGACTCAGGAGAGTTTGTTCTTTCCTTAGGTGAGTGTACCACCATTTTAGCTCATGTTGAAGGAATATTGAAGGGTCAACTGAGAATCTGGATATTAGGGTCCTTTAAGATGATCAAATATTTGAACTCCCTTCCCTAAAAAAAAATGTACATGCACAAAACATGGAATCTAGTTTCAGGAGATTCACAGACCCTCATGGGCATAGACAGATTAAGAATTATTTGATAGAATATAGCGTAGGGGAGGAAAAAAGACTTCTTTCTCTACGCATCTTTGGTTCATTCGTTGGGGCCTTGCAGATTAGATGGATAAAAAGAAAGATTAACAACAGAAACACATTTTTTAAAAACACACACATGTGCATACAAATGAGAGAACTCAGTGAGGAGTAACTCAAAGAGGTGGTTAGAACTTGGGCTTATATAACATCTTACCAGAAAAGCAATGAATTTGTAGAAAAGTGACAAGACAGAAAAAGTGTTTTAAGCTTCCAAGAGTGCAAACTGTGGGAAGATAAATATAGAGAGAAAGATAATGGAAGGTAAGGGCTCATTAGTAAGATTTACTATGTAGATTCTTTTGGTGTATTTCTGGGCTATAAGAGTTTAGAGTTGTCTCTGGGGGGTGATAATTGTTCTGCCCTTCCTGGTAAAGAGGGAGAGTGCAGAATTTGTGTGTTTGTGTGTTTGCTTCCTTCCATTTGTCTTCAGCTGAAAATAATCCATATGTCAAAGTGTTGTATTTTGGGGTGGAATATTCTAAACCCCTTCAATAGTTTCAAGCCAGCACACTCATTTCGTGAAGGGCAGGTGTTAGGTTAACATGCATCCCTTCAGTTAGTCAGGTTGACGGGCTCAGACCTTCACCCAAAAAAGATGGGATGAGCAACATCACCCAACATCACACTCTTCCGTGGAAGCAAGTGCCAAGTGCAATTTGTTGGCAGCTTCTGTACCTACCTAAGACATTTAGTTCTTTTAGTTGGGTGGCTCTCTGGGAGATCCTGTGAAACAGGGGCTCTTCAGAGGGGTTTGCAAACAATAATTACTCCATCTGTGAGCAATGATGGTGAGAACTGAAGGTATAGAACACAGATCAGGTGTGGTTATGTGACAAAAGACAAGGATGAGGTTGCAGTCTTGTACTATCATTATTTATTATCTACTTTCAACAATGTTTGTGTTGCTTTCAAAGATGATATGGCAGTTATTAACACCGAATGAGGATCTGGCAAGATGATATTCAGTTGAGTGCCATTTTAACAGCTAAATTAAAATGCTGAGGTAATTTGTCAGGGTCTCTTCTATGTGGCGGATTGCATGCCCATGCTTTAGGGCAGAAAGATGCACCCTGATCATTAGGCTTTGCTCTGCTGAGGCTGGTCAGTGCTGGAAAGCCATAGCAGACTTCCCACATGTTGCCTAAAAATTGTATTTGCTGATCATGACGTGGCCACTGAAGGTGTTTGGGAATCCCCAGTTCCTTTGGTAGCCAGGACCACTTCTGTTGCATATCATTCAAGGTATACTCCTATCACGTTGTGTTGTGCTCGGGGGTCCAATTTACACAGGATGCTGTGTGAAGGATGCCTCTTGCTATTGTGAGCAGAGGCACACCAGGTTGCCAGTCTCAAGATGGATTGTAATGCATTGGTGGAAAAAAGGGGCTCCTCCAGGGACTGGTTGGCAAGGCATGTGTGGTAAAATGTCAGTGATGAATGGCTTTGATGTTTTTCCTGCTCCCTACTTTGCTAGGTGGCAGCCCTATGGTCGTTTCTTTGGAAACTGATCAGTTCCCTAAGGACTCACTTCATTATCCCAGGTGGCAGGAGTCCACATGTGGGCTGCTCTTCAATTGTAATATGAACATTATCTTCCTAAAAGAATCTTCTGTGGCCACATACATTGCTCGAGCAGGCTGCCCTGTGTTCCATTAAATGATTCATAGATCCCCCTAATGGCAGACTTAATGGGCGTGTAACATCTGCCCATTAAGAATATGTGCTCTGAGACACTCAGAAGTTCCCATAGCAGGCGCTCTACAAATGCTGGTACCTCCTGGTGTTGGCTCCTGGAAGACTGGGATCGTGACTTCTTATCTGCAGGTCCCCAGTGCACAGTACAGAGCTGGCGTTGAGCAGGCACTTGGAAAATATTTTGGGAATGATTAATGTGCGATTAAAAAAACTGATTATGAGTGCTAAGCAGAATTTGGTGAAATGAGCTTTTCTCTTTCAAACTTTCTAGATTACAGTGTTAACCAACATCAATGAGTCTCGTTTCTGATACATTATGATCACACCCTTATTATTGATTGCTTAGAAGGAAGGTGCTATTTTTCTGAGGCCCTAATAAGTGCTAGGTGTCATTCTAGAATCTTTATAGGCAGATCATGAGTTGGTCCAACCCTGACTTTAATCACTTGTTTGCTGTGTTTGGGTCTCTCGTTTCTCATCTATAAAATTATAGTTTCCATGTCCACCTTCTAGAACTCTTGCCAGGGTTACAATTAATGCATGTAAATGCTTAGTTACAAAATAAGTGCTCAAGAAATGAACACTGTTCACATACATTCATTTATTCATTAAACACTTATTGAGGACATTCTATGAATGGGACACTAGTTAGAAGCTAGAGATATCAGTATGACTCAGAAATACCTCAAGTCACTTACTTACACTCTAGAGAGGGAGTCAGACACTTAAACACATAATTACCATAAATGGCAGGTGCTATGGTAATCTTCTAGAACAAATACTCTGAGAACACAGAGGGGGAACAACTAAGTTCTGCTAGGGAGAAGGAGGTGGGTTTGAGGAAGGGCTTGGAGGTGAAAACCAGCTTGTAAGAAGTCGCTTGTACACAGACTAATTGAAAGTAGTTGAGGGGCACCTGGATGGCTCAGTTGATTAAGCGCCTGCCTTCAGCTCAGGTCATGATCTCCGGGTCCTTGGATCGAGCCCAGAACCATGTTCCCTGATCATTGGGGAGTCTACTTCTCCCTCTCCCTCTGTCCTCCCCCTCTTACATGCATACACATGCCCTCTCTCTCAAATAAATAAAATCTTTAAAAAGAAGAAAGTAGTTGAAGTAGAGCAGCAGGGGCTGCTGTGTGTGAGGGTGTTTGTGTGTGTGAAGATGTGGTCAGGGAAGAAGTACCCTATGTAGGAGGTAACTTTTTGTTCCCAAGAACTTTGGAAAACTCAACAAAGTAAGCAGTTTGCTCAAAGTCACATAGTTAGTAAGTAGCATGGTTTAAAATTTGAATTGAAATGATTTCTACAATGCCGGGCTCTTTCTACCTTTTTGACTTAATTTTAGAAATATGTGAATTACACTCTTAAATATGCTGTGTAGTACTTCTTAGAGCCCTAACTCTATCAGGAGGAGAGTATCTCTAGCTCGTAACGTGTGTCAGTGGCAAATTTTGTGTTATAAAAATGAGTTCTAAGCAAGGGCTTTCAGCAGTTGGTTGTTCAGGTACGATGAGGTCTGGTGGCCTCCAGGAAGGCAAGAGGTAACTCTTCTGAGGGCCCGACCTCTGGTGGTCAGGAGGGATGACTTGTTCTAGGAGATGGAGGCTGAGGGCCAGCTCAGCAGCTCACAAGCTCTGCCCGGGGATAGTGTCTCTGTTGAGAACTTTGTAGTATATGGAAATTGCCAAAACGCATGCAGGCTGTTTCATCATTTTTCATTATTCCTGGAGAGGATTAAAGTAAAATAAACATATCAAAAAGCCACGTAGTTCACTGGCAGGAGTCTTTTCTCTCTTTGGAAAAATCCACCCTGCCCCACCTCCTCTGCCAGTATTACTGATGGTGCAGCATTTCTTTGGTTTTGCTTGGAGTCCCAGTTCTGCACCCACTTAAGCCATTTTGACCGTGTATTTCTCCCTCAGAGCTTAGAATTACTCCACCTTCACCCATGAGACACCGCAGAGAGGAGAACTAGTGTCTCCCTACCAGTGCTTGCTAGAACTTCCCATGCCTCACACTTAATAGAATCTCAGTCTGCTGTGGCTTTGGTACAAGCCAAATGGTCCCTACTCAAAAGAGATAGTTAACTCTAATGACCTGCAGATTTTTCAGTCATTGTCATCTATCTTAGTTCATGGTTTGACTTGACCATCTGTGGCACAAAATCCCGCCTTCCTCACAATATATTCATCTGCGTATTCCCCAAGTTTCTTGTTTTGAAAACACATATGAATATACTGGTGGAGAGGGCACATGAGAGGGCTGTCTGAAAAATCTGTCTCTAGAGGATGCCTGGGTGGCTCAGTGGTTGAGTGTCTGCCTTCAGCTCAGGTCGCGATCCTGGGGTCCTGGGATCATGTCACGCATTGGGCTCCCCTTGAGGAGCCTGCTTCTCCCTCTGCCTGTGTCTCTGCCTCTCTCTTTCTCTCTGTCTCTCATGAATAAATAATTTTTTTTTTAAAAGGAAAGATCTATCTCTGAAAGATTTTTGCCACAAGTATAAAAGATGTGAGACCTGATGTCAGGTTTGGGATGTGACCATAAATTTCTTTTACTTACATATTCACTGGGAAACAGTAGTCAATGAAGTAGATACTCTATAAGAATATGCTTAGCGTGGTATTGTGTGGTACGGTTAACTACTGAGTGGAATTCAATAATCAGGGCAAGAATTTCTGTGTTATAACAAAAGACTTTTACCTAGAGAGTTTTAACTAGGCCTCACTAACTGAGCTCTGAGGCACTCCTAGGACAGGAAACTGATATTTTAATTGGTGGGTTGCTGCTTATATCTATTTCCTCATTCTTTTAAATTGAAGTTACCTTCTTCATGATTACATTATTCTTGGCCTTTTAATTTATTGAAAAGTGCACAAAACAAAAATGTTGATCTTCTTTAATTAGCGCCAGTGTGGCCACTAGACCAAGTCTCTATTTGAGAACTAGAATGATCCCTTTTGCCTCACAGGACAACCTTGCTAATCTAAAGAATTGAAATTTTTATATTGGTGAAAAGTAAGACAATAATAATTTGTAAAGAATCTTATTCCCTTTTTGGTGTAGACAGTCACTAGGAGCTACTAGACTAGCAGTGTTGTCTAACACCAGTCCTAGAGCGCCAGCGTTAATAGACATGTCTGACTGCAATTAGCCAGCGATTCGATGTGAATAACACTTGACTGAAATGCTTTTTCAAAAAAAAATTATTCCTTTGGTTATCTTTTTTACATTATTCCTTAAAATCTTCTCTGTGTGCACAATGGATAATTAAACTGCTGTCCGGTTCTCATCTAAGCAATGGCAAATTCCAAATGAAAGAGGTGAAATAAAGAGCATCTACTGGGGTGCCTCGGGGGTACAGTCAGTAAGTGTCCAACTCTTGGTTTCAGCTCAGGTCATGATCTCAGAGTCGTGGGATCAAGCTCTGTGCCAGGCTCGTGGCTTGGAGTCAGCTTGAGACTCCTTCCCTTTCTCCTTCTGTGTCTCCCACCATGTACTTTCTCTCTAAAATAAATAAGTCTTTTTTTTTTAAATGATGTTTCCTTTTTTAAAAAGATTTATTTATTTATTTATGAGAGAGAGAGAGAGAGAGAGAGAGAGAGAGGCAGAGACACAGGAGGAGGGAGAAGCAGGCTCCATGCCGGGAACCTGACGTGGGACTCGATTCCGGGACTCCAGGATCGTGCCCCAGGCCAAAGGCAGGCGCTAAACCACTGAGCCACCCAGGGATCCTCCAAATAATTCTTTTTTTTTTTTTTTTTTTAAAGAGCATTTACTATATTTGAAAATCAGGTATATAAGTGGTAGAGGTTGATGATATGCTTCTAGATGCTTTTACCAAGACATTCCTATTGGTGAAAGAGACTAAATTCAAACCCATAGAGATCCTGGTAGGCTGATGATGGTACTGCTACCAGAAAAAATACTGATGCAATCTTATCAATGTTTAACCCACTATATGAAAATACAAGCACTTAAATCCTTGTGGAAAATGAGCTTTCCAGGAAGCCTTCCCGTATTTGAATGTGGCCTCTGGTGCTCATCTGTGTACTCCTGAGGAATGTGTCTTCATGATATCCATATCTTCATGATATACATATAGTCTTTATTTCACCAATAAAACAATAAATAACATGTCTTATATTGTCTTGATAAAATTATTTGCGTACTTAACCAATATTTATTAAATGCCTTCTGTAGCCTGAGTATGGTGCACGTTGTTAAGGACATTAATTTGGAGAGAGCCTGGCCCCTTCTCTGTGGTAGGAGGGAGCAGACCTGAGTGGGGAAGGTATATGTAAACAAATCATAAGTGGCAGTGCCACTTATATACTTATTCCTTTGTTGCCTGGGACAAACATAGCATTTTATTTAAAACAATTAATGTCTTTGGGATGCCTGGTGGCTCAGTCAGCTGAGCATCTGCCTTCAGCTTGGGTCATGATCCCAGAGTCCCAGGATTGAGCCCTGCTTTGGGCTCCCTGCTCAGCGAAGAGTCTGGTTCTCCCTCTCTCTCCTGCTCATGCTCTCTCTCTCTCTCAAATAAATAAATAAATCTCTTTAAAAAATTAATGGCTTTATGTATTCAATGCCATTTGTGTGTGCCACTTTGCTATAGCCATGTGTTTAATACTTACTTGGTCTATCTGCCTTATAAAATGCTTATGGAACCATGGTTTCTAGAAATGATGTAAAACTTGCTGAATGAAGGTGCTGTCCCCAAAGTGACATGTTTCTAAGCTTTTGTCCTTTTGGACAGAAGTGCTACAGGCGATGAACATGTATCCTTTTTAAATGGCACCTTTACAAAAACAATTTTGTCCCTCTGCTCAGCTCTCTGTACTGCAAATTCTGTCTGTATTTTAAAGTCCAGCCTGATGCCCATGTTTCCCTTTTAGCCTTCCTTGGCTGTGTCATTCTATATTGATTTCCCACCCACTGAACTCCCTGAGCATTTACATTGTGTTCTATCTGTTTGTCAGGTTGGAGCAGGGTTCCAACGCTCCATCCCTTCTTTCTGGGCAAGGGACTTGAAAAATGGATTACAGCAGTTCCTCCAGCAAATGTTCCCTCCTGATTCAGCACAGTGGAATGGGATGGTGGAACAGAGTAGGCCAGGGGAGCCCCTGGGACTTAGGGTTTGCAATAGCACCTTGTCAGTGCCCAGGAGATGAGCACTGGTCCATTGACTGCAATGTAGTTGGGATTCCTTGCTTGGACTATGCCATTGACATCTCCATAGAATTCTGTGGCCTGATTATAGGTCACTTACTCCATGGTGACCTTTACTGTTGTTTATAATAGAGCCTGTCTTAATAAAATCTCTTTGTGTTTGGCAATACAGGATATATTACGATTTTTCCCTTTCCAAATTTTTCCAGATTATGAAAATGCTGGTTTTCCACAGACCAGTAATAAACATTCTTCATAAAAGAAGCATTGTTCCTTCAATAGCAACTTGTAATGAGAAAAGTGGAGTAGAGACAAAATGCAGCCCTGGTCTGAACGGAGACTGGTTTTTCTTTGTGCAAATAACCAGAATTCCAGTCAGGTTGCCACGGAGATGCTGAGATTATAACTGCCCATGCCAGCAGTCAGAGAATGTTGCCCAATTAGTTATTTTCAGCTGCGTGGTTACCTTGACAGTAGCTCAAAGGCAGGTTTTGAGTTCAAAGGACTCATATGAGCAGCTGGGGGACTTGCAGTTCTGCTGTCCTCAGTGGGGTGCAGGGACTACAAGCCCCGGCATGCCCTGGTTTCCGCCTATAGGGTGTGATCAGCCCTGTGAATGCAAACTCCATGTTTTAATGTTTCTTTCCCCTTCCTGGTAACAAAGGGTTCCTGAAATTCCTGTGTTACCAGCCAGCTTTGTAAGCGTTTTTATTTCCCAGGGCTGGCTTCAGATGTTGTGGATTAGAGATAGTGGGGAGAGTGTGCATGTTGGCGTTGGACATTGATCTCGCGTAGGTTACTCTCATAGTGTTGATCTTCTCTTTTGTAAACAGTGGACCTCCCAGGATCAGTGCAGAGATTAAATAAAATGATTTTTGCAAAATGGCCTTCACAGTGTCTGGGGATTAAGATTTACCCAGTAAAAAAGGGGCTTTTTTCAGAAATATTGTCTCAGAAATCATGAAGCATTACGCAGTGAGATTATTAGTATCGCCGCCATTTGGTTGTTTCTGTTCTATTGGTCAGAAGAGGGTAGGCTATGCTGTGATAATGAACAATCTTAGAGATTTATTACAACTAACGTTGATTTCTTGACCATGCCACATGTCCAGAGTCCATCAAGAGAGAATTCTATTCATCAGCTACCCAGTGGAGATCAGTGGAGACTTCATTCCCATGTCTGCTTCCATAGTCATCACGGTATCTTACACAACAATCACATATTCCATCTGAAAGTGACACATCACTTTCACTCACATTGCATTGGCAAAAGCAAATCATGTGGCTGCACCCAACTTAAAGAAGGGTGGAGGGATGACATCATGTAACATAGCAGCAGGAGAACTAGAATATTTGTTGAACAACTGTAATGACTGTCATCTCTATTAAAGATCAAAGGACTGGTGGAGAAGAATACTCTAAAGAAGGACCGTTAAACATAAATAAATAAAAATATCTGAACAGTAGAATTCAAGCAAATCAGTTGGGATTCAGTTACATCAAACAGGAAACCTGAAATATTAGTGTGTTGAGGAAGTTTGTCTTTCGTGACAAAGAGGTCCAGACATAAGCAGAGCGGTGGTATATGGCAGTTCCATGGTCATCAGAGTCGAGGATTATTTTATTGTTCTGCTGTAACGACCTAGCAAAAGGGTTTTTCAATCTGTAAATTCACCTTGGAGTCAGAGATGGCTGCAGAGTTCTGGCCATCACACCTACATTTCAGGCAGCTGGAAGGAGGAAGGGGGAAGACAAAAGAGCCTTTCTCTCAGCTGAGTCATTTAAGCAACCGGTCTGGAAGTCCTCCACAATAATTCTGCTTACATAACACTGGCCGGAGCTCAGTCACATATTCACTCCTGGCTTCACTGGAGCTAGGGCATGTAGGCTTTGACTTGGATGCGTTGGCTTCCCAAATAAAATTGGGATTTTTGTTAGGAACAGTGGAAGAAAGAACATTGGGTGGCATTGAGCAGTCCCTGCTATAGTAAGATGCAAACTTCCGCTTGAGAGTGGGGATGAGAAGGGGAAGATTGCTCTCTACGCTCTCATTTTCTATCCTGTGCTCTACAGAACACCAGTGCTTAGAGAGACACAAAATTCCCTTAAAAAGCGTCCCACAGCTATTCAGGTTTAGGAAATGTGGAAAGCTTTGCCCTCCGTTGGAGATTCATGGGGAACATTAACATGTTAAAGGCTCTGAGAGGCTGTGCACAGTAAAGAGTGAGCTAAATTGCTAATCTTTTAAGTTATTTATTTATTTATTTATTTATTTATTTATTTATTTGAGAGAGTAAGCATACCCAAGTGGGGGGAAGAGCAGAACGAGAGGGATCGGGAGGTGAAGAATCTCAAGTAGACGTCACACTGAGTGTGGAGCTGGACATGGGGCCCATCTCACAACCCTGAGATCACAACCTGAGCTAAAACCAAGAGTTGGCCACTTAACCCACTGAGCCACCGAGGTGCCCCTAAATTGCTGATCTTTTAAACTCATTGTTCCCACACTTACTTGATAATGGAGATCTAACACCTTTGAGAGCCTGGAGGGACAGAGAAATAGCTTCTTGAATCTGCCAAAAACCCTTCTTAGATCCTTGGATTAACCTCCATTCAAAAGTTATGTGCCTTGTAAAACAGACAGACAAATAATATATTCTTTACACTAGCCTAGCCATAGGGACAAAAGCCTTGAAAGAAAAAAATAGATCAGATGCCAGTGAAGCCCCGTTATAATAATCCATGTAAGAGTTGGTATTAACTCACCAGCCATCTGTACCATTAGTGATGACACCAAGTGATGGACTGGGATGGGCTCATTACCATCATCTGCCAGATAATAGGCCCCTGCGCCAGGTATGTATTGATGGGCGGTCTTCTGTTCCTACGTGGCTCTTGGCCATCCCACTCCTCTCCTGAAGTAAAAGAGTCATAGGGGATCCAACCAGCCAATATTAACCTCACCCCTTAGAGAGGGTCTGTTGTCAACTACATGGTTGCCTGTAGGTGTTGGGAAAGTGCTGAAAATGCTTTCAAGCAAATACGTGTCATTGGCCTGTTGTAAACAGATGGTGAATGAGTACCTATGGGGGAAGGCTTAACACCCTTCTTCCCAAAATGGAACCTTGGATGGTTTCCTAATATTTCTTACTTAATTATTCAGGTAATCAAGTTCTTGTCTTTAAAATCCATCTGCTGCAAATGCTATCCTTTTTCTTTATCTAAGCATCTTTAAAAAGGCAAGAATGCCCAAATCTTGGCTAGTCTGGTTCCCATAATTTCAACCTCATGTTGCTTCCAATACTGAAAAGTTACTGTGTCCTAACAGGCCTAGAGAGATCTCATGTTTGCATAACTCTGTAAACTGTATGATACATTTCCCTGTGCAGCTGTATGAGCTCTGGGACAGCCTGATGATGGGAGAGAAGGAACCAGATTAGAGGCCCTTATGTACATACTGACCTTTAGAGCAACTTCCCACGTTTGAGCTTAAACAGACTGTGGGAGAGTTGAGGAAAGTTCTGGAAGCTGGAGATCCCTATCCTTGTCTAAAATCTACTCTTTGGCTTACTATCCTGGAGAAATTTCTCAGTCTGCTTTATGGAGTTAAGCATTCCTGACAGTGGGTGAGTTGGAAATAGTCTCTGAACAGAGCAGTGGGCTTTGTGCGTTGCACACGGGCACAGGCTGGTTTGTGGTCATGGCTCAGGGTCTCTGCGTTAGGAAGTGTGAGAAAGGCTGGCCGCTGAATCCCAACGGTTCACAAAGGACTAAAGTAACCAGTCTAGGGGCAGCCCGCCTTCAGCCCAGGGCCTGATCCTGGGGACCCGGGATCGAATCCCCACACTGGGCTCCCTGCATGGAGCCTGCTTCTCCCTCTGCCTGTGTCTCTGCCTCTCTCTCTCTCTCTCTCTCTCTGTGTGTGTGTCTCTCATGAATAAATAAATAAAATCTTTAAAAAAATAAAATAAAAATTAAAAAATAAAGTAACCGGTCTACCAAAATCAAAATAAATATCCAAGTGAATGTTATAGGTCCTTCTGGGCTCTTATGGGAAGGCAGGAGCTCTGAGCAACCATTGGCACATTTTACTTCTGGTTCCCAGCTGCCTGGCTGGTCATATGATCTGGTTGGAGGTCACTGGCCCTTCCGTGGTTTCATTGTTAAACCACAAGGTCTTCACCATCCCGGTAACCCCAAGTGAATGTCAGCGTTGGCCATTTGCAGAGAAGTGAGTAACGACAGTCTTGCATTCAAAATATCTGGATTTGACTCCCACCTCTACTACTAATCAATGCTGATACCTTGGGCAACTTTTCATAATACCAGCAGCAATAGCAAGAATAATATCAGCGACTTGTAGTTATGAAGCATTAGTGTGCCTTGCGCTAAATGCTTTTTATATGTTGTTTCTGGTGCTCATGACAATCCCCACAGGATGTATTTTTATCCTCGTATTACAGCCTGGTCTTGGCTGCTGTCTCCACCACATACTATTTAACCTGGGGTTACTACTAAATAGTTACTAAATAAGTTCCTAAATTCCTTGAAGCCTTAGTTTCATCATCTGAAAATGGGGTTTAGTAATATGCACTCCCCATGGTTGCTCTAAGGATTAAATATGAATAAAATCACATAAAGCATTTAGGCCGTTGTCTACTCAGGAGCTAGTGAGGATGACCATTATAGCTTACGGTCTGGCAGCTCTTGCTCCGAGGAGCCAGGTTTCAGATCTAATTTTAAAGGCTGCCTTTGTGAGGACAGGCTGGCGCTGCAGAGCCCTGAGTGGGCAGGTGACCAGGAGCAGGGTGCGTGGGAAGCTGTTTCACTCCCAACGGCTGCTCCTTAGCAGGTGGAACTGAACAGGTAGCAAGCCAAGCGGGAGGTGAGGAGGCGCTGGCCTTTCTGTTCCGGGGGCTAGAAGCCACCATCATCCAGGATGATGTTCCTTGACGCTTGGCTGGGACCATGCCCTGACCCTGCCGGGAACCGGTTTTGGACACCAATACCAGCCAGCCAGGCCCAACTGTGTGTGTGGGGGATGGTGTCCTGGAGTCAGCCTGTATCAGTACCACCCTTCCCAAAGGACCACCCCGGGCAAGTGGAGCTGGGGAGGTGGCTAGCACATTCGCATGCAGGAGGCACCCTTGCCAGGACGCCAGGCCAAGTGGGATTACCCCACGTTACAGGTGGGAAAACCAGAATATGAGAGCTCAGATGACACTGGCAAGGAGTAGAGTCGCAAATTGAACCCTAACTTTTTTGTGCGAATCGTCCGATAGGTGTGCATAATTTACTCCGTTCTGCACAAATGATCAAATGCGAAAATTCAGCGATCGTCGTTTTATTTTTATATTTTTGAATATAGTTTTTTACCTGGGTTACCTGTTCTGTTTGAGATGCTGGCTTGGGCAGTATGTTAATGAAGATAAGTCTGGATCACATTCTAGATCTCCCAGGTGCACACTCTCAGAGCACCTTGCATTTTTCCTGCGTGTTGCTTGTCATATCTATTTATGTTATAAATATAATTTACATTATATTTAATATAACTCAGCTGTAATTTAATGGCTGTGCACGTGTAATTATGTGCTCACGTCTGTTGTTTCATCAGATTGGAAGCTCCAGGAGGCAGGGGCCGGTGTACCTTTTTCTACCTTGGGAAGTAGTTGGGTGTAGAGGGTGTGAGTAGCACTCAGGCACTGAATAAACCCCACTGTGGAAGGTAAGGAGCAGATCCCTACATTAGAAGGAGGGAAGGTCAGTAAAAAAATGAGGGGCCTTGCCTGTCTGGGAGCCCAGCATGGGCCAGCGTCGGGCCGTGTTGCCTCAGTGCGATGTTTGCCAGCGCTGTGCTCACTTCGGAAGAACGATGAAAAGCCTGAAGGCTCAAGATGAATATGTAGGGTTCTCCTACTGTTCCTGTTTTCTTTGTGCTGTTTTGCTTTTGTAAGCATATGCTTGTCAGTTAGGGCTGAAACCGAACAAAACAGCTGCTAAATATGGTTCTAAGAGAAATAACATTTTGGTCTTTTCAAGGCCCATACGTTCAGAGCAAGCACAGTCATTTGGCAGATGTCGGTAGGGAATCTGGGGGGTAGGCAGTCATTCTGGGAGCCGTATCAGCCCTTCATACCCTATTGGGGTCTGTTTCACCCTGCCACAGGACCGGTGACCCCAAGTGAAAGATCTGTCGCAGAACGGCTGCCCCTGAGAGGAGTTTGGGAGAAAGGATGCCTAGGATCTAAGCCGTGGGCCATAATCTCTGCCAATCCGTCTCTTATTGAGAAGGGAGAAGGGCTGGGGAAAATAGACCTCATCATCCTACTGATATATTTAGGTTCATCTTTTGCAGTCTTTGGGATTTTTGTCTAGCGATGTTATTTAGTGTTCTTATAAATCCAGTGTCATTCAGGAGGCCTGGAAGAATTAAAGTATAACTCAGTGACCAGGACGATTAACCCCTACATCCTCAGTCTCTGCGCTGTGCTGCGAAGTCAGGCTGGAGCTGCTAAGGCCGCCTGAATGGCCTCAGCTGATGGAAGAGAGAATTTATTCCAACATCCCAGGAGCCCCCTAAAGTTAATGTGTCTTCCTGATTTCTCAGTAAATTTCTAAAGAGACATCTGTTTGTCCATAAATATCTGACCCTATCTGCTAAGTGCATGGTGGTGGTTGGTGGTGGTGGTTAAAAAACAATAGGTTTTCTTTTTATTGGCTCTGTTTGTTGGAAAGATACAAAACACAGATGGAATTTTTCTGTGGCATATTCCTTGTATGTGAAATGAGTATTTTTTTTCCAAAGGGGCTAAAAAGGTAGGGGGTGACTGTTTTTGTTGAAAATACTGTTATGTGTCAGGCCCTGAGCTAGTCTAGCTACTTTCAGGGCTGTCGTAGTGACCCTGTGAGGGAGGTAATATTATCCCCATTTTAAAGATGAAGAAAATGAGACTCAGAGCAGTTATGAAAGTTGCCTGAGGCTGGAGAGCTAACAAATGGTAAGTCAAGGGCTGGGGATGCTAATTCCACGAAGCTGGGTAGAGTACCGAGTGGTTAAGAGCACAGGGTTTGGGGTCTGACCAGCTGGGTGCCCATCCTGGCGCAGCCACCCGTCGGTGGTGTGACCTTAACCACCTGCGTCACCTCTCTGTGCCTCGGTGCCCTCATCTGTAAGATGAAGACAACAGTAGCATCCGCTTGACACAGTTGAAATAATTAAATGACCTATGCCTGGAAAATGCCTATTAGAACAGTGCCTGGCACATAAATACTCATGAAATGTGAGCTATTACTGTGATTTTTACGACGGTGGCTAACCAAATTTGCCTTTATCAGGACTTGCTGAAAAGTTACATTTTTCTCTCCTGACACAGCTTGCCTTTTGATGTGTAGTTATATATCATTATGAAATAATGTAAACTACCCTACCTTAGAATTAAATTCTCTGTCTCCCAGCAAAGGTTAATATCTGAATAAAGGCATGTATAGCCAACAGGGATTTCTGAGTTTGGTAAATGTCAACGATTTGCTCTTTTCTCCTTGGTGTATGTAACCTTCCATGCCGTCCGTCCTGGCTTTATGAGTAGCTAAACAAACACGAGAGAGAGAGAATTAAGCGGATTCTTGTCTCTTAGCTTTCTTGTCTTTGTAACATGATTATTAGGTACATCATCTCGTTGCATTGCACGTGGCCACATCCTGACAGCCTGTCTTCTTAATGCACCTGAAGCACAGCTTAAAGCAATGGACTTTATGAATTTTCTTTAGAAAATTTCTTTAGAAAATAGAGCTGGGAATTTCTTTAGAAATTTCTTTAGAAAATAGAGCTGGGAATACCCTAGGAGCTAATGTATGTGATGGTTGAAGTGGGGTAGGGGGGATGGAGGGAGTAGTGGCTGGGACAGCTTGTCTAGATTGAAAAATAAATGAGGTACGTTTGTGAGACCTTTGGCTCAACATCTTGATCCCCCCACCTTTTTTTTTTTTTTTTGCAACTTCTTCTATGCATGTTGTGGAGCGTTGGGAGTGGGATCAACCTTATTCAGTAAATCATTGTGTCACCAGGCTAAGTGCTGGGAAATACTAAAATAAATATGTTATAGTTCCTGTTTTTTAGGGAATTTGTAATTTATTAAGGGCAAGAAATGGAAGAGAGGATGGCACGATGTGGAAGTGGTTATCATAGAGCCATGTACAACATGCTGTGGGTGCAGGGAGTTGGTGGTGCTAATTTGGGAAAAGCTTCACAGGGGAGGTGGCATCCTGGGCTTACCTGCTGGAGAATGGTAGAAGGAATAATCTTGGCAGACAGACAGGAGCCAAGGCAAAGAGACACGGCCCGTGTGGTGTGCTCGGGAAATGGCGGGCGGCTTGAGGTGGTTGGTTATAGTATGAAGTGATGGAACATGAGACTGGGAATGAAGACTGGGCTGAAGAATGACAGGACCTTGACTTTCAGTTGGAACCACCTCGTGTAGGATTCTAAAGCATGATGTGTTCTATCTATTTTAGAAATTTCAGTGTGAAGGGAGGAAGAATTGACTGAAAGCAAATAGTCCCAGAAAGAGAAGGCCTGTTGCATGAATGGAGTGGAGTACGTGGATATGATGCAGAATTGAGAGATGAAATCCTTAGCACTTAGTGAATAACAGGAGGTTGGAACTTTGGGGTCAGCCAACTTTTAAGATCTAGGTGGAAGGAACAGAGTCTCTGAGAGAGACCGAGTGGAAGACAAGGGAGGGGATGTATTTCAGCAAGAGTAGCAATGTCAGTGCCTCAGAGGGAACAGCCAGGACAGGACTGAGAAGAGACCATTATAGATAAAGCGATTGAGTCATCGGTAGCCCTTGGGAGAAGTTATGTTCGAGTCCTACAAGAGTAGAGAAAACAGCTGAATGAGTGCTCACCACGTTCAAGCTGTAGCCCATCCCCAAGAGCCTAACTGGCAATTAGATGCATTTGTGTAAGGGAGCGTTCACAAACACCAGCTCTCCAGGACCTGGAGTGGAGGTGGGAGAGGGAAGCTTGGTGATGGTCAGGGCTGAGTTCAAGTGCCCTTGAACAATAGCTCTGCCTTCTGCTTTCTGGGATCTCAGGGAGCCCCCTCCTTGCAAATACCGACTCTAATTGTGCCATTTTGTCTTACTACTGTCAGCATACGGTAGAAGATACATGCTCATAGGCTTCTTTTCCAATTCCAGACCGATAGTCATTTGTAGCCATGATGCTTATAGTGGTTGCTGTGATGGGTCACCTGGATCTCATCTCTGCACCTGAGGCACTCATTGCCCACCTGCTAGGAGTCTGGGTACCTGGGGATTGTCCCTCGCAGAAGAGTGTCACTTCACACAAGATCAATACCTCTGGGATGGGGATGGGAGGGGGGACGGGGTGGGGTACAGCCTGCATACAATGACTAGTCAATGGTGGTGGTGTGCAAAGGCCCCCATGCATCAAGGTGGATAATTTTGGGGAGTCACCCCAGCTCCAGAGCTCCAGTGGGATCGGATGAAGTTTTGGTTCTACTGTATCACAGCTGAATGCATTCCTTCTGTTCAGTCCTGTCCTTTTTCCTTCACTCCCAGGGTCTTGATTCTGAGGCACACCCCCAATAAACTCCCTCTGTAAATATCAGTGATTTTGAGTTCTGTTTCTTGGGGAACCACTCTGATATGATGCTTGTTTTCTGTTTGGTTGCCTCCTGAAGGTGGGTCACCAATCCAACTGTGGTTACTCTTGCTTTTGAGCCCCTTGGATGCATCCAGTGGCAATACCCCCTCTCCCAGCAGTTGGAACAGAAGTCTCGGCGTTGCACTTCCTTGGTTCTTATTGGCTGAGCCATAGGCCCATTAGTGGACTGTTCAAGGAGAGGAAAGAGCTAGAAGTCAGTCACCCAGCTACTCCTGAGACCAGCCCGTTAAACCTCAGCCCTGAGGATAGGTCCATGAGATGGGGTGGCCCCTGAGCATAGAAACTGGTCCCAGCTCTGCATCCTGCTCTTGCGCTCCCCTTCCACCACCGCCACCCCTTGCCCCCTACCCCCTTATGCTTCCTAGCCTCCTTAAAGCAGGTGGTAGTCACTGTCCTGCTTCTCTCTTTCATTCAAATTGTGTTTTTTAGTCAAGGAAAAAAAAAAAACGAATGTTGAAAACACAATTGAGATATTTCGAGCAAATGTAGAACCTCTCTCAAAATTTGTTGCAGAAACACCACTGAGCAAACAAACTACTGGGAGCACAGCTTAGAAACAAACAGCAGCTGCCACCATTTGTGGGCTTTTTTTTTTCCCCCTGTTCCCTCATTTCTTTCTAATTCTGTTTGTAATAGAACTGCTGCTCCAATGGCCTAGCAGTTTCACACACACCATTTTTTCCTTCCCATCCCGAGGGCTCCCAGGTGGTCTTCAGCTAGGAGGCCTCTGTCAGCAGAGCTCTGGGCCCTTACTGTTGCTCCTGTCACACGGTTCCACCCGGAACGACATCCACCCCGCGGACCCAGTGGGGTGTGGCTGGAGCTTCCAGACTTCTCAGGCTGTGGAGCCCCAGTCGGTCTGGAGTGTGGTTTTTTGCCCTCCTGGCTTTATAAAAGCAATGGATTATACGGATGACAGTTCTTTCTCAATGACAAAGTGCTTCAGCTGTTGGGTTTTTGCTTTATTTATTTATTTTTTGTTTTCTGTGCAGAATCTTGGAAGGCACACAGCAAAGGGCTTGTGTTGGGCCTGGTTTGCTAAAGACTGTCACTTTCTTTAGTTATTAGATTTATTTATTCATGGTGGGGAGGGGCAGAGAGAGAGAGAGAGAGAGACAAGCAGACTCCCCTTGGAGTGAGGAGCCTGACATGGATCTTGATCCCAGGACCCCCAGATTGTGGCCTGAGCCAAAATCAAGAGTTGGATGGTTAACCAACTGAGCCACGCAGGGACCCTGAAAGACTAATTTTAAATGGCTCTTACCTGTCACATTGACCTCATTTGTCTCCTTCCCCACAAATGGCAGCCTTGAAGCAACCCTTTGCCCTTTAAATGCTGCTGGTGATGGGTCGTTCCTCAGCTTAAACTTGATGGCCACTAGAGCGGGTTGCCTGCTATATGCAGGGTGTGGTGCTAGGCCCTCACTCCCTCCTCATCAGAGCTCTACAAGGCAGGCGTCATCTCCACTTTATCTGCCCAGAGACTAGTTGCTTTCCCAGGGCGACCTGCGATCACGCAGCCAGTTGAGGGAAAGCTGGTGTTGGGCCCAGGTCTGTCTGAATCCAAAGCCCAGGCTTTCTTTCCCTCTCCTGCCTTTCGGTCACCCTTACAATATGTGGCGGTGCTCTCAGAAAACTGTTGCTTCCTTTGCAGTTTTTTTTTCATTTATCCTTCCCTCAGAATATATATTTAAAGTGAGTTAGTGCCTAACATTGAAAAACTAGGACATCTTTGGGGCACCTGGGTGGCTCACTCAGTTAAGTGTCTGCCTTGGGCTCAGGTCGTGATCTCAGGGTCCTGAAATCGAGCCCTGCTTCGGGCTCCCTGCTCTGTGGGGGGCTTGCTTCTCCCTCCCCCTCTGCTTGCAGCTTCCCCTGCTTGTGCACTCTCTCTCTCTCTCTGTCAAATAAATAAATAAAATCTTTAAAAAAAATTAGGACATCTTGGAAACAAAACAAAATGAAAAACTTTAGACCTGGCAATATTGTGCTCATAGGTTGACATAAAAACTGAGTCCAGCTCCGTGACCCCCCACCCCCAACCCCCGCAGGGAGATATGGCTTCTTCAGGTTGCCACAGACCCCAGCTGGCCCCCTTCACTCTTTGACAGTCAACTTGCCTCACCTCTGTGGACAGTTAAGTGTGTGATTCTTCATTTAGGCCCTTAACGAAACAATTTCTGTCCTGTTGTTGGATCAGTAGAGGTCAGAGTCAGTTTATGCTTCTGTGTTGAATTTTACAGGCTTTGATATTTTTTTCAACTTTTGGGGATAATAATTCAGTAACAAATAACAGCAATTACTGGACATTTATCAAGTACCCTCACATTTAGCTGACTCTGAGGGTTGGCAGACATCTGTTTGGTGGTCAGGACTTGCAGAAATCTCCAATTCAGTTTGTGTTCAAAATCCTGCAGGTACTCTTCAGGTACTGCAGGATCTGGAGACCATCCACAGGAACATATTTTGTAGGGACTGTGTTGTAGAGAGGAGGAGGTGAAGCCAAAGACAAATGGGAAGAAGCAGCTACGTTGACTGTATTGGCCCTTGGGAACTGTTAACTACCTTATGTACGAGTGCCCCATGACAGAGAAACACCCCTTTCTTGACTGTGTTCAACACAATGGGCAGCTCAGAAGCTTCAAAGAGAAAGATCCGAGAAATTAGAATCCCTCTCAGGATGATAGGTTTTTCATTGTATCCCGATGTGCCTGCAAATGTATTTCCATTTGGCAGCAAGAAATGTGTTCATTCTTTTTTATTGTTTGGGGGAAGCCATGTCTCCTTTTGTCTGTTTTAAACACATCTCATTGAAATGTAAAATGGAAACAGAGTGGGTTTTGACTAGTGTCATGGCTGCGGCTGTCTTAAATCGTAATAGTAATTAATAATAACATACGAGAACCCCCAACGCTGAAGTTATTTATTTGCTTGTTTTAAATATTTGCTTTTGATTAAGACAATGCCTGGAATATTGTTTTGAATTTTTGTTTGTTTATGTTCCTTTAGGACCCTGCAGGGATCTTTGAACTGGTGGAACTTGTTGGAAATGGAACATATGGACAAGTTTATAAGGTAAGTTCACTGAGTTTGAACGTGGCTTCTCAGTGGTTTTTGATTCATGAATGCTAAATAGCAGTGCCGTCTATTCTTGCTCATGTATGCCTTGTAACAGATTTAAAACAAAATAATATGCTTGTTAATTGACTCTCCATCTTTTAAAATATATCTGTAGTCCATTGCCTAAAGGGGATTCGCCCTTAGTTATATATTATAATGTCTCCATCTGACACATGAATTCCAATGCTGCATACTTGAAGCTCTTTAAGTATCCAATTTCCTTTATTTTAACGCTGCCAGAATTGGTTTTCAAAGGACTAAAGGATGCCTTTTACTTTAGAAATTTCACCTATTAAAGTATTGCAGCTGGAAAAGTAGATTTGTCATTGGCCCAGGGCATGAATTAAACTGAGCTTAGTGAACAGTATTAGGAGAAAACTGGCTACCTCACAAAGCAAAGGCCTAATGGCAGCAATGACTTTTAGAAGATAGAAAATAAGTAAAAGTTAAACATGAGGAATAGGAAGTACTTTTTTCGTCCTTTTACTAATTTTTGCTTATAAGTTCTCACAAAAGTGCTTTTAAAAGATATTGCCCCCCAGTAAAAGATCTTACAAAAATGTGGGTTGATATCCCTTCTGATTTTCAAAAGGAAATGGAGATGAACTGTTTTTGGATTAAAATTCAGGGGGTTTTAGTAAATGAGCTATTGAAATAAATGCCTTCAAAACAAACCAATTCTTTTCTCATGATTGTTTCTAAGGAGATATCCATCATTTTCTTGAGTGGTAGTGAGATGGGATGGTGATTTCATTACAAATGATCTCTTTTTGCTGTTCTGTTTTGAAAAGTTCCTTCTCCGATCTCTAAACTTCTCTTAGTGATTAGAACTACTCTAGAAGTCATCCATATTGTAATATTTCCAATTTTACAGAATGTCAAAAGTACACACACACGTATACACATGCGCACACACACACACACACACATAATATTCTTGAGAATCTGAACACCATTGTAAACAGATGCATTTAAACCTTCCTTATTGAGAGGTACCCTTTGGTGTCCACCCAGGGGAAAATTTCTCCCTTGCAAGAAATGATTATTTCTTAAAATGTCAACCCTTTGCAATTAGACAGAATGTAGTCCACCCAAGCTGTTCACTTGATGTTGATCCTGTCTGACACAGGAAAGAAATGTGTCTCAGCAATGCTTTTAAATACTGTCAATGAAGATAATTAGGTTGGAAGATTGTATTATTGCATTTTGAGAAATTGGATTGAACCTGTGAATTAATGTGGGCTAATGAATTAAGCTCTGATTTAGGTAGAAAATTACTTCTCATTTGCTGACAGTATAGAGTTGCAACTCTGTTGCATGCTCTTGGTGTATGGTGCCATTGCTTAGAACCATTCCATCGTACCATGCTTCCCACCTGTAGAAAATGCATTTAGGGCACAGTTCACAGCTTTGTCTACTAATCTAAGAGGTAGACTACACTCTTGGCCAGAGAAGACAACAAAGAGATTAAGTTAAGGATGAGAATGTTTGGAAAATTCAGAATTATTCCTAATTTCTTATTACCTGGCTGGGGGTGGGGGCGGGGAAGGAAACAAGTATCAAGAGGTGTCAGATCTTTTTAGAAAGGGAAGGTAGTTACCAACTATATATTTTTAAAGATTTTATCTATTTATTCTATTTTGTCTATGAGACACAGAGATAGAGACAGAGATGTAGGCAGAGAGTTTGAGTCCTGAGTTGGGCTCCATGCTGGGCATGGAGCCTACTTAAAATAAATGAATAAAGGAAGGAAGGAAGGAAAAGGAAAGGGAAGGAAGGAAGGAGCCATTATTTAGTGATTGATACAAAACTTTGGCACCACTCAAGCTGAAGGGAGACTGCAAACACATTGGGAAGTGGGACAGAAGACCTGGTCTCTTTCACCAGCCCTAAGTATTGTTTTGTGGCATTGCAGCTTTTCTGTGCATTAGTCAAGTGAGAATATAATTAGAAATGCTTTGGGGACTTGTAATGATATAATTGAAGAATTAAAACTCCCTAGTCATTTAAGGGGTTGGTTTCTAGGCCAGTCAGATGATATTAAGTGGCACCTGCTTATGTATGGAGATACCTGGGTTTCCTGAGCCACTAATCCAGTCCTTTTGTCACCCTGAGTTCAGAAGAATTAAAGCTTAATAAAATAGCAAAATCAGAGGTGCCTGGGTGGCTCAGTCCATTAAGCATCTGACTCTTGTTTTCAGCTCAGGTCATAATCTTAGGGTCCTGGGAGTGAGCCCTGAATCTGGCTCTGTGCTCAGTGGAGAGTCTGCTTGAGATTCTTTCCCTCCCTCTCCCTCTGCCCCTTTCCCACTCTCTCTCAAATAAATAAATAAGTCTTTAAAAATAAAATAGCAAAATCAAATACATGTGAACCTAAAGAGAAATAAGCTGCAAAGCGATTGTTCACATTATAGATTATATTTACCTTTTATGGAATAGGTGTATTTCTAAAATACTGCAGGCATAAGTAGAAATTTTATAGCCCTAAGAAGACATTCTTGCACAAAAAATTTTTATGACAAATTCTTTCTTTATACTAAGTATTAAAACTTTGATTTCATTTTTTAAAATAAATCCAGCTTTTGGTGTTCTTGGATTTCATAAAATGAGGTAAAAATTTTTTGTGTAATTATATAGACATTATCTTTATTTTATGGAAAGATTCATTATAAGGTTGTTTTTATAAGTTATCCTAAAAGGGTAATGATATGATTTTATTTACAAGTAGCTCTTAAGAACCTATTTAATACAATAAATAAAAATGTGCACAAAAACTGTAGATAGTAAGAGAACATTTTCTGCAGTTTATTTGAATAATAAGCCACGTACATCTGGATGTGGAAATATAAATATTTTATATAAAGGTCATAGTAATGTTTAGCTTTTCAAAGTTATTTCTAGTCTTTCTCCCAAGTATGGCTTGGGCTCTCTGTCCTTGGAAGACTAGATTTATCTTTAGCATTTTGGTCCCAGGTGGTCAGGTGGCAACTCAGTATTTTTTTTACTTTATTTATTGGTCTGACTCCATAAATAATAGAGTAGTGATTCTCTGTCAGGACTTTTATTGACGAAATCATCTGCCTGGGCCCATGGCTCCCATTAAAAACCAAATCAACAAAAGGCCACATACCTATTTATGAAAGGTTTGGGCTGTTCCCTGGCATGCTGCATATTGAGAGCTAATGGAATTCAGATACGTTTTTGTTAAAATAAAATAATTATTTTAATAGGTTGAGATAATTGTTTAATGTTTACTGCTAAAACACCACTAAATCTTAGCCACAGATTTCAAAAATGAATGTTAGTCTCTCCTGTTTCTTAATTTGCCCTTTTGGAATATATGTTGGTTATTACAGAGATGGGGATGATCTTGGAATTCATCATTCCAGATGATCTTGGAATAAAATATGTGTGAATTAGAAATATGATAGAGTCCTCGGTATCTCTCAGGATTTTCTCAAAACCTCCTTAAGGTTATACAGCATGAACTAAAGAGGCCACCTTGGATGTTACAGTGCATGGGTGAGAGAGCACTGTGAGTGAGTGAGTGACTCTGTGTGCTTTCAAAGGAGTGCAGAGGTCCTTACAGGTCATCTAATCTAATCATTCCTCTGCCAAATGTCTGTTCAGCCCAACCTTGATCCTTTCTGGTCATGTAGAACTCACTACCTCCCAGTTCAGTCCATTTTCCTGCAGCTCTCTCTGAATGTTCATTATCATTTTGAGCCAAGAGTCTGGCTTCCTAAGATGTTTACCATTTCAAGCTCATTCTATACCCTCAGAGCTATTTTAAAAAGTAAAATAAAATCTTCTTTCACAAGGATATATTCCTTCAGATACTTGAAGAAGACTTCTCCTTTCTTCCCCCAAACACATACTTGTATCTCATTTTTCAAAAAGATTTATTTATTTATTTGAAAGAGAGAGAGGGTGCATGCAAGCATGCAGCAAGGAAGGGGAGAGAAAGAGAGAGAGAGAGAGAGAGAGAGAGAGAATCCTCAAGCAGACTCACCACCGAGTGGGGAAACTGTTGCAGGGCTGGACCCCATGACCCATTTGGTCATGATCTGAGCTGACATCAAGAGTTGGATGCTTAATAAACTGAGTCATCCAGATGCTCCTAAAAATAACTTTTTAATTTTAAGTAGTTTTCTATTTTGCAGGACATTTTGTATATGTGATCTGATTTCTGATTTAATTCCTGTAATACTTTCATAAAACCTTTTTCTCAACCTGAGGTCCTCATAGCCATGGTTTCCTCTGTCTAGAACACTTTCCCCCAACCCTCTCATGCCTGGCTTCTTTTCCTTCAGGTCTCGGTTCAAATGTTACCTCCTCAGGGAAACCACTTTTCATCCTAGTGTCTAATACAGATAGCCACTACCTCTGCCTCCTTCCCCCACAGACTCTATCACATCAGCTTGTCTTTATTGTCTTCATGGCATTGCCACTATCCAAAATCATCTTATGATGATCATCATCACTTCTTTCTTCGAGTATATAGTAAACAATTTAAATGCATAAATAAAGGAAGAATCAGGGTAGAGACCTACTTTGTCTAGCCACCATTGTATCCCTAGTCTGGCACATAGTAATTGTTGATGATGATGAGGCCTAGAATTGAGCTTTGTTTTCCTGGATAATTCTTTTTATATTCATTTCCAGTCTTTCAGCATTTCTCATACAATATTAGTCTGTTTACTTCAGAAATGCATATTTACACAAAAGTAATCAACAAAATGCTCTGCTTATATTTTATTGTGGGATATGGATGTGGATTTTTTATGTTTAAATGAATTGTTGATAGTCTATAGAAGCCAGATCCATTTTGGACATTTACAAAATGAGACAAATCCATTTTCTGGGGGTTCAGTCTCCTGGCAGAGGTTCTCAAACTCTAATGTGCAAAACAAATATTTGGAAAATTATTGAAAATACAGATTTCTAGGATCAATATCTGAAATATTGGTTCAGTAGGTCTGGGGTGGGGTCCAGGAAGCTACACTTTTATTAAGTGTATGAGTTCATTCTGATGGTTAGGGACATGGGGCCATGCCTCCAGAAACTGCAAAAATGAGTGTAGATTATTATCCTGTTGTAGGGCCACTTGAGTGAGTGCTAATCCTAATGCTTTTTGTAATCATTTACTTTAGGATTTCCATGCTGACTCAAACTTACATCAACGGAAAAAGCAAAAACATAAAGATCTTGACCTGAGATATGATTCCAACCAGTTTTAATTTACTCATTGGGAGATTTAACTTTCGGTGTTTTTTTTTTTTTAATGTTCTTTTTTTTTATAAATTTATTTTTTATTGGTGTTCAATTTTCCAACATATAGAATAACACCCAGTGCTCATCCCATCAAGTACCCACCTCAGTGCCCGTCACCCAGTCACCCCCACCCCCCGCCCACCTCCCCTTCCACCACCCCTAGCTCGTTTCCCAGAGTTAGGAGTCTTTCATGTTCTGTCTCCCTTTCTGATATTTCCCACTCATTTTTTCTCCTTTCCCCTTTATTCCCTTTCACTATTTTTTATATTCCCCAAGTGAATGAGACCATATAATGTCACTTTCGGTGTTTTTATTTGACATGTTGTGATTACAGTTTAAGGTTGTCCTGAATAACTTAAGATCTGAGAATCAATATAGTCAAACCGACCTGGTATAGATAGAAGAATCTGAGCCTGTTCCATGAGATTTCCTCAAGTCTACTTATTGTGATCTCTTAATTAACCTTCTGTTACAGTAAGACAAAGCATTTTATTTTATTTTATTTTTTTAAAGATTTTATTTATTTATTCATGATAGTCACACACACAGAGAGAGAGAGAGAGAGAGAGAGGCAGAGACATAGGCAGAGGGAGAAGCAGGCTCCATGCAGGGAGCCCGACGTGGGATTCGATCCTGGGTCTCCAGGATCACGCCCTGGGCCAAAGGCAGGCGCCAAACCACTGCGCCACCCAGGGATCCCAAGACAAAGCATTTTAATAGTGAGAATATCAATGGTCTTGATATGGAAGTTAATGTAGCTTTACATAGTCCGTTCTAATGAATTGTGAATTGTACTATTTGTGTCTTGTTTGGTAAGGAGTATGGGGAGAATGCTGTGTTTTTTTTAGATGATAGTGGCATTTGATAGTGGTTTTTTAGTCAAGAATTTCCAATACAATGAATGCAATGTGGCAACAGTTGTTGAGTGCCAGTGATGAAAGCCCTGTGCTTTGTGTGGGAAGAATGTAGAGTCAACTGAGGTAGTTCCTATGCTATGGAAGTGTGCAATCAGATTATATAATTAGGACTCCGAGTGCTTACTCTGTGCTAAACATTTTCATATATATTGTCTTAGTTACTCCTCATGATTTTGTAGGGGAAAAAATCTAAAGCACTATTTATTAAACTGCATCATCACTCCAATGCGGGGTTTCTCAATCTTGGAACTATTGACATTTTGGGATGGATTACTCTTTGTTGTGGGGGGCTCTCTTGTGCATTGCAGGATGTTTAGCAGCATCCCTGGCCTCTATCCATGAGGTATTAGTAGCACTTCAAAGTTATGACAATCAAAAATTTCTCCAGACGTTGCCAAATATTTCCTGGGGAGCAAAATTATCTCTAGTTGAGAACCACTTCTCTAAGGATAAGACAAGATACCCAAACTCCTAGCACTGGTGGGAAGAAAGAGTTGGAGTGTAGCATATGGAGCAGAATGCTACCCAGGCAGAGTAGACACCCGAATGGATGATGGAAGGGGGATATGGAAGAAGCTTGGAGGCCTTGGCATTTGCACATGTTGGAGCATAATTTAGCATTTTAGTAAGTGGAGAGGAGTGTAATCAAAAGGATTTTGGAGCAGAACTGAGCTCGATTCCCAGTCTGGTTCTGCCTTAGTCTGGTTCCTCAGAAGCCTGGGGTGTAATGTGTCTGGAAGACCTCAGGGGAGTGCCTGACACTCAGTCGGCCCTCAGCAACCTTGTCTTCTTCCCAAACACATGTGCCAGTGGAGTCTAGCCTACCAGTTCTTTCCATTGTCCTATTTTGATAGATTTTATGATCTGAAAGAGGCATTCATAGAAGATGTAGTCAGAAACACACATAACTGTGTGCTTCCCCTTTTACCTTTTATCTCTTGGTATTTATGTATGCTCAGAATTGCATTATTTATATTAAATCCAGTTCACAATACTTAAATGGCATTTTATGGTGTAATTGCCATTTAGATACGATAGTTGGTTTTTAGGATTTAAAAAACCCAACTTCCCAGTAATCTGTAAAGAAATGGTCAATTATTAGAGGAAATAAGAATTGGTTGGAGGACTCTGAAACTTTGGGGGTAGGGGTGAGAGTGAATCATTTATCCTTGAAATGTGTTGGTTTGAAGAGATCTTCATCCTCATAGATCCCCATGTTGTTTGCATCTAACTTGGCTCAAGCCCATGCAGCCTCATGCTACTGAGGGGTAATGGATGAGATGATTGGCACCGTGAGTCTAGAGAGACCTTTGTGAGCGCCGCAAGCCACGTGCCATGTGGAAAGGTCGCTTTCTCTGCTAGGTGGGGGGACCTCGAGAGTTGCCACCAAAACTTGCCACGGGGGGATGATGTGGGATTTCTTGTTGCTACTAGTGGTTCTCAGCCCTCACTGTTGGTGGAAATCACCTGGATACCTTAGAAAAACAGAGATCTGGGCTCTTCTTTAGAGACTTGGTATGAGTTGGTTTGGTGTATGATTGAGTAGAGTTGGTTTCTCGAACTTCCATTTGTATCTAATTTGCAGCCAGAGCTGAGAGCCGCTGGACTCTGGTATTGCTTCTCAGGTGATATAGGGGCTCTTCTTGGTGTCTTTGCCTTTGGGAAGGAGTCTCTACCACTCTTATCTCTATATTGGAGTCTCTACCACTCATCTCTTATTTACTGCGTTTCTTCGTGTGTTCAGCGTCAGCCTTTATAATAAGCATCTATTATCAACTTGGCATGTGTGTACCCACCTTTCATTTAAGTGTTGAGATTGTTTTTAGTTCAAAATAATTCCAGCCCATCTCATATCTGTGAATTGCCAAATAACTTGATGCACAACACCCTGGTGACTTGTAGTTTTTAGAACTCATAACATCCTTAATGACTTGGTGATTATAAGGCAGTCTCAAGTAATTAAACAGTCAATACTTACTATGTAATTACCATTATTTTGGGTTATTTGTAACCTGTAAAATAACTCTGCCAGGATTATAGGCACAGAATTTAGAGCCGTACACAGTTTTAACTATTTTGTACATGGGAAACATTATGAGGCCCTTTTAAAAAAGAATAACCAATTCTTATTAACCAATTAATTAATGGAGACCCTGAGATTGAATTTCTTATCTCGGTGGTTTAACCTCAAATATAAGTTTATTCATCTTCTTGGACATTTTGCATGTGCAGAAATTAATATCAGCTGTTTGACAAGTAAATACATACTCTTCTCTAAGTCGGAGCTCTGCTTGGTGACGAGGATTTAGAATGAGGGAACAAAGCATTGCCAGGGCCTCCAAATCAGGCTGAGTGCAACCCCCTCTGCCAAGTGCTGTGGCCTTGGGCATTGCTTCTGATTTGGATCCTGTTGCTTACTTTTTGAGGCATGCACAGAACTTCTCCTTTTTTTTTTTTTTGTTCCTGTCTACAACCAAGGAGAAAAGAAGAGCAGCTGGCTCACTGAGAGCCAGCTCTTAATAAATACCAAATAGCTACCATCATATTCATGGGGATAATAACAACATTATCTTCCTAGGCTGCATGGAAGAGTTATGAGCCAGATGATATGAAGAGCTCAGTCTCCTGTAAGGCGAAGATGTGCTATTGTTTTAGAAAACTTGCCCTAGTTACATAATTTGGCCCCTAGGATATATAGTCTTTGGCAGGCCACTAGAATGTTCCAGGTGATTCTTTTCTTTAAAGTATTTCTTGAGCAATTGAGTTTTGGTCTGTGTATCACATTCAGGAAGACAGTATGAGGCTCCTAGCTAAATTTAGTAGAAATCTTCCTACTTCTTAGTTTGGCTTCTCTCTGTCTTCTTGGTTGTGGCAAAAAAATACATATCACAAAATACTATTCAGTAGCAGCAAGTACATTTTCACTGTTTGTACAGCCATCAGCGCTATCCAAATCCAGAACTTTTCACCGTCCCACACTGAAACTCACTACCCATTAAATAGTAAATCCTCATTCCCTACTTTCTTTCCTCCTCCCAGCCTCTGGTTTTTCTTTTAAAAAAAATACTCCTAGTTAATTTAATTGTAGAGGTGATGCTTTCCTGGATAGTTTCTTGCAATTCAGGCTATCCTGGAAAGGAAATTTCTTTTCATAGGAGATGCAGTATTTTACACAACAGCAGAATGTTCTGGGCAGAGGACTGTTGGGGCCTCCTTCACGCAGCTCTTCCTTCATCAGTGCAACACTCACCTGATACTCCGTCACTGCATCAGTCCACACAGTAGCCCCACACTTAGGTTCCTCGGCCCTTATTCCCAGGTCCCTCATGATGTGGTCTCTGCCTCTCCCTCCAGCCTCATCTTTGGCCCATCCCGACTCACCATGTGCCTCAGTGCTATCTCATTGCCCAGCCCTCATGCATACCGTATGTGTTTTCTGTTTATTTGTGCTAACTACCCTACTTCCTGACACCTGGCTCAGCAGCACCCTCCTCCATACCGTATGACACCTGCTGACCTCTTCTTGTGGCAGTGACCTCATGCTTTTGTAATGTTCTAGTTGTTTCCGCTTGACACTCTGAGCGACTTGAGGTCCAGAACATTGCCTTACTTTTTCCTCTAGTGCCAGTGCAGAGTGGATAGTTTAAAAAAAAAAAAAAGGGCATACCACTCCTATATTTTGCTGAGTTTGAAATGCCCTATCTCAGTGAAATATATGACCTTTTTGCTTAGTCTCAAGTGTTTAATCCAGGGTTATTTATATAATAATATAATATATAAATATATAATATTTAATAGCCAACAGTGGGTTAAATACTGGTAAGTTAAATTAAAAAAAAAAGTGTCCACCTCCCCTGCAGCGTAAGAGAAAAATAGCATAAGGGAAACATGTTTTCCCTTCTTTCTAAAACTAGCTTCATGGACATGATTCTAAAACCGTCCCTGCGGAAAAGCAAAAGGGGTCACAGCTCATTTGAACTTGTAAAGATCCTGCTACACACTTTTGGGAACACAGATGAGTTTTCTTAGGTTTTCCTCTGCCATGTGTTTGGGACCATGGAGTTAGACATCAGTACTGATGGTTATAACCATTTCCCTGAAACCTTCATCCTCATTATTTCACTTGACCTTTACAGTTCTCCCACAAATGAGATAAGAGATATACGGATATTCCTGTCTTACAGATGGGGCACTTGTGGTCTCAGAGCTTATATGTGACTTTCCTGATGTCACCAGGAGGCTATAGAACCTGGCTCGTGGTCAAGTAGCCTAGATCCCTTTACATGTTTGGCAGGGATTGGTTTTGCCCTTCCCTTGTATTGCACATTTAGAATTCATTTAAGGAGATCCCCAATAAGTCTGAATTTATAACCTAAAGCAATGATGTTGTGACTTATTTCAATATGTAGTTCTTCCAATCTCTATATCCAAGATACTGATACGTGATCAATGGCTCAATAATTAATCACTGATTTCTTAGCAAGTGGAGACACTTATTTTTTTATACAACAAACAAAATCACCATTTTTCCCAGAAAGATAAGAAGGGAATTCTTTTCCATCTACAAAAAGGAATTGGCATGCCTTGCGCTTGTGACATTTTTACAATATGAAATGCTGCTGTGGTGATCATTTGAGGGAAGTGGTTGCTTCTTTTCTCATGATTTGTTTTTTTGGTGGGAGGAAGGAGGGAATATTTCTAGACTTCTTCAAGAATCAGCTCCAATAGCCAGGTGCTTTTTTTTTTTTTTTTTTCCCGAAAGACTGCAATCAGACTGGAGCTTGATAAATGTTTGTTGAATTGAATTGATTTATTCTCTCAGCTGTAGTTATGTACTTTTGTGAGCAAATGGATGAATCTAACTGCTCTGGAGACCATGCAAATATTTGCCAGGTGCATAATCCGTACTTTTCTCTATCCCAAACAGAGGGAAAAGCCAGGTAGGTGTAACCCGGCATGGCATGGTGGCAAAGTGCTTACTCTTTGCTTTTATATTTCCCTCTCGCAGGATGACCTAAGTTTGTGTGTTAGGAGTTGGGGACTGGGAGGAACAATGAGACAGAAGATGATAGGAAAGAATTTCTGGTTTATGTTTCTGATTTATTTGTTGCTCAGGACAGAATTTCTGAGAATGACCTGGCTACATTATGAGGATGCAGACTATTTATTGGATAATTTGTCATGAGTGCAAGTTGGGAATACCTATGTAAAGATTCTCCATTTCTGTTACCGTTAAGGACCATACTATTCACTTTCTTTTCCTACAGATTGTGGATACATAGCATCCATGACCCAAGAACACTAGCAGGGCCTCTAAAAGCTATTTTTAAAAAAGATTTGATTGATTGATTGATTGATGAGAGAGAGAGAGAGAGAGCGCCCCAGAGAGCCAGAGAGCACAAGGAGGGAGCACAGCAGAGGGAGAGGGAGAAGCAGGCTCCCCATGAGCAGGGACCCTCATGCAGAGCTTCATCCCAGGACCTTGGGGATCATGACCTAAGCTGAAGGCAGCAGCCTAACCAACTGAGCCACCCAGGCGCCCCTAAAAGCTGTTATCAGATGATTCAATGGCATGTTTTACCCACATTGATCTCATTCTTTCTCTTACTATGTGTCACAACAGTGAAGGCTAGAGAAAACACAGGGCGCTGTGTCCTTTTCTTTGAATTGGAAGCAGAGTTGATTGCAGATGGTCTCTTTTTTTAAGGTCTGTTTGCTTGCTTGCTTGTTTGTTTGTTTATTTATTTATTTATTTATTATAATCTCTACACCCAGCATGGGGCTCAAACTCACGAGCCCAAAATCGAGAGTCACAACCAGCCAGGCACCCCAATTGTAGATTCTCTTAAAAGGAGTTTCAGATTAAGCAGATCCTGGTTCCCCTCAGCTTAACCTTTCTGGTGATTTTAGCAGAAGAGGAATGTTCTGTTACCTAAATGTTCAGTACATCTTGTTCTACCATTTTGTGCCCGCGTAAGCGCTCTGAGAGATACTTCAAAACTTGCAAAACCTTTCATTCTCTAAAGAAACTTATCATGGAAGCTAATCACCCAAACTGCTCCCCTCCGTGTGTGAATGTGGCCCTCTGTGAGGGCTCGCAGGAGGAGATGCTTGGCACCCGGCTCTCCAGCTGACCCCAGTCTGCAGAGAGGTGGAGAGATGGGGTGAGGTGAGCCCATGACTGAGGAGGAGCCCTGGCTGCTTTCTTCCTTGGGTCGCTGGTTTATCTGTTACTCAGGACAAGACTTGCTTGAACAAGACTAATGCCTACAGTTAATCAACTGAGTAAATATGTTATAAACTAAAGATCAACCAGTGTTGATAAGGAATGGGGGAAACCAGAGAATAGAAACAAAAAACAGCCTACCGACAAAACCCAAAACAAAATAGCAACCTCTGAAACATATGGCTTTGTGTTGAGTATTGGTTTTCAGTCCAGAAGCCCAGGAGATTGATGAGTAACAGCCTGGTGAAGCGTGCTCTTTGAATTGAAATTTGGCTTGAATACCATGCGTCGTAAATGTTAGTTCTTGTGCAAATCTATGTATTTGTTAATACCTAAAAGAAAGTAGATTTCTCACCACACCCCCCTCATCACTCAACCTCATACCCCAGCATTCTGTCATTTGCGTCTCAGTGTAGAAGGGACACCTTATTCTGTACAATAGTCTCTAGGGAGCATCTTTGTTTTTTTAAGTTAATTAATTTCCCCCCACATATTCCTTTTTAATTTTATTTTTAAATTTATTGTTTATTAGTAGCTGACATATTATATTAGTTTCATGTGTACAACAGTGATTTGACATTTGTATACATGGCATATATATATTTGCATGTATATGTATATATATTTACACTACATCTTTTTTATCCATTCATCCATCAATGGACACAGGCTGTTCCATCTGTTGGCTATTGTAAATGAGGCTGTAACGAATGTAGGGGTGCATATATCTTTTCCAATTAGTGTTTTTGTTTTCTTTGGATAGATACTCAGTAGTGGAATTGCTGGATCATATGAGAGCTCTATTTTTAATTTTTTAAGAAACTTCACGCTGTTTTCCATAGTGGCTGCACCAATTTGCATTCCCACCAACATGGCATGAAGGTTTCCTTTTCTCCTCATCCTTGTCAACACTTATTATTTCTTGTCTTTTTGATAATAGCCTTTCTGACAGGCATAAGGTAACATCTCATGGTGGTTTTGATTTGCATTTTCCTAATGATGAGTAGTGATGTTGAGCTTCTTTTTATGTGCCTGTGGCCATCTGTCTGTCTCCTTTGGAAAAATGTCTATTCAGATCCTCTGCCCATTTTTTAATTGGATTTTGTTGTTGTTGTTATTGAGTTGTTTGAGCTCTTTATATATCTTGGTTATTAACCTGTTAGTGGATATATGATTTGCAAATAATTTTCTTCTAGGGAACATCTTGGCATATCCAAGTCTATGGTCATTATGTTGTAACTCTAACAATCAAAGCTGGAGATTAGTTGGGATTGTGATATCCACTGCAGGGTGAATATTTAAACACCCAGAAGTTTCACTGTCTTACTCAGGATCTTGCTGCTCAGGTAGGGTGTGACACACACAACTCCTAGGCCTGTAGTCTTGGTTCACAGAACTCTGTTAGAGCTGCTCTCTCAGCTCTCTGAGGTCCCGGTTAAAGCTGAGAGGTTTTCTTTCCAGATTTCCTTGAGGAACACAGCTCAGGGAGCTAATCAGCTGAGGTGCTGTCAGCTTGTAACTTCTCTATGGCTGGTGTCTGTTTCCAAAGTAAATATGGGGGAGAAAAATCCCTTAAATCCTTTCTTCACAGTCAGTGTTTTGGGTTAGAGTGGAAGCAATTAAGTGTGAGGTGCTGAATATTAGTTAAAAAAAAAAAAGAGTAGATATGTAAGGGTGTATGTTTCCATTTGGTGTTCTTGTTGACTGAACTACACACATTATTTGAATTAGAGTTTTTCCCAAGAAGAAGTAGCAGTTGAGGACACTTCTTTCCCTGGTGGTGCAGTGTCACCCTAAGATAAGCTTATTTTGTTAGAATAATAGCACTTTATATTAACATACAATTTTGGAGGATGTGGAGGGGGAGGTTATTTACAAAAATCCTCTAGATACAAATTGTAAGAAATAAAAAATATCAACTTTGCTCAGATGAAGGACTGGACATCCCAGTGAAACACCTAAGCCTAAGAGCTGACTTAAGGTAAAACACAGCCCTGTGGGCTCGTGTGCTGTAGAAGGTCACACCGAGGTCACATGCTACCGTCTTTCTAGACTTGAACCTTAGAAGGTAAATGGCATTTAGAACTCTTCCGGCAGTTTGTGAAGGAACGATCTCTTTATATTTTTTTACCCTGGGTCCTCTCTCAAGAGTTTCATAGATTTAATATGGAGTTTAGGTGGTAGTTATTGACTGTCCTTGTGGTTAATGTGTCTTTTATTTTATTTTATTTTATTTTACTTTATTTTATTTTATTAAGATTTTATTAAGATTTTATCAAGATTTTATTTATTTATTCATGAGAGACACACAGAGACAGAAAGAGGCAGAGACACAGGCAGAGGGAGAAGCAGGCTCCATGCAGGGAGCCTGACATGGGACTTGATCCCGGGTCTCCAGGATCACACCCTGGGCCGAAGGCAGGCGCCAAACCACTGAGCCACCCAGGGATCCCCTAATGTGTCTTTTTAAAGCTCACACACTGAACCCCATTCTTTTAAAGCAGTAGAAACAGTATTGATGCGCAAACACATACGTACAGTGCACAGATACAGTACTTACGTCCATTATACAAAAGGCTCCATTCCTCAACGTCGTGAGGAAGACAGATGCTTACTACTTAGTATCCCTGCTCCACAGATGAAGACTCTGAACCTTAGGAAGTTTGACTTGCCCTAGGTCACATGGACAGTAAGTGGAGCCATCTGAGGTGAGCCGTCCATAGCCTTTTGACATCAAAGATGCAGGCAGATGTAATTCATGGCAAGGATGAAGGCATGGGGGGGCTGACGGCTCAACTCAAGTGTTCGGTGATCTGAACGTTTCAACATTTCTGGTTTAACAGACAACTACTATTTCTTCTAGTTCTTAGGACCCCTTGTAAAGTGGAGAAGCCACAGTGACGAGCCATTTTTCCTTCAGCATTGTCTGCATGCTTTATTGCTGCTCTCTGACCAGTTAGAAAAGGTTAAAGTTATCCTGCTTCTTGCACGTGACCTAGTGCTTCTGCCAACACGTTGAAATAAATGTTCTTTAAAATATCGCGCTTAAGAGGATAGGGAGAAACCCAGCCAAAATACGTTGCTATTCTAGAAGGTTCTTTGGTGTGGGTCAATCAAGTAACCTCATTGACACCACTTCTACATTTCTGAGTACATTAAAAAACCTTATTAATCTTCAGACAGGAGACCTGAGCTGAACTTGACCTTTTAAAGTGTCTGAGAAGAATTTACCAAGTAGTTGAGTAGTATAAACAGAAGTTGGAGAAGTTTGTTGAAAACCCCCTGTCCTTAAGTACCCTCAGGTATCTTAAAACTACTGTTTACTTATTCCTATTGATATGCTAATCACAAGTTGTTCTTCGGTGTTCAAGCATTTTCTCCAAGGAATTTGCGCTGTCTGTGCTTGGTTCATTAAGCTGCAGGGTAAAATCGTCCCTGATTTACATAGTGGTACTAACCCTTGCATCCAAAGTAGTCCGAGTTAGAGGAGCTGAGTGTTAAACACATCTGTGTCTCGGATTCACCATTTTGAAGTCATTAGTTGCTTACTCTTTGGATAAATGGATGTAAGAGGACACACGGCTAAGCGACAGAAGGGATGCCTTTACCTTTGTGTATGGGATAAAAATCTCCTTCCCTGCTTGGAGTGAGGTAACCCTGTGGAGTCTGAAGGCTAAAAAAGTGAATAGATATTTCTAACGATTGTTCAGTTTTTAATGTCACCTGGAGATAATGGGAAATTTTATAGCTCACTCTGGATTTGAACCCAAGACGAGCCTCTCAAAAACTGAAACAGACTTTTATTTTTTGCATTTGCCTATTAAATAGAGCCTCCCTGTTCCAGGTGTGGTCCGCTGTCTGATAGTGTGGGCATCACCACCTAGGAGATGGTTAGAAGTGTAGAGTCTCAGGCCCTCCCAGACCAACTGAATCAGAACCTGGTTTTCCACAAAATTCTCTGGGTGATTTATATGCACATTTAAATTTGGGAAGAATGAACTTAGGCTGTGTCATTTGCCTTGAGAACTAGAGATCATTTGATTAGATGAAACACCTTTTCCTAATTAAAGAAGAGGTGTAGGACCGGATTTGGAGTGGGCTGGTGCCTTGAACGAGCCATTTAACTTCTGTGTTGAACTGTTGTTCTGGGAAGTGAGAGGATGAGGGCAAGGCCTTGATGTCCAGTGCTGGTTGGCTCGTCGCACCCCACGGAGATAAATCACGCACTTGAGTAAGTGAAGAGGTGAAGGCAGGTCTTAGCTCTGGCAGTAACCAGGATACATGACGGCGTCTTATAATACTTAGTGGAACTCACGTACAGACTTGAGGCATTTGGCTGCTAATATGCATTGGAGACTTCCCTCTGAACTTTTATAAGTTCAATGATAGTCCTAAAATTCTGATAGTTTTAAAAACTCTGTCCCTTAAGATATTGCAGAACTTCTATGGTGCTGTTATATTTCATGTTAAAAGGGGGGAGAAAAGAACACGAACATGAGAATAAATGAATTCTGTTCAATTTGAAATCTTGAAATGAAGATTCACTTAAAACACCTAATGGAACCTTGAGAAAGATGATACATAAGGCAATTTTTGTATGAGTTCTTCATGTGATTAATGATAGAATATCTAAGATGACTTTCTTTCAAGGATTGAGAGATTGGCCAAATGATTTGAAGTGATGGGGAAGAAGATGGGGTGATTCACGCAAGCCTGCTTCTATATCTGCACGCATCCATATACACACTCGTACATACAAACATTCTGCCTATGGCTGCTGGAAATAGTAAAGGAGATAACGTGTATAAAGGATGCGGGGAACACAGTGAGGGATCCAGTAAGTGGTAGTTGTCATTATAGGGAGCAGCAGAACAAAGTGGTTAAGAGCATAGGCTTTTCCGTTAGATCCATTGGGTCCAGAATCTTGGCTCCTCCACTCATTAGCTGTTTGACGTGGGGTTAATTACTTAACCTCTTTCTACCCTGGTTTCCTCTACTGAAAAATAGGAATAGTAATAGTACCTGCCTCACCAGGATTATGTGAGATAATGTGTGAAATGCGTTTAGAAGAGTTTCAAGAATGAAACGAGTTCTCAAAAAAACCAAAATACAACAAAAAACCAAATGAGTTACTAGTTTTGTATATATGCAGTATGCTCTGTGATCTGGAATCCAGTTAAATGAGTTTCTATTCGTTTCTTTTAAGCAACAGAACTTTAAACTTGCTGTATGGAAAGCTCTTCCTTCTTTTTGCTTACTTCATTGTAATAGTTCATTTTTCTCATCCTAATTGAATTTCAATAAGAAGTAAAATTAACCTGAGAGAATATTTGACCAAATATTCTTTGGTTGGCTTGTCCCACCACACAGAGATAAATGACCAGATACGGTCCTCGAATCCTAGCAGAAGTTTTAACCAACTCTTTCATGCTGGGAGTTGAGATTAACTGTAAAGTAACTCTAGAAAATACATCAGAATTTTGGATCAAACTGCCCATTTTCTAATCTAAATTCAGATGCAAAAATATATATCGACTACCCAGCTTTGTTCCAGGCACTGTTCCAATACAGGAAGTAAGACCAGGAGTTTAGGTCTAAGCAGTCCTGAGTTCAAATGCTGATTCTACTTATTACCAGTGACAGTATTTTATGCAAATACTAGGCAAGGATGATGGTATAGCAAATATTGGCAGGGGTGAATGAACCAATTGAGGTTCTTATTTACCCTTTTCAAAAGTGTTTGTAATGATGTTCTATTCTATGTCTTATTTATTTTGTATTATGAATGTTCATGAGAAATATATAGAATATTTTTCTATGGGCAGCTTTCTTCCAGCAACCTGAGGAAAATTTCATTGGCCATTGAAAATAACATAAGGCCTTCTCGCTTTGGGAATAGAGAAGTTCCTTCTCTCTGAATTAACAACTCCAAGACATACAAGGAAAAAAAAAAAAACAAAAACAAAGAAACCTTCAGATACTACTTTTAGAAGGCCCTGGATGCCACTGGCTTCTTCTGATTCAACAGTGAATCTGGGCTGGGGGGAGCTAAACACGCAAGAATGGATTGATTTTAGATATTACTGAGAAAAATATCCTTCTATACATCCAGAACAGGACTGAAATGGAATAGATTATTGGAATGCTAGACATTCTGGGCCAGAAAAATTATTCTGACTTTCCATCATCCATCTTGACAGGACCTCAGCAGGCGGTTTTTGGAAAATGTGTCAAATTTTTGTTGAGCAAGGGTAAACAATCTAATTGCCTGATGCTGCCTCTTGGGAATCAGGAGTCGGCTTCCTCCAGACTCTGGAGTGATTAGTTTGTGCCCCATGGCTGTCTGACCCTTGTAAAATTATCTCAGCTGGTAGGACTGGACTTGCTGACCTCATTTTTATGTGAACATCTCATTCTTGTGGGGAATCTTTATCAATTATCTGCCTCCATCTGTATAATGCAAGAGCTGTAGGATCATTTCATGTGCTGGTGAGAGATGCTTTGTCCCAACCAATAAATGTTTCTTCTTCTCTTAACAGTTTGACCCACTGATTCTGAAAAACATTATGATGTGTGATTTAAAAATGGAATTAAGCAATCAGACCACTATTCAAAAATTCTAATTTCCCAAAAAGGAAACTTTATTGCTGCCATCAGTAGGAAACTCATCATTTTTCACCACACTTTAAAATGTAGTGCGTACTTTTCTTTTCTTTTTTTTCTTTTTATTTATTTATTTATTTATTTATTTATTTATTTATTTATTTATTTATTTTTTATTTATTTATGATAGTCACACACAGAGAGAGAGAGAGAGGCAAAGACATAGGCAGAGGGAGAAGCAGGCCCCATGCACCGGGAGCCCGACGTGGGATTCGATCCCGGGTCTCCAGGATCGCGCCCTGGGCCAAAGGCAGGCGCCGAACCACTGCGCCACCCAGGGATCCCTCTTTTTTTTTTTTTTTTTACAGATTTTATTCACTAATTCATGAGAGACACACACACACACAGAGGCAGAGACACAGGCAGAGGGAGAAGCAGGCTCTATGCAGGGAGCCTGACATGGGACTCAATCCCAGGTCTCCAGGATCATGCCCTGGGCGAAGGTGGCGGTAACCCGCTGAGCCACCCGGGCTGCCCTAGTGCATACTTTTCAAATTAAAAATGTTTGCCGTTGTCCCACCAAATCATGGTGTTCTTTAAAACATACCATGTTGATATGGGAAACAAAGGCAAAAAGAAAAAATTTCCTTACTACCTACAACCCCATGACAAGTCCTTGAAACAGGCTGAATGACATTCCTCATTCGCATTCCATGTCGGGCTCCCTGGATGGAGCCTGCTTCTCCCTCTGCCTGTGTCTCTGCCTCTCTCTGTCTCTCTCTGTCTCTCTCTCTCTGTCATGAATAAATAAATAAAATCTTTTTTTTTTTTAAAGGAAGGGTCTCATGACTAAGATTTTCTAAGACAGTAATAAATGACCTTTTCCTAACAATAGCTAGCGCCCCTCAAGGTCCTGGGAACCTTGCTTCCAAAATTCTTTAGAGACTTTCACTACCCTAACCCTCTCCCAACTCTGAAAGTATATAATGGGCCACTCCTCATGACCCCAATGCGACTCTTTCTGCCCCTGGGTTCTGTCCCCCATGCTTTAATAAAACCACCTTTTTTGCAACCTGAACATTTCTCCTATATCAACTGTCACCTTTGTTCTGAGGTTTCCCTTAGGAGGGACCCAGGGCCACAGTGGCTCTGAGGCATTTTTGCCTTCTGGTCACCTAAATCCCACCCCCCCCCCCAAAAAAAAAATTAAATTAGATTTTAGAACTATTTTGGCATAAAAACAATTAAATTAGTATTATATATTAAAACATTTTTCTTTGACCTAAGAATTAATTGTTTTCGTACCCACTTTGCCTAATGGAGGGCTCGGTCTGTACCTGCCCATCCCCATGGAAAGTTTGGGGGCTTCCTTCAGGGTGGTGGAAAATCAGAAGAATGGAATGAATTTGAAAGCTTGTGTTTTATCTTAAAAGTTCAGTTGGAGTTTGTCCTTTATACTATGGAAGTCATTGTTGCCTCAATTTAAAATTATTTGAACTCGGGGCACCCGGCAGCTTAGTCTGTTAAGCGTTGGACTCTTTGATTTTGGTTTAGGTCATGATCTCAGGGTCCTGAGATTGAGCCCTCCCCTCCTCAGGTTCTGTTCTCAGTGGGGAGTCTGCTTGGGACTCCCCCCCCCCTTTGCTCTTCCCCTGACTTGTGCTTGAGTACTCCCATGCGCATGCATGCATGCTCTCTTCCTCTCCCTCACAAATAAATAAGTAAATCTTAAAAAAATAAATAAATGAAATTATTTAAACTTATTCCTACAGAAAGGTAGACCTAAAAAAAAAAATCTATTGTTTCTTGCCCCTACTTGGCATAGGGGTGGCATCCATCCCCCGCCACCCTTCCTCGCCATAGTACACATTTTCTGGTTGGGAAACACAAGTGTAGGGCATTTAAGGTTTAGGAAGACTTTTTTTCTTTTTTTTTTTTTTAATAATATATGGTCAAGGGAAGGAATGGGATTTATGATGGATTCGCATACAAAATGAATAAACTACAGGCATCCTAATAGATGATCTTTAGGTGAATACAGTCCATTAGGATTCTTAGAAGAGCCTAGAAGAATCTATACTGCACAATTTCATTTCAAGCTCATTTATAAGCACCTCCTTTCTTAGGGCCTTGGTGAGTGATTTAGATTCTCTCAGCTATTTCTAGCAAAGAGGAAGAACAGTCACTCTTGATGACACTAAAATTCTTCTTTTCACCTGCTTCTTTTTAAGAAGTCACTTCCCTAGGTTCCTTTGGCATTAAGAGGAGGACGGCTGTTCTCTTTGTCCTCTCATTACTGTCTTATCCAGGACAGGCTATTATAAAAGCTTTTTGTTTGTGAGATCAGTTCTCTGATTTCTAACTTCCCCTCTCAAACCTAAATGCCACACTTGAAGTTCTCCCAAATTGCTGCTGCTGCTCAGATGACTTCTTGGTATTGTATGCTAAATGTGAGGCTCTTTATTTAGGTGCTTTGCTCTCTTGAAAAGAAAATCCTAATGAGTCACCCAGTTTGTTGATTTCTTTGTAGGTGTGACCAGCTAAGTGCCACAATAATGGTGTTGAAACAGAAGTCACTGGGATCAGGAGCTCATTTATCCCCAGTCTAATGTAGACTATTGGCTTCTCTTTAATTTTGGGGGGCATAGACCCTTCTCAGCCTAGGGTACAGAAGACGTGACTACCAAGGATCTGATATTAACTTAGAACCCAGCCTGGCTGCCAAAGAGAAGAGACGTAGTGTGCTCTGTGTGTTTGGTGCCTGAGCTAGGATATCATGTCATTCTTTTTTTCTTCTTTTTCCTAGCAAATGGACAAAAGAATGATGGGTATCATCCAAAAGCCAAATAAGAGTCACTCATGACATCTTAATCTCTTGAATTTAAATCCATGACCAAGCTTAGCTGACTTTACTTCTTTAATGCCTCTTGATTCCCTCTTCTGTTTCCTGTCTCTACCACCATTCCCCCTGGGCAGGCACTATTCTCTGCCTCTCTGCTGAGCACCCTGATAGTGGATTTTCCCCTGATAGTATCTCTGAAGTCCCTGCATTCCCATTGTGCAGCCGGTGAGGTCATATAAAAATGGTTAGTGGACCATGTCTTTCTCCTGCCTGAAACCTTTTAAATGGTTTCCCATTTGCTTAAGCCCAAAATTAGCCAACAAGGCCCAGCATGATTGTGACTATTGTCTCCTTCTCCAAAGTCATTTTTATTGCAATTTCCACCTCACTCTTTGGGATCCAGACACATTGCTTTCTTTTGATACAGCAAACCCAATTTGTTCCTGTGTATCTCAGGGCCTTGGCACATACTGTTCCTGCTTCTTGGAATGCTCTTCTCCTCTTACGAATTCTTTCATGTCATTTCCTCACAAAAACCTTTCTTCATCCTCCAGAAGATCGTAGGCCCTGTTTTGAGCTCTCATAGGCCCTTCACATTCCTTCAGGGCACTAGGCTCAGATTATAGTGGGGTGTATTAGCTGGATAATGCCTTTCTCCCTTATCACACTGGAAGCTCCATGGGGACAGGGACTTTCTGTTCTGCATATCATAGTCTTCTCAGTAACTAACAAAAGTAAAGAGTAAAGAGTAGGTGTTTGATAGGCAAACAGGAAGTAGACTATGGTACAAAGATGATGTGCTTAATACGTACATGTATAAAGGATGATGCTCACACATGGGGAGTCATCCGAAAAGATTTGATTAGGGGCCAGATTTCTAATAGGGCAGAGGGCTACATAACTCATTTTCAATGATTTTTTTCTTCAAAAATGGTAAAATCAATGTTTGGGGTCTTAAAAGAATAAGCATTTATCTATAGTGACTCAATTCTGCATAGACTGGTAAGCATTTAGAGTAATGAATGTTCAACCAGGCTAACAGGACCTGGCTGCAGTGCCTTCGTACCTGCTGTTTCACCTGCCTGGAAATCTCTCCTTCAGATACCCCTATTACTTGCTCCTTCACTTAATCCAAGTGTCTGGTCAGATGTCATTTTATTAGAGAGACCTTCCCTGACCTCCTCTAGGAGGAGAAATGCCCTGCCCTCTGGGCCTCCCATTCCTTTTTCCCCTTACTGTGCTTGTCTTTTTATTTCCTGTAGCACTCATCACCATCTGCCATTCGTTCGCTCATTTATTCCTTCCTTCAATCACTCATTCTTTTCAGTCTTTTATCCACTAAACTCTCCCTTAAGGATAAGGATTCTGTTTGATATATACTCTGCCCCTAGCAACTAAATTAATGTTTGATACCTAGCAGACACTGAAAGCATATTTTTTGAATATATGAATGATCATGGTGAAGAAAACCTCAAAATTTTATCCCCTTTCTTCTAAGGAAGAAATAAGGAAGGAAAGAAAGTCCACTTTCATCTTTTGACCTTTTTGCCCTTCACCCCAAATTGGGTATTCTGGTGTTATCATCGCTGATGCAGAGAAAACAGCTCTGGGGGGGCAGGTAGGTGCAACGGTCTAGTTCTTACCCTACTAGATTGTGTGCTCCACTTCAGCTCTTGACTATCTATTAGAAATCTGTAACTCTTAAATACTTGTGCTTCTGGGGCTTTCTTCATGAGCCTAAGATTTAACTGTAAGCACACACTTTTGCCATGTGGCAAAACTAAAAGACCTTAGGGTATTTTCACTTAAAAATAGCAGCTTGCTCTTCATTAAGCCGCAGCCTACTGCCTGTTCTTACATTCAGTCCTTCTCCTGGCGAGATGTAATACAACAAAGGAAGAGGCTGGTGGTCACAAGCCAGGACATTGCAGGGCTCATTAATTACTTGGAAAATGGTGCCTGGGTTGTGGCCAGAATCCCAAACAAAGAAAGGAAATAGCTCCTGTTCTCCAATTGACAAGTTGATGAGTGAGGTAAGAATGAAAATCATTTGGGTAAGTAAAGGGGGGGGGGGGGGAAGAAATCAAATGGAAGCAGTAGTTTTGTTCAAGAACAAGTATACAATTAAGACATATTCCCAGCCCCGAGGGGATTGATTCATATCAGTTGAGACCATGGAAATCACTATCTGCTCCCAGCCATGAGATGAATTCATTATCTCTAATAAAGGGATTGGGAACACCAATTTAGGAAAAGTGTTGATGGTGTTGGAGCTTGGGCCAAAGTACATGATATGTGTACAAATGAGATATTAATCTCAACAGCTTCTAATTTCGTTTGGTCCTTATGACAATGATATAAGTAAATATAGAAATAAATAAATATTATAAATATAGGAAGAGTTAAATACTCTTAATCCATAAAATAAAATCTGGAATTTTGGCAAGGCTAAGAATCCTAAACCATTGTACCAAATTTGTTGTGATCAAATGGGCCTATTTTCAAGCAGGAGGAGTCCGTTAAGAAAAATGAGACTTTCTTAATGTCGATGTAAAAAGATAATTTAAGAAAAATACACTTAAGGGGTTAAACCATTTGATCTGGGTGTGATTATATTTTTGGCAATGTTCACAAAACTTAGGCTGTGCCTTTCAGAGTTCTGGACTGTGCCGAATACGTAAGGAGGGCTGATCATTAATACTTTGCCGAAATGAAGCCATCAGTAATTCCTTGCTTGGGTGCGTTCTGCACAGTTTTCAGTACTGAGTGGCCGTACTATGTCTCTGCTATAAAAACTGCTGCATTAGGAGAAAAGGAAAATGAAAATACACGCACATGCACACACGCACTGCCTCCACTATCACAACAAAACCCCTACATAGAAGCAAGACCTTCTTGTGGCTGTTTCACAGTGTATGAAGAATATAGATAACACTTGTTTATTGAAAGAGAAGTTTCGGAGTTTGTAGACAATTTCAAGGTCAAGCTATGTCCTTTGGGAGGAGGTTACCAGAACTGCTGGTCATGTGTTTAATTTCCCAGACATGGGAAAGCAAAATGAAAATTAATGTCTCGCTGTAGCCATGCAGAGAGAAATGTAAACAGAATCAAGATCCAGGCATTAAAAGACAATTAAGCTTGGTTTGTTTAGGTGTGTGTATGTGCATGTGTGTGTGCATTTGCTTTTTTGAGGAAGGGGAATGGATATGAAGAGAGGAGAAATAAAAGGGAACTGTTTCCAGGAAGAGGCAAAGACTAAGAACTGAGTTGAGTAATGGGAGATGAAAGAGGGCAGCACACTAAGTTTGAAATATTGATTTCCGCTCAGACCAGACATGTTGAGGGCTTGGTTGGTAAATTGGTTGAGCAGGTTCATGTGAAAAAGGAGCTGCCTTTTTTCATTGTACTGAAACAAGTGAGTGAGGCCTTGAAAGTCGTTTGTGCCTTTTGAGTAAACCACCAAACAACTCTTAAGTAGCCCATTTGGTTGTGATCTGAGGTAAAAATCAAAAGAATCATTGGAGAAAAAAGACTAGACTGATTATTGATTATGATGCATATCCTAGGAGACACTTGGAGGAGCAGGAGAAAGTTAGATGCAGTATAAATTATCTCCATATGGAGACCATGCAGCACGCTCAGTTAGTGTTGCCCATTGGTCTAGAGGTTGGCTCCAGGAATCTGCAGAACAAGGCCTAGGTGATCCAAGGTTCTGTTTCCAAAGGATGGAAAGCAGGTGCTGTGGGTGTCAATGGTACTGTTCATCTAGTAGTTGTGTCCTCCCGTTACTCTGGGCACATAGTGGTTCTCACATGTCCGTGTGCCCTTCTGGGTGGGTGGGGCCGTGTGAGTAGTTACGGCCAACAAAAGTGGTGGAGTAAGGCCTTTCATTACTGGTGCCAGCACCTTCAGCCTTCTCTTTCCCTCGTCAAGGTCACCAACATCCTGAGATACGGTGGCTGCTCATTGGACCTCACTGTTTTGTTTTTTAGTTAAATGAAGTTGATACATTATTTGGTTTTCTCTTATTTTCCCCTAATGTCCTTTTCTATTTCAGGATCCCATCCAGGACACTACATTACATTGACCTGCCATGTCTCCTTAGGTTCCTCTTGGCTATGATAGTGTCTCAGACTTCTTTGTTTTTGATAAACCTTGACAGTTTTGAGGAGTACTGATCAGGTATTTTGTAGGATGCCCTTCAATAGTCTGATGTTTTTCTCATAATTAAACTGGGTTTTGGAGAGGAAGTCTGCAGAGGTAAAATACCATTCTTGTCTCATCATTAAGGGTACATACTATCAACATGACTTGTCCTTGTTGATGTTGACCGTGATCGCCTGGCTAAAGTAGTGTCTGTTGGGGGTCTTCCATTGTACATTTACCTTCTTTCCATACGGCCTTCTTTGGAAGAATGTCTCTATGCCCAGCCCACACTTAAGGAGTGGGGCATTATTCCCTTCCTTGAGGACAAAGTATCTGCATAAATTATTTGCAGTTCTTTTGCACTTAAGGCTTGTCTTTTCTCTCTAATTTATATCAGTAGGGACACAGGGATGTTATATTTTATACTCTGGGTTATACTCTAATACTACCTTAATTATGTTGTTGCTCAAATTGTTCTGGCTTTGGCCATTTGGAAACTCTTTCAGTTATCTGCTATGTCCCTTTGACACTGGAGACCTTTTATTTGTTTTTGTTGGTTTGTATGTTGAGCCTTTTCTTACTTTCTGGTATTACAGGATGCTCCAGGGCTGTGATCTTTGAGTGACTGCAACCAGCAAAGTCTTTCTACTAATTTGTGAAGAACATTTATTCTTACTAAGAAAACAAAACTCTATTAAGCCAGAGGGATTCTAGAGTTGTCTGTTTTGAAGCTTAACTTAGGTCAGTGGTTCTCAAACTGTGTTTCTGGGACCAGCAGAATCAGTATCACCTGGGAACTTGTTAGATACACATATTCTCTGGTCCCATTCTAGGCCTCTTGAATCAGAAATACTGGGACTGAGACTTAACAGTCTGTGTTTACCAAACCCTGCAAGTGATTCTGATGCACTCTTAAAGTTTGAAAAACACCAACAGATTTAATGAGTTTTATGAGTGGTAACATAAAGAGTGATCGACTCTGTATTTTTTGGTTGAGTTTAGATTACTGCATGTTGTTCCATAGGAAAACATTAAGAAATTACTCTAAACCAAGATGCTTGTTTTTTGTTTTTTTTGTTTTGTTTTGTTTTTGTTTTTGAAATGAAGATACAAGAAATCTTGAAAATATACTGATATGAAGGAAGACTACACTGGATCCATTTTTGTAGACCTCTGGTAAGAGCTCTGTAGACGTCAAAGGTTCCTTACTAGGATCCAATAAAATGGTGACTTCAACAGTGCCTGGTGAACCAGAATGAATATTTGGGATTATTTTCATATTGGGCCTCTCCTCTACTAGAGTGTAAGCACCACAAGGAGAAAGACAGTTGTTGCTGTCACCAGGGCCTAGAACAGTGCCTAGTGCATATATGGTATAAACTCAGTGAATATTTGTGGAATGAGCACATTATTTTTCAGGTTTCCATTTCCATATAATACCTTAGGATTTCTATAGAACCCATTCTATTCTATCACTTTTTTAAAAACTGAGGTAGAATTTCCATACAATGAAATGCAAAATTCTTTTTTTAAAAAAGATTTTATTATTTATTCATGAGAGACAGAGACACAGGAAGAGAGAGAAGGAGGCTCCATGCAGGGATCCTGATGTGGGACTTGATCCCAGGTCTCCAGGATCACACCCTGGGCCAAAGGCAGGCGCTAAACCGCTGAGCCACCCGGGCTGCCCGAAATGTAAAATTCTTAAGTGTACGCTTGAATGAGGTTTGACAAACTCACCTGTACTGTACTGACTGAATGGTATTTTTAAAATTGACTCTTTTTCCCTGATTTACAACTATTTTGATAACCATAAACTTAGGATGTTGCAGTCTTTGTTATATACTTTCTAGTCAATATTAAAATCAATGCATATTTATTAGTCTAGAAGATTAATCTATGTATCACCTGAAATGTTTACTCGTCTGACCTAGATTGAGAAACACTTCAGAGAAAAGTTTGTTTATTGTGAAACTTGAAGCACTCATTAGTGAACAGGGAACGTTTGAATGGAATGAGGGTTGTAGTGGCAGGCTTATGATGTAGGAAATCTATTTGGACTCCTGAAATCACGCTGGTATGGCCTGAATGATTGATGAGTATCTGAGTTGATTCTCTTGATAACTTGGCAGTTTGATAAACTGGACTATTGAGATACTTCACCTAACTCCCATCCACCTCTTTTTTTTTTTTTAATTGGAGTTCAATTTGCCAACATATAGCATAACACCCAGTACTCATCCCATCCAGTGCCCCCCTCAGTGCCCGTCACCCAGTCACCCCCACCCCCCGCCCACCTCCCTTTCCACCACCCCTTGTTTGTTTCCCAGAGTTAGGAGTCTCTCATGTTCTGTCTCCCTTTCTCATATTTCCCACTCATTTTCTCTCCTTTCTCCTCTATTCCCTTTCACTAATTTTTATATTCCCCAAATGAATGAGACCATATAATGTTTGTCCTTCTCCGATTGACTTGTTTCACTCAGCATCATACCCTCCAGTTCCATACACGTTGAAGCAAATTGTATTTGTCGTTTCTAATGGCTGAGGAATATTCCATTGTGTACATAGACCACATCTTCTTTATCCATTCGTCTTTCGCCATCCACCTCTTAAATAGCGTTCTTCATCCATTCTCTCAGAACTTTCTTCTGCATTACAGGAGGCAACTTGCTTATTTTGGATTTGTAGTTTGTTTTTTTATTTTAAAAGACCAAGGATTTTTATGCTATTGTGATAAAGAGATAGAGGAGGGACTTTGAAAACATTCATTCATTCATTCATTCACTTCAGTCATTCATTCTAGAGAAAGAGAGAGCGCATGCAAGGGGAGGGCAGAGGCAGAGAGAGAGAGAAGGCGAGGGAGAGAATCTCGAGCAGACTCCACACTGAGCATGGAGCTCCATACAGGGAGCTGAGATCTTATGACCTGAGATCACCACCTGAGCCGAAACCAAGAGTTGATGATTAACTGACTGAGCCACCCAGGTGCCCTGAGGAGAGACTTTTTGACTGAATAGAGATTTTTTTCCATTGGACTTACCAGGTTTGTTTGCTTGCTTTTTAATTTTTTCCCCCTCTATGGTAATGTTGAAAGAAGTTGACTGCTTTGGAACTAGTTTAGTATATTCTGAAAATTAATTCACTCAACAGGCATCTATGTTGTACAAGGTACACATGGGTTCTGTGTTAGGCACTCCAGGAATATCCTTAGGGACCTGATAGCCTTTTGGGAGAAATGAGTAAAGTCCACAAGTAAGTGTAATTAACAGGGCATGGTGTCAGGTGCTCCAGAAGACTTGAGCTGTGTGCCATGTGAGTAGGCTGTACCACCTGAGTCTGTAGATTTATTCACTAGTTTGAAATCAAAAGGGAATAAATGAAAATTTGATTGCATTCATGTTGTTTTATCTAATTAAATTTCCTGACACCATAGGACAGTAACTCAGATTATAATGGTTGAGAAGTTTGAGCCCAGTATTGTCAAGGCACAGTGATACTTCCCTTAGGACATGTTTGCATCATGAATTTTACAATTTTTTTTTCATATTATGAAAGTAATATATGCTTGCTGTAGAAATTTCGAGATATGCAGAAAAATGTTAATAAAAAACCTGAATCATTCATAATTCCACTATTATTGCTGCTCTTTTTTAAAAATGTGTTTTCCCACAGGTAGGATCATACTGCATGTCACATTTTGTAACTTATATAAGCATTTTCTCACGTCATCAGAATTCTGATGGCCGAATTAAAGGCCATTGTGTTTATCCGCCATACTTTACTGAACAGTTTTATTGTTTATTCCAATTTCTTGTTATGACATCTTTGAACATAAATGTGTATGAATTTAACATGAATTTTGTATATAGTTATATAAAAACATATTTCCAGATTAAACTAGGCAAAGACCAATTAACACTGCCAAACAAGGCGGTCTGGGAGGGGCTGGAACTCAGCCCATGACCTGGTACGTGCCAACAAACACACCTTGCAGGTGCTGCCAGAAGGCCTAGTCTGGCAGCCAAGGCATATAATCTGAAAATTATAGCACCAGAGTTGACTCTGGTAGTCTCTTGGGTGTCGAGGGGCTTGTAGAGTATCCCAAGAAGCTTCGGAGATGGTCTTCAGACAGGAAAAGAGGAAGTAGGTCTCAGAATTCTTTCAGGAAGCAGCATGGCCTTCAGTCAGCTCGGGGTTCGGCTGAGGGACCCGAGTCTCCTCCAGCAGCGGATATCATTCAGGGTCTGTTGAGTACCAGGCATTGCGCTCAGAGCTTGGGGTACCTCCGTGAACAGGCGGATCTCTGCTCCCAGGGCACTTACATTCTAGCAAGGAAGATCTTCCGTGGATGGGACTGGCAAAAGCATAGCAGAGCCCTGGTTCTTGTGGAACTGGAATGTCGAGTGTGTTCCCAGACAGAGTCAGGTGTGCGGAAGGCAGAGAGTTGACTGTACAAGGTCAGGGCCAAACTCCTAGCAATGGTGGCTTATCATCAAGTCATGGAGGGGAGGCCTGGAACTGCACCTTGCTGGTCTAAGGTCCCATTGGTCCACATGATGAGCACCTGGCTCATCCTACAAATGGGGGTCTAGTGCTGGTACCTGGATGTTCATACTGGGTTACGGGAGATAGAAATTAACCTAGTGCTAGTGACTGAAATGGAGAATTCAGGAATGTGTTACAGCAACTAGCCTCCTGCTGGGCATGTGTTCTAGTAGGTTTTCAATAAAGTTTCGTTAGGGGAATGCATAAATTTTGGAGAAAAGAAGGATGGAGAGAGAAAGAAAGAAATGGGCATTATGGGAGAAAGAAGATAAGACTAATAGCTATGACACAGTCATTATGAGTTTGGGCTCTGAAGTCAGACAATCCTAGATGCAGATATTAGCTCTTCCATTCTCAAAGCCCTTTGAGATCATGAATCAATTCCTTAACATCTCCGAGCCTCAGTTTTCTCATCTATAAATTGGCACAGTACTTACCACACGTTAGGACTATGAGGCAATTCTTGCAAAGAGCTGAGTGCATTTCTTGGCGCTTAATAAATGTTAATTAATAAAAACAGTGATAGCTTTTTTTAATGAGGAGTTTCTGAGGGGATATTATTAATATACTACACGTTCTCTGATGACATCCGGCTATCTTTTTTATCATTTAGAAAATTGAGAGGTCACTGTTTTTGTAAAGAAGATGCAGTATGATGGAATTTTATGCACACCCGTCTATACACATCACCTACTATTCGTACCGAAACGAAGCCTTCTCACAGTTTAGAGATGAGGCAAGGGAGAGAGGAAGGATTAGCATACGCAGTATTACCTAAAATTTAATTGTTGGTTGAACATAAAAGTCTTAGAGGAGGAAGCCACATGATGAATCTTTCTTCAGTCACATTGTGATAATAATTACAGAAAAATGGATCCATATTAAAGGACCTGTTAGAATTAGAGACTTGGAGGCACATGGTTGAAGGGGCAGGTTCAACTGCTAAATGGATTTATTGTTCTCTCTTTGTGAGAACAGCCTCTCTCCCTCCTGCTCAGGCTGGGATAGTATTTAGAGGAAAAAAGACGCAGAGCTAGGGTTCACTCTCAGCATCCTATTTTGTTTTGGCTTCAGCTCCTTGATCCCAGGGGTATTTTGATGTGTGCATTCTGGGAAGAGTCTAGGAAAGTTGCCTTCTGAAGATTCTGAAGATCTGTTGCTTGTACAGAAAATCTTGAGAAAGTATTTCTAGAAGTAACCGAATGGCCAGATATTTTCTCTAAACAGATGATTTACTTTTTTTTTTTTTTTTTTTAAAGATTTTATTTATTTATTCATGAGAGACAGAAGCCCAATGTGGGACTCGATCCCAGGACCCCGGGATCACAATGTGAGCCAAAGGCAAACGCTCAACCGCTGAGCCACCGGGTGCCCCCAGGTGATCTACTTTTGACAGTTGAGGGACTGAGCTGGGATAAAAATGCCATTAGGAGATGTAGGAAGAGCGTGGGATGTATACGTAACTGACATGTGTTTTTGTGGATAAGCGACACTGAAGTGGGAAGAAGGGAGCTGAAATTTCCCTGGAGGCCCTGTCGACTGGGGACTCCGGATTGCAGCGTGACATTCAGCTGTGGCTGTGCGGCCAGGATGCCAGGGGCCCCGCGTGCCCAGCGCTGCCGCTCCTGCATGCGGCCCCGGGACCTCACCGTCCTTCCCTCCGCTCGCTGGTCGGGCCCTCTTGCTTCTGCTCTGCCCAAAGCCTGTTTCTGTTCTCCTTCTGACGCGATGCCCGGGTCACCCTGTCTCACCTCGAGCCTCGTGGCCTTCCTCTGTCGCGTTCAAAGGGTACTTACGTGGTTGCTGTTGTTTAGCTTCCTAGGAACTTCCTATCTCGGCATGGGTCAGGCTTCCCTTTGAGCTGTGGTTAAGACTGGTCCCCTGTGGTCAGATACCCTTGACTCAGCAGGTTCACGTTCTCTTTCCTGTCTGATGGGCACCAGGTGCTCAGAGGTGGGTGGTTTGTACTTTATTCCCATGTCAGAGATGGGGAAACCCGGAGCAGTGAGGCCCAGGCCCCAGGAGGGCTGGAGTCCAGAGCTCTCCCTGGCAGGAGGTGCCCTTGCTTCTTAGCTCTCTGGGCGTTTCCATGAGCTGGAGGCTCTCTGCCAGGGAGGAAATAAAAAAAAAGAAAAAGAAAAAGCTGGGACTTATTTTAAGACACTGTCCTGGAGCATCAACTGTATTTTATTTGGTATCATCCAGCTGCAGAACAGAAAAATTGGTTCCTTCCGGGGTACATTCGAGTTGCATTCTCTAAACCTTTGAGTCCTCCCAAGACTTTCTGCATATCTGCAAATCTGATAGAGAGTCTCTCCACTGATCCTGAGGACATTCATTAACTGACTTGACCTATCTCTGCAGCACAGCCCTGACCTGGAAATAAGCCCTAAAATGTGTGTCATCAGGTACCTCGGAGAAGCCTGCGGGCCTGATTCTTGGATAGACCGTCAGACCTGTACGCAGAGCCATTTATGCTCATTTTAAAAGTGATTACACAAGCTTGTAGCTAATTATACAGATTACAATGTGCAATTTTAGACAAGCATAGGGACAACAATAAGAAGCATCCCTGACGAGAAGGAGAGAGAAAAACGGAAAATGAAACACAAAACACATTTTTAAAAGAAAAGCATGTAGTCAACTGGTGTGGGTACCATGCCTCAGTCATTCCTGTAAGAAAATGGTTAAGAACACTAAGGAGTTAAAGAAATGTTTAATTCATCTTAGAAGTTTTCCAGGAAAAGATGGAAGACGAAAAAGTATTTTGTCGATATCAAATATTAATTGGATTGTGTTGGAAAAATCTACATTGAATAATGTAGCTTTAATTTTCATTAAAAGATATTTGGTTCCCCCCCCCCCCAAAAAAAAGAAGATACTTGGTTCAGCAGAGAAGCTAGATGCAGCCAAGTTAGCACATGTAGATACTCAACATCAATCATCAGGCAAATGCAAATTACAATCACAGTGAGCTATAATCCTCACCGGGAGTATGACTAAAATTAAAAAGACCGACAATATCAAATGTTGACAAGTGTATGAAGCAACCAGAACTCTAATGCATTGCTGATAGACTATAAATGATACTGCTATTTTCGAACATACTCTCTCAATTTCTTATCACGTCGTTCGTATGTTTACCATAAGACGAGGCAAGTCCACTTGTAGGTAGTTACCCAGGAGAAAGAAAACCCGTGTGAACACAAAGGTCTACATGGGAAGTTGCCAGCAGGTTAGTTGTCCTAGCCAGAAGCTGGGGAGGATCTGAGTATCTGTCAATGGGAGAGTTGGGAAAACAATTTGTGTTACATCTAAACAACAGAATGTGCCTCAGCGATGGATATGAAGATATAAGCAACTACGTGGGCAGAGCTCATGATCATTATGGGAAGTGAAAAAAGCCAGCCTCAAAGGCTGGACCCTTTTGCCTTAGAGAGACTCTCCAGTATTAACCCAGCTAAGAGAAAGCTGCTGGTGACTGGCTTTTAGGAGAAGAGGTTTGAGGGGACACATTGTTGATCATCTCTATCTCTAAAAGACTCCCGGGAGCCTGAGTGGCTCATTCAATTGTCTACTCTTGATCTCAACTCAGGTCTTGATCTAAGGGTCGTGAGTTCAAGCCCCACATTGGGCTCCACGCTGGGCATGGAGCCTACTTACAAAAAAAAAAAAAATTGAAAAGATTGAAAATCACCGCAAATGATGGTGATCTGTGGTGAGTACTAATAGAGTAATAAATTCCCTCATCAGAGGGATCATGACAGTATATGGTCAAAACCCAAAAAAACCCAGCTTATAAAGATCAACTATTCAGGACTCAGGTTTTTAAATTTAATATAAGCTACGTTCCCTTCATACTTTACTTCTCCCTGAGGGAATTACTGGCAAGTTTGAGGCTCAGAAACAATATAGTGCTGTCAGACTTGGTGAGTGAACAGCACTGCCCGCTCAGGCCTTCATGAGTCTGTTCCCGACCCACCCTTGTTTTTTTTTTTTTTTTCTTTTTTTGGCACAGCCTCAGAGGTAGTTAATCTTTAAAAGAAAGAAAAAGGAACAGGCCAGAAATGTAGCTTGATTCTAGCTCATTTTTAGAAGGTTCTTCCACACTGCACCTGAATGTCACATTTTTGAGATCCTTGCAGGCCAAGGCCATTTCTGGGTATCTTTAGTGTGGCCATAAATCCGTCCTATGGCCTGAAAAATATCCGGAGCCCACAGATCCTGCCAGAAACTCCGTGTCTGTGATGCTTCCTCTTTCTCCATTATGCTCCTTCGTCTCCCCCAGAACCTTTTCCAGTGTTCTATTCCTTTCACCCCACCTCCTCAGGGTGGGTTCTTACATCCACAGTGGAGTTTGTGTGTACATGGAGAGAGAGAAACTGAACAGCAAACAGGCTGCTTGGGTAATCTCTTTCTACAAGCCAAATCGGACACCTCTTTCCAGTTCTTAAAACCCTTCTTATTTCCAAAATCCAAGGGGCGCTCTCTCCTCGCGCTTAACCCTTGCCCCACCCCCTCCCTACCACCTGCATTAGTTATGCCAAGTGCCTGTGTTTCCTCAAAAGCACCGTGACACAATCTCAATCTCTCCTCGGCTTCGTTCTTGGGCCTTCTGTCTGAAATGCACCTCTTCTTTTTGTCTGTTGGGTGAATATCCAGTCAGCCTTTACGTGGGACTTCAAGGTCTCCTTTTCTTTCCTGATCTCTTGGCCTCCTTTCACATGGAGGCATCAGTGACTCCCACCTCCCAGTTCCCTGAGCTCCATTACAAATCACCGGTAGAGGATTTATTAGAGTACGTGCTAATCGGGAGTTATATGTGCTTGTTTTTGTCACTATCCTTTGATTTCTTGCACTTGTGAGTTTTCCCCTTTGGATCTCTGCCCCCAGCACATTGTAGGTGCTTAGTTAATCCTTGTTCAAAGCATCATTGAAAAAACAGTGATAAAAGAAATGACCCCATTTGATTTGCTACTGGAAGTTACAGGAAGCGGCTAATAATACTCTGTGCCCAGGGGCAGATAAGACAGTTGATCCTTTGTTTTCCCAGGTGCAGCTGTCCAGACGCAGACATGTTAGCCCGGGTGCAGAGCAAGTACAAGCGTTATTATTAACTAGCTTCACATTTGCCTGGCATTTCCTGAGCCTGAGCTGCAGGAAGGACATTTGCACATTCATGACCCCCATCCACACCTCCCAGCAACTTTGTGAAGGCTGTCTTGTTATCCCCGATTTACAGAAGGGGAAATGAACGTTGAGGGACCAAGAGACAAGGCCAAGGTCATAGGAGAGGCCATCTCAGAGTTTGGACCAGAGGTGCGGAATTGGCGGGATCCCTTTCTTTGGCAGGATCTTTAATGTTGTTTATGTCTTCTTTCTTCTCGGCTCCATGCTCCGCTATGGTTTTGTAGTTTGGAGCTTCTGGTGCACCTGTGAAGTTCCTCTGGGGTTTGGAGTGGGAGCTCTTTTGTGGAGGAGGCACTGATGCTGACTGGTCTGAGGGCATGTGGTGATGGTTATAATGGTGGTGATGCCGTCGGGGAAGAAACAAGACTCTGGCACTGGAAAACTTGCTTTCAGGCTCCAGGAAGAGAACTGCTGGGTTGTCCAGCTCAGTTGGCTGGGAGATGGCAAATAAAAGACAAACATGCTGCCCCCAAGGGAAAATGACCTTTGGCAGGAGTAGCTTCCAGTGTTGTATCTCTCCAGTAATTAAACATGGGGGGCAAGAGGGAGGGGCACTACTTGGGGGCCTTCCTAGGACTTTCCCAGCTGAGGGAATTAAGGAACTCCTGGAATGACTTTGTGGTTAGGAACAGGCTTGCCAGACAGGTAGTTCTAAAGCATGACACTCGTCAGTCTTCTCCAATCAAGGGGGCAGCCGTCACTCATGTCCCACCAGTTGTTGCCATGGGAATTTAGGCTCAATGCTGTCGGGTCTTCTAATTTTCTGAGAGAAGCCAGATTTTATGTTAAAATTCCAAATGTTAAATTTGAATTTATAATTATTTTTTTTAAGAGAGCCGGTGGAGGGGCAGAGGGAGAGGGAGAAAGAGAATCTTAAGCAGTTTCCACACCCAGCATGGAGCCCGATGCGTAGTTTGATCTGACAACCCTGAGATCATGACCTGAGCCAGAGTCAGGATCTCACAACCCTGAGCTTAACCGACTGAGCCACCCAGGCACCCTAAATTTGAATTTAAAATTAAAAAGAGCCCCTCTGCTTCTTCTTCTGGTCAAATAAAACATCTTCAAGAACGTCACTGTGCTATTGGCATTTTGAGCAGAACGATTCTCCTTTCTTCTCTGGAACTCACAGATTTCTGGTCTCCCCACCTCATCCCCCACCCCCCAAGATTGAGGTTCCTGTCATTTTGCCAAGGTAAAATGCCATCAAATTTGTAAATAACTCCTAGGAAACAATATTCCTACCCCCAGCTGAGGGGTCCCCCCCCCCCCCCCCCGCCCAGAATCATTATAGACAATATCCAAGTATCCCTTTTTGCATTTCATTTGTTGAGAATAATCTTGGGCCAAATATGACAATTTGAACCCTTATGAAATCTTCCTGTCTCAGCCATTCTTCCCCTTACCTCATATTTCAGTGGATTTTGTTTGAGTAAATGCACCTGGCTTTTGGTTATAGCGGAATCAGGAGGTGGTTGGCTGGCAGAAGGATTACCTGGAGACATTTGAGCATCTCACACCTTTCTTTGGCTCTAGCAGCCTTGACTCACAGCAGATATTCAGTCCTGAGGCTCTTCCCAGGAAGAGCCCTAGTGCTAAACTGGCTGCATTCCATTGTGGAAGGTTGTCATGTGTGGCAGTGCTTGGAGCTGAGGTTGGGTGTTGCATGCTCTTTAAGAATAAGTTAATTTTCTGGAAAGCAGTTTGGCCATGTCTAAAAATGTACACCCATATGAAGAAATGCTCAGAAATATGCACAATTATATTGTTTGTAAAACTAATTCCAATAACTAAAAATAGTAAACAAGTCAAAGATGCCATGGGTAGAATGATTAAATGAAACCTGGGTTTAACCATACGAAATAATGATAAGCAGCCCTTTAAAACAGTATTTATGAAGAATTTTTAATGATATGGGAAAATGCCATAATATCCAAAAAAGACAGGATATAAAACTATATATACACACACATATATATATGTGTATATATATATATAGAGAGAGAGAGAGAGAGAAAGAGTTATAGTTGTATGTATACCTATTTTTATAAGTATTTTTCTTTCTATACAATGTTCTATATTTTTTCCAGATATTTTCCAGTAAAACAAAGCTTTAAAAAAAATAAATTGTTAAATTTTAGAGTAGCTTTTCTTTTTTAGAGAAAAGCTGCAAAGGTAGTACAGAGTTCCAATATGCCTTACCCAGTTTGTCCCCTACTTGCATTATTTTTAAAAATTAGAACAAGTTATTTAAAAATGATTAAAAATGGCTTTCTGTGGCTTACATTATCACAAGATAATTTTTCATACTTATTTAGGTTATTTTGATTTACTTATTTTTAATTTTTTTAAATAAACTCTACACCCAATGTGGGGCTTGAACTCACAACCCCAAAATCAAGAGTCACATGCTCTACTAGCTGAACCAACCAGGCACCTCTAGGTTATTTTAAAGGAGATTTTCAAAGAAAAAATTGTTATGTTCTTCATAAAAAACATATGTGACTTGGACCACCATTTACTTACTTTACTTACTTATATGTAATGCTGCATTTAACTGAGATTTCAAGCATTTCACATGTACTGGATGGAACATTAGAACTTTCAGAAGCCCTCTTAAGCCCTCATTGCTATTTGTCCTGAAATGATTTAAATGTCTTGTTGTTTATCATTGACTTCCTTTGGGATTTGATTCCAAAATAGACTCCCGTTTTGGACAAAAGAAGTTATTCATCCTGCCTCTTTGAGCTAGAAATTTATGATTTCTTCCCAAACTTCCCTAACCATGTAAAAATCGGGCTTATAGGAGTCCATTATGGGTTTAAGATGCAGTTATCTGAAATCGAATTTACCAAGTAGGTGCTATTTCAATGCTTTGTTTTGACCGATCAACTCACCAAAGCCGAAAGCTAAAAATAATAAATCCTGTCATGTTAGCTAGTCAAGCCATCTCAGAAAACATTAAGAAATGACAGCAGTTGGCATTTGGGAGGTTTTCTTTGCCATGCTATTCCTGAATGGAAGCTCTATGGGAAAGGTCCAGGGAGTGGCCCAGGAGCTGGGGCAGACCTGGTGGCCCCGGTTGGGTTAAGTGTATAAGGCTCTGTGGGGCTCCTTTGTTCACTCAGGGAGGAGAGGAGCTCCTTCACCAGACGGTTGAGTGCTGGTTAACAGTCCCCAGTGCCTTGCTCTCTCCTTGGGATTAGCACACACTGCAGTTTCAGAGGATCACAAAATCTTGTTTTCGTGTCACAGTTTACAAGGCTTGCGTTAACTTCGAAAATTTAGTCACCACTGGTACTTCTATAGCTTGAGTTTTTCTGTTATTGGTAAGAGGACCATCTATATCTTCTGTTTCTTTATTTTGAAAGGAAGATAAGCAGATCTATGCCATCTGCTCACTGGCTATTTACTCTTCTTTGGGTAGGAGCCCCGTGGGTGTCTTAACCCGGGGGTCTGTTAGGCTAGGAAGAGGGTGCCATGATGAGTCCTTTGCTGTCATTGTCATTGGGTTGGTAGGTCTGAAGAAGAAAAGGGAAGGAAAGTCTGTATTCTCTATCTCTAGAAGGCCAGCCAGAGAGGGAGTAGAAAAGAAAATTAAGAGACAATTAGTTTGGCAGTCATTAATCCTTGTTTAGCCTTTGGGAAAATAAGCCTTCCTTTTTTTATCTTTGTTAGCAGGTAGATTCGATTGGCTACAGAATGCTGTAGTCCCTGAGAGACAAGACAATGGCTCTTTACAAAGATGCTCCAAAGCAGCTGAAAATATCTTCCTTCAGCTGTTTTGCTGTCTAAGGTTCAGTGGCACTTAAGTGATTTGGGGTCAGTATCTAATAAGCACATTTGTTTCCCAAATGAAAAACAAGCAGATCACAGACCTAGGTGCCTCTACTGGTACAATGTAGGAAGGGAGAAGATCATTTGGAATTTTATTTTTGCAAACCTTCAAATGTTAAGATCTAAATAACCTATTTAGAGCATTCAGAGCTGCCTAATGGAAGCTGCATAATGGAATGGAATTAAAAACCGATTTCCTTCAGGTCCTTCCTCCCTCCCCCATCGTAGCAACCTTTGACACTTCATAGATTTTGAAAGTCACACTGTAAGATTAGGACCAGAGGTCTTTCAGTGGATGCTTATAACTGAAAGTTGTTTTTTTTTTTTTTAGCCCCTCAAAGTTGAAAGCCATAATGAAAAGAAAAGAAAATGCTTTTAATGAGTAGTCTTTGCAGAATCAGCTCTTTGTAGCATTGGTCGTTCATGTGAATCAAAAATAGCTGAAAGTAGGTCATATTGTAAAAATGAATTAGGCTTCACTTCAGATTTTATTGACTTTACTAGACTTTTTTTTCATTCACAGTGACTGATCGTTAGCTAATGACTGGCCTAAATGAAGAGGCATTGATTTTGATATTTTCTTTATTTTGCCATCTACTCCTTCAAAATATCAGTAGGGCTCATTATGTGCTAGGGGGTTTTACTTTGTCATTTCTCATTCCCAAGACAACACTGAAAGTTGGAATTTTTATTCTCATTTTTTATACGTGAGGGAATTGAAACTCATAGAGTTCATGATAAATGGCCCAAGGACATTCAGCTCATTAGTAAGAGATTTGGACACATTTGTCTGTCTGGAAGTCATGATGTTTTCTACTACATTTTTTTTTAATTTTTAAAAACGTTTTTGTAATCTATTAGTGAAAAATAATTAAACTGCAGTAGAATTGCCCAGCACGGGGCTTGAACTCACAACCTGGAAGATCAAGATCTGAGCTGAAACCCAGAGTCTGATGTTTAACCAGCTGAGCCACCCAGGTGCCCCCAAAGTGCAATCTTAACATCTTATAAGACAATGAAAAATATTTACCCTAATACTAAATAATTTAAAAAAATGACAGCAGCACTTAACATTTATTTGAATTGAGCACTTAGTATGGACAAGGCATTATTTAACTCTCAGGGTTATCCAGAGAGATGTATCCCATTTTTCCCCCATTTTGCTGATGAGTGTAAAACACATTGGGGTGCTTGTCGCAGGAAGGTCACAAAGGCAGTCCTGGGCCAAACCCTGGGCCAGCTGTTTTCACACTCCAAATGCTTCATCTCACTATAGCAACTCGAGTTTAGCATAAAATGTTAATGACCTGTAAATCATCAATATAAATGACATTAAATATTAGCCTTTTGGTTTTGTGTTCTTGTAATATTTTATTACAGAAAAAATTATTTAAGTATCAATAATTTTCATAGGCAAATAATTCTGGAGTTTGTTTTTCTTCTAATCTTGTTTTGAACAGATTTTCTTTTTCTCTTTTTAAAAGAAATTTATTTTTTTTATTTGAGTGACAGGAAGTGAGCGTGCCCATGGGAGAGGGGCCTGGGGAGGGGCAGAGGGCAAGGGAGAGAGAGAATCTCCACTAGACTGCCAGCTGAGTGCAGAGCCTGACAGGGGGCTTGATCTCGCAACCCTGAGATCATGACTAAAGAGTATTTTAATGGTTACGCTTTCTTCCTCTGACAAACTGGTTGAGGATGAGGTTGTGCTGTTACAGGGTGGGGACTGGCAAGGTTGAGACTGTGGCCTCAGGAGAGGTTAGAAAGGCTCTGGTAGGACATTGAGGTCAAATCTAGAGTTTTTTGCACTTTTGCTTACAGCCATTTCTGCCCTGACACTATAGGAGGAGGGGGACACTCTTAGCCTTGTCATTCTGACCAGGACATGCTTTCCTATGTCACATGACTACGATTGGGGGCTGGGCTGGAGTCGCCTTAGTAGCTTGTGGACTTGCCACCATGCCACCCAATTACATCCCCTTGAGGGGAATCAGGCCCTGAGTTACATGTTTTTAGAACACAGCCCGTCTCTGGGCTGCATATATATAGAATTTTAAAATATAAATTTGCAAACAAAACAAGAAAGCGTTCAGTTCAAATATATTTTTCTGGACATGAGAAGTTAAACATTTTGAGGGCAACTCTTTTAGATGGAGTGTCCTTACTTCCTTCTCTGGCAAATTTGTCCAGAATGGAGCGAATTACTAGGCAGTAGGGAATGAGAACCATATATTCAATTGTGTCGTAAGAAAACCCTGTCATGGGATCCCTGGGTGGCGCAGCGGTTTGGCGCCTGCCTTTGGCCCAGGGCGCGATCCTGGAGACCCGGGATCGAATCCCACATCAGGCTCCCAGTGCATGGAGCCTGCTTCTCCCTCTGCCTGTGTCTCTGCCTCTCTCTCTCTCTCTCTCTGTGACTATCATTAAAAAAAAAAAAAAAAAAAAAAAAAAAAAGAAAACCCTGTCATCTGTCTAGCCATTCTATCAGGGCCAGGACATACTCATCTTTTACTTAAAGCCCCCAAATACTCAGATTATTTAAATTAACTAAACTTCGGAGGATAGGATTGGTTATTTCTTCATTCACAATATTTATTGAGCACACACTTCTGTGCCAGCTTGTAAACCCTAAGGATACATGTGAGATAACTAGGATAATAAACAAATAAACAAGTAATATTTAACAGGTCGGACGGTGAAACTGCTAGAGGGAAAAATAAAGTAGAACATAAGAAACTGTGTGCGTGTGTGTGTGTGTGTGTGTGTAGTGAGGGGTCTTGCTTCATTGATGGCCTCAAGGATAGTGTGACATTTGAGCATAAGGGAAATGGAGGAGCAAGTCTTTCAGACAACTAGAGGAAGACTGCAGCAGAAGTAGTAAGTGCAAAGGCCCTGAGGTGGAGTGATGGTGTTATATTTGAGGATCAACAAGGAATTGGCAGTCTTAGACAATTTAGATGGGGATCTTATGCTCTGACCAAGAGTGGATCCTCAGGCTGGGCCTCCTCAGTGACTTCCAGGGATGGCCTAAGTCCACTCAGGCTGTGCCCCATCCTCAAGGGACATGGAAACTCCTTTAAAGGGGGTAAGGAAAGGCAGACAGAAACTACTCCCAGCCTGGAGAGCTTGGGGAGTCGATCTTGTTTACATATTTAAATACCTCCTTCACAACCAATAAAACTCAAATTGTTTTAATTGAGCATTTAAATCCTTCTCAGCGGTAGGTATTTCAGGCATTCGGCTTTATGCCAATTATTGCATCATCTTAAAAGAGAAGCTTTTAAATTAATTAAATCCATTACACTTGAATATTTGATTCCTGCCAATACACAATTTAAAATCCTCGCCTCAAAAATAATTTGGTAAAGACTCGCAAGCCTTCCAAAATGTCCTACACGATGCACTTGCCAAGACATGACCTGGTCTCCGGGTAGGGGCAAACTGGCTCTCTGAAAGGGACGTTTCAGGTCAACCCCAGGCTGGCCAATGTGTTGTGAGAAGCCGGTGGCCTCAGACTTGGAGATTCCTCTTCAGCGGGTCTGGAGAGCGCTCGGGATCCTTTTTCTGAACAGGTGATTTTCCTAATGAGCCAATTTGAGAGCCATCCGGTCTGGAGTGAAGACAGTCTAGGTTCTATGTAATAAGTAGAACAGAATGTGGCTTCAGTCTGGCTTGGCTCGGACGAGAAAGGGACAGTTGTCAGACTTTGTCTTAGGTAGTTAGGGAAGGCCAGGCTACGCTGCGGTGACAACCACCGGATCTCAGTGGCCTCATGCTCTAAAGTCTGTTTCTTTCTCTTGCCAAGCCCAGGACCATTGTCCTGGATGGGCAGCTATCCTCTAAGTGGTGTACGCTGGTGGCTCCCATCCAGTCGCACCATGGCCCTTAGGACCTCCTCCGAGACCCCCACAGAGTTAGCTGAAGAGAGAGAGTGTCCATCTTAATGGGTCATTTTAGAGGCCACGGCTGGAACTGTCTGGCTCTCCTGCCCTAATATTATTACTCTTTGGCAGAAATAGTCACTTGACTCCTCCCAGATGCAGGGGGTGGGGGTGGGGTGGGGCAAGAAAGGGAGCCTCTGTGCTCAGGAGGCCACAGAAATAGTTGATGAGCACATGCACGGCTTTGGCTCTGTAACTGCCATCTATCAGCTATCCCCTGATGCAATTTTCTGCAGTGTTTTGGTGTTTTTTTTTTTTTTTCCATCAGGTTTGCTGGATGCTTAAGTCTATACCCAGGATTACTGGTCTCTCTGGCCTCAGCCGTGGTTCTGTGTAGCATGAGGAACATCTCAGCCTGGTTAAACTAAATGGCACTGACGTGTGATCACATAACAGATCCTCCTACCTCATCCATCCCAGAAATCATTTTTTGTCTTAAAGTGGGAGTCCCATCCCAGGGATGGCATAGCTTCTTTCCTTTCTTTAGCATAGATTCTCTAAAAATTCATCATCTTTTTTTTTTTTTTTTTTTTTTTACAATGCTTCTTGTGTTATAGGCAGTGGGGGTTTTTAGGGGCCAGAGCAGACATCCTGTAGGAGGGGATGATTCTAAGTATGGTGTTTGTGAGTTGGGGACTTTCTAGACAGTCTAAAAATATAAGCAGACAAGATAAGAATCTAGGAAGGGCACAGTCAAGGGTAGGAGTGGTTTGCCTTTATGGTGTGACAAATCATAAGGACTCCATGTGAACAAATGAATTCAACAATACCATTATCTGTAATTGCACAGACGTGGGCGTCTCAAAGGCTGGTCTCTGGACCAGAAGTATTAGCATCATCTGGGAATTTTTAAGAAATGCAGGTTTTTAGACCCTACCCCACACCTACGGAATTAGAAATTCTGAGGAAGAAGGCAACAATCTGTGTTTTGACAGCTCTCCAGGTGATTTTTATGCACATCAGTGTTTGAGAATCACTGGCATGCATAGACTGTACCTCCTGATCATAGTTTTGTCTAAACCTGGGTAATTAGGATATCTGAATGGGATTTTTTTTTTTTCCGGTGGGAGAAAGAGATGGACATAAGCTTTCAGGACACTTGACAGAGAAACTGCTACTCTTTTAGATTAGATGCCTGCTTCTTTTGTCTGTCTGCCTACAGTACTCTGTAGTGAGAATCAATATCTAGAAAGGTAACTCGAGGCAGTCCAAGTGCCGAAGATTCCCAATGATTTTTCCACATATATTACATAATAAAGCAGAAGAAATGAGCTAATATATTTCAAAAGCATTTTAAAGCAAAGATAGATTGAAAACACCTTTGAAATTTTCCTCTTGGTTTTTACTGATTACTTTTGGCCACTCTCCTCTTTGTCTACCCAGAACTCTGGGCATGATGGGTTTGTAATCCTAACCGATTTATTGGAAATATTTTCAACTATCCTCTCCTGCCACATACCACAGATGAACAGCTCTAAACAAATTAAACCCTCAGGGACCCGAAGAGAGCATTATGGACTTCAGCCCCTGGGATGTCTGCAGGATGGAGGAGAGGAGGCTTGGGAATAGTGGGCCCAACGCTACAAGAACTCTGAGATTTGTTTCCTGGAGCAAGTGCCTGCTGTCAGCAACGTTTGCCTCTTTTTTTCTTTTTTCTTTTCTTTTTTAAAGATTTTATTTACGTATTAAATAATATGTAAGGAGAGACACAGACAGAGAGGCAGAGACACAGGCAGAGGGAGAAGCACTCTCCCTGTGGGGAGCCCTATTTAGGACTGGATCCTGAGACCCTGGGATCACGTCCTGAGCCAAAGGCAAACGCCGAAGGCAAACACTCAACCACTGGGCCACCTGGGTGTCCCACCTCTTTTCCATACAAGTGGAAAAGCAGGTTTAAGATAAAAATGCCTACTTTCCTGCTCTTCTACAAACATCAATCAATGAATCGAAGTCCAAAATAAACCCTTCCAAAATGGTCTTCTAGCAAGTTGAAAGAATGATCCCCTGCATCCCTAAATCTTTAAAATGTCACTGACCATGGCTGTTTGTGTTTGCCACAACTAAATTTGCCAGATAAAATATAGGATTCTCAGTTAAATTTAAATTTCAGATAAACAATGAATAACACTTTAGTGTATGTCCTATAGCTATAGCTATACTGGGTAATATTTGAATAACTTAAAAACTTGAATATAAAATAAGTGTGACCATTTGGATTTTAGATAAACAACTGTTTTTTTTTGTTTTTAGTAGAAATATGGTCCATATTATATTCTTAGTGATGGGGCATATTTGTAGTAAAAAGTTAGTTTATCTGAAATTTAAATTTAACTGGACGTCCAGAAATTTTCACTTGTCAAATAAGTTTGTTAGTGACAAGTCATGTAACTGGTGGCAAAGGAACACTTGCAGCCACCAAGATGTGCAGAGCTTCTTACTAATCCCTACACAAGGCTCCTGGTTAGCAGAGTCATTTTGCCTTTAGACTCTGTTTATCAAGCCATCGTTACTGTCTTTATGCCACTCTGGTCTTGGGCAACTTCTCCTTTCTCCTCTCTTGGAGAGATGGTCATGCTGGTCTCTGCCTGTTTGCAGAGAGAAAGGCTGACCTCTTAGAAACAGCATCAGCCCAGCTGAGTTTCATTTAACACACTGATCTCGCCCTGCAGATTAGGTTAATCTTTCCATTTTGGAGCTAGGTAATGTCTGGATCTTGGTGGCTCAGAAAGCCTGGTGTTTCTAAAAGCCTAGCGAGCTCCAGTTCCCTTTCATGATTTTTATCTTTGGTGAATCACAAAACCTAACTTTCAAGCCTAGGTCTTTGTGTGAGCAAAGTTAGCCCCCCTAATTACCATCAATTAGATGAATAAGAACACCTGACCCCCACCAACTCGGGTCCTAATGGGGAAACCAGTGCAGATAGTGTCAGCTACAACTTACTCAATAGGGCTCACTCTGTGCAAAGAACAGAGACCTAGTAGCAGCAATGTGAAGCTATTTTGTTCCTTCTGTCCCAGATTCCAGTTGCTGCTTCTCTCTAGAGACCTTTTATGCTTGCTTCGTTCTCTATAAAGTCAACAGGAACATAGGACACCAAGGAAACCTGTAAGAGAGACTCTGACCCAATTTGGATGTCCCCATAGTTCAGTTACTCAAAAGATTGTCAAGCCTTAAAGGCACAGGACCTTGAAGTTACTAGAGCTTCACCCAAACTCCACCCTATGTCAGAGATTGCGCACTCTTGCTGACATTGGCTTTCCCCCCGTTCCTCTCGTCTTCCCACTTTGTGTGTATGGGGATTCCAGGTGCACAAAAAAAAAAAAAAACTATTTAATTTCTTCTATTTGGACACAAAGCTGTTGTTATCTCGGTGGAGTTCTACTTGGGAGTGGCTGCTGGGATTACACTGGAATGAGGCAGAGTGATTTTGTTTTTTTTTTTTTAAGTACCATTGGATGGTTCCCAGATGTGTAGCAGTCTCATTTCTTTTTTCCACGGAGGGGTCTTGGGTTTGGTGGTTGGATTAGATACACTAAAAAAAAAAATGACATTTAAACTCACAATCTGTTGATGGTGCAGAGCTTGGCCTGACCATGCTTGTAAACTAGATTGAGATCCATCTTAATCCAAGCTAAAATGTTCCTTTTGCTCTGAATCATAGCTTATAAAGAACAGAGAGTGAGGACACAGAGACAGTGAGATAGTGGCAGTTTCTCCCACTGCTACTTGATTTCTTTTGCAGGAACTGCACTCTGGTTTTTAAGAGTTTTCAATCCAATGACAGTGAAATTACCTCAAATCTCTTCTAATCCCACCCCATCCCTTAGATCATGTGTAGTTCTCTGATCTGTGCTTTCCTAGCTTCTCACAATTGTTGTGAATAATGTACTGGGCTGGGAGCCTCTGAGGGCCAGGATGATGTCCATCTTGTTGACTCTTGAATTGTCAGTGTCCAGCACTGACCTGGAACACAGTAGGTGGCAACAGGTGGACAAATGGGCCAGACTTTCTAGCAACATAATCCATGGTACCCATACTTCAATAGCAGATTGTCAGTAATGTCCTAGGACCAAGAGAATTTTCAAAAAGTCTAGAAAGAGAAGCTGGAGATTTGTCCATATGTAAATTACGTGTGTGCTGGGCTAAACGACCTCCTCTACTGCCTCTCTGCCTACTTCTGGTCATCCTTACCCACTGAATGAGTGTCCACATGGCAGATAGAGAATTGTTTTATAAGTGAGGTATTAGGAAAATAAATCTCATGTACTGAAACAGAGGTTGGCAAACGTTTTCCGTAAAGAGCCAGGTAGTAAATATTTCAACCTTTGCGGAATTACAGTCTTTGTCATAACTGAAGTCAGTTACTGCCCTTGTAGAGATTAAGCCATTATAGACAGCAGGCAAAGGCAGCAGCATGACTGTGTTCCAATCAAACACTTGGGGACACTGAAATGTGAATTTCACATGGCTTTCACATATCATGGACTGTTTCTCTTTAAAAAATATTTTCCTCCAAATATTTAATAACGTAAACACATTCTTAACTCACAAGCTGTATAAAAACAGGTGGTGGACCAGATGTAGCCCACTGGTCAGTTGGGTGATCTCTAGTTTGGTGCTCCCCATCCTCCCAAAGGCAAGCAAACAAACAAAACCAAAAATCTAATCTCAAAGTCAAAGCTGTGTTGGAGAAATGAAGCGTTTTGCTTTATCTGCCTCATAGCTTCTCTAGGAAGCTAAGTATCATGAGGAATAAAGGAGCTTTTTCTTAGTGTCTTATTTTGGTGACATTTTGTGTTGAACTATACATGGATGCTTGCCTATGTGCATACACATATGTATAGTAGAAGTAGGACCAAGTTTTCAGATTGCATTCGATTTTTTTTCTTAGCCATTTGGGATGGTGAGAAGGAATTATAGAAGATGCAGTATTATCCCAGTTTTTTTAAAAAATCACATTATACACACACACAAAAATGCTTGTAAAATGTTCTGGAAGGTATGTATTTACTAAGTGGTAACAGTGGTTTACTCATGGCAGTTAGGAGTGGGACTACTGAGGGAGGAGGGTACTTGACCTTTTTCTGAATTATTTACTTAAAAATGGGAATGATTCCTGCATTATTTGTGGAATTAAAATTAATTGGGTATTTAATTAAAAAACATATTCATGAAAAAGTAAATACGGCCTGCTTCTGTGAATCTACAAATACATTTCATCTACGATTTTAATATTATTGTAATATTTTCATATCGACCATTTCTGAACGACAACTTTTGGGAAATCCCTTTCAAAATATGAGAGATTTGAGAGTTAGGGAAGTGTTAGGTTTTACAGGAGCAGGAATATCTTCTCAAGGGATGCTGATATTTAAAATAACATAAAAGTGCCAAATAAAAAAATAAAAAGCCCCCAATCTGCAATACGATGACTCCAAACTATATACCCAGATTTTAAAACACATTTCTTACTAGAACACAAAAGGTCTTTAAAGCAGGTGGTGCCTTTGTCCCCTGATACCAATGCGTTTTAATAAGGCTCCACTAGATTTTCAAAGTCTTTGGTTAAATTGGAACTGACATTTATGCTAATTAGCTGGGTTTGTGAGCTGGAAACAGGTAAAATTGAAATACAATGGGCTCCAAATTATGTTTATTTTCACAAGGAAGGCTCTGAAGGATATTTGGTTCCATTTGTCAGTATTTCATATCTTGCTACTTTCATCATTCTTTCCCCGCCTGGTGTGTTAATCTGGTAATCTGAAATCTTTTTGTCTGCCTGTAATACGATCGGCTGCTTTCCTGTTGTCCATCTGTCTCCTACAGGAGGTGAAAGTACTTTTCAGAAATGGTTTGGGTTGATGTTATTAATCTTTATAAGCAGAGAAATTCCTTGAATAATTTAATAGCCAAATGGCATGAGGGGGACTTGGTATGAAAATGAATTTTCCTGTCAGCTTTAAAAATCACCGCATGGCCAGCCTTTCATCCATGCAACTCAAATATTAAACCACTGGATGTTTGTTTTCTTGTATGCAGGTTTCTCTATTTTCTGCCATCTAAAGTGACGCGGAAACATCTAGAAAATTTGTGTTTACTTTTTTTGTTGTTCAAAAAACCTATAACAAACTAACCAGCAAAGAGAAAGCCCTCCTTGTTCTCTGAAACAACAGATGCTGTCTTTGACCTTGAGATTTAAGGGCAAATCTATTCTTGTTTACATGTCTTGAATTTCTTGGGTTTGCCAGTACGAAGGCAGCAGTTGGGAATGAATGCTTTTGAAAGTATATGAGTGATTAAAAAAAAAAATTAGTCTGCACAGCTGTTGCTAAAAAATGACTGATTTTCCCCCCTTCCTCTTGTGTCATTAGTATATGAGGCTTTAGAAATTATTATTATTATTATTATTATTATTATTATTATTATTATGTTTTCTTTTGTGCTTTTAATTGGAATTAGCTAAGTTACAGATGTCACAGCTTCTGGGTGTCTGATCCAACACCCTGCTTCCTTGTGAAGGCGCCTATGGGTGGATGATGACACATTTGGTTTGTGGGGTCCCATTGTTTCTTGATGTTGGTAGAAGGAGATACGGCCAGTCATGTGTCAGGCAAGCCAGCAGGAGTGGGAATATTAATAACCAAATAAGTTTTTTCTCTCTGACACAGCCTCTTCATAATGCCGCCTTCTTGCTTAGCCCTGTCTTTTGGAAAGTCATCTATTAGGGTAGCCAGAGCTTTCTAATAAATGTGAGGTCCAAGTTATATTTCTCTCCATGAAGTATGCCCACATGGGATTATTATTATTTGGTTAGAAGAGCGCTCTCAAGTGTGTTACTGCTGCTGATGTTTTGAGTCCAAACCAATAGATATGCATTGATAATTTCTGCTTCTTTTTGCCTGGACCATATCCTTGGGAGGAAAGTCTTCATGAGGAGAAACTCTACTTTTGAGCAACGAAGAATTAAGTACTGCCTTCGTCCTTTCCCACGGTATTGAAACCAGGAGTACTTTTTCTCTTTTAAATGTCCTAAAACTCAATCTCATCTCTTTGCACTTTATAGTTTCAATTTGAGGGGACTGAGGGTGAGATGGCCAAATTAGTTTCTTTGTTTCCCTGTGTAGCTCATTTTCCTGAGTGTTTTCTGTTTGTATTTTCTGAGCTTAATTTTTTATTTGCAGATCGTTATGGTGAAATCTCCAAGAGCAGTTAATATAATTTATTAATCAATTTATAGGCAAAAGACGACATATTAGAATGTCACCATGGATACTAAATTAAAACATTTAAATCAAAATATCTTTATTGTAGTAGCTCTGGCTGCTAATTAAATAACAGGTAAGGCCTCAAGTGGAATGAGCCAATGTGGAAGAAGCCTAAGGCCCATGGAAGGCTCTCTTTCCTGTGGCTTGATCAGTAATAAGGAAGCAAATAGGGGAGGGTGGTCATCTTCCCTTAAGAATGAGGTTCTTTTGCAGGCAGGCACTGGAAATCAAGTACACTTGATTTTTGAACCACACAGGCCTGCCCTGTGCAGATGTCCCTGACACATAGATTTATTCTAATACAGTCCAATACTGTAAATGTATTTTCTCTTCCTTGATCTTCTTAGCAGCACTTTCTTTTTTTCTGGCTTACTTATTATAAGAATATAGTATGGGGGGCGGCTTGTGTGGTTCAGTTGGTTAAGCATCTGACTCTTGACTTCAGCTCAGGTCATGATCTCAGGGTCAAAAATCCATTTTCTTGGTTCAGGAATCCAAGATAGATATTTAAAATTCATCGGTCCAATTAACCAACTACCCAGCCAGCCAACTAGCCAACCAACCCGCTTCACGGAATGTCTTGCTCTGGAACTCTTTCTTAAAACTTTTGCAAAATTAATTAAAAATATCAAGAAGGGCTGGTAAAGATGTGTTTATAAAACTTAATAGTTAGACCTGTTAATTTATCAGTAATGGGATAAACAATGCTGTCATTCTAATTTGTCTTCATGTTAAATTTCTTCCAGACCATGGTTAAGGGCTCAACTATGCAGAATTCTTATGCAACAGCAGCAACATTTTCTACAGAATTATAGAAAGTTGCCCATCTGTAAAACTATAAAGTAAAAAGGATCAAGCATTCCTTAGGATAGAATTTCTTTCCTGATGTTTTTTGCATGTAATATTTAACCCTATGACTCTAGTATAAATTTTCTTTTACATTCATATTACTGGAATATTGGTAGGTACAGTATTAACTAGAATGGAATATATTGCATGAAAGCTTAAACTAATTTAACTTAATTTGAGAGCTTATAAAAGAAGATTTAAGCTTAGCGCATTTTAGAAGTTGCCTTTATCAATTAAAAAAAAAAAGTCTTTTGGCAAAGGATAAAGTCCACAGGCTATGTGAGGAACTACAGTGTAAAAATAATTAGCTTTTAAAGATTTTTTTTTCTTTTTTTTTTGAGTATGAACACGTCTAGGGGTTTTAAGAAAATAGGTTTGAACTGGAGATTTTTAATATTTCCTAATGAGAGCTAGAATATACATAAAATAGAAATTGACTTATTAAAATTTTTGCTTTGGGTTTCTCTCAACCTTTCTATCTCTACCTAAACTCATCTTTTTGAAACAGAAATTTAGGGGCTCTGGGTGGCTCAGTTGATTAAGTGTCCACCTTCAGCTCAGGTCATGATCTAAGGGTCCTAGGATTGAGCCCTACATCAGGCCCTCCGCTCAGCAGGGAGTCAGCTCCTCCCTCCCCTTCTCCCTTCTCTCTCTCTCAAATAAATAAATAAAATCTTTAAAAATAAATAAATAAACAGAAATTTAAAAATCTATGTTTTGGAAAATGATTACTTGGACTCAAATTTTGAGATGTCTGTGCTTTTGTATGTGTTTAAATTATGTTATGCCTGTATTTTGACCAAGCATTAAATACCTGAAACACTCATAGTAAAAAAATCACACAGATTACCTGCTTTACAAGGCTAGAGCACAGTGGCTAACCTGTTTCCAATGAACCTTCTTTCACAAGGCCAGCTTCAGGTCAAACCATAATAGGATGCCTTTCCACAGTGAACTATATAGAAAAAGCATAGGTTTTAGATAGGAGACCCAACTCAAACCTAAGCCTCTTAACATACTTCATGCACCTTATTTTAATCCCCTGAGACTCAAAAATTGTTTATTTTCTAAAATGCCGGGCACTGTACCAGAAACAACCAAAACATCTTTCCTTTTCTTAGGGAGGTTATTGTCCAGTGGGAGAGGTAGATTCACAGGCAGAATTTTAATGTATGTGATGGGTGTGCTCATGGTCAGAGAATGTGCTTGGAGTGCCACAGAGTAGGGGCATTTCTGCCTGGTGGCTCACTCCTTTTCAGCACACACTTATTGGACGTCTAAGTATGTGCTAGGCCTATTCCTAGGACTTCCATACCAACGTGAAACAGGTAAACACAGTCCTGATCCTTCTTTTGACTCACAGTCTACATAATAATAAAGAGATGGCCATAAGCTAGAAATTCTGGGCCCTACTTTCCAGGGTTTGTGAGGATGAAGTGAGTTTCTTTCTCCTTCACGCCATCTCCATCCTGCTCACTCAGACCTTCTTCATGCACTCAGCCCCCCATTTGCCTTAGCAGAACTGGGCCAGGTTCTCTTTAGGGTAGCTGTTTCTCTTGGTTAACAGTTCCATACAGTGATTCCTCTTACAGGTGAATGGCTAAATACTTCTTCCTCAGAATGTTCACATTATTACTAAAGACTTTTGGAGGCATCAAGACCATAATAAACATCTCTCCATTTGACAGAATTTCAGCTACTCAACAGGCCTCCATGGGTAACTGGGGTGACTCATCAGGTCCTACCATCATGGTGCTTGGCTGCTCTCCCAATAGTGGTGGTTAAGTGGTGGGGTCCCTAGTGCTTCATGGAAAGAACAACAGGTGGTAGCCCGCCCACCTCTGCCTTGAGTTTCAATGTTGCTGCTTTGTGGGCTTGCCGGGCTCAAATCAAAACCAAAGAATTAGGCTGGACCCAGAAGTTGGAATGTTTTGCTATAAGTAAAAGTCTTACTACAGTAATAGAAAATCAAGAGCTCTTCTCTTAGGCTTTAAATTTCAGGTTATTATTCTGAGAAAAGGTTTAGGACCTGTGTGACATCATCCTATTTAAGTTCTTCTAAGATACGATCTTTTAATTATAAAATTAATATTAATCATATAATTATATAATTGTACAGTAAATTTAATATAATTAATTCATAATTATGAAATGTAACCACTTTTTTTTTTTTTGAAATGTAACCACTTATGTACAGTTGACCCTTGAACGATGTGGGGGTTAGGGGTGCTGATCCCCCACACACTCAAAAATCTGTATATACCTTTTGACTCCCCTCAAATTTAACTACTAATAGCCTGCTGTTCATTGGAAGGCTTACTGATAATATGAACAACGTTTTAGCACGTGTTTTGAGTACTATATCTATTATATACTGTATTCCTTTTTTTAAAAAAAGATTTTATTTATTTGTTTCATATAGAGAGATAGAGAGAGAGAGTGGGGGGAGGAGTAGAGAAAGAGGGGCAAGCTGACTCTGCACTGAGCACAGAGCCCCATGTGGGGCTTGATCCCATGATCCTGACATCATGACCTGAGCTGAAACCAAGAGTTGGGTACAACTGACTGCGCCCCCCAGGTGCCCCTATTATACACTGTATTCTTAAAATAAAGTAAGCTAGGGAAAAGAAAATGTCATTAAGAAAATCATAAGGAAAAGAAAATATATTTACAGTACTGTACTGTATGTATTGTAAGAAAATCTGTATATAAGTGGACCTGCACAGTTCAGACTTGTGTTGCTCAAGGGTCAGCTGCATGGTTCTTAGTTTCTCAGGCAAATAAGTACATAGTAGACACACAGGTAAATATAAAATGCTCCTTGTAGTAATATAAGAGCTATTACTCAGGCAAGAGGAGGATAAAGAAGGAGCATATACATGAATCATTTATATATGTATATATATTTTTTCTTTTGAAGCGCAGGTATGATCATGTCATTTCCCTTCTCAATTGTACCCAGAATAGTCTGTGTTCAGAGGCCTCTCAGAGCTGCCTTTCATCTCATTTTTTGTCCCAAGTATTTTCACATCTTTTAGGTACCCTTTGCTCCAGCTTACTAGGTCTATTAGCTGTTTTTCCAAAGACCATGCTTTATATCTCCAGGCCTTTGCTATTCTGTTTGGTTAGTAAGGGATAAATTTTACTTCTTACTCATTTATAAGATCCTCTTGAGCCCACAAGACTGAGTTCAGATGCCTTCTCTTTCATGAAACCTTCCATAGTCCTACAAATCAGAATCAATGATTTCTTCCTCATTCTTGGTCCATTGTGTGTATCACTGTTAAACCCGTTATAGGCTTCTCTCATTCCTGCTTTTATCTAGTTAATTCATTCATCTGTCTATACGTTTATTCAACAACCATTTCTTGGAAGCTTGTTCTGTCCCTGGCACTGTGCAAGGATATGGGAATGTGGTGGGAAGCAGAAAACAGACATGGCACCTGTGCTTTGGGAGCTTCCAGGCTTCAGGTGGAGATGGGCAATAAAGGTGCAGCAGAACCCACAAAGCTAAAATTGCGTCTGTGACAAGAGCAGGGAAGATAGATTTATGTATCTCTCTTTCTAATCTCCTTAACGCCAGTGACAGCCTCTTGCTTGGTAGAGAAGGCAATAGTGGAAGTCAGCTACGACCACATGGTGAGGTTCATGCTCTATTGGGGGTTGAATTCTGTCCCCTAAAAAGATGTGTGGAAGCCCTCAGCCTCAGTACGTGAGAATATGATTTTATCTAGAACAGTCTTTGCAGATGTGATCAAGTCAAGAGGAAGCCGTACTCAGTTAGGGTGGGCCCTAATCCAATGTGACTGGTGTCCAATAAGAATAGGAGAAAAGACACAGACATACACACAAGGGAGAAGGTCATGTGAAGACAGACAAAGGGATGGGAGTGATGAACTTACAAGCCAAGGAATACCAAGGAATGGCAGCAACCACCAAGACTAGAGGAGGAGGCATGGAACAGATTCTCCCTCAGAATCTCCAGAGGAAACCAACTCTGATGGTACCTGGATTTCAGACTTCCAGCCTCCAGAAATGTGAGAGAATAAGTTTCTTCTTTTTCTTTTTCTTTTTCTTTTTCTTTCTTTCTTTCTTTCTTTCTTTCTTTCTTTCTTTCTTTCTTTCTTTCTTTCTTCCTTCCTTCCTTCCTTCCTTCCTTCCTTCCTTCCTTCCTTCCTTCCTTCCTTTCTTTCTTTCTCTCTCTCTCTCTCTTTTTTTTTTTTTTTTCTTTTCTTGCCACCCAGTTTGTGGTAATTTGTTCTGGCAGCCCTAGGAAACAAATACATACTCTCCTAGAGGGAAGTTCTTATGAACTGGCGCACAGCACCCCAATGCACTAATGTTTGGGTAAATGAATGAATTTGTATAAATGATTGAATGAATGAATAGAGTATTGTGTTTGTTCTCTTCAAGAGACCAGGGTGAGTTCAGGATATTTCTTTGTGTTCCAACTCTTCTTTAAGAAGGAAAAAAAATGTGGATTTTCCCAGTTAACAACATTGTCATCAGTTGAGGAGGCTGAACTGAATTACTTAATTGCCCATGGGATTCTGTCTTTAGAAATAAAGCTGTGCTTTTGTCACTGTGGCTACTGAGGGGGTTTTAAAAAGCTAGGATTATTAAATATTGAAATAGCAGCAATTCTTTCTCCTTTTCCATCCAAACTAGAATCTTAGTCTTTATATTTCTGTCCCCAACTTTCTTGAGCCATTTCTGTTTGTCTCTCTTGTTGGATGGTTCACTTCCAGATTCGGCAGGATTTATCCTTTTTTTGGGGGGTGGGGGGGTTGTTGTTCCTGATTGTTGGAATTTGTGTTCCATTTTGTATTTTTATGAAGTGTTTTACCGTTGTTACTTGAGTTCCACAGCACTCAGGCATTTTGATGTAATATTTTCTGTTTGTAAAGGGGGAAAAAAATGGACCAAGATATTCAGTGACAACCGAAAGCTATATTGATCAGATATTCACTAATCTGGGGTACCACCCTCTTTCTTCTTCTTGGGGACCCTTCCCCTTCCTCTGCCCCCAGAGTCCTTCTCATGCTCGGTCCATCACCATGTCATCTCTGTAAAGTCTGCACTATCTCCTCCAGTCTCACAAATCTCCACTGCGCTTTATTAGATGATGTTTTATTTATGTGGGTTTTCCCTGGTCGACTGAGTTTCTGGAGGACAGGTAACCAGACTCACCTAGTGGGCATCAGTTACCATTTCTGGAATGAGTGATCAGATAAATGAGTGAATGAAATTCCTAGAGTTGATTTAGGCCAGCCCTTTGGCAACCACTTCCCATTTTATACACCTCAGACCACACCCATGAAACCGTGTGGTGAGTGCCTACGTAAATCGCAGAGAGGCAGGAGCGGGATGGCCCTGCAGCTTGGAGAAGGTCAGCCTTGAGCTCTGCGTGGATGTGCTACTTGTGTTGTCAGTGGAGAATTGATTCGGTCATCTTTCCAGGCTGTCCTCATGAGACCCTTGCTCAGAGGTGCCAACCAGTTGTCTCAGAGTCATAGCCAGAGGAGGCAGGCCAAATTAGCCCTTGGGGCTCTCAGTGCAGAGAGATAAAGCAGGGGTAGAGGTTCTCCTAAGAGAGGAATCTGCTGTCATGCCTGAAGTTTGCATTTAGGGATGTGGTTGGCAGGTGACCCCAGCACCAGAGCATAGTGGTCCTCTGGAGAGCGTGGCTCATTTTCCTCATGTTGTTGCTTCTCATCTACATGTCCATGTGAGAATGGTGTGATATGGCACGGAGCATTCAACATTTCCTGAGCACCTGTAACATGTAGGGTAGGATGTTTACCCTCTCTGGACCCATCTGATTTCACGCAGATCAAGCCTGATGAAGGCCTTGGGCTTCAGGGCACTCAGATCCTGGAATAGTACCAAAAGGAACGATAGTCTCCCCAAAGTTAATTTAGTATGATAAATGATTTATTGAAGGGAATGAATTTTCAGAGAAAACTTCTGGTGGCATTTATTTTCAAGATTCGGGTATTACAAGACCTCAGGATAACAGACGTGGTGTTTGTATATATGTTTTTCTGAATAATTTAAATGCTGGGACTCCTTTTCTCCCTCCTCTTCCCCCATGCCAGAGCTCTGCTTTGAGGGAATATGGCTACTTGTTATTTCACAATAATCTCTCTGAAAATTATTATTATGGGTGAATTTCACACCATTGGAGGTATTTGTACTTGCAAGAGTTCTCTTATGAAATATCCATCTAGTGACAAAAGGAGCAATTATAACTTTACTCTCTAGGACTGATAGATAGATAAGAAAAAAATAAAGAAGCTGTTTCTGGGACCCCCCTCTGTCACTAATTCTGTGTGTCTTCCACCAATCACCTAATCTCTCACACCCACGATTTCCCTAATGTTTAAAATGAGCAGTTTGAAGCTGAGGACCTCGAAATTCCCTCCAGCTCTACTGTTCTGTGATTTTCACTGTGTGTCATTCTCATGGTTTTTGTTTGCATGGAGGCTAAAAGTTGGTAAACAATACCACAAATAATGACAAAGTTGAATTTTTCAAAATTGGACAAGCTGGCCTCCTTAGAGGCAATGTTCCTGGTATTGAATTTATAAACTACTTGCTGGTAAAAATCTCCCAAGTGGTTTCTAAACATTTGTATTCTTAACTTCCTTCATTTTTCAAACATTATCTCCGTGATTGCAGAGCGATGCCTGTGAAATGTAATCTCTTATTCATCGTAGCATGCTGGGATCCACATGAAGTTAAGCACGCACAGATCTTGAAGGTCAGAAGTACATCTAATGGCACTCTGTGGTCCAATACCTTCATCTTTAAGCATTAGTAATTGCCATGCTCCAGGAAGTGCCCCATTTGGGAGCTGCTGGATTTCAGCCATAAACCAGAATTCGGATAGATGCATCTTGTGAAAGCCAAGGTAGTTAGTGTTGCCAGAGACACCCAGGTGATACTATTGAATTAATGAACTGGGCATTGGGCCATTCCTGCTGGAAAAAAGTGGGGCAAATTTATTAAGGTTCAACACAACAGACCAAGGAAATGGTAAATTTACTCGACATGTTTTAGAAATTTGAAGATTGCTAGTGAAACAGAAAAAAGACCCCAGCCAAAAGGAGATGCCTGGTACAAAAGATTGAAAGCATTCAGTTAAATAGATCCCTGGCCCGTTGGATATCCACCAAGAATGGGACAATTCAGGCAAACATGTCCCAAGTCACATACGTCTGTAAGAGTGAAATCCTCTGCAGGACTGCAGTTTTCTGGGACCCATCAGAGAGTTGCTGCTCTGGATAGTCAAGCTAGTCAACCGTCTAGTTTAAACTTAATTTTAATTTGAAAATGGAAATATTTTATAAGTGATACACTTACATAGACATTTCTTTCATATTACAGAAATAACATGTTTTCTGATAAATTTGGAAGGAGTAAGAAAATATAGAAGAAACTCACGATGGTTTAATACTGCTATCCAGGCACAACCTTTTATTCTCCTTTTTACTCTATTTCCTTCTAGTCTTTTATTATTATTATTACTCGTGTGTTAGACACACCATATACATAACTGTGCTCAGATTTTGAAAATCAGACATGCGAGGCATTGTCCTGTCTTTTCTGATTTGGAGCAGCCATTAGGGGCAGCTGAGGGCACGAGTATCAGGGCCAAGACATGTGCGTCTCCCGCTTCCCTTCTCCACACTCCGGTGGTGGTGAGTGGACAGGCACCTTCCCTTGTCATCCCCTGGGGGAAGGTCATGTGTACTCTTGGGACTTTGGCACTTCCTGGCCTTGCTCGTATGTTAGTTGCTAAAACCCTTCCTGCCCCTTCTACCCAGCTATAAACAACTGGGTGGCTGAGCAAAGTCCAGCTTATCTAAAGTACAGCAAAGTTGATGGTGAAAGAGCAAAACCTAAATGATGGTTTTTGTTCTCTAAATTCTGTTGTAAAGCAAAGGTATTAGTTGTCATGTTGTTCTACGTGACAGGACTTGTTAAAATCATGGAAAGCAGGGGAGGGGGGGAAATGCTCGATAAATCTTTCCAATTCACATTTCTGGGTCAGCTGGGGTCAGATGACACATGTTTGGTTTTGGGGCAGGTTTTGATATCAAAAGATTGCTCCCAGGAGGCAGCCTAGTGTAGAGGAACCAACCTTCCCTGTCCCTTAGCTCCTCGGCACCATCTTGAGCACGTTACGTAACTATTATGAACATCAGTTTCTTCACCTGTGGGCAACAGGCAGGGGTGCATACTTGCCAGATGTTTAGGGAGCTTAAATATAAAATTAAAAATGTATGTGGAGTTCCCTGGCACACAGTAGGTGCTTACTGGTGCGCTCGTTCCTTCTGTTTTCCCCAGAGGCTTCTGGGAAGTGCGCAGAGGAATACAATTCATCCTCGAGACAGTGAGTGATGGTGATAATGGGATGCTAATATTTACCCAGATAAACACCTTGCACAAAATGATTTGTATAATGTTAATCAGTAGAAAAGGTTCTCATCATATGCTGTGATTGGAGTTTTCCTTCCCTCATACTAAAAAGATTTGGATGAGAGGGAAAGTCACTGAATTGAAAAAATCTTCTCTGCTTTGCTGTCAGAACACGTTCTTATGTTTGTTAATAAAGCTGGCAGGGCCTCTCTTTATGACATTCTCATCAACTCCCAAGAATTTCCGTGAGTGGGAGCAGTGAGGGGAGATTGGGATTTGGGGGCCACTTTGTGTTCGAGTTGAAAAGACAGACACATCCGGGGAAACACATTATGATCTGAAATAACTGGGTGGCACACGTATTTTATAAGTGCTGGATAGATTCCTGGAAGAAAAATTTCAAAGTAAATAGTTTTGCTTTTTTGCTTGTGACAGCCATTCTGAAGAGTGCGGTATCAGCTTTTTGTTCCGCTTCTTAACATAGGAGGTGAGGGACAAGTAGACTTTGTGTTGTAATGCTCGAAAATACAAGCTTCATTTACGTGCTAAATATTAATATGTAGCAAGAGATTGCTTAATAATAGTGTAGAGCAGGAAAAGTAATTGGCAAATTTTCATACAAAGAGGTAAGAGAAATTGAGGGAAATTCCTTATTTTTCAACCCTAAGATCTTAACCCCTCTGACTACTCAGCTGATTTTTCTAAGCTCCATGCATTTCCTCTCAATCAACTGAATTCCCTTAAGTTTTTGTCATTTCATAGTGGAGTAACTTTGTTTTTGTCATTAAACCCACCCTGGGGGGAAAGACAGAGGTTGGAATGTGGGAAGCCCAAGTTCAAGTCTTTCTTTAGAAATGGGTGACTCAGGTTCCTTCTGAAGAAGCCACACCTGCCTTGAGGTACATCTTGAGTGATACCCAATATATCATTGAGCAGAAAACTCAGACTTTGTTGAGAAGAGGCATTGGTTTACAAGGGGTATTTATTAAGCACCGATTCCTCTAGATGGGGGAAATGGAGTCAAACCCTTATTTATTTTTTCTCCTTTAGCCTTCTGGAAGATCAGAATCAGATTTAATGTACTGTAAATAGTTATTGCAGCTTTGTTGTTTTGCTCATTTGCTTCCCTTTTTCTTCCTCACATTTTTAATTTCTAAATTAATACTCCTATATGCATTAATTGATTCAGTGATCAAACATAGTTCTGTGTTAGTTATAAGGAAAAGAAAAAAAATACCCTATACATCTCACAGTCTTGAGGAACCCTGTAAACAAAGACTGTAGTTCAACAGAGACTGTCTTCCATCCAGAGCAGACCCACCATCTATGGAGGGAGAGGATCCAGCAAAGGGCTGCATATGGGAATCATATACTTTGCTGGGCACAGAGCTATTGGGAAGATGTTGTACGAGAGGCAGTAATGTGTACCTTTTGGGATAGAGCAGATTTGAAAGAGTAGATAAATTCTAAGTAATGATTAAAAATGAGTAAAGAGGTAAAGGTGATTACCACAACGGGGAGAGGTTAAGTAATAGTCAAGGAGTGTGTGCGACTAAGAGCCTCAGGGAGTGACTGTCCTGATGAGATTTCAGGAAAAGGACTTATTTGCAAAAGTAGATTGGAGGAATAGTGATGAGACAACTTCTTTCTCCCCAAAAGGTGAATCAGCAAATAGAGCCCCAGGGAAGGAAAAAGCCAGGCTATTGGTAAAAGAGCTGGAAAGCCCTAGAATTCCATCATCACATAAAGCAAAAAGTTGAAGGATATTTAAGTTTTTCATTTTTAAAACACCCAGCTGCTTGTGTGACACCCCGATAGGAGCTTATTATTTAGTAAGATTCTGAGGAAAGGGCTCTCAGGAAGACTCTTACCTCAGAGCCCCTTGACTTTCGTACGAGGTATTGAGGTCTCCAAAAAGCTTTTGCTCAGGTGAGGTATAGCTATCAATTTTTATTGTATTATCAATAAATGAGAATGTATAAAACACAGTGAGGAATTTTTACAGTACAAGAATATACCAACACACACTCCATTAGCTTCAGAGTGATGATAACCTCTTGAGGCATGGGGCCTCTGGAAAACTCCACTGTACAACTGTGGAAGGAGAAAGTGAATTAGGCAAAGACCATCATGTACCATTAGAGAGATGGTTTGATGTCATGGATCCCCCAAAAGGGTTTCAGAAGCCCTCAGAGGCCCGTCAACCACTCTGAGAACCGCTCGCCCTATTGGCACAATAGCTGTCTCAAGATTTGAGGGTGGGACGCTTGGGTGGCTCAGTGGTTGAGCCTCTGCCTTTGACTCAGGGCGTAATCCCAGGGTCCTGGGATTGAGTCCCACGTCGGGCTCCCCACAGGGAGCCTGCTTCTCCGTCTGCTTGTGTCTCTGCCTCTCTCTGTGTCTCTCATGAATAAATGAATAAATACTTTAAAACAACAAAAAAAAGATTTGAGAGTGATTGTGCAGATTCTTTCATTCAGTCCTCTGTCACTTCTTTTTCTGGGAGGAATAACTTTGTACGAAGGGTTAAAAATAAAGAAGGTTGAACCTCCCACATCGCTTTGTGGTCCAGAATTTGGAACCACTAGTAGTAAAAAAGAAAGAAAACTCAATAGTTACAACACAAGAAAAATATTTGGTGGTTTCTAACTCTTGCATCGTTTTGAAACACGTTAAATTAGATTTGAGTCGATCAAGTGAGGAGAATGTATTTTAATCCACTTAATCCTATATGGTGAGGATCTTCTTGAGCCATGGAGTTAAGTGAGTGTGGAATGTGTATGGAGCCCCCAAACTGGAAACTATTTAAGAAGAGGCCTTACCCCAGAGTCCTGGTTTACATGGATGAGCCCAGAGGCAGGGTTGGAATTTGACTACCCTTGGTCTGCCATCACTTTTAGCTTTCGAGCTTCCTCCCAGAGTGATGGCACAGAGTGGCACCTCTGCCATATGCAGCTGTCCTCGCTACCCCGCTCCCCACCAAAATTCTATGCCTAGAGTTCTAAGGCCAAAAGAATTCAATGGAAAACAAGGGTTTGGCCAGCTTATGTAAGGGAAGGTTTGATATCAGACATCTGCCCAGGTGTCTTTGACATCTCGCTGCCCTTTCTCTAGGCGACCTCCAACTGTAGCCATGAATCCCGTTGCCAGTCTTTGTTCTGGGGATGCACAGGGGACTGTCCCTAAAACACGAAGCATGCTGTTGACTTTGTTCCCAGGCCTGGCATCTGCCAAATCTGCCCAGTCACTTCCCATTGCTGCCAGCCGAGATTTTTCCCATCACCGTGACAGCAGAGCACACACGCCTTCTCTTCTCTCTTTAGAGACTTTGTTATTTCAAGAAAAGCTGAGGATGGAATTGCTGGGAATGACTGCTGCTGTGTCTGACCACTGAGAGCAAATTTTCCCTACTGGTTGTTTTCCTTTTCCACTTCCTGGGGCTTTGGTGGTATTTACATTTGGGCCCTGTCATTTCATTGTTCCCTGAATATCCATCTGAGTGAGACACTTGGCATCCAAATATACTTCTTTTTTTGGTTCAAATTGAGTCCAAATGTCTAACAGTCTCACCATTGATCATTGAGACGGAAAGATTAAGAAATTTCACTTGCTTATTTTTTTCTGCCTTAAATCCGGTAACAAGTCATTTTGCACGCCCTGAGGAGCACAGCTGGCATCTATAACCTGTCTTCTTATTTTATATAATGGTGCTTTCTACCCCACACAACCAGAGCTGGGATGCAAAGCCATCAAAAGAGTTACAAAGGAATTTCCAAATGAAGTATTTTCTTTAATGGGTAAGGAACGCTTCGGATCTTCAGTTGCTCCTGAACTCGCTGTGGCCTTTCTCTTTAACAGTCTGGTTGAAGAGAAAGACAGAAAACAGCCAAAAAATTGTATATGCTGTACAATGGCCACATTGCAGCAGGGTCCCATTTAGCTCTCTAGGTTACTACTATTGTTAATCCAGTGTTTTTCTGAACGTTGTTCTCGAGCCTCCTTCTTACAGAAAGTCCCTTCTTTCTTAGCCAATCGGCCTGGCTCCTCCCCTTCTTTCCCCATAGGGTTTTCTTCTTTTGGGCACCTGCTGACCTAGCAGCAGGTATTTGTCTACCACTCCTTAATCCTCATCAAACTGCGGTAGCTTCACTTCCCTGCACACATCCCAGGCTGCTCTGTCTCTCCTTTTACAGGATTCCTCTTTTGTAGATCCCCCTCTGGATTTCCCTCCCTTGAGGCCCAACCCAGGTCATGCTTCCTCCCTGGGCCTTTCCCCTTCCCACCCTCCCCCTTCTTTTTGAGATAGAGAGAGAGGCAGGGCTGGGGGCCTGCAGAGGGAAAAGGGGAGAGGAGAGAGAGTGAATCTTGAGCAGGCTCCATGCCTACTTGGGGCTCAATCTCACGACCCTGAGATCATGACCTGAGTTCTATTTAGGTGGAAGGGGACCATGTATAGAGTGTTTACTCACACATGCCAGCTTTTAAAGAGTTGGTCTTAGAAGAATAATTGAATACATATGTTTGGCAGACTGGAGTCAGCACAGGAAAAATATGTGAGTTGAACCACGGGGTGCCTAGTTCTAAGCTTTTTGTGTGAAAGCTATGTCATATAATGCCTCAAATTCTTGATGAAAAGGCAGGCATTTAGTAATATAATCTGAATGTTTTGAAATGTTATGTATTCTATACATATATATATAGACAAATGAGGACATGTGGTAGACTGTAAAAAATATTTTTCTTAGGTTGAATAAAAGATTATGTTCCAGTTCTGTACTAATGTCGGATACTTTGATACTTTGAATTATGTGTTTCACAATGTTAAGTGAAAGTTATAATTTGAAAATACTACAGATTATTAATTTAAATGATGCTAAAGCCATACATTAGGCCCTACATATAGAGTCTAGAATTTGGACCTGGAGGAATGGACATGGATGCTCAGATTCTTTGGTGCATGGAAGAGGGACGTCTGACAGTTTTCAACTTCAAAACTTCTCTAAGTAGTAATTGCCTATTTACTTTACCCTGTTCCTGAACAATAAAAGACGAGGGAAGAGTCATTTTGACCCTCCTCAAATTTTTGTAGGAATATTACTTTTCAGCTATGTGATAGAAATTTTCCTTTGACTTTGTGAGTTTTGCGTTGGCTGGTGTTAGCCCTTTGTTATAAAGGCATTTTGTTCTGTCAGTATTAGACAATCTGTAAAGAAAAATAATCACTTTGTAATGTGGATCTGATTTTGCATCATGGAGACACAAATGGAAAAGGCTGATTGATAATAAGGAAACTAGATGACCTGAACAAGAGAGACGTACATTGGTGTGGGACAGATGGCGGAGGAGATGGGGGCTCTAGGAGGGAAAAGCGCTCAGTGTCTTCTCAGCTGCAAAGAGAAGATTGAAGGTTGGACTCTGAGTTGTTCTTCTTTTGTGTACAAATAACATCTCTTGATTTTTCCCTGTTAGGTCCCCAAAGAATACTTACAAAGGATCCATGACTTTCCTTTAAAACATACAATGAATTCATTCATATGTGGACTTTTGCCAGAATTTTAAAGGCATTTGCTATTGACTATTCATAATTCAAATTTGTAATTCAGGAGGAAAATCTCAAGCCTGATGTTGAGGTTCCCACTGGAGCCAGGGGTTGGTTGGGACCACATTTGAGAGTATGGGCACACTACCCACATTGTCCCAAAGCTGTACCGACTCTGTCCTGAAGTCAGTTACTGAGTAGTTCCCACTACTGCAGTTGTAGACTTTGTGCTGGTTTTCATTGGCTTAAGTAACACGTGAGAAGTTGTCCGTTTTCTGAAGTGTGCTTATGCTGAGTCCGTAGGTGTAGCCAAACATGAATCTCTTCGGGTGTGGCAGTTGAAGTGTCGCGAACCATGTCAAACCAGGAATGTACCTCCTGGACTGTCCCATCATTCACATGAGGTCCACCCTGGCGGAGGGTGTCTTGTGAGACCCAGAGCTTGGGCTTCGTCCATGCGGCCTCTTAGCCTTTCTGCTTTCTGTGACCCACAGCTGTAACCTGAGCTTAGCCAGCTGCTGAGTTTTTCTCCTCCACCTGCTGCCTTTTTAACGAAAAGTTTCAAATTAAGCGGAAGAATTCTGAGACTATTAAGTGTACACCCATGTACTTCTCATGTAAATTTATCGGTTGTGAACATTTTTGCTTTGTGTCTCCTCACGTATTGATGTAGATATATACATACATATTTGGCTTTTTTCTGAACCATTTGAAAGTAAGTTGCAGACATCATGCTACCTCACCCCTAAATACTTTAGTATTATTATCTAAAAACAAAGACTGGTCCTATAAAAGTCGTAAAACCATGAAGTACAAAGGAATTTGACACCAAAGCAATCATGCCATTTAGTACACAGACCTTATTTAGATTTCCCCGGGTGTTCAAAGAATTACCTGTACAGTTGTTTGGTTTGATCAAGGCTCATGCATTGCCTTTGCTGTTCTGTTGCTTTGGTCTTCTTTAATCTAGAATAATCCACGTCTCTTGTGTTTTATAAAACTGCTGTGCAGAGTTGAAAAAGCAGCTCAGTTGTAGGGTACAGTATCTCATCATCTGGGTTTGTCTGCTTGCTACCTTATGATTAGATTCAAGTTAATGAATTTGGCAAGAGTACCATGTAGACAATATTTCATCCTTTCCGTGGCATCACCTCAGGAGCCACATAATGTTTGTGCCATTCCTGGTGGTGCTGAGTTTAATCTCTTGGTTAAACTGGTACCCACTAAATTTCCCCATTACAGTGGTTTCTCCTTTTCCCTTTTGTAATTAATTAATGTATGGGGGTAATTCTTTGAGAACTATGCGACTCTCTTGATCCCTTCCAAACTTTGACCCGATGATCCTGACATCTATTGAGAATCCTTGCCTGAATCAGTTTTTGTTTTAGAGGTTGCCAAAGCCCAGAAACTTTTAACTGAGCACTACTGGTTACCCTAGAACCAAGGAATCTCCAAGGAAATGGAGCTTCAATTAACAGTGCCAAGGCACTGATTGACCAAACATGTCCATGATGCTTTGTACTCTTTCTGCCTAGCAGCATGCGTGGCATGGAGAAAGGCCCACATAAACATTTGTGATTGATAGAATAGTAATAAGGATAACACGTTACTATTTCCTTTTGATTAGTTCTAACAGTTTCTGCTTAGCACACTAGGTCTTTTCCCTCAGAAAAGCACCAGTGTTTGAGTGCTTTACTCGTGTGATTCCTACCAGACTTTGCATGATAGGTAGTGTATTGACGATCTCTTTTGGGTTTCCTGAGGCCACCACTCAACACACTTTGTTACCCCCTGTAGACACCAAATATCTGAAACCGGGCCTGGGTTGGTGGAGCCTTCTGACTTTTCTAAACCTAATGCTAACTTTATTAGAATGTTGAGGAGGCTAAAGTGGTGGAATATCAGCCTGGCTCATTTGCTCTCCTACTTCAAATCAGAAAGCTATATAGAGTCCCGTTTAGAGCCCCATTTAAGTCTTTTAAGCCAGAGACGGACATCCTAGCACAAGCCTGTCTGAAGTTGAGCAACAAATATTTACGAAAGCTCCTTTTGTAAATGGTCAAGTGGTCAAGCAGTCCCCAAGCAGCAGTTTAATGGTGGTGGCCAATAGGACAGTGGATCTCCACACTTCCATAGATTTGGCCACTAAAGGGAGCAAGAGTCCAGATGGATTCACACATGTATCAGTTGCTCCTACAGCAAAAGCAAGATCAGCATGGCATCATTACCCCATCTCCCTTGTTCCACACAGAGGATGACACTGAGCAGGAGGGGCCAGATCACAGGTGGCATGAGTGGTGGGTCACTCTGTCCTAGAAGAGCCGTATGTAAAACACAGCCAAGTCATTCTGTAGACACAGACACCTGTAGCTGTGCCCTAAGTGGGAAGGCATGTTAGGAGGAAAGTCCTGTGCTTAACTGAACCGAGGGAGATGGTTGGGAAACCATCCTTTGGCCATCTCAAAGACTGAGAGGTAGATGAGAAGTTGCCACATGGTAGCTCCCCACAGAGCTGCTTATCTCCCTTCATTCTGGGAAGAATTGAGGGCAGCCTGCCAAGACTCGGGTCAGACTGTGGTTAAGCTTTGTCTACGTGGCCTATGTGGAGATGGCCAAGGTTGCCAGGGTGCCATGGTGGGGCCATTCCCTGCATATTGCCCTTCATCTCAGCTGTCACTGTGGGAGGGAGCGCAGCAATAAGGCATCTGGAGTTGTGTGAAGCTGGGTAGGTGAAAATTTTAAGGTTTGGGGACTTTAGACATTATATTCAGGATATGAGAGATGTTCTGCAGGAACTAGATAACCCCATCTTTCATCATTGTATGTGGCATAACACACAAAGGCTTGTTTCGTCACTGTCCATATCCAGCAAGAGTTGTGGTGGTGGTGTACCCCCACACAGTCGTTCAGGCTGATGCCAGCAGTCTAACATCTTGTAGTTGTGACGTGTAACTCACGGCCCCCTCACTCACCATGACAGGAAAAGACACAGCCAGAGGATCACATGCCAGCTCTTTCCTGCTTTGACCTTAAAGTGACACAGGTCATTTCTGCCCACAGCTTTCTGGTCAGAACTATCACATGGCCCAACCTAACTGTGAGAGCTGGGACCTAGGGGGAACACATGGAATATTTAGCGAGCACATTGTCCGTGCCACAGACATGCATTTGTGCAAAGTCAGCCTCTCAGTCTGGCTGAGCACTTTTACAAGTGGGTAGTGACCAAGAAAAATTTCACGTGTGAATGCTTTACATTTTACAACAATGCTTTCCCAGTAATCGCCCTTAGAAAGAGGCAGAAGTTGAGAGGTTCGGAGAAAGGGGTTGACCCAAGGGTAAGACAGTGAATGATGGAATTTCCGGTCCTTAGAAACTGTAGTTGGTCCAGATACACTATTTGGATGGAAACCAACATGTGCTTCAGTCTGTATTGATTTTGGTAGAGGCTACGAAGATCATTTTGTACTTGTTCGTACTGAATGGAAATCAAGTGGTAGATGAACACCATCCTAAGTCATCAGAAACGCTGGGCTGTTCGTGAAACCGTGCGCATCTGCCATTCTGACCCGGAATCTATGGTGGCAGGAGGTAACCCCTTCCACCGTTGGAGGGAGCGAGACTGTGCCAGTTCTGCAGGTACACGACACTGTGCTCTCCACAAAAGTCTGAGTGGAGATCGAATTGCTGCTCTTCTGAAGTGAAAAACAAGAGCACGTAATAATTACGACTGCCACCCTATACTTCCTCTTCATGTGCTGCTGCTATGAACTGGTTTTACATCTATTTCTAACCTTTACTTTGATTGTAATTATTGAATTTTTAACATGAAATTCAAACTGATCTCATTTTTTTTTAACACTTCAAATAACTCAAGAGAATTGACCCAAGTTAAGTTAGGGTGACGGAGACATAGGAACGAAGTAGTAAAATTATATTGCGAGTTCAATTTTTGTGAAAGACATGAAGGAAAACATGTCCGGATTTTATGTGCTCTGTCAGTAATAAAGGAGATGTCGATATTTTGTTGGGCTAGAATTAAAAATTGATCATTTTGGGGAAAGCATTTTATACATCCTTTCCCCCGAGACTTACAGTTTTGACGTCATCACATGTAGACCTGACGGGGATCACCAGTGAGTCAGTTATATTAATATAGCTCAGGGGAAGCCAGCAGTTTATGTTGGCGCTGTTGGGGCTCCAGCAGGAAACCATCTCTTTTTCTCAGTTCATTACATGCATGTGAAAGATGAGGTAAGGGTGAAAAAGAAAAGTATATGTTGATCCCAACCCATCACCTTTCTTGTCTCCCCTCTTCATGGATGTGGCATCTATGTTTTGATCTCTCCAGATGTTGAGTCAATGGGGAGGAAGGGAGAAAAACAGAGTTGTGTTTGGTGCTTGAAAAAGGAAGGCAGTGTATAACTTTTCATCTCCTCTTCTCCTCCTCCTGCCTCCCGTGTGTCCCCTTTTGGAAAGGGGAGGTATTGAGGCCCTAGAATCTTTGAGCAAACACGGAGAATGGCACTAAATTATAACTGTGTCCAGATAACCTAGTATCTTAACTGGCCCGTAAGGGGCAAGGACCACAGTGTAATGTGTGTCAGGGAATTTGATTTCTTCCTAGGTCTGAACAGCTGAAGTAGAAGAAGGGGAAAAAGTAAAGTTCTTGTTCTATCATTAACATATAAGAACAGGGAAACCTGACATTGTTCTGCAAAATAAGGGAGGAGTCTCAGTGTATTGTCTGTTACGTAACTCTGAAGTAGAGGAGTGTTAAAAAACAGAATTCAGTCAAGTAACCTGGAAGGTGCAAGATCTAATTGGCTTTATTAGACGGTTCGTAATTAGCCAGCAAGCAGCCCATCGAACAAGCAGAGGGGAGCTCCAAGGTCTTGTACAAAATGGAAATTTTCATAGGAGAGTGGGGCAAGGAAGTTATTAGCAGAAGAAAAAAGCGTTTCAGGCAAGACTACCTCCCAGTACGGGGGAAGGTCAGAGGGCTCTTTATTATGCAGATGACCTCATCTTTCTTGGGTGAGGTGGGGGGATGAGGAGGGCATCACATCCATGTGATGGATGACCTCACTGGTGCTGATCAGAAAATTCCCAACTGACCGGCTAAGGTTACATTTCTGGGGGATTTTGCAGCTACAGTTAGGTTAGGTATTAAGCCCCATTTAGTGACTTGGCCTAAGTGACACCATTTTGGGCCTGTGGGTCTTCTTAACAGGAGAAAGTTGTTTCATGAAAGGAGGACTTGGAAATAATTTATGCTCTAGGTAATTAAAAAGTGGCTTTTAGGAATTAATTATACCAATTTCAGACAAACGTGAAAGTAGATAGAATGACCTTACCCATTTTCAGTAATCATCAATACTTTGCTCGTCCTGTTCCACTACGCTGTGGCTGCCCCCCTTTAATTTTTCTGGTTGGAGAATTTCAAATTCCAAATCTCATAACTCGAAAATGGTAAATCCAGGATTCAGACCTCTGCAGTCTGGCTCCAGAAGCTCTGGGAGATCCTCAAGGCAGAAGACAAGCCCCCTTAGTTTGGAGTTGTTCGGGAAACTAGTGTAACTAAGTAATAAGCAAAACCTTCTGGGGACACTCCACCCTACCTTTGAATCTAAGTGCTTCCCTTGCTTTCTTAGAAGGGTGAGCTGTGGAGGGTGGGTTTAGGATTCGATATCAGAAGTCTTCTCCTCTAGTGTAGCATTTTACTGATATACTCATGAAACACCAGCTTATGGCAGGACCCACCTCTCTCCTGCAACATAGTCACAGAAATTAATATTTGCTGACACGCTCTTTGAACAGTTCACGAATTTAAATTAGCGGGGGTCGAGCATTGGTCAACTCTGAGGGAAGGCTTGAGTCCATGGGGGTCTTCCACTGTGCTCCGACAAAGTGTGAGGGGTGGGCTCTCAAATTACAGCATTTTGGGGATGATCAAAGGTTTGACCCTTACTGTTCCTGACTGTTTAAGATTATACTGGTTCTAAGGAATGCATAGAACATAATTTGAACGACAGCTAATGCCTCAGTGGTGCTAAATCAATAATTTGAATTTGATTCAATTAAGTTTACTGAGGTCAAGCAGAGAACTCAGACACTGAACTAGGTGCTTGTGATCTGTGGAGATCAAAGAAAGATCCTATGGAGGGACGGTTCCTGCTTTTAAACACCTGGCACCCTTTCTTGCATGATGGAGTGGCCAAATAGGAACTGGCCAGATACTCCCAAAGTGGGATTGGTGGAGGGGCAGAGATCCCATCAGGAAGATGCTCCCTTCCCCAAGGGGTCCCTCCCTGGTCTGTGGTGGCTCAGGCAGGAGCAGCAGTTGCAATATCTTGTTAGGACACACTGGAGCGACATCATGGGCTCCAGGAAGCTGCTGTGTAAAATGTTCTTAATTTCCCTGGAGGGAAGGCAGGAAGAGCTTTCAATTACCATGAACACTGGTTACTTTTTCAGGTTAGCTAATCGAACTCCCAGAAAGCAACGTCTTTGTAGAGAGGGTGAGAGGCAGGCTTGGTACATTATGGTTGCCAAACTGCCAGGAAGAAAAGGACCAGCGGGGACAGGAGCTTTGGGGAGGATGGAGCCAGAGAGAACATCCCAGGATCCTGTGTGGGGCGAGGTCTACCGAAGCAGACAGAACCTCTCTGGGACTTTCTGTCTGTCTCTCTGCACTTGTTGGGTAGAGGTCTAATGCTGGATGCAGGAAGATGAGCAAAAAGAAGAGGTGGTAATATCCAGAGTCATTCTTAAAAGATGAAGGGAAGTTTCTGAGATGTGATGACTCCCTCCTCTGCTTTGCTTTGAAGAAACAACCTAGAGCAGAGTTTCCCAGACTTGAGTGTAGTTTCTCAAACTTTATGCTCACCCAGACCCAGAATTCCCTTTCTCCTGGGCTCAGAGTTAAACCAGTTTCCTCCTGGCTTCTCACAGTTAAGCATGGCCATAGACTGAGTTCCAGCCAGTGGAATGTGGCCAGAAGGATGTATGTTTTTCTAAGCCTGCCAATAAAAACCTTCCATACTGGATGTATGTCATGCTTTTTCTTTCCTATCTGTTGGCTGGATATACTTAAAGTGATCTTAGAATCCATGTGTTAAAGAAGGTAGAGACTTTCCAATTCTCAGGCCCTGAATGAACAAATGGAAAACTACCACAAATTAGAAGCATTCACTTGGCTTTTTCATGCTTAAGAAATAAGTTCTGTTGTGTTAAGCTGCTGATTTGGGAAGGGGGTGGGGTGGATATCTGTTACAGCACCTAGAATTATCTACTCTACTGCAAATCATTTTCTTAGTCTTATCTATAAATGACCTATACGGCCATTTATTATTTTTAAATCATTTTAATTTTTGTGAATTTTGTTTTTAAAATTAAACTTTATATTATCATCACAAATAGAAAACAGTATCACTACAAATAGAAAGCAACTCTAAAAATACATTAAGTGAAACAAAATAATGTTATTCATTTCTAGGAGGTGCTGTTGCCTGGAGGAGATTCTTCAGATGAGACCTGTTGTCTCTATGTTGGAAAGGGGGAAATTAGCCTTTATTAGAAAGGTGTTAAAGGCATATTAGCACAAAACTGAGACTTATTCCTTGACAGAATTAGAAGGTTGAAGAAGAATTGAAAATAGCTTTCTCTTAGTGTGATTCCGATTCAGTGCTATTAATATTAGATCTCAGCCACCTGAAGTCATCTGGTTTATCAGTGGTGCACATCTTGCACTTGGAAAACAAAGACTCGTTAAGCAGAGACCAGATATGAATGAAGCTGAGGATGAGTTGAAATGCACAATAGAGGATGTGTATTGGCCATAGTAGATAGACCCAGCATGACTCTTGTGAGAGTGGGGTAAAATGAGACTGAAGCATGCACAGAAAAACCTGACAGCCTATAGTTCATTATTTAAAATTATGTATAAATTACATATATAATACACACACACACACACACACACACACACACACACACATATTTATATAAAATCTGGACGCAAGCTGCAGTTGTGGCCTGGCTCAGAATAGCTGAAGCTCTGATGACAGTTGCTATCTTTCTTGCCTGAGTTACAAAAGGACAGAGGCTGGAGTGACCACAACTACTTGAGAGTGAGAGGGGAGTTCCAGAAAACAGAGAGTCAGAGAAGGAGAACCCCAGGTTCTGTGCATAAATTATGCCTAAGTCTCTGGTTGACTCCTGAACTATACATACATTAGGACAGACTCAAAGCAGCATAGGTAAATATCAAAGAACTTAACTGAGATTTAATTTGTTCCCTATTGCAGACAAGACAACATTTATAATTTCACAAAATTAATTGCCTGCTAAAATAAACATCAATGCTATTGATAAGACTGTAACAGAATCCAGAGCCTCCACACTTAGCACTCAGAATGTTCAGTATATAATTCAAAATTACATGTCCTACAAAGGACCAGGAACATATAACCCATTCTCAAGAGAAAATTCTCAGAAGCCAGCCCTGAGATGATTCACATGTTGAAATTATCAGACATGATTTTTAAAGCAACTATTAAAATTGAGATAAATGAAAGTATTCTTATAACAAATGAATGAAAGTATAAGGCATTCCAGCAGGAAAACAGAAAATATGAAGGGACACATAAAAATTTTTGGTCTCTGAAATTTAAAAATTTTCCATATGGACTTAAATTAATAACAGAATGGAAGTAATGGGGAGAAATTCAGTAAACCTAGATTAATCAATAAAAAGTATCCCTGATGTGTACATAAGCCACATCTTCTGATGAAAAAAGAAAAAAGGATTGAAAAAAGTAAACAATCTTAAGGCTGTGGGATGAAAATTAAATCCAACATATATTTACCATCCCAGCAAGAAAGGAGAAAGAGAACAGAGCAAAGAAATATAGAAGAAAAGTCACCAAAACTTCCAAGTTTCATGAAAATTATAAATTTACAAATTCAAAAAGCTCAGTGAAACTGAAACAAACTAAATGGAAAGAAGGACACACCAATGCACATCATAGATACACTACTGATGAAGAGAAAATCTTGCAAGCAGGCAGAGGAAAATAGCATATTACCTACAGGATAACTGATTCCAATATCTGTGGACTTCCCATCTGAAGCTATGATGGCCCAAAGAGAGTGGAACAATATCTTCAAACTTCTAGAAGGGAGAACAAAAATCTCTGTTGGACCAGAAACTTATATTCAGTGAAAGTATCCTTTGAGAAGAGGCAAAAAAAGATTTTCTAAAAGATTTTATTTATTTGAGAAAGACAAAGAGCAAGAGAGCAAGCACGGGCAGGAGGAGGGACAGAAGAGGAGGGAGAGGGAGAGAGAGAATCTCCAGGAGGTTCCTCACTGAGCACAGAGCCTGATGCTGGGCTTGATCCCACAACCCCGAGATCACAACCTTAGCCAAAACCAAGAGTCAGTCACTCAATTGACTGAGCTACCCAGGCACCCTGAGGCAAAGATATTTTTCAATAAAAAGAAACAATAGAGATTTCATTCCCAGCAGATCTGTACTTCAAGAAATTCTAAAGAGAGTCCTTTAAGCGGTAGGGAAATAATAGGAGAGGGAAACCTGGATTTTTTAGGAAGTAATATAAAGCATTTGAAATGAGACATATTTGTGTAAATAAAAGACTGCATTTTTCTCAATTAAAAACACACATGATTATTTATAGCAAAAATTGTATCATTACCTTGTGGGGTTTATAATGTATGTTGAGGTAATACATATGACAACCGTAGCATATAAGGTTACACTATGGTGTGTGTTGGGGCAGGGGAGTTAAATGGAATATATGGGTGTAAGGTTTCTACATTTTCTGTGAAATGGTACAATATTAACTCAAAGTAGAATGTGACAAGTTAAGGAAATACATTCTCTAGAGCAACCTAGGAAAAAAATACTGCAAAGAGGTATAGCTAAAAAGCCAGTGGATAATTTAAAATGGAATTCTAAAAACTAATTAAGTTGTTTGTGGTATGGACGGACTAACATAGTAGGACAGGCGATCTTTTTCAGTTCTATGGACTGGTCATGGAATTCATTGTAGCTACCATTCCTTCCTACTTCTCCGGCTGTTTTCACTGAACTCTTCCCATAGAGTCCACTGCACTTTGTCACAGGGTTTCTCCATTCCCCATAAATGTGTGAGCTTTGGGCTTATAGTGCTATTCCTTCTTTTACATAGTAAGGAATGTCCTACATTGGGAATTGAGACACCTGAATGATAGCCCTGGTTCTGGGATGACTAATTGTATGTCCCTGCCTATGAAGTGGACATTAAATCTCTCTTGGTCTTGAGGACACTTGAAAAAATGGAATATGAGAATGCCCTTCTCCAAGATTCCTTTACACTTTTAAAAGCTATGGTTCTAAGTAAACTTGGAATGATTCCTTAATTATGGAGATGAGGACTTGGAAGTTTCAGATGAAGCAAAATATTTTCTTAAAGGTAAGGTTCTAGTAAATTACAAGTCAGAGATGACTGGGTGTCTTGCAAGTAACTCGTGATACTGTTAATGGTGGGTAAGTGTGATATGATGAAAAAAGGTATTAGGGTTTGCTTCACGTAGTCAGTTTTTTTCTATATAATAATCCCTGCCATTTATCGCATACCTGTTATGTGCCAGGCATTACACTGGCCCTTTACATGTCATATATCTTTTAATACTTAAAATAAGGTCAACAAGAAAAATTACAATTTCCCTATTTTGCAGATGGAGAACTAGGCATAGGGAGGTCAAGTTAATGATGGTTGGCTGGGATTCGAACCCCTTCCCACACATCACATTTCCTCTTGTTTGAAGTCTATCACATTTAAACATTGACATCTGCTTTGTCGTCATCATTCATCCATGGATATTTTTGAGGACTTGAGAATAACGATGCAACACGATATTTGGTCCGCTGGTGATGATAGGGGTCCTACATGCCTTCCCAAGGGCTCAAGGTGCTAGAAGCTCTTTTTCCCATCCTCCTCCACTCCTCTTAAAGCTATTAGTCTACATAAATCTCATAGCAGTTGCGTTGCCCACATGATTTGTTCTTTTCCACTATTCGGAGGAATAAACTGAGGCCCAGATGAATGGTAGTGTAAGAAGAAGGTGTGAAGTCATATGTCTGGACTCAGATCTAAACTGAGGCCTTTTCTTACACTTTAAATTTGAATGCCTATTCTAGAATTTCAGTGGTAAGGACATGTTTTTTGAAGTGTTCCAGGATTGAGCTGGCTTCTGGCAAAGTCAGAGTAGTAAGAGGATGGGAATAGCATCTACATAAGCTTGTCACATTTTCTCCTGTCTCATGTCTGGAATGTCATGGCAGGATATCAGATTGGTAGTGACATTTACAGGAGATGAAACATTTTTAATTGGAAAGCTCAAGAGTTTTTAAGGCCTTACAAAATCAAATTCCCGGTTTACTTAGAACCATAGCCTTTTAAAAGGGTGAAGGAATCGTAGAGAACACTATTCTCTTTTTGCAGGTGCTTTCAAGCCCAGGAGCAGTTTAATGTCCACTTCAGAGGCAGGGACATACAATTAGTCATCCGAGAATGAGGACTACCATTTAGGAGTCCTAATTCCCAATTTAGGGCATTCCTAAGCATGTTTTCCTTCCACTTCCCCTTAGTCTACTTCTTCTGGTAATGCGTTCTTTGCGAGGATTCCTTTTATGTCTCTTGAACTACTATCCTGAAAAGGTGCTTAGAATGAAAATACATGTTATAACTTAAATTTTTAAACCCATCATGGGACAGCGTCATCATTTGACAGTGATTAATGAACCTGAGGAGAAGAAATATAAAGGAAGTTCACCGACTTTGGTAATCTTGAATAGTTTTGTCGGTGCTACTAATACTGACCTTGAATAAAATACGCAGCCACATTCGACACCTTATTTGACTAGCTGATGCACTAGGTATGATTGGTCAAACTTGTAATCTTTTAAAACCACATTACTGTGAAATACAGCAAAATCCCCAGGAAGTTTCCAAAATACATCGTGAAACATTCCTTAAATGGAAATTTTCAGGAGATGCAGTTCCTTGTCCATGAGACTTTATTCCAGGTTAAAGCTACTAGACACAGGGATCCTGTTGGACTCATAACACATTCCCTGCACAACAGGGTGACTTCCTTAGATGTTCTGATCCTGGTGTTTGCATTAGAACCAAAGAAGAAACCACAAAACTAATTGACTAGATATGTCTATGGGCATTTTTAGATATAATGAATTTGAAGTTTAGATATATTGAATTTGAAAAGGACCAATGATAAAAATAGCATTTGATGTCATTTTGATACTAAGATGTTAGTGTTGAGCACTTTCTCAAGAATTGAAATGAGAATTTTTCCTGGCCCAGCTCAAAAACTTGGGCAAGGAAACAAAAGGAAGATTTGCAACAGCATATCATATTCAGGATCATCTTCATTTGCCTTGAGGACTGCAGTGAAAGCGCCTACATCTGCCTCAACGTATTCCTGGAAACAGTAACACAAAGTGATTTATTTTAAAACAGATATATATTTTGTGAGAACAACATCATGGAGGGAAGAAGCACTTTGGAACAAAGACTTGGCATCATATAAACCACGTTGCCAAAAATAAGCTATAAAACATATGAAATATAGAGTAAGATTCTAGTATCACAAAAGCTTCCATCGCAATTGATTATTACAAGAGGTCCCTGTGTTCTTGACAATGGTCCACAGAGCTCTTCCAACTACAACGTTGTGTCATAAATGAGGTTGTATGAATGGAAGTACCTTGCATAGTCCTGGCTCATATTTAGTACTAGGTAATTTTAATTGACTCAGAACAAGTAGTCAACATCTGTTTGCTCTCTAAGGTGACATTTCTGCATCTACAATTTTATATCTCAATTTGCAATTTATATTTTTGCTATGAAAGATCATCAAGGAATATCAGAGACTGTGAAGTAGTGGAAGATGTGGGTTTCTTCCAAAGATGCCTGAATCGGTCTCCTACTACCCTTTTATGTCTAGGGGAGTCAAGGCACTCATGAATTATCCTCTTACTCTCAGCTCATCTGCCTAGTGCTGTAGGAGGGACTCTTTATGTACCTGTTATGGTGGCAGATGATGGTGATGAACAAGGAGAACAGTGTCTTTTTAAGAATAACAACCAACCCCACTTCTCTCTGTCTGTCCTGCTGTCTCACTTAATTCAGGTATGCTATTTCAGTGGCTCATTTTTAGATATATTCCCCTCTCTTTCCACCAAAAGATGATGGAGCAATATTGAAGTAAGTGGTTTTTTGTTTTTTGTTTTGTTTTGTTTTGTTTTTGTCCTTCATAATCATGGTATCCTTGACATCTTCTGGGGATGCTGAGATGGGCCAAGGCGGTGTCCTACTCTTGATCCATCAGGAATGGAGAAACCAATCCACCAAATAATCACATTGCAGAGTAGCCAGTTTGCTCCCAATTGATTTTTGTCAAGAAAAAAAAAAGCTACAATATGTTTCTTAACTCCCAGAATGCACCAGAATCGCCAATGCCTGGGCCCCATCCCTAGGCAGTATGACCCAGGTGTTCTATGGTGGGTGGCACTTTCTGGTTTTGAAACACCCCGGGTGAATCTAACTAATGTACAGCCAGGGTGAGAACTCCTGGAACCTGTCTCACCTGCCAAATGGAAGAATAAAGATTAATGTTATTAACATCTGATGAGTAGATTGAAAGTGCAAGTGGGTGCTTCTTCACAATTATTGCTTGTTAATCACTTTTTACTTCATCCCGTCATCTCTGCATTCTTGCCACCTCCTCCCACTTTTTCTTTTGAATAAGGGCAGTTGAAGTCAAGCAGGCTGCCACGTATTACTGATGCTAACAGATTCAGCAGCCCGAGTACTGCTGAGGAATTTCACTGGGTGATGTGTTTATCCCAGCCTTGGGATATAAATGATACATTATCAACAGCCTATAAAGAAAACAGTTTTATCAAGAAATTATCTGCTTGAATTTTATCATTGAAGACAGGTGATTCCTGTCCATGGAAGATAAACAGTCTGTATCCTTTTCATAATCTAAGGCATATTTCATGCTAATGTTCTGTGTTTGCCTAATGTCCTCCATTGAAAAAGTATTTGCTTAGTATCCTAAAGCTGGGCTATTATTAACATAGTTCTCAAGGAAAGAAGGTTTTAAAAATAATTTTCTCTGCTCTTCGTTTCTCTTACTGTAAGCATGTGGCAAAGTCTTGGCATCTGTTCAGAATAAATTTTCTGCTTCCTTTCTGCCTTTTAGTCCATGCACATTTTATCTGAGCTCCCCCTTCCCCCGTCCTCACCCTTTGGTAATCTGCAGGAAACCAGACCTTACTAATCTGAGTGTTGGTTCCTAAATTACTTATTATTGTATCAGTCCATATTAGTTAGAGCTGGTGAAGGGTTTGTATTGCTCTAGGTGTTATTTAAAAATGTCTACGAGACAGGTCCCTTCAATAATGTACGATTTTGAGGGAAACTACAAAGGCAGGGGAATTTATGTGACGCTGGCTCGTTGCAGTAGATTGCTCCTTATAAAATGCCGCCTGTGAGAGGACATTTTTTGCAAAGGGGAGCTATTCGGTAATATAATTCAGGAGTGGACAGAGAGGGTGTCTTCTCTTCGGGCACCTATCTGTTGCCCGACATGCATCCAGATGTTGTTCTCAAGGCTGATTTTTCATGAGATTGTGTTGCTCTAGAATGAATGCTCAGAGGTTCTCAAACTCCAGTGCCGGGGAATCCCGAGGAGGGTTGGTAGCGTAACCCGAATTACAGCCACCTGAAGGATCCCTCAGGGGTCTGGGGAGGCCTGGCAGATGGTGGAGAGACAGTCAAAGGTAGTTCTGGGGAGATCGGTTGGCTTGCATTCCCACGCAGCTCCATACTTGGGTGGCTTCCTTGCGTCCTGTGATTTGAGGCACTTCTCTGGGAACCAGTTCCTGATACTGCAGTGCCTGGCAGTACACAAGTGCTTCCAGAACCTTAGTGGGATGGTGGGAATTCCTGTTCCTCATCTGGCCTCCCCACAGCCCTGGATTTGTAAGGTTTCTTCCAGGCTTCCTAGAATTCTCTTCCGTCCTCCCCTTGGTTTACGAAGGGCAGGAATGATGGATCCTCCTCCATGACCAGCTCTGGCTGGCTGTCAAGAAGCCCTTCTTCTTTGGAGCCCTTAACTGGTAGATAGCAAGACTGAAGTCCTCAGCCCCTTGGTGAGAAGGAACATTCAGATGGTGATGATTATTATTTTGAAGCTTTAGCACCAAAGTTTGAAATTCTCCTGAGTGAATAATTTTGGAGGATCTACTTCTTTTCGTTATACAATTGGCTTTCTCATATGTGCATTCAGGTTGCCAAATCTCCTATATAATCCTCATCTCCCATCAAAAAAAAAAAAAAAAAAAAAAAAAAAAGGGAAAAAAAAGGGTACTTCTATTTTTGTGGAAAAAGAGGAAAGAATCCAGGAAACATTTCAGAAGACTGTAATGTTTTCTTAGCTCCTTTTCCTGTTACATATGAAATTCAAGGAGAATTTGGTCAGTTTTAACATTACATGAGATTTTTCAAAAGTTAGTATGAAATTTAGCTTCCTCCCCCTTTTCCTCCATAAGGAACTATGAAAAATTTCTAGTTTACACAATTTTAATAAAATGATTCCTTTATAAAGGCCACTGCTTTCTTATTCACAAGAGTTTTCATGGGAAAGTAGTGTGGGGCCTGGGTGCCGGGGTTTCACTCTCCCTTTGCAGGTGACATAGGCTGGGTGCCAGCCTGGAAAGAGCACGCCTGCCTCACTCTTCTGTTAGAATGAAGAACAAGCAATTGCCCAAGTCCGTTATAAGATTAGGGTGCTGGGCCTTCCTGTTGCTTCCACTCCTCTTCCTTCTCTCTCTCTTGGAGTTCTACATTCTAAATTGCTGCTTTGAATTTTCAAGAAAGTGGTTTCAGCTTCTTTCATGAGGTTTTTACATCATTTGTTCTTGAGCTTCAGAGAATAGTTCAGTATAGCTGTTTTGATATCTCTATTTTTCTTTTCAATTTCATCTGTTATTTCAAAAAGCTTCCAGATACCATTAGGAGAACCCACAGATAGTTCCTTTGGCAGAGATGGTCGTTAGAAAAATACGTTTGGCCCTGCACCAAGGCAGTGACCTATAAATACTCCTGCTGGCTCTTCCTTCTTGTCTCTGTGATTCACTGGAATGGAGATGTTGGCCCGATGCCGCAAGGAAAATGTTGTTTTGAGGATAACCCAAGATTTTCACCTGAACCTGGATTGAAGACACTGATGATGGCCTGGATGACTTCTTGCAGCTCCAATAGTCATTCTGGAGATCACATCTCGGGTCTACCCTGTGAGTGGGGCCCAGGATGACAGTTCACATACTCAAAGTTTTGTACAATGGCAGCAAACATGGCCCTCATTGACCCTAAGGTGCTGCAAGATCGATAGGGCTGAGATGTATATAGATGTGTGTGTGTGTGTGTGTGTGTGTGTGTGTGTGTATGAGAGCAAAATAATTATATTTGATACAGTCTTATTTTATTTTTATTATTTTATTTTTTTGATACAGTTTTAGTGTTAGCTGTTGATATGTCAAAAATATTAATAATATTTAAAATGTATTGCTTGCTCCTCTGGCACTGTGTTAAGCACCTTGTGTGCACTGCCCTGCTTGATCCTCATGTAGCCCTGTGAGGGAGATTCTACTACGATTCCCATTTTACAGATGAACAAACTGACACTAAAAGGAGGTAAATGACTTGGTCATGACTTTCCAGCTGGTAAGGACAGTACCAGAATTTGAACCCATAGCAATCTGGCTTAAAAGCAAAGTTTTACGTGCTTTGCTACCCTGTGGAAAGGTCTAGTTGTGAGCTAATGTGGTTGAAATTTGTTGATTGTGTAAAGCCATCCCTTTTCTTTGTCAGCTTTGGATCTTTCATGTGAGAAGGCTGGGGAGGCTTCCTCCCTCTCTTAGTAAATTGTTTCGCCTGCAGTGTTCTCTTATTTTTTTTAAACCATAAGGGAAATAGAAAGTAGCTCCATTCCAAGCAAAATTTGGGGACTAGGTCTAGTCTATCTCAATTTAACAAGACTTTTATATTTCCTACTAATAATAGGGACTATTTGTGTTGCGCTGTTCTCTAAGGATATTATCAATCCCGAGCTTCTTCAGCGGGGTACTACCTGGAGGCTGGTTGAGACCATTTATTCAGTCGGTTCATAGCACCATCTGTTTTACTGGCTGCCCTAGATGTTGTCAGGTTATTCTTCGAGTCATGATCAGCATTACAGTAGCATGAAATATCGATTTCTCTATTGCTATTATAGTAATTATTGTATAATGTTGCATCAATATTAATAATTATTAATTAACTATATCAACATTAGTAAATAGTGTGTTAATGTTGATAATTAATATTTATTAGGTAACAAGTATTAAAGTATTAGCCCTAAGTTTAGTAACAGCATAGTCCTAAAGCCTATAGATCTGATATTAAGAAAATATTATATAATGTACATTAATATTGATTCTTTTTGAAGTGAAGAATGCTTTTATTTCATCTTTTGATACATCCCTGAAGAAATGTTCTTTTGGAGGCATTTTTTTTTAAAGATATACTTATTTAATTTAGAGAGAGAGAGAGAGATCGTGCAGAGGGAGAGGGAGAGCAACTCAGAGTCACCGCTGAACCCAGAGCTGAACATGGGGCTCCGTCCCACTATCCATGAGATGACCTGAGCAGAAATCACGAGTTGGACTCTTAACCAACTGAGCCACCCAGGGGCTCCTGGAGGCAATTTTATTTATTTTATTTATTTTATTTTTTTAAAGATGTATTTATTTATTCATGATAGACAGAGAAAGAGAGAGAGAGAGAGGCAGAGACACAGGAGGAGGGAGAAGCAGGCTCCATGCTGGGAGCCCGACGTGGGACTGGATCCCGGGACTCCAGGATTGCACCCTGGGCCAAAGGCAGGCGCTAAACTGCTGAGCCACCCAGGGGTCCCCAGGCAATTTTAAATTTAGAGACAGTTTGGACTCTATAGCATCATGATAATTCTCAAGGTGGGGTCAAGAGGGATAACAAAAGGAGCTAACATTTGAGACACCTAGAAATAGCAATAACTACTATTTATCAAGAATTTACTATGTGCCAGGAATGTGAATGTCTCCTGATTTATCTTCCATTTAATTTTAAATTTCATTTGATTTTTTAAAAGAAAATATTTATTTATTTGAGAGAGGAAGAGAGAGAGAGAGAGAGAGTGTGTGTGTGTGTGTGTGTGTGAGCGTGCACAGGAGTGGGCAGAGAGTGGGAGAGGGAGTGAGAGAATCTCAAACAGACTCCCCATGGAGCTTGGAGTCTGAAGCTGGGCTTGATCCCATGACCAGGCGATCACAACCTGAGCTAAAGTCAGGAGCGGAATGCTTTAATTTGGTTGTACCTATCTTCAGTTATATTCTTATGAAAAAGGGTGTGAAAGAACTAACTTTTTTGAGTCTCTGAATGTTTAAAAAACATTTTTATTCTCAGTTTTGATTAATGATTAGGTTGGACATAGAATTCTGGGATGAAAGTTATTTCTGACTAAGCCACTCAGGCACCACAATTTTTAATGTTAAAAAGAATTTTCAGTTACTAGGGTTTTTTTTTTCTGCTTACTCATTCTTCCTCTTCTATAGCATTGTCTTCTTATTTTATAGTTCTTGACTCTCTTTGGGATATTTGATATTTCTCTTCTATTGCCCGTTTTATTTGTTTTTCCTCCAGGATCACTTCCCCCTTTTTAAGACCCTGCTTATACTCTCTTTTTGTTGGAGGTTTTCCTTATTTGTCTGTTAACCCATAATTGTCCATTCATAATTAAGAATTGTCCACTCATAATTTGTGACTTTCTCTGTGGGCTTAGTTTTATGATAGTGGGTCTGAACTGTGGAATCTTTCTCTCTGAGGCCTTTCAGTTTCTTTAGAGAAGATTGCTACAAACTCATGTATTTATTTATTTTGTGGGGAGGCAGCTTCTAGGATGATGGAGAGAAGGGGGAGAAGGGGGATGAGAGAAGAGATGGCTAGTTGGCAGGATGGAGGAGCACATGGTACATATAAGTTGTTGGTTGCTCCATATACAGGCTTTCAAATTATTTTTCATGCTTTATATCTTACTCTCATTCTTTGTCCTACAAGGAATCCCAAGTGTTGCTAAGCTCTGCAAGATCAATTGAGTCTTTTTTAGGGATTTCCATATTAAAGACTGCTGCTTTGCCTTGTTTGATTATCACTCTTACATCTTCTCTCTGGCTTGAATTTCTTAACGTTCTTGGGACTCTTGCATTTTAAAAAAAATGTGTGAATTTACACCATTTTCAATCTTTTAACTCTCATTTTAGTGGGGTTGGTTGAAGGAGAGATGATCAACTTGTGTGGTCAATTAGAAGTCACAATATTTCTACACCTGTATTTTGAGTTGTTATTAGCCAATATTTTATCCTGTTGTCCATTTTATAGTGGTATATGGGTTGGCCTGCCAACTTAACCTTTATCTGTGTAAGATTTCCTTGAAATTCAGTATGGTAGAACCATATTTCTGTCTTAGCATTATGACAGTACTCCTTCTACTTCCATCTTCTTAATTCCCTCCTCGTACAATCATTGTGTGATGTTTGCAGGGACTCAGGGGGCTGGAGGATAGGTAGCTCCTTATTCATTAGGCAGCCAATACCTTATAGGTGCTTCTGAGGTGATTTCCACTTCTTCCTGGCCTCAATCCCTACGAGCAACCTGAGAGAGAGAGAGAATGCGTTTTTCCTTAGCTTTGACAATAAATTGTATTTTATTAAGTCAGACTGCATCTTACTTTTTGTCTAAAAGTTCCAAACATCCCAAATTAACCCTTGAGGATTATAGAAAATTCTAATGAAAACACTCATGTTTCTTGTGTGCCTTTTCCTTTGCTAAGGCCTTTTCCTGCATGCTAAAGAATACTCACAAGCTGACTGGGACATAGGGCCTTGAGATGCTTATTTCCCCTTAAACACCAAACAAGATGCTGTTGAAAGTAGGTTGTTAACTCACCTCCTCTCTCTCATTTTCTATCCAGCCCTTATGATATAAATGTTTGTTCTTCAAAATGAGGGAGAAAAATCAGATATTTGGGATGTCTGTGCTCAGATCCTTAGGAAGACTTATGTCTTATTGATATTTCCACCTTCTTCATGCAAGTTTAGAGTAAATCAAGCTGTTGATTCACAGATTTTCTAGCTCTGATTTCCCTCCCGGGAAAACAAGACAAATGGTGTCATGGTTCATTGTCTGTTGTCAAAAAGTCTCCAATATTTCTATGCTGGTTTCTTTAGGCTCTACTCACATTTTAATTTAATAATAAGCTTTGTGGCACATACCCAAATGGTAAATTTTGAGGCTCCCAAGGTTAAAAAGTTATTAGAAGGCTGTAAATTTCTGCCTTTAAAAAAAACCCTGAGGATTGAATAAATAAATAAAATGAGGATGTTTTTCTAAGCCTTCCTATAAGCTTCAGGAATGGTCAGAACCAAAGTTTTCACGAGGCTTCCCAGATGAAGTCCTGAGGGTTGCATGGCACGTATAAATTGAGGCTCCATCTAATTCCACTTGAATCCATTATCTTGTGTGTGAGGATGGGCTAGTCATTGCTCTGCAGGCACATTCCTTATTTGGATAAGTGTCCATGAGAGCACCATCCATTAATACCTTCTAGTTGCTTGTGTATCTTCCAGGAACCTTATCTAGACTGGCCTTCAGGAACCTGGAATATATGTGCAGTTATGAGAAAGCATCTAAGTGACCCATGTCCAGACTGTGGTGGTCTTTCCATTTGTACAGAACACTTTTCTCTGAGATAGCAGAGTCTCTGAACACAGAGCATGCTATTGTGTTTATTAACCAAAATACAACCGGAACTAGGGGAATAGTTAAAAGGGAGACAGTGGGTGTTGAAGTATGCATAGGTCTGTTGACTACAAGCTACCCCTGTCCTGTGATCCAGCATTCAAATTTGGTCTCCACGAATGGATGCTGATGACCCCTTTTGGAGGTGGCTTGCTATGACAGCCCTGGCCATAGCAGGTCACACTATGATGATGTGGATCCAAGACCACAGGTATGGACTTAAAAGGGAAGAGTTGACTGATCAGCTTCTAAAAAAGAATTACTGCTAATGAAAGTCCAAATGAGTCCTTGGAAAATTACTATTTTTGTGTATTTACTCAGTCATCTTACACAGTTCTGCCCACCACAGGATTGCACTGGGAGAGATGTGAGTAGCTTAGACATGGATCACAAACACTGGCCTTCAGGGCACTGATGAACTAGTGCTGTGGGTAATGTAGGTTATGAAAAGAACTTTAATACAGTAAAAATATAATATTTTCTGATTTAATATTTTATTTATAATATATGAATTATATTATTATAATACCCAATATACTCTGAGAATATATTAGGGTTAAGTCATCAGACCAACCTATATGCAAATATAATTATATTTATTTAAGACAGTACTAATACATAATAACTACCACGGTGCAAAATGGCACATATTTAAGTTGCATGAGTAGACTCTTATGGTACCACTGATTTTACACAAATATGTAAACAAATGGACTTTTTAAATAAGATTTGGCAACATTCAAAACACAGCTTTAAAAGATCTATAAAGGGGCTTCCAGTTTGTGACAGTGATGTAGGCATGGTTAAAATATATGTTGTTGTTTATAAATGTTTAACTATCACTTAGTATTTGAGCATATGTATGTGTATAAATGCATTACAATGAATGTATAAATTGTAGAGAAAACAGTGTAATCAGCAAGGCATGGATCTTAGTCTGATTCCCTTTACCTTCTCAGAATCTTTTCTAATTTCCCCTTCTTATTCTCACCTAGAGTTGTTAATCTAAAAAGTCATTCTTTTAAAAAGAAACAAAATCACAACAAAAAAACTCTTAGTGGGACCTCAAACTGCAGCCAAATCAAAATGAATAGAGTGCGTTTTGTGAATCAAGAGCCTCAAGTTTCATTTCTAAATATCTACTTTTTATTTTTGAAAATATTTTATTGGGATCCCTGGGTGGCGCAGCAGTTTGGCGCCTGCCTTTGGCCCAGGGCACGATCCTGGAGACCCGGGATCGAGTCCCACGTCGGGCTCCCGGTGCATGGAGCCTGCTTCTCCCTCTGCCTGTGTCTCTGCCTCTCTCTCTCTCTCTCTCTGTGTGACTATCATAAATAAATAAATAATTTAAAAAAAAAACTTAAAAAAAAAGAAAATATTTTATTTATTTGAGAGAGAGAGAGAGAGCGCATGCTCACACGAGCAAGGGGAAGGGGCAGAGGGAGAGGGAGGCAAGCAGACTCCCCGTGGAGCAGGAAGCCCAACCTGCTGCTAGATTCCAGGACCCCAAGATCATGACTTGACGAGCCAAAGTCAGATGCTTAACCAACTGAGCCACCCAGGTGCCCTTAAATATGTGCTTTTAATTTTTTTCTCTAGCTTTGCCTGGAGGATTTTTCCCAGAGTATCTATGTTAAGTTTTTTCCAGAATATCCATGATCTGCATTACACAGGATCATGGCAGATATTGCCAAATTAACACTAAGCTAAGTTAACACTAGCTGCCACAACAAACCAACTTTTAGGTAGCTCATATCTGATAGTTGTTTATTTCTTGTTAACGTAAGGTCAAAACAGATATTTCTTATAGAAAGAGCAGTTTTCCTTCAAAAAGCGATTCAGGGACCCAGACTCCTTACATTCTGTGGCTCTGCCATATTTAAAATACTCACTCACTCTGATTACCCTTGAGGTGCTTGTCTGCATCAAGCCAGTGGAAGAGAAAAGACTTGGGTGGGGGAGACAGAGACCACATTGGTAGGCTACTATGGCCAAGCCTGGAAGGACAGCACATCACTTCCATTCACATTTGACTGACTGTAAATATGTGTCCATACCTAACAAAAGGACCCAGAGTATTGTAGCCTAGCTGTGTTTCAGGTTTTGCAATGCCTGGCCAATCTCAGTCTCACAAATTTTGTGTGTTTTCAGGTTGTGTAGACAAAATGGATGGTTTTGAAGGCTTTGGTATTAATTCATAACTGGCTCAACCTCAAACTTCTTTTTCCCTTGGAATTTTGGTATGTGTGGTAAAGGTATACTACTTTCCATAACAAAAATAGAATTTCCTTCCAGCATCTTTTGCTGGTGTAGGTCCTTTGAATGAATATTTACTGGCAATACTTCACTGTGGGGGGGATGTGAGGAGTATTCTCAAGCCAGTTGGTACTGCCTGGAGCTGTTTGTGTGTCTCTTCCCGATTGACAGCATATTGATAGTTTGAAATTGGCCATGGTGCCATGGCACTTGCAGAGATGGGCAAGTAGTAGGGGCATTTCTCCTAGAGAGCCAGTTCTTAAAGAATTACCATCACACCCCTGGATACTCTCCTTATTACTGAGTGGCTCACGGTTTGAGATGGCTGGAATAGCTAACGAACACTTTATCAAAGACTGGGAGAGAACAACAATCAACAGGAAATTAAATGATTAAATAAACTCAGGGAAAAAGCCAGAAATTGTCTGGCTTCTTCCTCAGCCTGAGAACAGCCACTTCAGAGATTGTACCTGGCTCCCCTCTGTCTCCCTGTGCAAGATGTGATCTAAGGAGGGGCCCCCTGCCAACTCACAGCTGCAGAGCTCTAGGCCATAAAAGAGATGTGGAGATCCCTTTCTCAGCTGCTGAAGACCTGACTTCCGGGTCCTGGACTTCCCTAGAAATTGACGTTGTGATTGCCTTCCCTGTCAGTGAAGTCCTTGGTGCTCGCATCTTGCCAGGCAGAGCCCCAACAAGACCTGGGCAATCCCAACACTAGTCATGGGTCCAGTAGGCTGGGAGGGGGGAAAGTCAAGGTCAGTTCTGTAAGTGATGCATGTGTTTGCATGGCAGTTGTGGACCAGCAAAGGGTGCTTGGTATCATCATGTAGTACCAGGTGGCAGCTATAATTGTATGAATTTTTAATTGAACAATTACATCCAGTAAATATTTTGTGTGCCTATTATGTGAAAGATGCTTCAGAGCATGCAAAGGAGACCTTGAAGCCTATAACCAAATAGTGGGGTTCAAGCAAGTATCTAACACTCAAGAAAAACTCTGAAACTGAAATTTAATTGGAACTTAATTAATTAAAAATTTAAGTTTGCTTATAAGGGTATATATGTCCTACCATCCTGCGCATCAATTAAATTTATACTTTTTAGGGGCACCTGGGTGGCTCAGTGGTTGAGCATCTGCCTTTGACTCAAGTCGTGATCCCAGGGTCCTGGGATTGAATCCTGCATCAGGCTCCCTACATGGATCCTATGTCTCTACCTCTCTCTCTCTCTGTGCCTCTCATGAATAAATAAATAAAACCTTTAAAAAATTTATACTTTTTCAGGGATCCCTGGGTGGCGCAGCGGTTTGGCACCTGCCTTTGGCCCAGGGCGCGATCCTGGCAACCCGGGATCGAGTCCCACGTCGGGCTCCCGGTGCATGGAGCCTGCTTCTCCCTCTGCCTGTGTCTCTGCCTCTCTCTCTCTCTCTCTCTCTCTCTCTCTCTGTGACTATCATAAATAAATAAAAATTAAAAAAAAAAATAAATAAAAAATTTATACTTTTAAATGCAATTAAAATATTATATGTAGTAGTTTGTGGAATATTGCTCTAGGCTTTCATTTCTGGACACAGATATGACTAAATCCCATTCCCTGTTTTCTAAAAACTTAATATATATAATAACTAAAGTCAAAGCAATCACAAACATTTTTATAAAAACAGACTTCCTGTAAAGAGTGTTTTGGAACTATATGGGAGATAGAGATTAATTCTGAAAAGAACTTTTATAGAGGAAATGGCACTTGGTTTTGATCTTGAGAAATGAATGAGATTTTAACAGACGACAGCAGTGTTCCCAGGATGAAGGCCCATCTTGAGCACAGAATTGGAGGTAGGAAATGCAAGGCAAGTTAGAATTGTATATTGGGCAGGTCATGGGCAATGATGTTGGAAAGAGAACAGGGGCTTATCGTAAAGGAGTCTTAGTGCCAGGCAGGAGGGCTTGAATTTGATGCCCATGATCTGAGTGAAGCCAGTAACTACTTCCCTTTTTTAAAAAAATGATCAGATTGGCTCTAAGAAAGATTGTTCAGATGACAGTGAGGATGAAGAGGGAAGGCAAATTATGAGAATAGCGGAAAAGTGCAACCGATGTGTTAATGCCAAAACTATTAGAGTTGGCGACGTAAGTAGGAAAGATACAGGTTTCGAAGCAGAATTGCTAAAGGAGGGCAGCCCCGGTGGCTCAGCAGTTGGGCGCCACCTTCAGTCCAGGGCGTGATCCTGGAGACCCGGGATCGAGTCCCACGTCGGGCTCCCTGCATGGAGCCTGCTTCTCCCTCTGCCTGTGTCTCTGCCTCTCTCTCTCTCTCTCTCTCTCTCTCTGTGTGTGTGTGTGTCTCTCATGAGTAAATAAATAGAATCTTAAAAAAAAAATTGTTAAAGGACTTGCAGATAGGTTTTGAACTCAGACACAGAGAGGTTAAAGTGTCCAGAGGGGGAAACCAGAACACAATCCCTTCCACACATACCTAATGAATCTCCACCATGGATCAAGTGCTGCACTCAGGGGTGAGAAATAGTTCCTGAATTCAGCTTAGAGGGGAGGCAGAAGGATGAGCAAAAAAGTGCTGTATTAAGTGTATTTTCAAGGTCCAGCTGTGGATTAAGTAACAGGAAGGATGACAACTATCACTTAACATCCACCTATTATGTGCCAGACCCTATTCTCTATCGTAATCATTTTGCATCTATTAATTCATTTAGCCTTCCTGCCAACCCTACAAAGTAGGAACTTTTATTATCCCTATTATGTAGATGAAGAAAACGAGGCGCTGAGCATGCAGTAACTTCCCCGGGATCACCCAACCAGACACTGGTAGAGGCGGGATTCAAACCGAAGTCCATGCTCCGAACCCCTACATCCCATCAGGAGAGAGTTGAGTGGGGGTCAGCAGTTCGAGAGGAGCCAACAAAGCTGGGGAAGGTATTTCAGGAAGTGAAATGAACATATGGAAAGGCATATAGAGAGTTGGAAGAAGGAGGTTGGAGATGAGAGATGAGTTTTACGTTGGGCATCGTTTGGACTGCTGTGATATTTAGGTGGGGATGTCACACTAAGGAGATGATGGGTGGGTGTTTTTGAAGTTACCAGGTGTTCTCTGTTTGGTCTCTTTTTTCTCCACGTTGGCAGACACACACTAGTGCATTCCTTATGTTCCATTTCTGTGTAAGCAGGGAAACGTATCTCAAGAAGGTAGATGTAGTACTACCTTCTAGCTCTTTCCTAAGGGGTTCAGTTGTTTATGAATAGCCCACTCCAATTTAAAAATGAAACAGTATTTTAAATAACAGTGGATGCTATGGGAGTACTTGCCCCCAACCCCTGAGGAAGTCACACTGTGATGGGTATCCAGCCCAATTGTGGCAAGAACCTGAGTGGCTCCCTCCAAACTTGGAAAGATGATGTTAGCAAAGGAAAAATAATTGTCTTCTCAGTTTCTAAGCAGGAATTGAACTGCTTAACGTGAGTGTGCACGTGTGAGTATGCGTGTGGATTGTGAGAGTATCCTCTGTTGAGGTGTAGGAATCAGTATAGATGATTGATCTCCTACATGAAGGAGAAATAAAAATCTTTCTAGATATTCAATATTTCAAAAGTTCTCTGATATTTTTTAGGTTAACAAAAGGAAACTTTGTGGCCTCTGGTTTAGGAGAGTCGCTTTAGCTGCCCCTCCCTTAAATTGTTTTTACTCTAATACAGGGGCGAGTAAAGACCATTTTAACAGTGATTGTCCTATATCCCCCTTCTCTCTCAAGATGAAGGCAAATGGAACTCCAGTCTCCCTGGCATAGGCCAGTTCGGTGGTCTTTCATGTAGGGAGTTCTAAAAGAACGCCAGCTGTGGCCATGGCTTGCAGAGTAACTATTTCATATTAAGAGAGAAATCACATTTTGAGACAACCAAGAAAAAAAAATTGCTATTGTATCCATGGTTCTGTTTTAAGTGGTACTACTGAATTAAAGCTTTTCAAGGAAATTAAATATAGAGGCGGGGGTGGGATGGGGACATCGTGTGATGTATGTTAGCTGAAATACCAAGCACTCCAATATAGCATCAATATATAATTTGTATGGTTGCAAATATTATTGGCATAAGCAATTCATGCTGTTGTTTTTTATTTACTTGATTAACAGCGTCTTTGTCATTTTTATCAGTCATGATGCCATTGCAATCTTGCACATTGTGTGTAAAGAATACTCGGGGAAATGTTTCAACTGTGTGTCTGGATGGTATAATGTATTTATTCATTTAGTCAGATGAAATGAAATAGAGAGTGTTTAATATGCATGTCTGCTTTACACTAGATTCTCTAAATAAATTACAGACAGTATTACTCTTTCATTGTAAGAAAAATTATAGTTTGATGTTTTTTCCAGAAGCCGAATGCAGCCATTTTGTACTTTTAATTACAATTTTTTGAAGCTTTTCAAATGAGCTTTGAATAATCCCGAAAATTTTTGTATTGAGATGTCAATAGGAAGACTTTGATAACATTAGTGAGCTGTGTCATATATGAGTTGAATTACTCTGAGCAAAAAATATAATTTTTCTGCTCATGGGGTGACTATACTTCTGGAAAGTGTAAATTGCTGTGACATAGCCATGCCTTTGTATTTGTATCCCTCTATGTAGCAGCCACTGTTTTGGCTACCGAATCACTTCTGAAATCCGTCAGCTACAGTGCCATGGGCACACTGCTGCTCTCCTCTTGCAATGCTCTGCCCCTCTTCCTGGAGCTCCAGCCTTTGGGTTGTCCATGCCTTCACGTATAGCATTCCACCCACATCTTCTTGCTGAATTACCATCTCCCTCAGCTTCTCCCAAAAGGAAATTCTGGTTCCTCCCCACAGCTGGTCTCTGCTTACTTAAGTTTAGAAATTATGGAGTCACTGATGTAATTTATGTTCAGGGTTGGGGGACTGGCATCAGAGAAAACCAGAATTGGACAGTAGTTAAAGCAGTAAGAAGAGATTACATTCAGGACTATTGTACCAGGGGGAAAGAGACCTCAGTATAGAATTGGGCTCAGCCCCAAATATTACAAGGGAGGATTGGTAGTCAAGGAGCAGGGTATGGTGGTTGGATGGAAAAATTAATCAGAGTAGAGTCATTCTGGCCAACATACCTGGTAGTATGCTTGGTGAAGGTAGTTCCAGGTCTTAGATATTACCTGGGGGCCAGTGGTGAAGAATTCTGGCAATACCAACATGGCAGGATTCTTGCTAAAACTGGGCAATGTAAAGGTGGGCATAGAAGTCCAAAAGTGGAGACCTAGTTGTCGAAAGGATGTAGAAGAGCCAAACTAACGTTTGGCCATGCAGAGACTCATTGTCACTTGTAGTATCGTAAGAGGAAGGATTGCATATGAGATGAGTTGCTAATCAACTCCAAATATGGCTCAAGTCTGAGACAGACTTCTGGGAGGACTCTTCAGTCCTGACGTAAGGCAGTGCAGTGGAAGAGCCATGTTAGGTTCCTTCTGATAAAGAGGGAAAGGGGAGCCAAGGGTTTGGGGCCATGGTCAAAGTTTGGAAGTGGCAGAGAGTAGATGTGAGGTCTGTGTCCATCTTGCTTGCGTATTAGTGAATCCTCAATCCCTAGGGATAGATAGCAGCAGTTCTGTAAATTTGTTAGATGAATGAGTGAACTTCACAGCTGAGGAAACTGGCACATAGAGAGGCTGAACTTCACTCTCTTCTCTTATACATCTCAGTTTTACGAAAAATGACCTTTATTGTTTCTGTCCTATTCAATGGCGATGGTCACTAGAAAATTGTCAGTACTTGCAACAGTATGGACGACACTGTTAACTTATCCATGAGGATATAGGTTGATGGCCATGTAAGTATTTAGTCTCTGGAATCAGAAAGATGAAGACTAAGCATGTTAGTGTCACAATAGAACATTGTAGTCTGGAGACTTGCCTTGAAAGGGAGACTGTTTGAACCCATGACTATCTCCCATGACTAGAACATTCAGATGGAGAGAGAGGTGCATTGGGAGTACCTGGGAGTATCTGGTTCTCATTTCAGGGTCCTCAGCCCTGCCATGCTCCTTCTTGACTGGGTCTTACCTCTTTTTAAAAGAGGTTGGCCCCTCATTTTCTCTCAGGACCTACTGAGCCAGGAATCCTTTGGTACTACATTGAACCAAGCCAGGTGAAGAAAGTGGCCTGCGCCAGCAGCCTTGGCTGGCTATCTGAGAACCTCTTGGCTCCTCGAAGCAAGATGTCAATTCTTTATTTGCCAACTTGTGTACAGTGACTCATCCCTGCCCCAGAGGGTATATACTGCTATAACTCCAAAATGGTTTGATCACAAACTCTCCTTTCATTTACACCCTGGATAATATTTTTTCTACTAATCCTTACAAATGAAAATGAAAAAAAAAAAGTCACATCCCAATAAATAATACATAGATTTATCTGTCCCAGCTTCTTATCGGTCAATAAAGTCGAGTAAATCTGAAAATGCCATTTGCCATGTCCAGGCTTGTCGTTATAAGAGAAGCATTTTAAACAGTAATCTGAGAGCGAAATGTTTTTGGATTTTATACTGGCCAGGCTGTTCTGAACAGACTCGGAGTGAGAATAGTCAAATATGATAATCATCTGCTTTGGAGAACAGAAGGAAGCCAGTTTAACTTAAGCTGGACCAATTTGCAACTTGGAAGACATTGGCTCTGGTTTCTCAAAGGCCAGGGGAAGGAAGTGTCTTCAAGGCATCCTATGATTTTTTTTTCCCCAGGTTGTTTATTTCCAAATTTCGATTTGGTTCCCTTTGTGTAAAATGCACTCTTTTCCTGCTAAGACCAGGCTTTCCCATGTAAGCATCCAGATTTCACCACGCGGTTGGATTAGACACTTGGCAAATCTCGCACAAGTGTGGCAGAGCAGGGCTGCATTCTAAATCAGCAGAAGGACACAGTAACGACTGTGAGCCCCATAGAGGCATTTCAAATAAAGAAGAGTCCAGCCTGTTCTCTGTCCTGAGGTTGCAGAGCCTTGGGGGACAAACTCATTCCTCCCTACTCTGGGGGAAGGTGAAAGGAAACCCAAAAGGGAGAAGCTTCCAGAAGCTAGGTTTTGTTTTTGTTTTTTTGTTTATTTGCTTGTTTTGCTTTTATTTTAATGCTCCCAAGTAGGAGACCCTAACGCAAGCTTTTTAAATTTTTCAAAATATTGAAGAATTCTTCACCTCCCTGAGCAGTTGTCCCCTGGGAAGGGTGGTGAAATGACAATTCCTGGAAGCTTGAGGAGCTTACATTATTTCTTTTCATTTTGTAAAATTCATGTCCACAGCCCTGTGGTAACAGGGATCTGATGTATGGAATAAGGACTCCCTTCCTTCCTTCTCCTCTCCTTTTCTCCTTCCTTGTCTCCTCCCTCTCTGCTTCCTTCCTTCTTCCCTTTTTCCTTCCTTGTCTCCTTCCCGCTTCTTCTCTTCTGCCCTTTCCCTTTGTCTCTCAACTCTGACAGCAACGTGGGCTGCTTCCCCATTAGCCTGTGCCTCCCCCGGATTCTAGACCATGTGGGGAGGTGTGCTGACCCGGGAGGAGGTATGTCTAAATTTGAGCTGCCGCGACAGGCTGGTGCCTCTGGAGGCCCCCGGGAGCTGCAGGGTTACTGAGCAGGCAAGTTGTAGATCCTTATCTGGTAATTTTTGCCCTTTACAAAGGAAAAAAAGAATAGTGCTTCTTGAAAGCAAAGGTTCATGGTTTAGGCCAGTTCTGTTCAGACTCAACCACTGGCCATTCCCCTTTCCTGCTGCGTTCCTGTTAACCCTGGTTGCATTAACGTTGGCTTGTCTGTCACTGGTTGCATTTCCAAAAACGAATCCCCTCCTTAGGATGATTTTAATTACCTTTTTCCTGCAACCTTTAGCCATTCTTGCATGTGTACCGGTTAGGAGCATCTGCTTGAACTGCAAATATAAAAAAAATTAAAACGCTTGAAGAATACATTCTTCTTTTCTTCCCCCACCAGACAGTTGTGAAATCTGTTTCCCCAATCAGAACGAATGCAGGTCTGGGACCACACAGGCCGTGGAAATACCTGTCGGGTCATTAAAGACAAGATTCGAGTTTCACTGGGGAGCCTCTTCTAGCCTGTGGCTTTTCTGAAAAGAAGTCACTGTAGGTTTGAAAATGAGCATCCACACATCTCTTCAAACTGAACATTATCTGCTTTGAAATTCTTTCCAAATTGGTCCTAAGTCACAATTCTTCCAGATTTCCTTTTATTATTTGAAATATTTTCAGTATTTGATTCTTTAAACAGCAAGCAGCTGTGCCAGTTTTTTTGGATTTTGTCATTTGCCAGCTTTTTCTTTTGAAAATACATTTCATGCACCATATTCTGTTTCTTGGTGCCCACGGTGGAGAGAATTGGCATTCACTTGCACATGAGGAATGGCAACAGGATCCTCCCTTCCTCTAGTAAATGAGTGGTGGGTCCGTATTTTTGTGCCATGAAGAGAAGCACTTCCTGTCCTCAAGGTGGAGGTGTTCAGTTGAGGTGACACAGACTGTTCTCAGGAGTTGGCCACCTGTAGGCCTCACTCAACAGCCTCTGAAGGGAACTCCTCCCACCACCTCTCAAATGGCTGAGGTCTGAAATGCTGTGGGTCAGCTTGGGGGAATGTTCCACAGCGGTTCTGGGTCTCCATTTCCTGAGCTGTAAATTGAGTTGATCTAAATGTGTCTCTGGGAGCTCCTTAATCTCTAAAACACAGGACTGTGACTTCATTCCTCTGTGTTGAGGGGCTATCCCCCTTTAGAACGAACACATAGTTGTACTTTCAGCTGTGCTTATTCATTTATTCCACCGTCTAAGCTAGTTTGTGGAATCCCTTTCTAATTTTCGAGCCTCCAGAGGTGAGTTTTGCATAGAGGATGGAAAGCCCAAGGGACCTGGGGCTGTGGGGCCTGGTGGTAGTGGGGGAGGAACACCACTACATGCAGACTTCCTTGTTTCATGGCTCTCCCAGGTGCTAGTCTTAACTCCTGGGATCTGGCCCAAGCTTTTACCTCTCTAGCTCCACAGCTCCCTGCTGCATATCCAGTGAGCCGGCCTCAAGGAAGCCCTGGTCCCCCCACTCCCCACCCCTCCGTGTGCCAGGATCCTACCAAGCCCTCCTACTTCCAGTCTCTAAGGGTTGTTTCCTATCCACTTGCCCCAGGCCAGGATAAGAAACCTTCATGTGGCCTCTCATAATTCCTTGGACTCTCTTCTAATAATGGCTCTTCTCAGTAACAGTGTGATATCTTTACCTGTCTACGGCCTTCACCATACTGTTCACTTCGCAAGGAAAGGAATTGTGTAGTTTTTTTGTTTTGTTTTGTTTTGTTTTGTTTTGTTTTACATCACTGCATACAGGCATTATCTGTCCAATTCCAGGTGCTCCATAAGTATTTGTTGAATGGATAAATGAACACATGGAGGTTAAAAAAAATTAACATCGTTGAAAGCATTTTTTTTTTAAATCATTGAAATTTGAGAGGCCTACCTTTTTTCTTCCTCACAGAGAGAGTTGCAATCTGGCATAGTGAGCATACACTTGATATTTCTCCTAATTAATGCCCTTTCTTAACCCTCTCTAAGTCTTGACTCATTCCAAAAAGGTTGAAAGCCTTTAGGCAAACAAGTCTGATTTTATATCTCCCTATGAACAAAAACGTCTACAAGTCTCTGGTCAAGTCTCTGGGCAGGGTTTTTACAGGTAACATCACATACATCAACACTGGCTCTATTACTTGAGAATCTCAAGTAATAGATTTTTTATTTATTTTTATTTATTTATTTATTTTTTTGAGCTAGAAAGTACCTTGAAATTTATATAGCTAAAAATCACTTATTTTTAAGTCTGGGAATGCCGTGGTGACTTTTTGAGGTGACAAAGGTTATGAATTAGAAGGCTTATTGCTTGTCTTTAGGCTGGCTTATCTGGAGACTCAACGTGGCTGTTGAAGTTCCATGTGTCAGATGCGGGTATGATAATGTCCAGCAGCATAAGAGGGTCTCTATCTTTCTGTGGGTGTTTCATCGGCAAGGAAACTTCTCCCAGAAGGCCTCCTGCAGATTTTGCCTCCTCTCTTTTAGTTAGAATGGGTCCCATTCGCCCCTAAGACTGTCACTTGCAAGGGGGCTCAGGTTACCAAGATAGGTCAGGATTTATACCTGAATTCGGAATAATGTCCTTTCATTGAAGGGTGGATCATATGACAAAATTGTGGGTCCCTTCTCCAGGTAGAAGGTGAGAAAAAAAAAATTTTTTTGATAGACAACCAACTACATAGTAACAAACCTTGGACTCGAATCCCTTTTCTGATTCCCCATAAATGCATTAGTAACGCTGCTTCCCACAGGGCTTCACCCACAGGGCTTTGCAAATGCTACTCCCCTTGGAAAGCCAGGTGAAATCCCTTCAGGTTAGGAAGGGGGTTTCTTTCTTGCTGATTCTGCCCTGAACAACCGAGAGAAGTTGCTTCCAGACATTGATCTTTCATCTCGCAGAGTATTTTTAGGAGTCGTGATAGAATTTTTTGTTTGTTTGTTTTATTTATGGGCTCTGGAGGGCAAGCAGATAAATTGAGATGTGGAATGCCAGCTTTTGTTCTTTCTGTCAATGTCCAGATGAAAGTGATGAGGAATGGCATTCAGGCTCATTTCAGAGAGGAGGTGGGGTGGGGCAGGGTGCGGTGTGATGGGAGGCGTGTGGGCACTCGAGAGACAGGCAGAAGCGCTAAATCTGATTGTTTTATTAAAAGGTCAGTGAAATCAAACAGAGCAGACAGGTTTTACAAACCGAACTAAGAAAAAGTAAGCCTCTCTAGGTCAGTCCATCCTTGCCCTAGGATGGCTAATCAGCACAGCAGTGACATATCCTCTGGAGGGGTCTCTGGTGAGCAGAGCTAGACCATAGTCCTGGACTTGCTTCCAGTGCCCCCAGAATGATCTACTGTTGACCACACTCTTGGGTTAAGACCAAAAAGGTTATAAACGGGAGTATTCATATTTGACTCCTATTGTTCATATAATCTGACATCTTCCTATTATCCAGGAGTTAGCTTAAATGTTGCCTCCTTGGAGAGACTTTTTCTATCTAAACCAATGTAAAATTTTGTATCCACTCCCCCGAGACCTACCTCCCTGCCGTTGGGTTTTGACACCTGTTTTGTTTTCTAAATACCACACATCTTAGTCTGAAATGATCTTCATTTATGTATTTACTTCGTGTGTTTACTTTTAACTTCATTAGAACAAGAGTGTTAGTTGCCTTGCCTATTGCTGTAGCTCTAACACCTAGAACGATGCCCCGTAGGATAGGTGCTCAGTTGTTGAGTGGATGAGTCATACTTTTTATACAAGGGAGTCAGACTTTATATAAGAAAGACAGGAAATTAAAGTCAATTTCTTTACCCTTGGTATTATAGCATGGCCACTTGCCTTGTTTTAGCAAAAATGATACTCATTTATCCATACATCCACCCAACAAGTATTTGTCGATTACTTACTAGAAACTTTTTTTGGTGCTGAGGCCACTATTTGAAAGTAGACTGACATTTAATAGAGGAGACAGACATGTAAAGGAGTAAATGTGCAGATACCATGATTAAAATTACTTATAAGGAAAGGAGGAAATGATTGATTCTGCCTGGGATGAAATGTCAGGAAGACCCAAGAAAATAATGCTTGGGTTGGATCATGAAATAGATGTGACTGTTTACCAAAGGGAGAGAAAAGGAGAGAAATTTTGGAAAGAAAATAAGCATGAACAAAGATGTAGAAATGTGGCATCACTTGGAAGGATGGGAAAAATGCTTTAGTCCCAAATGGCCAGAAAATAGCCTGGTAAGGATGAAAGTGTGGGGAGGGGATAGTGGAGCCAAAGCTGAGACTGAAGAGCCAGGCAGAGGCCATGTATGGGTGTTTTGTATATTATATTAAGGATTTTTACTTTGTCCATAAAATAGATACAAATAGAATATGAAGAGCTATCAGGACATTTACACTAGGCAATGTATTTATCAGTGTTGTGTCTTAGAGACATCATTTATGAAAATATTACTGGTTAGATAAGAACAGAGCTGGCTTGATTCATGGCTTCTCTCATAGCCCTGTGTTGATTTATGGGCCATCATCCATCTGGTAGAAGTTTCTAGCGGCAGCTGTCCTTTTCTTTTTTTCCTTTCTTGCCTTTTAAAAATCAGTGCCTTTGATGAAGATGTTGGAGGCCTAAATGTGGAATTTATAAATGACACAAAAGTGACAGAGATCACTAATCTGTGGGTTGATAAAATTAAAATTATATTAATGGGGTAGAAGCACTGTGAACCAAGATGATATTGTCTATGGACAAATGTAACACCATGAAATGAACTCCGCAAGTGAGGAGAAGGAGAAAGGTATCCTTATAAGCAACTCTTCTGAAAAATGCATGGGTGTTGTCCAGCTCAGGGGAGTGAACAGCTCACCTGCCTCTGTCCAGCACCGAGGTCGGGTTTGGGTCTCCAAATTTTAGCAGGGATATTGACCATGTGGGGGTACTTCTGGTGGAAGAAAATAGTCAAAATGATGATGAGTTTGGGATCCATCTGATATTCAAGTAATAGTTTATAGAAACTAAGGCTAATTATCTGGGGAAAAGATATCTGAGACATGAGATCAACCTTTAAATGTTTGAAAAACATGTGTAAGAGAGCTTGGAAAAGACTTAGGATGACTTAGTGGTCAAAAGAAAGGCACTAACTGTCTGCTGTGTGTCTGGTATTCTGCTATGGAGATTGACAAGAATTACTCTGTTGTTAGGGCACCCTGCACCTGTTGGTGTCTGTTGGATGCATGTAAGTGTGATTCATGTGCTTGCTGAGTGGAAAGAGGTAACAGATGAGAGTAGGCAAATTCTGGGGCTACATGATAAAGGACCACTCATGTCATAGTAAAGGAAAATCTAAATGTCTCATGTTTGCTGGGTTTCGTGAATTAAACTTCCTTTGTATGTCTACTTTGGAACACAGATGTGGTCAGAAGAGTACTGGATTTGGAGTAAGGAGCTCTTTGTTGGGAAGCAGGGTCCTGCCACTTACTAATATGACCCTGTTAAGACACTTGTGGTGTCTAAGTCTCAGCCTTAAAGTAACATCCTGTGTTCAGTAGGTTCAACTCTAAGTGAACCAGTCCTTTATCACTGCATGCATCGTCTCTAATTCTGAGTCCCTATGCAGCTGAAAGTGGTGATGAAGGAAATATTATTATTTATGGCGGAAGATTTTACTAGCATTTGCCACAGAGATGAGATTCTTTATTGGGTATCAATCTTGTCCTGTGTTGTATGCAAGGGACTGTATGAAAATCTTTGTAAGTTTTGACTGCTGCCTCGAGTAAAACTATGTTTATCCAATATTCAAATGAGTACTACCACTATGGGTATGATTATTGGGATATAATGAATCGGGAAAAAGGAGGATTCATTTCCTTTAAGTAATTGGATCATATGGATAATATATTTCCACGTTTGCTTAGAATAACTAAGTTCCCATCTCTATACCTAAAACCTTTAAAATGAAAATATGACAGTAAAAAAACAAACATTTGAACAAACAAGTGGAGTTGGTATACATGAATAAGTATGCTAACTTTTTTAGCATCTCCCTAAAATGTACCAGTTGCTGTTTTGGGTTCTTTCTATGTGCTACTCATTTCATGAACAGAGAAGCCCTGAGAAATAAGGACAGATGAAGATACGAGGCTCGTGGAGTAACTTCCTAGATTCATGTGGCTTTATAACTAGCAGACCAGGGACTTAACTCTAAATCTGGGACTTCAGAACCCTTTTGTGTGTGTGTGTGTGTGTTGTTTTTTTGTTTTTTTTTTTTTCATTCCAATCAGGAAAGCTTTATGGATATAACTGGGAAGACAAAGGATGCAGCTGGACCTACTGGGGACTCACAGTTTACAGTGTTAGTGAAAATAGCAGAATTATATCCCAGAATTTTACCATGGCATGTCTCACCATCCTTTGAATTATCATCCTTTCAAAGAGATAAAAAGATTAATAGGTAGATAGATGAAGAGACAAATGACAGGCAAATGGGTGGATTTATGAGTGTATGGACACGCTGACAGAAAGTTGTATTAGCAGATTCAGAACTTTCTGTTGAAGTTAAAATTATACATGCGAGGTTGCCAAACTTACTGCTATTATTGCTTCTCTTCAGCACTGGGTAGAAGGCAGTTTGTGAAAAGGATTTGTAATCTTTTCTGTGTATCATATGCACTTCTGTGCAGCTGTGTTATCACAGATATTTTTGTTGAAGTCTGTCAGTCTCCCTATTCCTTAGTGAAATAGGGTAGGCTACAGGGCAGGCTGGCCGTCTCTAAGCAACATTTCACTAAAAATGGCAGCAGTGTTGAGGAATATGGTGGAAAATACTACTGTCACCCCCACCTACCCGCCACTCCTACTTAGAGAAAGGGCTTTCCATTAATTCTTACTTAAATCTCAAAGCAACCGGAAGTGACTAGGTTTAACTTCACTTAACAAAGACGAAGCAGGTTGCGCAGGGACGTGCCCAAGCGGCAGAGAAGACCCCTGGCTGGGGGTCCTGAGGTTGGGGTTTTGCTTGCTCTGCTGCTCAACAGCATAAAAATGGACTGGCTGAGTGTTCCTCACTGCTGAGTCTCCAGCGCTTGACACCGAGCTCTAAACAGTAGGGCTTTGATGGAGGAAGAAAGGAAAGCAGACAGATTTCTAGAAAAGATAATTTGTAAACTTACATAATCTATTATTAGTCACCCTAGATTTTTGTGAAATACCTAATACAAAATAAGCTCTTGGTCTAGGAAAAGATCTGAAAATAAAAATCTATAGTATTTCAGCAGTAACCCTAGTTATCCGGTAAGAAGTTCCAAAGTAGTTGGCTTTGGAAAAACACTCCATCTGACCCAAAGGAATGTCATAAAGCATTTTAGCCATTAAAGGAAAGGAAGGTTCTATTGAGTTTCTGAAATGCTGCATGAACCCATTTGTTTAAACACTGAAGTGTCTTAGATTTTAATGAACCTAACTGAAAATTTAGCTAAAAACAACTCATTGGGAACCAGATGGTGCAGGCACCATTGTGAGCTGAGCTCAACTCTCTTGTTTTCTGAAGTGCACATCAATTTAGCTGCCCAGAACTCACGGGACAAAGATGCAATTAATTCTCGTAGCCTCTGTCCCCTTGTCACCCTGTCTACCCCATCCCTGCCAAATCACACAAACTTACCCTCTTGAAAATTAATGCCCTCAGTAAAGTGTGTGTGTGTGTGTGTGTGTGTGTGTGTGTGTGTGTCTGTCTGTCTGTCGTTGGTCAGTCTTAGGGAGGAGGAAGGGGTAGGAAAGGATGCCATTTCCCCAGGTTTTCATCTTACATGGGATGTGTGGGACAGCCAACGCCCGACACTGCCGGTGAGCACTTACTTGTAGGGCTTTAGTTAATGAGGGCAAGAAGACTGATGGAAGGCTTTTGAGGAGTGCGAAGCTAGTTATAGCTTCACTAGATCTCTCAAAGAGCATTGGGTGAGAGGTGAGGGCAATGAAAACAGACAATGGCAGAATTTAAAACTGCAATTCTGTGATATTATACAGAGTGCCTGGGCAAAAGTAGAAAAAGTGAGTACTTTTTAGTTGTGGATACCACTTTTCAGTGTTGCCCTAATTTCTATGAAGTCTTGACCTTTAGCCACGTGGTTAGACAAATCATTTGGTTTTTTTTCCTCCCTTCTATATACTAATATGCTGGGGCATTCCGGTCCATGTTTGGGTCTTTAGGTCTTCCCAACACATGTGTGAAGCAAACTATAAGGCACAAGAATTCTTTCAACCCTCTTTGTTCAGGAGCTCAATGTTGGAGGCTCATCACATCTTTGGTTGGCGTGGCGGGATTCCTACGCGGGTCAGTTTCTAGGCCTTCTGGCAGTTTTCAGAGGTAGTATCAACTGCCAGTTGACAACTGCCAATTCTTCCTTATTTCTAAAATCTAAGGCTTACTCCATCATCCATGAGATAGATCCCGGACGATGGCCCCTGAAAGACCAATAAGGCTGTCTCTTCCTGGAAGGTGATGTTTAAGTGTTAGATCTGTGCTTATAGCTTGGTGTCAGCACTCTGCCTGAATGTCAGGCTTACGTCTAAGATTTATTCCCTAAATAGTAAGCACACACTGTGGTGCACACACACACACACACACACACACACACACACACACAGAACAACACATGGTCATTGACTTGGTGGGACATAAGCTGTTCATCTGGAAATCACACACAGGTCATTACACCACATTACAAAGCTGGCAGACGCGTGGACAGTTACAGGGGGAAATCACACTCCAGTGGCCTGTGTGTGGGAAACTCAACCGAGCAGTACGAGGGGCAGACAAGGATAATTGGTTGCTGATTTGTAATAAGATCACCGTCATCGAATTGTATACGTCACCAGGAAGATAAACACCACTTAGTGTATCCAATAGTTTCTGAGAGGGTCAGGGAAACAGAAAGAAAAATCATGGGAACCAGGCTGAATGGGCAGAAAGGGGGTAGGCCGAGGCGTGGTGTCCCTGGAAGAGATGGAGAGAATCGGACTTGGCTTGAAAGAACTTCCCTTTTATCTATTGTAAGTTGGAACTTGGCTGATCCTCATCGAGAAGAGCCTGAGCTTTGCTTTTCCTTTACCAGTTTCCCAGGCAGCTTGCACAGTGGCTGCAGGCAGCTGTTTTGAGGGCTAGGGCCCTGTTGGCTCTTCTTTCTTTGACTGACACGGTGGGGGAGGCGGGGGGTGTTGAAAATAGGAGAGGGCAATCAGAAAAACAGAGAGAGGGAAAAACAAACAAGTTATCCTCCCATCTCCTGAATCTTTGTTACTTGGATTTTCTCTCCGAAAGCTGATTTGGGTCAGTCAAGAAATTTTTAGTGGGAGACCGTGGTTTTATAAAGGTTCTTTGTTTATCGACGCAAAGGGCCTTGGGAATGTGGATTGCCTTTTTCTGTTTCTCCACAGTGGTGGGAGTTCTAGATAAAATATTAATCATGAAGTTTGCTTTATCATTTCCAGTTGCACAGAGATATTAAGAGTTATGACCACGAGGCCTTGGTACAACTATATTTTACTGCCCACATGTCTTCCGAGAGATGACACATATGCTTTACATTTTGCTGCCATTATTCTTCATGAGATCTCGGGGCATCAATCATCACTGTAGTGGAAAAATGAAGACGAGGGGAGAGAAAAAAAAACACCCATCTGTAAGAACAAAATGATGTGTTTGTCTGCGGTGGTAAGGGACAGTCTCTGACTGCAGAAACTAAAAAAGGCTCCCTGACTTGTACCTCTGGAATGAGACTCATCAGCAGTGAAACCAGAACCCCGACTAACGGTTGGTATTGCAGAGGTGTTTCGAGAAGCTGGGCTGCTGACAGCATATGCGGGATTCAATTCCCTTGGGCAGTGTAATGCAATCACAGAGTCTGGGATGCAAGGAAAGAGTAGGGAGGCCTCCCCTCCCGAGTGTCACATCAGGTGTGGCCCGGTTTATGGCAAAGATGAATGGGGTGTTAATGCTGCGAGGGAAGGTGCTCTGGGGTGGGTGGCTTCCCTGGCGCCCGGTGGCCATGTGGGAACCCTACTGGGCTTTTCAAGTGGCATGGATTCTCAAGTTCCCGACATGTCCAGTTTGCTTTCATTGTCCTCGGAATGTTATTTTCTATTCTGAGAAGCTGGATCAGAGGACAGAGGGCTGCGATGAGCACAAATACAATTAAATTAGGACGACAGTAATGATGGTTATCATGGCCTGAGTGCCAGCCTGTGTTTTCCGTGGACTCTCTCCCAGCAACTCTATGGGATGGGAGATGTTATTCTTCTTAGATGGGGAGACTGAGGCCCCGAATGGGGTCATGGTCACACGGCTGGTAGAGGCAGAGCCAGGATTTGGACTCCTGTGGTCTCAGTATGCTTGCATGCTACCACAAGGGACAGGTATGTGGACCTCTTTCTATGTTGAACATGTGGGAAATGAATTGCCAGCCCTAGAGCAGCCCGTGCCCTGATCACCCCAGCACAGGTCCCAATTCCTCACACTCCCCAGGACCTCAGCAGAGTGCCACACCACGAGGAGCGCATCTTTCCCTTGAGATGAAACAGGCCTAAGGCTGCCTCCCTCGCGACTCCCTTCTTCTCCAGGCCATCTCTGTGCAGTGACTTATCAAGTCAAACCCACTTTAGAACTAGAATAAACAGTCCCTGGTGGGTACTTTTCACGTTTAAAAAAAAGATGGAAAGGATGTTTGGACCTGGGGAAGTGGAAGTGTCTCTCAGCAGCGGGGTTACTTTTTTCCTGATTTTTTACACCAAACTGGAAACTCTGGGTGGTGCACCCATCCCTGGGGAAGGCCAGAGGACTCTGCCTACAGGACAGAGGCCTAAGTTGTCGTACTTTTTCAATTGAGCGTTTAGTTTGTTTTGATCCTGGGCCTCCACCTCCAGTTCTCATTTCAGCTAGGCTGCTTCCAAATATCCTTCTGGGATCCCCCAAAAAGGCCCAGGCCTCAGAACGGGATGATCCAGAACCCATCCATCTGCACTAGTGGTGACATAAATGGCTTCTCTGATGTCACTAGGAAGTCCATCAAAGGACCCCTCGGCTATTCACCCTCTTTAAAGTTCTATGTGACATTGGAGCGTAGAGGAAGTTGAGTGGAGGAGAATATAGTATTTCCTGAGGTGTTCATGTGCTTGCTCCCACGAGCCTTCTTGGTTAGCCCTTTGTCCTGCGTGTTTGCGGCTTTTGTTTTTGAACGTCTGTGAAGTATTGCAGAAGAGAGGCCCCCCAGGCCTCTCGCTTGGTTAAAAATATAGTGTCTCCCTGTTGGGACACCCTGGCTATTTCTCAGTACAATGTCGTGCCTTTCTGGCTGTACCACGTAAGCTAATTAACCTCTTTATAGATTTTTCCCTTCTGCTTCCTGTAATTCTCGGCCAGTATTTCTCTAGGCCTCAGGCCTTGGGAATGGGAGAGTCATTTGTTGCATTTCTGGCGTCGGGAGAATTCCTAATAGTCTGCTCTTGGGTCTTCTGCATGGAACTGAAGGAAGCAGGCATAGAAGGCAGAGAAAAGAACTGAGGAAGAAAACAAGACTTGCTGGAGGCATCCCGAGACAGCAGCCATGCTCAGAGCAGGCAAGGCAGAGAGGCTGCAGATACCTTTCCTTTCTGCTTTGCTGGAGTTTATGATTTCCTTCTTTTTTCTCTGTGTGGGAGAGTAGTAAATGCCTGCCTTCCTGGCTGCCCAGAATCCTTTGTTGTAAAATCCTACTCCCTTCTGTGGGTCTGTAGAACCACCTCCCTTCTGGTTCTGCCTGAGGAACTAGATCCTTCTCCCACCCCCCTCCTCCACACTATCCTGTACCCACTCTTGAGCGTGAACTCAAGGACATGGGACAAATGTCAAAACCATCGAGGGCTTAGAAAGTATAGAACAAACTGTCGTGTCGATGACTTTTCCGTTTCCTTCCTACAGAAAGACATTTCTGAAACGCTGAGCACCATACCTGTGGTTTCCAAAGATAACTCCAGGATATGGGCCGTGACAGCGAAAGGATGTAGAACAAGATCAGCTTTGTTCTTTGGGCCTGTGACACCAGACATTCCTTTGCCTGCGTTAAGGCACTTGGGCTTGAATTCGTCTTGTCTCCTGACTCATCAGACAACTTTGTATTTACTCTCTGCTGTTTTTGAAGAGGTGGTGTAGTGGATAAGCACTTAGGCTACCTGTGAAGACCTTTTCTGGAAATTTGCCACCGCAAAATGTTTTAAAACCTGTTGATGAGCAGATGATGTCTCGGTAGTGAATAGAAGAATGGCTAAAGCTTGTATCTGGAGTTTGTGAAACAGGGAACTTTCAAAATGATTTGTCGTTTGGTTTTCAAACTGTCTTTGCTCTAGCTAAGCCACGGCGCATCACTTATAACCAGACCGCATTTGTCACCTAGACGGCTTGAGAAAAATCTACGGTTTCCTCATGGAGAGTAAGGGGATTGAACTTGAGGGATCTTTTTGGTTTATTTAAACTTAGGCTTTTTCATAAACCAAAGGAGTGATTGATAACTGCTCTTCCCAGATCAGGCGTGGTTGGCGAGGTGTTTCTTTCAAGAACTTTACTCCTTTATTTTCTAAATTGAGTTGGCATCAAACAAAACACACTGCAGCTTCAAAATCAGCCACAACCCAGCAGAACCAGATGAACCAAAAATAGGAGACGAGGCTGAGGTGGGGTGGGCACTGCAAATTCAAAGTGATTTTCACATACATTAAAAATGGCTCTCTCATTTTGAATCTTTGGGAAAGCCATATGATTACTTTACACGCTAAATCCCTTTTTATTTTGCTTCTCAGAACACAATTCCCAAAGCCATTACCATACTCCAAACGAGAACATATTTATCTTGCTTATTCAAAAACGGTGAAAAATCAGATCATATTTTCTGCAAATAGCTTTTCTGTGCCTGTATTTTGCATATCACTTCTCTCCGATTATGAAATAGGATTAAAACAATGGGTCTCTGTTGTGTTATCTACCCACGAACTTTATCACAATGATGGATTAGTGCTATAAAAGTAGGATTTCCATTTAGCTCTTAAATCTTCGTTGTAAGGGGTGGATAGATACATGGTTTGTAGCTGTATTAGTCAGCAGTTGAATCTTCATCTAGTAATAGAAATTTGATTAGTAATAATGTTGTTGTTTGTTTTCCACCAAAACGAGAGGCTTGTGGGGTTATTAATATCAATGCAGCACAAAACTTCTAGGTGACATTTTTATCTAACTACATCTGTTTTGGCGATTTACACCCAGAAACTGAACTGCAGAGTTACAGGGAGTTTGGGTTTTCATGTGGGACTCTGTGGTTTATATGGGGAATAGTGAGCAAATACTGAAGCCCTAGGGATTGAATCCTCCAGGAGCCTGGGTAAAACCCCAAATTCTGTAAATTAGTTCGTCATCACTTGGCCTCGTGGCATCAGATAGAGGAAGGAAAGGGTGGTCTTTGGGGGTCAAAAATTGGAGAACAGACTTTCAGAGAATCAGTTCATATTTTTAAGACTACCTTGGGTTTTTAATATATAAAATGCCTTTAATAATAGCCTGTAAGATCGACATAATTGAGCTATTGAATATCTTTGTTGTGGCGTTCTACAAGTTGCTAAAATGAATATATGTTTAAGAAAGAGGATACATAGGGGCACCTGGTGGCTCAGTTGGTTAAGCATCTACCTTCAGCTCAGGTCATGATCCCGGGGTCCTGGGATGGAGCCCTGCATTGAACTCCTTGCGCAACGGGGAGTCTGCTTCTGCCTCTGCCCCTGCTCATGTTCTCTCCGTCTCAAATAAATAAATAAAACCTTTTATAAAAAGAGGATATATAATGTTGTTATCTGTCATTTGCATTTTTGGTATGAATTGAGGATTTAAGAACAGATTTTTAAAAATGAAATGTAAAGAAAGATTGACATGGCTAGTTGACCCATGTCCAGATCCCGACAGTCATGAAACATTTTATAATTTTGCCAGTTATATGTTTTTACAAAGCAATTATTTAAACAATGGAAGGCCCTCTAGTTACATCCTTTGTTCTAATTCTCAGAAGTACTAATGAATAGGATAAAGATATTTCCTGCTATTTTCCCCAATTTTCAATAATTAATTTTTAACTTAATCGTATGGGTTTTGTTCTTCAAGGGATAGAGTGGCTGAATTCAGAGTTTGTCTGGGAAGGGCAATGGAGGAGGTCTGTTACTCACATCTACTCTATGGTCTGAGTGGCCCTACCAGCCTAAATTTTCTCCTAGTTGGGCCATTTGAGAGAAATTAAAAAAAAAAAATCAGCTCTCTCTCTCTCTCTCTCTCTCTAAGATTTATTTTATTGGAGAGAGAGACAGTGACAGAGATAGTGAGAGAGAGAGCATGAGCATAGAGGAGAGGGAGAAGCAGATAGACATAAGACTCAATCCCAGGACCCTGGGACCATGACCTGAGTTGAACGAAGGCAGTTAACTGACTGAGCCACCCAGATGCCCCTCAAAAGTCATCCTCTGATTTCTTCTATTCCTGAAATCAGATCTATGAGAGAGGGGTTTTATTTTTTTTATTTTTTATTTTTTTAAATTAATTTTTATTGGTGTTCAATTTACCAACATACAGAAAAACACCCAGTGCTCATCCCGTCAAGTGTCCGCCTCAGTGCCCGTCACCCATTCCCCTCCACCCCCCGCCCTCCTCCCCTTCCACCACCCCTAGTACGTTTCCCAGAGTTAGGAGTCTTTATGTTCTGTCTCCCTTCCTGATATTTCCTACCCATTTCTTCTCCCTTCCCTTCTATTCCCTTTCACTATTATTTATATTCCCCAAATGAATGAGAACATACACTGTTTGTCCTTCTCCGATTGACTTACTTCACTCAGCATAATACCCTCCAGTTCCATCCACGTTGAAGCAAATGGTGGGTATTTGTCGTTTCTAATGGCTGAGGAATATTCCATTGTATACATAGACCACATCTTCTTTATCCATCATCTTTCCATGGACACCGAGGCTCCTTCCACAGTTTGGCTATTGTGGCCATTGCTGCTAGAAACATCGGGGTGCAGGTGTCCCGATGTTTCATTGCATCTGTATCTTTGGGGTAAATCCCCAGCAGTGCAATTGCTGGGTCGTAGGGCAGGTCTATTTTTAACTCTTTGAGGAACCTCCACACAGTTTTCCAGAGTGGTTGCACCAGTTCACATTCCCACCAACAGTGTAAGAGGGTTCCCTTTTCTCCGCATCCTGAGAGAGGGGTTTTAAACAGCCATTTGGTTTGAGGTGCAAGGTGAGAGTTGGAGAGACGGGTCAAGACTTCTCCATGGATTTTGCTTTAACTAGCTTAACCAGACAAACCAAATCTGGGGGTGGACGAGGGGAGCCAGAGTGAGAGGCTGCAATCAGAGACCTTGCCAGCCTCCCTCAGGCTGCCAGAGAGACTGCTCTCAAGTCCTGGGTTAATATTCACAGACACTTCAGTTATTTCACAAAATCAAGGAAAAGTGGCTTGCTCTTCTGCCCTAGGAAACCTGCGCATTCTCCAATATAAAATACTTCTCCACATCCTCACTCCATGTAAATTTTCTTAAAATGCCCCTTTCCTCTGCCTTCCCTGGTAAGATCCCAGCTGTAGATTTTCACATTTTTGGAAGATTTGGATATTACGGACCTAGTACTCTCCCAACCCACCACCCTTACCCTTTGTTTGCTTTCTTACAAACCTGGGCCTCATCCCCACTCCCTACCCCCAGCCCCACCCCCACCCCTGCCATAGACTGCTTTCTTACGCCTAAGTTACATGGTGAATGTCAGGAACCACTTCTATGCAATGACGTAGAATTTGCTCTAATTCAGTTCACACTGGCAGGCCACATGCCAGTTCTTTCCATGATTTTGTTTATATCCTTAACCTTTCCTCCCACCGCCAATTTTTAACATTACTCGTGTGAGTGAACATATTAATTTTCTACCAGATACCTGGATCTCTTTGGTTTCTTAGCTTTTGTGTTGAGACCACTTGTCCAGATTAAGTTTTAAGGCCAAGTCAGTCATTGATTCCGTACCTACTCTCTGCCCAACACTTAGGCCTTAGCCAACCAGTAAGCTTGAGGAAGCTATAGAGGCATCCTCTCTCCCATAACTGCTTAAGGTGAAGACGTATTTATGAAAAGAAGGCAAATGTTTGGAAAGATATTAAACTCTTTCAAAAAACCAAATATCTCTTCTAACAGATAAAGGGGGGGTCATAATTCTCTTTCGGTATCCAGAGGGACACGATGAAGGCAATTTGAAAATGATTTTTAAACATCAATGGCATTAGTGCCGAGGGACAAAATCCATTTTGATGCAAGTCCTGGTACTTTTGTTAAATAAGATTGGACACATTATTTATACTGAATATCTAATAGCATCTGTAGGAAATTCAGGTTCTTGGTAATTTAGGCCCTCATTAAACACATGTATTCTGTGGGGTTGAGTTCAATGAAAAATCTCATAAGGAGTATCCTGCAGTGCCCTTGCACCACGCTCCTGCCGCAGCCCTAGGTTGCTAATCTGCCCAGGCCAGAGGAAATCATCCCAAGACTGTGACGGGAGGGTTTATAACTATTGTGGCGTTTCCTATTTCTCATCTCTGGGCCCAGCCGTCAATGCATGTCACCAAAACCTTTACCCAGACATGCTCAGACTTTAGCTCAGGCCGCTGACAATAGGAGCGACCAGGCTCTTGCTGGAACAGACCGGGGCAGTCTGAACACTCTTGAAACCATCATCTTTTAAAGGACGCCTCACTTGATCCTCCTCTGGGAGGCTCTCACACCAGGGTCCTGGTCTCTGCTGTTTGTCTAGGTCTTCCCAGACTCTACGCAGATTCCAACATGTGCTCTGCTTTGGGCTCCTCTCCGATAGCCTTTGTCTTTCGCAATGAATTATTCAAGGTTGAATTTTACTACCATTTGCCACCAACGTTCCATCTGAATCTACCTGTAAATGCATAAAGACCTCAGGGCTGCCCACGACGGCGTTGGCAGTGGTCAAGGGCAGCGCAGCCCCCACATCCTCAAGCTTGGCTCCTTCCATGGTCTGGTGACAGTAATGATTCCACCTTTCAGTTGTCCGGCAGTCTATGTACATAGGCGACACCTTTTGTTAGGTTTTGCTGGGTTTCCTGTTGTTGTTTAGACGAGCTTTAGCCATATCTTTGGTCACACGTTTTCTGAGGCACAGAGCTCATTCGGCTCGTGGTCACTTGTTACTCGGTGCCTTTGAACACCGTACCCTGTACTTGACAGCGGTCGTGGACATCATCCACTGATGGGTACTGCACGCAGAGGTTTATAGGAAAAAAAAAATCAATCTCCCACGTGCAAGCCGGAAACCCCGAATATAAAGAAATAATGGAAAGTTGTGGCATTTTTACAGAACTCCACATTTTCCAAACTTTCACATGGCCGCTCATTTAATTTTTACAACAGCCTTAGGTATCATTACTCTGACTTTCCAGATGGAAACGGAGACCCAGAGAGATCTGAGTGACTCGCCCAAGGTCACACAGCCGGTGGGTGGCAGCCCCTGGTGCAGACCCAGGGTCTCTGGCCTCAGGTGTTCCTCCGCCCACAGCTAAAGGGGTTGCAATCCTTGCGTTTCTGAGTCAGCCGCGTGGCCTTGAAGGAGTGGGCTGCGAGGGGCTAATGTCACAGGCACAGATGTTCCCAAAAGCGCCAACATGCTTTTTTTTCTAGTCTCTAACATCTACTGGTTTCAAGCATATGAGGTTAAAGAAAGAACAGAACTCAGATTTCCAGAACTCTCTATTCCTGAGCAATTTGGAGAACCAGGGCTTGGGTTGCATTTACAGCTTTTAAAGTGCCAAAGCTAATTAATGCAAACCCCACTTCTGTCTGTCAGAAGCTGTCTCATCTGTCAGCACCGGTGTCCCTGGCAGGCAGGGCCCGTTTAATCTCCCCGAGGCCCACCCATTGGGTGGCAGAAACCCAGTGGCCTCCGGAGGATCAGGGTGGCCGCGAGTCAGTGGGAGGTTAGGTGGGGGCAGCAGGGCGGCAGAGGCCTGGAGAGGACGCGGGGGCTCGGCTACGAGTCTGGCCTTGTGCATTGTGGGGGCTCGTGACCGGGCCTCGCTTGCCCCTCTGTAGGGTGAGGTGGCCACAGCCCTACCTCACGTGGGTAGTGTGGGCGTCAAATAGCCCCACCCTGGCAAATAAGTACATGGGAAAAGCAAGCTCTTAGCTGTGAGGTTGGTGAGGAGCAGGAAAACTAGGGACAGCGAGTGAGTCTTGGTGGGCTGGGTGGGTGGGTGGGCTGGGTGGGTGGGTGGGTGGGTGGCCCCCAGGGTGGGCCCCACCCAGCTGCTTCAGGAGAGGGGGCAATGGATAGCTGGGGCGTGACCGTGCGAGAAGGTGAGAAGAATCCGCTCTCCTGCAGGCTCCTCGCTTCCAGACATAGTAAAGGCGGGTGATGACTGATGTCCTAGGGAGTAAATTGGACACTTTTCCATTTGTCTTCCATAATGAATTATTCAAGGTTGAATTTTACTACCATTTACCACCAACATTTCATCTGAACCTGCCTCTAAATGCATAAGGACCTCAGGGCTGCCCACGACGGGGTTGGCAGCGGCCAAGGGCAGCAGGGCCCCTAATGGCCATTTCCAGCACAGCCCCCCATCCTCAAGCTTGGCTCCTTCCATGGTCTGGTGACAGTAATGATTCCTCATCAGGGGAAATGACAGCCCCATTTGCATTTGAGCAAATCTGATGTTCACACTTGGGAATACGCCTGAGTGTACCTGGGCTGAAAAGTATGTGAGAGAGCACCTCGTTATCTTCCTGACTCAGCCCCAGTCATGCTAAAGCAGCCTGCTCCTCGGTAGGTAGCGGCGCGTACCCCGTAGTGAAATCGTGGCCAACCCCCAACTTGAGGCTGGATTTATGTTCTATGAGCTAAAACGGGGCTTAAGTGTTTTTGTTGCTGCATTCTGTAGCTATTTACGTTCTTTTATAATAAGAAAACGTTTGCAAAGATGCACTTACACAGACTTTCACAAGCGTCTGCAGGTGGGGGGTGGGGGTGGTTATAACCAGAATACCGAAAATAAAGCTTTCACCTGCATTTTAAGCCTGATTTCTAGCTTTCTTTCCTTTCTGACTTCGTTCTAGAGTAAAAGCAAAATCACCATCTTAACTATTTTTTATTCAAAGTTCGAAAGGAAAACGTACCAAATGATTTTGTATGACATGATCACGAGAGTTGGCAGCTCAGGTCTGGATTAAAACCTTGGTATTGGCTGGCCCGGGTGGCTCAGCGGTTTAGCGCCGCCTGCAGCCCATGGTGTGACCCTGGGGTCATGGGATCGAGTCCCAGTCGGGCTCCCTGCACGGAGCCTGCTTCTCCCTCTGCCCTGTCTCTGCCTCTCTCTCTCTCTCTCTTTCTCTGTGTCGCTCATGAATAAATAAATAAAATAAAATCTTAAAAAAAAAAAAAAAACAACAACCGTGGTCTTGCCATTAACCAGACTTTGAATAAGTCTCCTCGACTTTGGCTCGTTAGTGAAATGGGGTAGCATGGATCCCATAGCTGTGGTGCCGTTACCTGTAATGACACTCCACTCTCGTGACTCACACCTTGGCCTTGATCAGGAACCTCCTCTCTTCTGCTTTTAAAAATCTTAAATCCCAGAACACAGCCTTTGATTCTCCTAGAGTGTGCTCCCTCCCACCCGCACACCTGCTCTTTGAGGTTGAATAAGCCTTCAGGCCCCTTCTGGCAGCCTCTCAGACCCCATGAAACTTTATTTTATTTATTTATTTATTTTTATTTTTTTTTCTCATGAAACTTTAAAAGCTTGTCCGTCCAGCCTTGGGCCTCATGATTCCTTAATTTGATCACTTTAAGCCAATAGGTTATCTCCTTTGCCTGTTCTGCTTCCAGACTTTCCATTTTGCAGACCCCCTCCCCTGAGATCAAACCAGCCACATGCTTCCTCCTTCTGCATTGGGGCTGCACAACTCCCGAAAGGGGCAAACCCTGACCCCGCTGAGACACTCAGGACTGCTCAGTAATCTGCGTTGTGTACCTGCTCGGGTCCTTCTCCTGTTCCCTTGAAGAGCGACTCCAAAGCTTCGTCTTTCTCCCCTCCACTGCCCCTGCCTTCATTATTCTCTGCAGATGACTTTCTTGCCTGTGTCTTAGAGAGAGGGGTGTGACATGGCACAGGTGTCACACAATGCCTCCCCCCACCCCCACTTCCTCCCCCACCACTTATCCGTGCCCACCCACATCCTTATCTTCTTGTGTCCTATCTTGGCGCAAGACTTTTCTTCCCTTCTGCCCACGAAGGAACCTCCTGTGGGGGTGTGGCTCCCTCCTCCTTCTTTTTCTACTGTCTCCCCCACCCCCCCATTCCCCTGTATTGCCTCTTTCCCCTGGGCCCACAGACACTTTCCATGACATCTCACTTACTTGTATCCTTCTTTTTCCAGACTGGGTCAATTTTTTTCTTACCTCCTTTGTCTTCACTTGATGACCCTCCATCTTTTCCTTCCCTCTGTATGATCTGGCCCCTAGTCCTGCCTCATAATCACTGCTTCTGTGTCCAGGGGCCTCATAATTGCCAGATTGAATGACCCCTTCTCAGTCGTTATTTCAGCTTGCCCTCCTGTAGTATTTGGTTCTGATCATACCCTCCTTTTTGAAACTCCTCCCACTTCCTTTCTGAAATTTTCTCCTTCCTTGATTTTCTAGTGGTTCTACAATTCTTTCTTTCCCTACTCTCTGGTTGTTTTTTCTTAGTGTTCTTTTTGAATCTTTCTGTCTCAACGAAACCAGCTCAACTTCCTGAAGTTTAGCTCCCACAGCTAGCATGCCATCCGTGGGACGCACAGCTGGGATGTGCATCATGGCCCTGCAAACCTTGTGTGTCTTAAATGAAGGCACCTTCTCCCTTCTTCATTTCGCTCCTACTCTTCTGTCTTGATAAATGATATGCTTATCCACACACCAGAAATGGCAACTTCTTCCTAGAGTTCTTCTTTCTCAATTCTCCGAACCCCACGTACAACTCCTGTTGAGTCTACCTCTTATTCATTCCTTGGATCCATTCTCCTCTCTGCCACAGACTTTGTTTCAGAATCTGTCCGGTTTAATACTCTACAGATCTTGGTGGAGGACTGATGAATTATGATTACACAGCTGGGAATGGGTGATGGGGGGTGGGAAGGTGAGGAAGAAGTGGGGGAGATGGTAATAGGGCATCCTTTCTGGAATCCATTCTCATCCTGTGACTCCTAGCCTCAACCCTTTAAGGTCAAACTCCTTAGCATGACATGGGAAGTTCTTCTTGATTGGGGGCCCTGTCTACTTTTCCAAGCTAATTTCCTGTTGTTTTCCACATACGTGTGATGACATAGCCATACACAGTTTCTCGCCCTTTCTAATATGTTGGCCAATCAGTGCCTTTATACTCAGTGCCTTAAATGTCCTTATCTGCCTTTGTCCTGGGATCATTTAGGACTGGATTAAGTCTTACATTTGCTCCCATTCCTGTTCAGCCCAATCTGAGTCGTCTACTCTACATCTAGGGCTGGTTAATGTTTGGGAATGAGTCCATCATGTTATCAGTTTCTCAAGCTGAGAGTTCTGAGAACTCTATTTTGAGCAATCACAGTTGAAAAGCCAAGATCTTGAGAAAGAAACCAGTACTAGAGAGGCTCAGGCTACGAGTGAACTCTCAAGAGCCTTGAGAAATATTTTTTGTCTACTTCAGTGAAGCAGTAAGGAAAATGCAGTTAGTGAAATGAATGTCAGTGTTACGTATCTTAAGTAATTTAAGTAGTATTTAAGATGCTACATACCTTAAATTATAGATATTTTGGGCAAGTCATGTAATTTCTTTGTGTTTCAGATTCCTTATCTGTAAAATGAGGATAATAATAATACCTACCACATAGTTTGTTATGATGAGTTAATTTTTGTAAAATGCTTAAAACAATGCCTGACACAGTAAGCATGAAGAAGGTATTAACTATTAATAATAACTTTCACTTACTAGCTATGATTGCTCCAAACTTATTTCTATTTTTACTAAAGTGATTAGAATCTGTCTTGTTTTGAAGTATGAAGATGAAGACACATTTCCTTTGACTGACTCTCTACCTGAGTGTTCAGTGGGTCTAATTTATTCCTTGTAATTGCTGAGTCATCTTAGTTTCCACTTTTGTTTCAAAGATGTACCTTTTCACTTGACTTGGGAAGGGTTTGGGGGATGATGTTTCTCTAAGCAGGTTCAGCTCAGGACAGTCTCATATGCATTTCTCAACTCTCTGCCCCAGAGTAGAGGGTTAGCTCTGTCCATGATGTCCAGAAAATGGCACAAGAGTCTGGCCCGGCTTCATAAACCTCGTTGGCAGCGAGCTCTCTCATGCTCACGCCCATGCTCGTGCTTTCTCATTCACCACAGAGCTCTCTGCTCTCTACTTGGTTTTCCTTGCCTCTACGTCCTGTATTGTTTCCAAGGCTGCCCTACACCAACAGTGACCGCTGCTCTTTTTCTGCTCCCCACCTCCACTTCTCTTCCCCCTCACCGCTATTTCCGACAGAACTTGATGTCCATTTACTTGTATTAAAATGTTCACAATATTACAAATGTGTAATGAAGGAAGCCTATGCCGGTAAGTCCCACGAGGGCAAGAAATAGCATTTTATTCGTATTTGTAGTAGAGTAAGAACTTCCCTTGAAGGAAAATGATCAGAATCAAATGAGGTGATCTATAGGAGACAAATGTATAAACTATATAAATTACTCCACAGATTTAAAAAAAAATTTAATCTAGCCTTTCCCTCTTCTGTTATGGGATACTATGATACTGTCATCACATCAAAATCATGAGGATCTAATTTTGTTTTTGCAGAAGTCATCTGGGGGAGGGAGTTGAGAAATGCATATGAGACTGCTCTGAGCTGAACCTTTCCCCAATAGTTTTTGTTTACCAAATCATTCAGGTCACTCTCAGGATCCTCTGGCTCCCCTAACTTTGTTTTGAGGTTTATAGTAATTACATCTTTACCTAAGTGCAGTGTTGAAAACTAAAAGGTCTTTGTCCTGTAGAACCCAGATCCCTACATGGCCAGCTCCTTTGGACACAATGGAAGTATGAGTTCAACAGACCTGCATTACTATGTCCTTTTATTCCAGATTCGTTTCCCTAATCATTCGCTTCAACACCGTATATCCTAAGAGTCTGTGAGACTATTGACAATCCAGAAAGAATTTGTTTGTCAATAGTTTTTGGTGTATTAAAAGCAGAATAGTTAGGAAGCTCATACAAATTGCTTTAACTAAATTCTTGTTTCAAAATCTCATAGTAATTTCAGGTCTCTTGTTGAAATCTGAACATGCTCCCGTGATCTATAGAGAACCAGCAAGCTGTTAAACTATTGCCGTTGAATTAGTTTTTCTCATAAGTGAAGTATATCAAATATGGGTGTGTCGATTAATAAAATACAATCATAATGTTTATTTCCATCTGACCTTTGTAACACAGAAGCCAGTAGATTAAACTTCAAGTTGAAAAGAGTGATATTTTTCTTCATAGTATTTTAACCTAAAGCTGTGACAGAAATAGTATGTGACCAGACTAGAGAGCGATTTTGTGCTGGCAAATACGAATTAGAATGCAGGAAGTCTTGTGTTTTTTTTGTTTTTTTTTTTTTTTTTGCTACCATTTATTAAACAATTTGAGAAAAGTTCCCCTTCCCCAGGATAATTAAGTATATTTAAGAATGGATTTGAATGCTGATTATTTGAATAAAAGAGTATCTGCTGAGAATAGGAGAGTACAAAGCACAAAATTAAAATTGTAATGTAGCCTTAGAAAACAGCCTTTCTAGAATCTCAATCCTGATCAATTTGTTTTTCTGCATTAGGGTTGTTTTTGGAGGACCTTGCAAAGTAAGTTAAGGAAGAATATTCTGGATCTAATACAAATGGTTCTTTCTCAGTGAGACAAGGTAGATTTCTTTCTCACTATTTTTCTTCAAGGTAATAATTGTGAGTTATCAGGCCAACATATATTAGAATTTTATTTTTAATGGTATCTTCCCCAGAAAGACATGCCGTGACTTTATGTTGGTCATGGTTAATTTTGAGGAAGCTTCTGAAAATGGAGCAAGTAAGTAAAAAACAGCCTTACATTTCTATAAATCTTCTTTTAGGAGTAAAATTCATTAAAATGAAATTAAACTAGTGAGGAAATTTTAATAATTTTGATGATGATAATAATGTCAATGATGATTCAGACCCCACGGAAATGAACACAGTGCTCTATATATAGTAGAGGCTCAGTAAGTGGCATATGAATTTACATTTCAATCACCAGGGCTGCCATCCTGGTCAACTCCAGGAAACTCCATTCATACAGAAAAGAATAAAAATTGTGTTTCTTGGAGTTGTGTAATTATGTGACTTGTTATTAGGGAGGAAGGGTTTTTTTTTTAATTATTATAATTGTTCTCATTTTATGTGACATTAATATACTTTCTTCATAAGACCTTTCTTTTCTTTCTTTCTTTTTTTAAAATTTATTTCAGAGAGAGAGCATGCAGGGGGAGGGGCAGAGAGGGAGAGGGAGAGGAGCAGACTCCCTGCTGAGTGGGGAGCCCAATGCAAATCCTCCATCAGGCAGCTCAGGTGATGATCTCAGGGCTCTCCATCCCAGGACCCTGAGATCATGACCTGAGCTGAAATCAAGGGTCAGACGCTTAATGACTGAACCACCCAGTTGCTCCCATTAAGACCTTTTTTTGTAAAACTTCATACACTTCAGTGTGCACTGAAATCCATTTCAATTTATGGAAATGATGCCTTTTGGAAAGGTTTTTTTTTTTTTTTTGGTATCATTTTGCTTAATAGTGGAATATTGTACTGATTGTTTGTATGATATATTGTGATGCTAGAACAAAAATTGTCGAGGCCAGACAGCTCCACTGGAAGTTATCATGAACAACACATATGAAGTGTTGATGAGGTGAGTCATAAGAACTCACTATCCGGTTGCTTCTGTTTACATTTTTGTCCTATAAGGGAAAATAGGCATAGGAAGTATTTCCATTTTCTTTCTTTAGAACATACATGAAAAATTAAAGAGATTTGCCTAGAGCCTTGTTTGAAAAATTGAAAACAGATCAAATTCTGAAGAGAATATATATATATTTACTCCTTTGGGCCCTCTGCATTTACTATCCTCCAGAGATTTTTCATGACTTTTGAATTTGTTTTCTAAAGTTCTTTTCAAAAAGATTTTGAAAACATTAAAAGTGCAAAAATATAAATTTAATGTATTTTTTAAATTATGGCTTAAGCTTCTTAAGCATAAGGGGTACAATTCTTACATATTTTTCAATAGTCAGATCTATAAACTGTTGACTGACCATCAATGATTAATAAATTAATCTATGGTATTACTATTGGCATTAAATTGCAATCTTTAAATTACAGTCATTTAATGGTTTATTAAATCTAAGACAAATTTTCTGGATAGGAGTTCCTGAGATACCACATGGTATATTTAAATAATTAAAAATTCTTAGTTCGGGATCCCTGGGTGGCGCAGCGGTATGGCGCCTGCCTTTGGCCCAGGGCGCGATCCTGGAGACCCGGGATCGAATCCCACATCGGGCTCCCGGTGCATGGAGCCTGCTTCTCCCTCTGCCTGTGTCTCTGCCTCTCTCTCTATCTCTCTGTGACTATCATAAAAAAAAAAAAAAAAAAAATTTAAAAAAAAAATTCTTAGTTCAGTTATTTGCTTAAATGAGCACCATTTTGGTTTTTACCATCCTTTCTGAAGACTGAAGCCACCAAAGGAAAGAACCATTAATGGTGCGTACACCAGATTGCTGAGCTAAATGCCAAGGGAATGCAGACGGATACTGATCTTTCGGATAGTAGGCAACTACCTAAGGCCCCAGGTGATAGAAATCAAGTCTGGGCACCGAGGTTAAATCAGATTTAGTGCGTAAGTCTTAGGCTATATCCCTATACATATTCCGCAACTGGAAATGAGGAAGAGGAGGAAAGAAAGGCAATTCCTCATTCTTTTGTGCAGATGACCTTAGTCGAGGTCTAAAAGGTTTAGGCAAAGTTGCTAGCTCCATCTTTTTGTATTTGTATCAAGAAAAGGTCATCAGATGTTCTCTTTGATTCAAAAAGCACAACCTGGTCTTTCCTGCTACCAGTAAGGTTGATCTGTTGGCTGCTGCCAGCAGGAGGGTTTCAACATTCTCTCTTATGTAATTTTTCAATCAGATTGCTAATATCTAAATGAAACAGTGGCAAATAGTTACACAAATCTTCATGGATAAAATATACTCAGACTGTCAGGCATTTGAATTTATAGCTCTATTCTTAACTTGTTCAGCTTTTGGGAGAATTTTAGGGCAAAATTGAGGTCATGTTCTTGCTTGGTTGACTTAGATGCAAGACCCATCTGAAAGGAAAATGCAGGTTGCAAGAACCTTGCTTTGCTGAGCCCCAGTATCAGAGTTGTTACGCCTTCCAGAGCTGCCGTGCTCTTTGAAAGAGAGGAGAGGGTTGAAAAAGTGTTTCCACAATGAGGTTGGGAATTCATTCAGACAGTGCCTGTCCGTGAAGTGCCCCGTTCTGTGTAGGCACCGATCCACTACTGAGGATGGAGTAGAGACCAACTCACAGAGAAGGGCCTCTCCTCAAGCCGCCTCCATTCTGGAGAGACATGTCCAATACACGTGGTAGATAAACAGAAGGTGTAACTTCTCAGATGGTAGTCAAATGGGGGAAGAGGGCAGTAAGAGGGAGGAGGGCAGTAAGAGGCCGAGTTGATGGACCGGATAGGACTCCTGGAGTTGACCAGGATGGCAGCCCTGTTGATTAAAATGTAAATTCATAGGCTACTTACTGAGCCTCTACTGTATATAAAGCGCTGTGTCCATCTCTGTGGGGTCTGAATCATCATCATCATCATCATTATCATCATCGTCATTATCATCATCATCATCAAAATTATTAAAATTTCCTCACTAGTTTAATTTCATTTTAATAAATTTTACTCCTAAAAGAAGATTTATAGAAATGTAAGGTTCCATTTTACTCATTTGCTCCAATTTCAGAAGCTTGGAGAACCTTGCAAAGTAAGTTAGGGAAGAATATTCCGGATCTGATACAAATGGTTCTTTCTCAATGAGATAAGCAAGATTTCTTTCTCACTACTTTTCTTCAAGATAATAATTGTGAGTTATCAGGCCAACATATATTAGAATTTTGTTTTTAATGGTGTCTTCCCCAGAATGACTCTTTGGGCAGGATCTGAAGGAAGCAGGTGAAGGAGCAGAGTGAAAACATGAGTGGAAAGGGAGAAAGGCACGGTGCCTGGAGTGTGGGTGGGGAACAGGAGGTGAGGCCAGAAATAGGACCCCACAGTTGCACTAGCCATGCTTAACATCGTCATTTACCCAGAACATATAGAAAGTACATCACTACTATATCCATACACACTTTTACTTTTTTACTATTATATATATATATCACTATTATGTGTATATATATATATATATTATTATATACTTTTACTTTTTTACTATTATATATATACACACTATTATGTGTGTGTGTATATATATATATATATATACACACATATATATATATAAACTTAATCCTTATTATTTTATACCTGTTGGATAAGGAAAAATTTGGCCCTAAGTAGCTCCAGACCCCATAAATCATACCAGGGCACCTCGGGCCTCCTCCGAAGCCTTCCTGACTTGGTTTCCAGGCTCCTCAGCTCAGCTCTCTGGCTCCCTCTGAGACCCCAAGTCCTAGGCAAGAGGCCCTCCTCGCCCCCCTGGCCAGCCCTCGTCCCTCAGTCTAAGCGGGAGGCCTAGAAACGTGATGGCAGAGAAAGGATTGCACTGGAGTCAGGGAAACCTTGCCCTCCCATAGAGGAAGCTACCTGACTGGTCAAGGTCAGATTGCAGCTAAATTTAGCTGGAAATCGGTGCATTTCTGAGCCAGTCAGCTACACCCACCACCACCCCCAATCCAGCCCTGCCCAGAGCTCAGGCCAAGCCCAAGTTCCTGCTCAGTGTCCTCGTATTTGGCCGGCACCCCCAGTCTCAGGCAGGAGGAGGGTGCAGGCTTCCGAGGGGCGCCCGAGCTCTCAGCCCGGCAGCTGGCTTCCCGAGACCCATGTGTCTGCAGATGAATCGCCCTTGTCCTTGCCGGCCACCCGTTTACCTGATTATAAATATGCAGGAGCTGTCCTGCGTTCACGAAGTGGCATTCTGCTTTCAAACGTCCTTTTGTCCTCTGGCCCCCCCTTCCCAAAGCAGGGTTTGCAGACCTTCGCGTCGGAAGTGCGGGGCTACTGCAGGCTGTGCGGGCTCCGACACGTCTGTCGGGGGCAGAGACTCTCAGGCTTCGCAGAGGTCTGGGTTTGGTGCTCTTGCGGGTGGGACCATCACCGGGCCTAGTCACTCCCTGGGCCCTGTGTGGGGGATCCCTGTTTGGATGCTGTGCCTTGGCCGCCTTCAAGAGACTTGACATCTTGGATCCTCAAGAGCCTAAAGTGGGGAATGGTTGTCCCTGTTAAAGCATAGCGTTGCTCATCTTATTCTTTCTACAAATACCAAATGATGCTTCCCTTATTTCCTGGAAACCGATCATCAGCAACAGCACGATCCCTATATCCCTTCATTTGAGGAACTCGTGTTGGATAACCCTTATATTTTAAGCTTAAAGTTTCATCACGATTTATACCTTTTTTTTTTTTACGATTTTATTCATTTATTTGAGGGAAAGAGAGTGAGAGTGTGCTGAGTATGCTGGAGAGAGAGCAAGCAGGAGCTGGGGCAAGGGCAGAGGGAAAGGGAGGAGCAGACTCCCCACTGAGCAAGAAAGTCTCATTCATTCAGGAATTTGATCCCAGGACCCTGGGATCTGGACCGGAGCTGAAGGCAGATGCTTAACCGACTGAGCTACCCAGGTGCCCCTTGATTTATGTTTTAATCAAACAGGACAATGTATTCCTGAATCGAGCTGCCAGTAATTAAAAACTATAACCAAACATTGAAAAAGAGGGAAAGGACACACGCACTGTAAAGAGTTGTTGAGAAATGAAAATAGGCTGTTCTTTCAAAAATTAATGTAATTAGCAAAATTATACCTCTGTGTGCAAGTATCATAAACCAAATTGTATCTGGCCCTAGTACTTTTCTTTATTAGGTTTTTGTTTGTTTGCTTTAATTCAGAAAATGCTCCCTAATTGGGAGACAGCAAAGATCTTGGAATGAGTCTCTTCCTCATATCAAAGCCAGGTGGAAAGTGGTCTTACGGGCCATGGCCATTGGGTATTACCTGTGTTCCAGAAGACCATGCATGTTGGAATTTGAGAAATATGCCCCTTATCTGTAAATGCTAAGCAGAGAAAGAACAATGCCACCTCCATCTCCCTCCTCTCACCACTGTGGGAGATCCCTGAGGGCAAAGCCTTATCTGTTGATCTTTGTGCCCTTGTGGAGAACATGACTTTTAGTAGAATTCAACTTTCACGGAGAACCTATTAAATGTCGAATTCTTTTAAAGCAGGGTTTCTCAGTCTTGACTCCATTGATATTTTGCACCCAATCATTCTTTGTTGGGGGAAGGGAATGTCCTGCGCATTGTATAAGGTCTAGAAGCATCTTTGGCTTCTACCCACAAGGTATCAGTAGTACCAGTCATGACAATCCAGAAAAAGTCCCCAGACATCCCCAAATGCCTTTTGGGGGCTAAGTGAAAACTGCCCCTTAAATAGGGTGAGGTAGAGAGTTTAACTGCATTTTTTTTTTTTTAGGATAAAACATGTATGACTTTAAAATTCACCCGCTCATCTATGCCTATACCTATACCCACATCCGTACCCATATCCATCATACCCATCATACCCATTCTATTACCCGTATCTCTACCTATACCCATCTTTATCCCCATATCCACACCAATACCTATACCTATACCCAACCCATACCCTACCCATCCTCATACCCACACCCACACCCACACCATCTATCTGTGCACATACACATTCTTACAGGATCCTTACACAGGAGGCATTTGGTTGGAAGCACTCATTGTAGTCTTTTTTTTTTTTTCTCCATGGGAATCATTATGACTCCAGTAAATTGCTCACTAAATTTCATCTGTCGCCTGCGTTCCTGCTCAGATACAACTAAAGCCTATTGAAATTGATTTTTGTGTCAGCCACAGAGCAGGGATTCAGTAAGAACATGAAAGCTTCCCTTTCATTACTAGTCCTTTTTCCCCGCATTACTTTAGATTTGGTGGGCCCTAATTATATTCCAGTGCTTCTCCTGCTGACATTTCTTTTGTTTTAATTAAAACTTCTGGAGGTTTGAGGACACTGTGGGAGAGAGTTTATTCATCAACAGCCCTGATAAAGAGTCAAGTGGGTCCCTATTTGTGTCCCTGCTGCCCGAGCACGATAGCTGGGGACACAGTGGTCCTTGCCTTTTGTTTTTTTCTTACCACTCCGGTGTCATCCTTTTCTTCCCCCAGAACTCCAAGTTTCCAGACCTGCTCTTGCTGCTGCTGCCACAGACGCGCTATTATGAAGTAACCCAGACGGCACTGTGGGCAGACCGGCTTCCTATTGAAGCCATAAATTAGGTGAAAATGAAATGCAGCACTGTCTTTTTTATCATCATTATTATTATTTATCTCTGCCTTGCTGCCTACGGTGCTTCGTGGTGCAAAGCCAACCCTCCCGCTCCTGACCACGTGGTGGTAAATCTCCAAAAAGCCCAGGCTGGTGTGAGGCTGTAATGACAAACCGATGCAGGCCCGGGGAGAGGACGTAATACATCTTCTTAATCTGCAGCTGGGAAGTGGAATGGAGTGGGCCGGAGGGTCTGTCACTTGCCCCCTGAAGTAGCCCACAAAGACAGAGCTGTTGATTCAAAATCTGACAAAATGAGGTGCCCTCCTACAAGAGCAGTTGGATGTGTCGGGAAAAAAGAAGGCAGAGAGGGAGGTGCTTGAGCAGGGTGGCACCTGGGCCTTACCTTTCTCTTGTCATATCTTTGTCTCCCTGTCCCTTTCCTCTGTCAGGTAAATTGTGAGGTCATGAAGTGCAGAGCGCTAGGTCTGCTCACGCCTCCGGGCCTCACTCCGGTGACCCAAGGGTGTTGGTTAGCAGAGGGAAAGGAAAACCCAAAATCTTCTTGAGCAGAATACTCCTATCAGACCAGGTGGCCTCTTCCTCCCATTACCACACTGGGAACTGGCCTTACAGTCCCTTATATCTTAAGGGAAAAGCTACCTGCCTCTCATAGGTAGATAGTTCTCCACATTCTATCATGCTTCTCCGGGTTAAGCCAGGATGGATCACTAGGGTCTCTCTGTTCACTGTGATTTGAGGCAGCTTACAAGGTCCACTAGGTCCAGCAGCTCTGTTTCCAGGTGTGATTTAGCACCTACTCTTTGTCCAATGCTGTGCTAGGCAACGGCAGAGGATTAAGCAGATGCAAGGCCAAGTCCCTGCCTTTGAGGAGCTTGTGGTTTCAGCGTCCAGCAGCCGTGTACTTGGTGCACTGAAGGTCCAAAGGTGCTGGGGAGTCAGGGAACTCAGAGGAGGGACAAGTTGGTTCCGGTACGATTCACACCGTCTAGTCTAAACTCTTGAGGGCTGTCCACCGTAGCATTGAACTATCATAGACTGCATCGAGATCAGCCCGTCTGTGTATGATAAGGGCATTACTGACCTCTATCATGCAACCCATGGATTTTAAGACACTGGCCTCTGAAACTAATATTAATTGCTTAAAAAAAAAAAAAAAGACTGTGCTTGGACACTCAGATTTCAGAGTACGAAAAACAAAACAAAAATAACCACTGAGAATCAACATAAAGTTGTTCCCTTTTGCTTTTTAAAAATTAAGAACACTTCACGAAGGACATTTTTCCACCAACGGCCTTAGAGTAAAGAAACCTACTTGAGTTGAATACCTCTGGCTTATCTGGGGGGAAGAAAAAAGCCACAGACAGGGTCCTTATTTTCTTCCTTCCAATGAAGTTGAGTATACTCATCATCCTGGACTGGTGTCCAGGAACCAGGGCCTTTACCATCGATGTCTACAGGGGCCACCCCGACTCAGGTAATAGTGGGGGGCTGTTGGCCCACGTGGGGAGAGGTGGAACACTGGGGAAGCCCAGGATTTGGCTGCAGACACACATTCTTTCTCCATCTTTTGTACCCCTACATCGAGGAGGCTCGAATTTCCGAGAGGAACTATCTTCCCAGCAATTAATGTCCAAAAGCCACCGAAGACTGGTAATTCCGTGGAATAAATGAGAGGAGAGCCCATGAGATCTTTGGTCTTGTGTTCCTCTCCTTGGGTGGAGAGAAGAGGTTCCTGGGAAGTGTGTTCTTGGCTCACAGCCACGGCCAAGAGACTGGTTCTGCTACTTTTTTGAGCTCTCACCACCCTGCAGCCTGTCTGCCTCGTCACTGCTGTCACTTCAGCTGTGTGTGTCTTTCCTGGGTACAGGCATTAGGCTCCCTGCCATGGAATCTGCATACATTAACTATTGTCTGCTAAAAATTGTGACTATTTGATTTTTTTTTCCCCCTTTAATCATCCATTTTGATTTATAAACTGAGCCAAACTGGCAGCCCTGAAGACAGGAATCCTAGTTTCTAACAAAGAAAAATGAGACAGTCTTTTCTTGCCCACCCTGTGTCTGTGAGCAAGCCTTGGTTCTCAGTTGGCCCAGCCCTGAACAATCTTGAAAACAATCCATTTTCTGCCTGGCAGAGGTGCCAAGCAGAGGAATTCACAGTGAGTGGTGTGGAGATGGGGAGCTGTTGCTTGGGAACTGTCCTGTGTCAGCACCTTGCTTCATCTTTGCCACAAGTCTGGAAGCACTGATGGCTGCATCACAGCTCTACGGCACGGAGAGCAGGACTTTTTAAAGCTCCTGATGAACGGCACATGTGGGCCAAGGAAAAATAAGTCCTTATTTAACCTGGGGAAACCCTAGGAGTAGACGCTGGTCCAAATATATCCTGTGACCATTCTTGTTCCTTGATCAGAAGGCTCTCTGGAGTCCTTCCATAAGGTGGTTTGGTCTACTTCTTCGCCTCAAGACATGTTGTGTCAAAGGAAGGCCGCGTTCTTGAAGATGTCCAGTAGGCATCTTAACTATGCTTTCATCTTAACTGTGACTGGAGAATCCAGAGTTCACCCTCCTCGTTATAGCTCAGAGGGGAAGCTAAAACCAACTTCTGGTCTCCGTGATCTGTAGAGAGGGGAGTATATTGGCCTCTCTGTCGAGTTGAAAGAAACTTCATCCACTAAATTCAACTTCTCGTGTCTTATTGATGAGTGGGGTGATTGAAACTCTTGCTCACAGTCCCACCCCATCTGCTCCTGTACACTTTGGGCCAGGATACAAATGGAAGGAACTGGGAGAGACTGATGTGGACATATGGATGGTGTTGACCAAGAACCTGAATACAACCCTCAGCCCTTACGGCTTGTTCCAGTCCACTACTTAGCAAATATTTACTCCGAGGCCCTGCTGTGCCAAGCACTGTGGGAGGAGCAGGGTAAATATATATCCAAGCCATTCCCAGGTCCTGCTGAGTATCTCTTGACTCCATCTACTCTTTACCCTCTCCCTTACTTCCATCCTGGTCCAAGTTGCCATCCTCTCAGCTGAATTAATTATTACCATTATAAATGTTATTTTTTTCCACCTTCTTTTCTGTTGCCTCTGCTCTCTGCCCTGCCCCTAGAACAATCTTTTCAAAACACAAACTTGGTGACTTTACACCCTTGCTTCAGACCCTGTAGAGGCTGAGGCTGCCCATTGGTCTTAGGATAAAGGAAGAACTGCTCAAAGTAGCCTGTGAGGCCCTGTGGACTTGCTAGACACTTTCTGTCTACCCTGCCATGTGGCCTACTTTTAGTTACTGAAATGCTCCGATAACTATAGCATAACAGGACCTTTGAACATGCTCCCATGATGCTTGGGCTTCCTTATTTTGTATAATAAGTCTGGAAACAGCTCCTCTAATATTTTAGGTCGTCTCTTTTCCTTGGCAATGTTATAAGAAGCCCCCAGCTGCATCTTAGCTAATGGTTGCAGCTTAGGCTCATTGTTTCCCTCCTCGACTATCCATTTTACGTCTCTACTCCTTGGTTAGCATCTTTGCTGGTCTCTGTGGCTGACTTGACAGGTTGGGGTGACCTGATCCTCATTCCTGAGAAGTCTGAGGCATGCCTACCATGCCTTTCTCAGGCTTGACTGCCTCTCTTGTCCCTCTACCAAAATCTTGGGTGGCATTAAAAAAAAAAAAAAAATCTTCTGAAGCCTGAGAGTAGAACAAGCTGAAGACCAGACTCAGGAATTAATTATCAGGGTAGAAGAAAAAGGATGAATCCCCAATTCAAGTCTGATTGGGAAGGAATAAGACTGAAGCTTGGAACAGAGGCATCCAAGTTGATACACTTGAGAGCCTGAAACCTCCGATTTCCCCAGCTCCTCTGAGTCCACAGCAGTGATGTTCCCATCTTATTTAAAGGTGGGCCTCAGGAATTAGCCTCACCTCTCTGATGATTCTCACAGGTTGCTTTCAGTTGATGATTAATTGCTCTTGGCTTTTCTTTCTTTCTTTTTTTTTAAACTCTAGTATATAAGTGGCTCTCAGCAAAAGCCATCTGGTTCCATTTTTTAAACTATTCTTTCTTCTGGATCTCTCCAACATTGGAAATATTGGACTCAATTGTGTCCAATAGGCACCTGTATCCTACTCCATTTCCCCAGTAGTGAACATCTTGACAGTGCTCACTGTCAGGTGACACTGCTACAATATGCCAGGGGCTATGCAGGAGCCACTGCCACCAGTGATGGGGATCTCCTTGACAGCTACTCTTAGAGCCTGTTTCCTCGAGCCATTCTTGTCACCGACTGTCTTAGGTAGAGTTCCCCTGGAAACAGACCCTGAGATGGAGATTTACATGCAGGAATTTTATGGAGGAGTGGTCTTGGGGTCTACACCTGTGAAGAAAAATGGAATTGTGCAGAAGAAAGAGTGTAACTGCAATGCAGTCTTTTAAAGACCACAGCCATCCCTAGGAAGTCAGGAGCTGAGATGGTCCTTCAGAATTGTCCCCCTTTAAGACAAGAGGGCTGGACCGTTATACTCTTGTGACAACCAGTCATTGATTTGGCTGTCTCCAGGTGGAAGCATGTGCCTGGCAGTGCTTTTGTGGTTGAAGCCAATTCCCAGAGATTGAACTGGCTGAGAGCTGTCAGATGTTTCAGTTTTGAAGGGAGAATCTGGGTGGTCTACTACAGCATCAATGATAGATGGACGGACGGATGGATGGATAGATAGATGATGATAGATAGATAGATAGATAGATAGATAGATAGACAAAATCATGACATTTGATCCATGAAACAACAGCCATAACCACATGTGCTACCCTCGGATTTTTTTTTTTTCCATTTGATTTTATCTTCATGGCCCTTTGTGGGTTTTTTGTTTGTTTGTTTCTTTGTTTTTAAGTAAGCTCGGTGCCCAACATGAGGCTTGAACTCACAACCCCAAGCTCAGGAGTCACATGCTCTACCAACTGAACCAGCCAGGCACCCCAATTTTCATGGTTCTTAGCAATGCGCAATTTGAAAATCACAGCGTTGGATATGACCGTTAGGGTTCGTGTCGGATGCCATGGAAACACAATTGTTCCAATTAGGAAAGTGAAGTCTTCCTCAATGAAGGTGAGATCTAATCTAAGCTACACGCGAGGAGCTAAAAACATTCTACCTGTGTGTGAGTCCTTGGACAGCACGGAAGGAAATAGTAGGTAGAGTGTCTGCATTTTCCACAACCCTGGTTTGCTCCTCTGCTCTGCTGGAAACAAATGTATTTCAGTGACCTAGAAATGAAAGTGCTCTTTCTTCCAGGCTAGCCTCGGGCTAGCGGCTCCAAAGCCATCTTGCTGTTCCTTAGAAAAGAACAGCAATAACAGAGCCAAGGCTTACAGGGCTATTTCAGACAAAACCATTGTTTTTCCTTTGCATTCATCTGAGGGGGGAGGTAGAGGGGTAGAGTACTATAATCCTTGAGTGATTTAGATTTCACAGCAGCGTTATTTTGTAAAGAACAAGAATCAGCATATATATTTTTTGACTTCAAGTGTGAGATAGAAGAAAGGAAGAAGGGGAGCAGAGTGTGTTCGGATGTGTGTCTGAGGATGGGGCTGGACCACGCTCGCCAGTTCTGAGTGACCCCACACCCTTTGCCCTCCTCAATTTGATGCTCATTCTTCCTCCTTTTTTGTGGGCCTGCTTGTTATGCTTGAGGACATGATTGACAATAGGTTTTGGGTCCTACTGGAATACCAATTATGCTTTCTAGTCTAGATTTAGTCTGTTATTTTTGTTATTGTTGGCTATTTCAGGAAAAAAAAAACTTCTTTCTTTTATTAAAAAAATGACTCAGCAACTGCAGTCCAACAAGATTTTTTTTCCCGAATTTTTGTGGAGAAAAAACTGTAACCCTTTTGTGTCCCTTTAAAGTTTCTTTCCGCCCCAGGATCAAAAAAATTTTTTGTCCTTGGTTGAATATGTATTTTAGATTCAAATTTAGATGGAGTCCCTGTTTATATTTTTCGTTTCTTTTGGAAGTGGAAATAAATTAAAATTAGGAGTAATGTTAACTTTTTACTTTAAAATTCTCCTGTAATAACATCCTCCCATGTTGCCTTGCCCTCAAATGAAAAATATTTTTTTTTTTGGATCCTACCTGAAATAGAGATAAACAGTTCAATGTTTCACCCCTGTGATGTAAAATATGAAAGGAAGGTTTGTTTAAGAATTTCTTAAAATGTTCACGATAAGTTTTAATTCATGGGCTGGATGGCAGATGCGGGAGAGAAGAGGAGGTGTCCTGCATTTGAGGTCCTCATTAATTGTGATATTTTGGCCTCATCTCTAAAAGGGTCTTGGATTAGGCACTTTAGGGGCTCCTCCTATTAATTTATTTGTGATTTTATGAAATTGCCTCCTTAAACACTCCTAACAATGAGTGCGCCTCGGGTTTCTAGGATCTTTAGGTCAGCTGACTCCCGGCTATCTCCTCAAAATCAGCCTTAATCTGGATCCTAATCTGGGTTGACAGTCTCCAGTGATGTAAAAGGCACCTCGTGCCAGGCGGCCTCCTTTGTGGCCCTCTTCTATCAAAGGGTGACAGTTCAGCAGCCTTCCTATTCCGGAGTGCGGGGGATGTCTTTGCCTGGGACTGAGCTGAGGCTGCTAATTGTTCCATCTCCAGGATCTCATTTAAAGCCCAACTGCCATCCCGAGGTGTGTTATTCAGTCATCTGTCAGAGCCATCGAGAACTGCTCTTCAGCTTGGGAGTGAAATTGGAAATGGGAGAGAAGTAGGTTATTTTCTTTCTCGGTGTTTTCCTTCAGTGACATGATAACAGTCACTCAAATAAAAGCAAAGACAAAAACAACAACATACCCTATATTCAAAAAAGTAGCAGATATTTAGTTTATTTCTTTCAAACTGAGAACCACCCACCCCCTGCCTTGTGTTTGAAATATAAAGTGGATTGCTTCTATTCCTGGCCTCCAACCTGGGCCAAAGGCTAGATCCACTCGGCTCCCGGGGCTGCTGGTGGAAAGAAGGAGGTGTTGACATGTCCTTGTAACAAATTATTTATTCCAAGAAGATTCTTGGAATCTTCTTGGGTGGGGGGTTCTGCTGCAAATGAAGTCAGAGGACAAAGAAGGGAGAATGGGAAGGAAAAACAGAGGGATGGAGGGGGACCACTGGTTCTTTGGGCTCAATGTCGTGATAGAAACATGGACATGTTTGTTGGTGCACAGAGGTGAGGAGGGATTGACAGTGAGATTTCAGGGGAGGTGGTACTTGAGTTGAATCTAACAAGAGTGAGTAACTTTACTGGGGATTCAGGAGCAGAGGAGCATCTTAGGCAAAGAAAACACATTATCAGAGAGGCAGGAAACAATATGGTGCATTCAAAGAACATAAACAGTGTAGTCTCAGGGACCACAGAATAAGAGCAGAGGGGAGGCCCTCAAGGTGGTCCGGCAGATAGAGGGTCGGTTCCCAGCGGCCTTGCAGGCCACATGCAGGGGTGGGTGTGCCTTTATCTGGCTGTATGGAGCCATTAGGAGAACATCAAGGTGAAACAGCTGTAGGACACCAGCCAGACGCTCTGCATTTGTCTTCCCTTTCCCTACCCTCCTTTAGTGCTTTTGTAGAGAAGCAGCCACTGTTCAAGGTATGATTGATGGCCCTTGGTTTAAAGACTTTATACAGTTTGAACCCTGAATGAGTCTGAACTGCATAGGCTCACTTGTACGAAGATTTTTTTACATTACATACTGTAAATGTATTTTCTCTGCCTTATGATTTTCTTAATAACATTTTCTTTTCTCTCGCTTATTCTGTTGTGGGCATACAGTACATAACACATACAGCTTACAAGATATATGTTAATCGAGGATTTGATGTTGTCAGAAAGGCTTTGGGTGAACAGTAGGCTGTTGGTAGTAAAACGTTTTTGAGGAGTCGAGAGTTATACATGGATTTTTTGACTGCACAGGGGTCAGCACCCCTACTCCATGCACTGTTCAAGAGTCAACGGTATTCCCAAAGAGAAGCTGTTGATTGCTTTGCTGAGGTCATCATTACAGTGGCCCAGACTCTTACTGGGACCCAGACAACTCTGGAGACCATTCAGTGTTTGTCAACAGAGGACACTTGCAACTTCTCCCTTGAGTGAAAGGACTTCTACAGGAAAGTAAGATTCCTGGCCTCTGGACACTGAACTGCAGTAGCACTATGCTTCCCGCTCAGTCATGGTGAAAACTGCAATTCCAAGTGTTCTTTGGAGAAAGAGTTGGTAGTAACAATGATACCTGCCCCCTGCCCCGCTCCCCACCCCCAGCCACTGTGTCCTTTCCCCCCATGTTTTGCAGACAGGGAAACTAGGGCCCCGATGGGTTACATCACTCTTCCCAGATGAACCTGCTGGTCATGAACAGAACCTAGACCAGAACCAGGTTTCCGGAATTCCAGTCCAGGGCTCTGTGCACTAACACTCCAGGCCCTTCCCTTACGGTCTCAAAAGAGGAAATAAGTAGGAGAGGCTGTGCTCATGACCATATTGGGTTAAGAGTTGCTGCCTCCTTCTTTTAGCTCTTTCTTGACTAAGGAGGAAAGGGAAGGAGCAGAATGGGAAATGGAAAGGTGAAGGGAGCACTACCAGAATCGGAATAAAATGGGTGTAAAAAGCTGAGAGCGATGAGAAGGAAAGGGACAGGCAGCGCCAAACCTATCCCCTCTTCTACAAGCGTCCATGCCTCCATCACCTGCTGTTTTTGTCCACAAACATGCCACTCCAGCTGTGGGGTGAGTACCCACCATTCCAGGCCCTGGGAATACAACAATGAGATGTGGCCCTGGCCTTCATGAAACACATAGCCTAGAAGGAAAGACAACATTTAACATTAATCACAAAACAGGGTCATAAATAATCATAGACTGCACCTGCTGACAGCTCATCACTGTCAAACATTCTATATATGTTATGACATTTAATCCTCACTGAGATACCAGGAGTCAGGTACCACTATCTCCGTTTTTCAGATGAAGGTTAGAATGTTAGGGGACTTGACTAAGGTCACGGAGCTGGCATTTGAATCCAGCTGATCTTGGAGACAGTATAATACTTCCTGGTCGCAGTCATTGCTGAAATGTATTTTTTTTTTAAGATTTTATTTATTTATTCATGAGAGACACACAGAGAGAGGCAGAGATACAGGCAGAGGGAGAAGCAGGCTCCCTGCGGGGAGCCCAGTGTGGGATTTGATCCCAGGACCTGGGGATCCTGACCTGAGCCGAAGGCAGATGCTCAACCCCTGAGCCACCCAGGCGTCCTCGAAATGTATTTTAGAAGCCACTCATAAAATGCATTTAGAAGGAATGTGTATTGACCATCTTTGCTACTGTCTGAGAATTGGATGTAGATTTTACGTTTTTCAAGGAGCAAGTACAGAAAAAGCTTCTGTTCGGAGGTTGCCCTCTCACCAGACACTATTTTCTTCGGATTCTGTATGGTTGACCCTCTATTGTGGTTCTGAAGACCAAAGATGCTCGCTTTGGCCAAGCAGCTGCTTATGCTCAACGCTGCCTCTTTAATCACAAATTTGAATTGATTACTACCTGTTTTGTTTTAGGTTCACATTTAAGACAAAGATAAATTTACATTCTCAAGTTAGAGCAGAATCCTGTCCAGTTGAAACTGTTACAATACAAGATATTTTCACTGTCCAGGAAACTAAAGTTGCTTCACCTACTATTTTCTGACAGAGGAGATACTGGTGTCCCCTCCACGCGGAGCTTCCTTCCTCCCACAGAAGCCCTTATCTACCACCTTGGAGAGAAGATAGAACCAAATTATTCAACATTGCCTTTTTTGGTTAACTTAACACCACTATGAAAATAAATCCAAAATCAAAGTGATGGAGATGTTTTTCGAAGTAAATACTACATAGAAATAGATCCTTAAAGCATTTCAGATTTTTTTTCTAAATATTTTATTTATTTATTCATCAGAGACACAGAGAGAGGCAGAGACACAGGCAGAGGGAGAAGCAGGCTCCCTGTAGGAACCTGATGGGGACCCGATCCCAGGACCCCGGGATCACAACCTGAGCCAAAGGCAGATGCTCAGCCACTGAGCCACCCAGCATTTAAGATTACTCTGTGTGTGTGTGTGTGTGTGTGTGTGTGTTTGTGTGTATGTTTTCCCCATCCACATTCTGTAACAGTCATCTGGGTAATTGTTCTCTATAGGTGGAACTGAATGTGGACATTGCTTATCAGAACTAAATCTTTTATTATTTTTTTCCTTTACAGGGTCGTCATGTTAAAACGGGTCAGCTTGCAGCCATTAAGGTCATGGATGTCACAGGGGTAATGTATCTTTATCTTCCATCTCAGTAGCTCTATATTTGTGATAGAGAAATTAGTGATAAAAAAATTGTTTTTCAGAAATGCAATCTTCCTAAACATCTAAGGTCTTTCCCCACTGAGCTTAATGTAAAGCAGTTAAGAGTATTGAACAGCTGACTGCAAAGACCATGGATAAATCACTCTAATTAAATTAGATACCTACCCACTGCCTTCTATAGTTAGAGTGAATAACGTGTGTTGAAAATTTACATAAACACAGCCACGAATATTTGCCTATGAAGACAGAACACGGATTTGAAGGTATTAAAAGAATAATACTGAGATTACACAGAAAAGATGGGTCTTAACTGTTTCCCCAAAGGTCCACCTAGTGCTGGAGTACATAAGAGTTTGGGTCGCTACTGCAATTTGATTAGGGCCTTTTCACATGAATATTTCCCTCCTCCAAAATATTGACCAAAAAAAAAAAATCCCAATAACCAAAAATTCTTATTCTGGAGCAACACTGAAATATAACTTCTGCCTGGAAGGTCAAAAGCAATCTAAGGACTAGACTTCATTTTAAATAAAATCTAATGCTTTCAATCCTTTTTGCTAGGTCTCTTTAAAATATTTAATGCCTTTTTGACAGTACAGAGCAAAAATCAGACTTGAAAGGACTCACCGGATATCAAAAGCATATTAATAATTTTCTACTGTTTGGAGATTTTTCTGAGATGTCTGCACACTATACATAAAAACTAAAGGACCAAAGTCTTCCATTCAACCCGGAAGTGGTTTATTCAATGTAAATAGACATAGAACAAATGAATCACACAAAGATAGCAAGAGCCAACATATAAAATTAAAAAAAAAAAAAACACAATATATCTGCTTGTCAGATCTCAGTCTACATCCTTTTGGCCCCGTTTGTTACCTTTGATAAGTAGATATTATATGGTACATTGTCTACCATAATCCTAATTTCACTAATGTTCATTTATACCATGCACTGTACTGATTTCCTTTGCTTATTTATTATTGATCTGAATTTGTCTTTAAATTATATGAATTTTTCACCAGCAAAAAAAAAAAAATTATCCCCATGTTTCTTAGCATTAAAGTACCATTTCCTTTTATTTGTTCTTTTATTTGAATAATGCATTTGAAGTAAATACATCATTCAAATTTCAAAGGTTGCAAACCAGCTCAAATACTTAATCCCTATTAGTTTATTAATTCACCTGGCCTTTATTGAAGAAGAAGCTGCATGTAGATTATTTAGAATTACATTTTGCTTCTGCCACTTGGAGCAGAAAATTCAAAAGGACAAAGGCTCAAGCATGATGGAAGTGTCTTGCTTTTCCGTGTTAGAGGAGCCTAGAACCTACAGCCCAAGGCTGTATGGCAGCCAGGTGGTGGAGTGGCTCCCACACTTTAGGTTCTGGGTGGTTGTCTGATTTCCATCGATCATGTTCTTTGGTGGCAAGAAAAGGAGAGTGAGTGGGTGGAAGGAGAAAGGCACAGAAAAGAGCTCCTTCCACGAAAATCTTTTCTACTTATATGCAACATTTCCATTTCACTTCTGCTTTCATAAACCTAGCTGCAAGGGAAGCCGGGATATGTAGTCTTTTATTCTCCCAATATGTGCCGCTAAAAATCTGTGTTTTGTGAGGTGTGGAGGGAGGATGGGTGATGGTGTCACCAGTTAGCAGATCTCACACAAAAATCAAGATCAGGCACTTTCAGCCTCTACGCGGAAACCCATAAAAAATATGTAAACCTTTTATAAAGTTTTTACCACAAAATAAGTCAGAATTTATTTTGCAGTCCTGCTGAAGTCATAACACCGTATATTCTTGGATTGAATAGGATCTCCACATCATGTGATGCACTTGGCAATTTAATAATGACTGTGGGTGGAGCCCACACCACTCATGCCGTGAAGTTCTGTTGTGTGGTTCTGTGGAATTACGCTTGATTTCCACTGGCATCGTTAATCTCAGGCCACAATGTTGTATGTTGATGCATAAAGTATGGCTTGAGAACCCTGAATATTATTTTCATAGTTTCTGGTTCTATGTCTGAGACTTTAAGTTCCTTAAAGTACCACTTATTGCTGTTAGACCACCTTGCTGTGGCATCAACACAGCTATTTATCCCAACATTTCTATTTTCAGTTTAGGGAATGTCAATTAGCCTTTCTAAATTGGGTTCCACAAGATAGCGAAGCTCTGCAGAAAATGAATATGAGAGACTCTTTCTTTCTCAATTCTCCAGAGGATGGTACAGAGCTAAGGCTGTTTGTTGTCAGTACATAGGAGATGCCTACAGTGGACACTTTATGGCACTTGGGCTTAATTTTCTTAGAAAACCCTTGTTGAAAGGGCTGGGTAGTCTCCCTGATTTACACACACTACTGACTATTTTGTGACCACTGGCCCTTAACAAAGATCAATATGGATATCACATGAGGAGATAGTTTTCTCATTTCTCGTAGTGTCTGATACAGCATCAAATGACTTTTGTATCATCCCCTTACACATTACAGTCAGCATAAGATTTCCTTTGTGAAATTTGTGTGGTATCCTCAGAAAACAATCTATTTCATTTTGCCGTGTTGTCTTTTGTGTATTATGGAATGCTGCGAGAGCTTCTTACCAATTATTATAATTGTGCTCATTATAGCTGCTCTGTTAAAAACTGAGATGAATTCTCAAAGGTCGTCTTTGTTAATTGTTTGCAGTGATCTACTGCAAAGTTACTATAGTTTATTGTAATGAAATTGATAAAACCATAAGCTTGAAATCAATTTTTAGATTATTGTTTTTATTCTACACCACTTCCTCTTTTCTTTTTTTTTTTTTTTTTTCTTAAATAGAAACTAGCCACAGAAAGAACTGGGTATAATGCTTCTGCTCTTCTGGTTTTAGAGCTGAGACACTTCCAAATTTGCCGATATTTGCTTCAGAATTAGTACTTCAACTCAGACTTAGTCTTTGAAGTTGTTTTAGTTCCTGAAATAATTATGAGAATTTCTTCATTTCGCAGCTTTCTAGGGATCCCTTCCCAGCTGGGTTTGTGTACTCTAGATTTGCCTACAATATCTAAACAAAACTGGGCCCTCTTGGGTAGTGTTTCTCAAAGTGGACTACTAGCTTCAGTGAACTGTCAGCCCCGCCAGTGGTATTCATTAGAAATGCAGATTTCTAGACCTGCTGTAGAATTTCAGGGTGGAGCCTCTGAACCTGCCTCTTCTACAGGCTCCTCAAGGAACTCCAGATTCATGAAAGTCAGAAGGATACTTTTCTAGGCTTTTATATTCACTGCTTTCTGGCCACCATATATGAAGAGACTATGGTTCTTTGATAACCCTGTAAATAATCCTCATTTTCATTTGGATAAAAATTCCTGGTGTCAACTAGTCCCTTTACAATGGTATCTTAAAGCCTACACAGCCCTTAAGGAGATAATAACTTAATATCCTAGGCTTTCACCTTTCACCAATCATCTTCACTCAGAATGAGTGGTTCTGATCTTATTACTCAGGACACTTTGGGTTGTGGTACCAAGGCCCGACTCAAGCCAAATGAAGCTGAATATGGAGTTTATTAGAAGTCACACGATGTGATTAGGAATGTTACCTTTCTCTTTCTTTGGGCTCTGCTTTCTTCTCACCAACACTTCCAGGTTCATGTTCTAATTACTTCATCATTGTTAGTCCCAACAAAGTGCCAGTCTGAATATCAATGGTGTAGCTTGGGTCATGTCCCCAATCCTGAACCAATCCTTCCTTTCCTTCCTCCATATCTGGATTGGGTACCTGGCCCAGGGACCTACAGGGTCAAAGGCTAGGAAAGGATGATTCCTCAAAGCAAAGCATAAGGAAGTATTTGAGAAAAGGGTGGAAAGGTTGCTGAGTTGGCAAAATCAGGAGAATTGCAACACCGTGACATCAACTATCATTGTAGTGGATGTGCTTAAAGTTGATTTGGTCCTTACGTAAAGTGCCTCTCCAAGAGCCTTTGTTATGTTTCAGCCAAAAGTAATAATAATGGTAACTAACATTGGTGGAGTGATTATTATGAGCCAGAACTCTTTTAAATATTTTCTGTATATTGATTACTTAATCATTTCAGCAACCTACAAAACAGCTTCCATTAACAGCACCATTATAGTGATGAGAAGACCAGGCCTATTAAGTAGCCTCAATATAACATGTACATGGTGGGGTGACTATTTCAGCCTGGGCAATTTAACTCTATCCTTGAAGTCCATCCTCTGACACATTGCTGTAGTCTCCAATTAATACAGAAGGGCATTTGGTGTTTAATTCACTGTGATTTTTTTTTCCCACTAATTTATTCAATAAGCATTTACTAAACATCTGCCTACTAGGAGGATCCATTTTAAACCCTGCTTGACTGAGTTCCTATTTCTGTCTTGCTTACTGAATTCCTGTAACTGAAGCTTATGACCAGGCTCTATCTCTCTTTGAGGAGTAAGGAAGTGGTCTCCCAGGAGCCTCTGGTAGAGGGCTTTGCCCATAATTAATGGGTTCAGTGAATGTTTACTGAAACTGGACAAAAAGAAAAAAAAAATCTTTTCATCCTGAGTTGTTTGGGAGAGTCAGGGGACATATTGCTCCAAGCATGTTTTGTTGCTCCCTCCCAAAGAGAGGCCATTCAGTGGAGTGGTTGGTAGCACAGGACATAGTATTATTTATAATAGTAATAACAACAACAGCCATGGTCAAAATAAAAAGGCTGAGTACTTATCATGTGCCAGGCACTGTTGTACTTAGTTAAATATGTGTTAGCTCACTTAATCCTCAAAACAACCCCCATTAGCGGACACCGTTCATTTTACAAATGAGTAATTGAAAACACAAAATGCCTAAGTAATTTGCCCAAGCCCCTCAGATAGTAAATGGCAGAGTTGGAATTCCAAGTCAGCCAATCAGGGTGTGTGCACCCTCCCCACAGCCCAGTTATGGGAATGAAAGGTGAGGGTGTACCACTGGCGCAGCATCTCAGGTTGAGCTGAGATCACACCCTACTACCCTCCTTACTGACTGTGACCTCAGGCAGCTTTCTTAACCTTGCTGAGTCTCATTTTACTTACCTGTTTGGTGGAAATACAAACATCACCAACTTGTGATGAGGCTAAAATGACATAATGCATGGTGCCTGCCACTTAACAGGTCCTCAATAAATGATTTTAATTATTAGTGGTAAGATAGAGTGAATGCCTGAATGGGGCAGGCAGTACGATTGGAGAGAATTTTAGAGAGTGCCTAGAACTATCATCAGTAGATGAGAGCGTGGGGCTGGCAGCCTGTGCAATGAACTACGTGCCATACTTGGGTTAGTTACTCGTTAATACACGTCAATAGTTTGACTGGGGCCTGTCTTCGCCAGCTCAGTTACAGAGCTATTAGTCTTCCCCTGAACAATATTAGTCTCACCTTGAGCATATACAAAATGACTTAGTATAGAGCAAGCTCTAAGAGAGAACGTACAGCTAGATTCCAGAGGCTGAAGGCTGAAACCACAACCATTCGTTCATTTCCTCATTCATTTAGGAATAAATGGGTGTGCTGCATTGCAGTGTGAAGGCCGTGAAAACAGACGCACACTATCTTCTGGAATCTTACATTCCAACATGCATAAAACACATTTATACACATTTAACAAATGGTTGAATGAACGAATCACAGTTCTCCTGAACTTCTGAGGAGTGTGCAGAGAGTATAAGAGAGAATTTAAGATCTCCTATCTGTGTGGCTAGGATGTTTCCAGATAAAGTGACAGCTATGCGAGATTTGAGGATGAGTTGATCTTGGTTTTGCATTGTTAGGGCTGGGAGAAGGGCATTCTCAGCTGTAGGAGTTTGGCCCTCGGGGGGGTTCGACAAAGCCTGGGAATCCCCACCCCAGACTCTGCTTACAGAGACCCTTCAGAACACACCTCCTGGGACCTCTTTGGGGCTCTTCAGGGAGGTGTCTTTAGCAGACAGACCGTCTAATGAGGCATATGATGAGAACTTTTAAAAAGAAAAGATAAGCAAATATTATTTTTGCCTGCATAATACCATCTGCCTTTGGAGCCTGTGTTTAGTGCTTCCGTTCTGTAGGGGATGCAGTGTATAGATATTGGAAAGCTTCTAGAGTTCTAAAAATGAACAGGCCGAGCTGCCCACTATACATGCACACTTATGCGTCTCCCCCCATCTTGCCTACAGAGTGTACCCCTCTTGGTGGCTTATGTGTGTCTAGGCCTCTGCACATGTGCGCACACGCTGGGTGTATGGCCTGGATGGGTAAGGCCTGTCGTATGTGTATGCACAACGTGTCCGAGAGATTGCGTAAGAGCAACATAAGCCACGTCATTTATGGCAGACTTTAGGCAACTTAGTGACCACACTACCAGGGGGTGAAACTCATTTACTTCTGGATTATTTGAGCATGAGTAGTTTATTATTATTTTTAAAATTCATGGTTTTCTTGAGAGTCCTCATCAGTGGAGGTTTCGTTATGAGAAAAATGCACATCGGGCTGCGTTAGCGGTTTCTCTAAGGGACAGCATTTCCCAGCAGGAGACAACAGGCCAGCCTCACGGTAAAGAAGAGCCCTGCAGATTGGCACGGTCATCTGAGTATATCCTAGTTTTGACACTAGGGCATGACATTTTTCCTTTTTCTCTCGTGGTACCAAGAGTCCCTATAGGAGGCAACCTGCAGCTGCAGGGCCTTGGCAATCACTATTTTTCTGCTGGAAAAACAGTTGCCTCCTTAGTCTCCCATCAGCCTTTTTCTTTCTTCCTAAATGGGTAACCCCCACAAGGCCTTCAGAATTCGGCTCAAACTTGAAATTCTTGGTGCTGTGTCCCCCGATGCCTCCAGTTAGGTGAGCTGCCCATACCTCTCCTGTTTGTCATTCTTCTTGCATCTTTGTCATTCTTTGATTCCCATCTGTGTGCCCACAGCCTATAGTAAGTGTCATTGGGGCAGAGCTTGAATCTGTGATGCCCATGGTTGTATTATGATATTATTAGCATTTAGCATTGCGCCTGGGATACAGTAAACAGTTAAATATCTGCATGCAGAATGAATTCTTTAGCCTAAGACTAAAATACAGCAGATCCAGGTACCGCCTGCAGAAAGTCGTGGCAAAGTCCTAGTTCCCTCAAGGCTCAGGCAACTCATTGAACCTTTCTGGGTCTGTAAAAGTATAGTTTATAGGTGCATAACCCCACCTTGAGATAATTTTAGGAGATCCATACATGCTTAATTATCATTTAATTTTTAATACATTTTCATATTTAATAAGTTGTGATTTAAAAACAAACCTCAAGCTGTATATTATTACACCAATAAACACACTGGAATATGGCAACCTCTTAATTTATACTCCTGGATTCCTCCATCCGTGTGCAGAATTTCATTCAGTAAGAAGAATTGCTACTGAAACTTCAAACCCTTCCCTTTAAAAAGAGAAATTTGCAATTACTTATCTTAGGAATATAGCTTATCTCTGTATTTTGGATGTAAGACAAGACTGAAAATGAATGAGATATTGAAGCTGATGTGACTTTGTATTTCTCTTTTTTTTTAAAGATTGTATTTATTTATTCTTGAGAGACACAGAGAGAGAAAGAGAGAGAGAGAGAGAGAGAGAGAGAGAGAGGCAGAGACACAGGCAGAGGGAGAAGCAGGCTCCATGCAGGAAGCCCGACGTGGGACTCAATCCCAGGTCTCCAGGATCAGGTCCTGGGCCGAAGGTGGCTCTAAACCACTGAGCCACCGGGACTGCCCATGACTTTGTATTTCTTTCAAAAATTCTAATTTTGTATTCACTAAAACAGCTTCTTTATTGTCATTGATTAATTTAATAACTAGATATGAATAGTTAAACTCATAAAAATGCAGTGTTACTGATTTTAAAAATCTAGTTTTTGTTGATGCAATTTGTTGCCATCCTGACTAAACTTTCTACTGGAGGAAGGGATTTCACTCTTACAGATTATTTTAAAACATTTAAAAACTACATCCCGGAAAATGTCAACAATCCCTTCAAAGTCTAGTGTCGTGATTCTTTAACAATCAATTATCTTCAAGTTTGTGTCAGATTCTGTCAACAGTGAAGCTGAGAACGATAGGAAAGTTGGTGCCAACTCCAGCCTAAGGCCAACAAGTGCTACGGAAGGCGGGAGCAGAAGTGGTTTAAACCAGTGTCCACACACCTCGGGTGAAGTGACTCGGATGGATACGTCTCAGACTTTTCTTCTGAGTTCAAATGCACCAGTCAGTGTGATTATTAGAAGAGTTACACAGTTTAATTCTTGTTCCATGGATTGAGAGCTAAATGTTGGGCAAGCTCTTTGTTATAGAGCACACTAATAGGGGATCGCTGGGTGGCTCAGCGGTTTGGCGCCTGCCTTTGGCCCAGGGCGTGATCCTAGAGTCCCAGGATCGAGTCCTACATCAGGCTCCCTGCATGGAGCCTGCCTCTCCCTCTGCTTATGTCCCTGCCTCTCTCTCTGTGTGTCTCTCATGAAGAGTTAAATAAAACCTTAAAAAAAAAACTCATCAGTAGAGCACACTAATATTCAGTATCTTATTAATCCCATTTTTCAATCCCAGCATATTATAGATGCTTAAAGTATATTCCCTGTGTATTCAATATGCAACTTAAAATCCCTCCTTTATCCCCCGATATCATTTATAAGCAAATACTATTGTGTGCTAATGAGCTTCTTTAATTGGAGGACCAAAGGCAGTTTTCTCATCATCCCTGGCTTAAAATGCTCCCAAACACGTCTTTCATGATTAGCAGCTTTAGTTTTATCACCGTGGGTTAACTGCTCTTCTGTCTAGGAGTTTTCGGTATAGGATTGAGAGCCCTGGCTTTGGAGTCAGGCGAATCTCACCTTGAATCTTAGCTCTAACATTTAATACATCAATGAATGTGGGGGTTACTCAACCTCTCTGAAATTCATTTTCGTCATTTGTATGGAACTATTAAGTCATCTACTTCATAGAGCTGTTTTGCATATTTAATAAGGTAACACACGGTTTCTGGTACACAGCAGACATTGCAGGAGGTGGACTTTGGCTATATGTTATGACCACGATATCATATCATTTGATACCATCATCAGAGATAGTCATGGCTCAGTGCTTAAATGGAAGCCTCCATTTCTTTGCATTTGAAAATCACTTTCTCTTTCACTATTTGCCATCCTCCAGGAGGTCAGGCGTGGCTTCTCACATGGAAGGTTTGTCTGCAAATAGTAGGAGAGAGCTAGCCCCAGTGCACAAGGAATTTTCCAGCCTCTGCTCCATCATATTTGCTAATGTCCCATTGGCTAGAGCGAGTCACATGGCTGAGCCCGGACACAAGAAGAGGAAATGGGCTCCCATCTCTTCATGAAGGAGGCCTGCAAAATCATGACCTTTCCATGCATCGCCCCCCCACCAAGTATATCACAAATACTAAGCAATAAATAGATTCCTGTGATCTTGAGAAAATAACAGTCTTCTTTATTTTGATAATAAAGTTATGCTTAAACACTTAATAATTTCTAAGCCTCAGAGGTGGTTTAAATAGATGGTCTTATTTTCATTCACGTAACTGATATTCAGAGAGTCTATATGCAATGTCTGAGGGTACGTGGTGTACCAGCTTGGACTAGATGTTGAAGTCTCATGACTGAGGTAATAACTTCTTTCTAGGGGAATGGACTTGTCTTACTAAAACTAGTCCCTTTTAAAATTTGTGGCTATTTGATACCATGCCTTTGTTTTCCAGTATGACCCAGGGGTCATTAGTTTCCCGGTGGGCTTGATCTTTTCACCTTATTCTTAATACATAAGAATTACACGTTTACAAAGCAAAGGACACCTTTCTTTTATAACTTTGTAATCTAATTCTGGCCTCTTTTGTTGTCTCTGTCTTTTTGAAAACGTTATAACTCATATTTTTCAATAAGCCGTGTTGTGAGAGGGTGAACTGCTTGCCCACTGTTAAATAAGTGCTCGTAGTTACTAGTAAGTGTGTCCCTTTCAGTGCCACTGACTCACTTGCTGCTACCACTGCCCTAGACTAGAAATTGTGACAAACAGTAGCCCAATAAAATGCTTGCCCACACATAAGGTCATATGAGATCTAGATCGAAGCTCTACGCTAGAGCTACAGAACCAGACCTACAGGGGTTCCGTAATTGTATTTGGAAACTATACAGTTTAAAGAAAAATTCAAGATACTTTCATTCCTGGTCTTCCATCCTTGATATTTATTTATTTATTTATTGGTTGACAAGATTCATAATAATGTTTGGTTTGTATCACTCTTTAAACTTTCATATACTTCATTCAAATATCCCAAAAGACCGGAGCATATAATAAAATACTATTATAAAATCTGGATCTAATTACAGAGGAGAAAACTGAGGTTGTAGAAGATAGGTCACTTTCCTAGGACCGTGGAGCCCAAAGTGAACATGCCCACCCTCATTTTTCTGACTCAGTGCGTGTGCTTTCTTCATTTTCCGATTGCCTCAATTTACCTTTGCGAAGTGATGGAGAGCATGCTGCCTTCATTCCGATCTCCAACACTATTTATTTTGGATTTAATTATGTATTGAATTGCACTCTTATTTAACTGTTTCATAAAGTCTCATTTTCTTAAAAGTACTGTAAGCTTTTTAAAGACACTTTCCCCCCCTTGGATTCTCCTACATCACCCTCCATCCTGTTGAGAACCTAGGAGGCCGGCAGCAGTACTCTAGAACCCACTTGTCACTAACAATGCTGGAAGGTGACACTGGCCAGCTGCCGTGGGAAAGGGATGGGTGATTTCTTGCCTCACGAAGTTGCACCTTAATGGAAGCAGCCGTCGATGATCCCAGGCTGCCCACAGAAACCCTCAGGTTTGTTTTCTCCCCTTCTGTCTGGGTTTCCCTAAAGTACATCCACTCATATCCTGCATTCATCAACAATTATTTGGCCCCACATGGTAGGTTTAAAATAGCCTCATATGCACCATAGTAAGACATTTGAGGTGAGCTGCAGGGACCCTTGAACGAGTGGAAGGCCTGTGAAGGTCAGTCTCTCCCCAGGCCAGCGACAAAGGCTTAGCTAGTTTCTGATAGCTGCAGGGAAGAACTGGGTGGTCAGCAGTATGCCATCCCAGCCCCTCCCTCCCGGACCCCCCTCCTCACCATGACAGCCACATGCTTCTCCTTAGCTCAGCGCCCCAATCGTACATTCTATTTTGAGATCACCTAGTCTTAGATTTTGTTACGCCACCTGACATGTAACATGTTTTGTTCTCCTGGGTTGTCAGATCTCCGTTGTTTTTCGCTCAAACTTATTTTTGCGTGGTCAGGAAATGTCAGCATTTCACCATTCTTCTCATCTCATTCTTCCCATTTCCTTTCAAGCACCTGCTAATGCTGCTCTAGGCAGCTCGCCCTTTGCAGGTGTTCATTCTTTTATTCACACTTCTTCAAAGGCACTTTGTCTGATGCCGGGCATGTTACAGAGCAGAAGCAGCCACCATTCCTGCGTTTACAGTTGTTATGGACTGATCGGGAAGAGAGAGTTTAATCAAATGGTCAGGTGGATAAATGTGGATTACAATTGTGGTAGGTGCTTCAAAGGAAGACCCATGGGATGATCCACAAGCCTCAAGCCAAGTCAGGTAGATCAGAGGGCTTTGGTGGGGAAGGGACTCTGGAACAGAGACCTGAAGGCCGAGGAGGGCTTACAATCCACAGACAAGAGTCAGTAATGAGCAAATTATGACACATCTCCATACTGGGACCAACAAATATGGTGCATGTGCGAAGGGGGTGGATAAGATAGAGAGATGGGGGGAGGTAGGGACCTGACATGGCCTGAGAGAATTAGGGAAGACATCTTAAGGGGGAATCATTTAAACTTAATAGGAATAATGAGTATAAATCATGTGAAGAAGAGGAAGGGGAAAGAAGTCATCACATGGAAGACTGCAGAAGGGCCCGACAATGTAGAGACTGAAGTGAGGCTGAGCGGCTCATGGTGTAAGGGGAGAGATAGGGACACAGCATGGGCAGCCTTTTAGGTAAAGATGATGAAACAAACTACGTTATTATTATTATACATCATTGTTACTACTGCTGCATCTAAAACAACACTCCTGGGATGGATTTTTCCCACCAATCTCGGAAGTAAAGTGCTAGTTTACAGTCCAACTAATGTGTACATATTAAAATAAAATTAGGGATAGCACATGCACGCTTGCCTGGTAATGTCAGGGCCCCCAAAAGGAGCCCAAGTGGAGGACTCCAAATTGAAATTCAGGATGAATGACACTGGAATATCAGGAAACTTAGTCTGTAGGAGAGTTACTTCTTTTCACATCCATGGCACTACCACATTCCCCCCTTTCTTTTTATGTTTAGTTTCCTGAAGGTGAGATGAGTACTCCTGTTTTGTGAACTTCCTCAGATCTAGGAAACTACCCTCACTCCCTTTCCCATCTGACTTTCATCATCTTCAGTCAGTTACTTCAATAAAAGTAGGCTTCAAAGAAAATGAACCTAACAAATTTTAAATCTCTGAGTCTGTATTTTTTTTCTTCCCCCAATCTTTCCTATACCAGATATGATCAGTGGTAGGTACTCAGTGGACACAGTTCCCAGAAGCCAGGAGTGAATTTTATCTCAAAGTCCATATACCTTGATCTTTTTCCAGGTCAAAGGGTGAGATTTTTTTTTTCTAGCAAGTTACATGCTATGCCTGTTTGCTGTACAAACAGAAGACCCTCTTGGATTGCCGATTTGTTGTCTTGTAATTTTTTTCTTTGTGGTCAAGGGAGAAAGTCAAGTTATATAATAATTTTGCTTGTTTATCACCACAGAAGGAAAAACTTAAGAATTTATTACACAGTTGATATCGATGGTGATGAAAAACAGAATCCTACTAAAGACAATGGATTTTCATGACAATATTTTTATTCTAATACAGGATGAAGAGGAAGAAATCAAACAAGAAATTAACATGTTGAAGAAATATTCTCATCACCGAAATATTGCTACATACTATGGTGCTTTTATCAAAAAGAACCCACCAGGCATGGATGACCAACTCTGGGTATGTAGTGCTATCCACATTTGCTCTTACATGAAGGACAACCAGGGCCAAATAGTTCATTTCTCTCTCTTCATGTTGGAGTAATGAACTCTTTCTTTGAAACTCTCAGTCCCATGATTTCCATAATGGTGTGTTTTCAGGGTTCTTTCTCATTTCCCTAAACACCTCTCCATAATTTAAGTATCTTTTTTTAAAAAAAAATACATATTTCATTTTTTTTTATTTATCTACCGAGAGAGAGAGAGAGAGAGAGAGAGAGAGAGAAGATTCTGCAAGTTAGGGGAGGGGCACCGGGAGAAGGAGAGTACGGATCTCAGGCAGACTCCTCGCTGAGCATGGAGCCTGACACAGGGCTCAGTCTCATGACCCTGAGATCACAACCTGAGGCAAAACCAAGAGACAGACGTCTAACAGACTGAGACACCTAGGCGCACCTCCATCTTTTAAGTATCTTTATCTTCTATCTTCCATCCCTTCTATCCCTACAGCAAGTTTTAAGTTTTCTGGTTTTTCCACTAGTAACTATGTTTACTGAGTTTTTATGATACTTTAGGCATCATGCTATTTGCTTTCTATGTATTATATCACTTATTCCAGCTCTCTAAGGTAGACATTATCATTTCTTCATTTCTTAGATGACCAAAAACTTAGGCTTACAAAGATGGTAAGTAGACTGCCCTAAGGTCTTTGTAGCTGGAAATGGCAAAGCAATGATCTAACCAAGCTCTTGGAGTCTTTTGCCTTGTCTATCACTAAATGTGTGGATGAATGAAATTTAATTAATTAATTAAAAGATTTTATTTATTTATTCATGAGAGACAGAGAGAGGCAGAGACACAGGCAGAGGGAGAGGCAGGCTCCCTAGCAGGAGCCCAATGCAGGACTCAATCCCGGGACTCCAGGATCACTCCCTGAGCCGAAGGCAGTTGCTCAACCGCTGAGCCACCCAGGTGTCCCAATAACTGAAATTTAAATTCCAATTCTGTGAGTGAAATGCCTAAGACAATCTCTGATACTATATAAGTACTCAAATAGATTGCTTTCCTTTCCAGTTAGCCATGTGCTCCTGTCCTGTATCTTTGACAATCTGTCCCACTGAAAGTAAGTTCAGTACGCCTGATACTAAAACCACTACTCCTGTCCCTGCTCTGCTCTGATTGCTCCTCTTCTCACCTTCCTGATTTCTGTCCATGGAACTTTAATTTATTCTTAGTCCCTCAGGCTGATGTATAATGCTCTCTTGCTTTAATCTTCATTTGCTAACTTTACACCCACCCCACTAGTGCAGGCCCATTCATTGGAAGCCTAGGTTTTGCAGTAGACTTCTATTTGATCTGTCTCTCTTTCTTGAATCTCTGTTCATCTCATATGTTGCTATTGAATTAATTAGTCTAAAAATACTCTTTTAATCACTCATCATCTTATTCATTTTTCTAGAGCTCTTAAAATATGTCTGACACACAAAATTTATTTAATTAGAGCTTACTCTATGCCAAATTAGATACTAAATTCTGTAACTCCTATGACTACTATTTCATGGATAATGGATCAGAGAATCTCAGTCTACTGTCTTAATGCAAAAGACATCTGTAGTCCAGCTGAGAAGACACAAAACATCCACAGTGAACAGAGTTGGTGACCACAAGTGAAAAAATAATGCTAGCTCAGAAAAATAGCAAGATTTTCATATCATTTGATAATTGAACGCTATGATCTTTGGAAGTGAAAAGAGCTGCTGGATATTTTTTTCCCTGTAAGTCTCATCTTTAAAAATTTTAAAAAGCACTTTTGTATAAATAAACCCTCTTTGTATGATCACATTGATTTTATATATTTTTATGTGATTTTTGACAGTTATAGTGAGATTTTAATCATGGCCTCTTAAATGTATGGTAGATATAAATGTGAAAATTAAAAGTGTAAAAGTAGTAGGAGAAAATAGCTGTAACTGTATAATGCTAAAGAAAGATATACAAGGGCGTATATGCAAGGGCAGATCCACAAAACAGGAGTTTGATGGACTTGCCTATATACATTTTTTAAAGTTTCCCATTACAAAAAAAAAAAAACCCATAATAACTAAAGTAAAAATGCAAATAACTGATTTAGGAAAAATATCAATCCATACATGATGAGAAAGAATATAGTAGCCTTTAGAGGTAAAGAATTTTTATAAATCAATAATAAAATATGAAATTAAGAGAAATATGGAGTTAAGAACAAGGCAGCAATTAACAAAGTAAGAAATATCAATTACCTGTAAAGATGTACTTAAAATATAATCATGCCAACATAAATATAAAATATTTATATAAATATAAATATAAAAGAAAACAAGAATTAGATACCATTTCTTAACATGTAGATTGGCAAAGATTTTTTGTTTTTTCATAATATACCCAGAATGGACAATCAGGCCCCCTGCTTATGGAAATGGAGGTTGGAGGTTGATATTCTATCTCAAGGGCGATTGGAATAGAGACGGATAAACATGCTTCCTCTCTTCCCCACCCCACCCTCCAACACACACAGATATACAGGAATGTATCCTAAATAAATATTTGGGTAACTACATAAAGATGTATGTAGAAGTTAACCAGAAGGGAATTACTTAAGTAAATCCATTCAAGGACACTATGAAAGGACATATCCACCAGTTAAAACGATGTAGATTTATATTTACAATGGATAAACATTATTATAATGGGGTTTTTTAAGCCTTTAAAAAAAAAAGCTACAATTAGATAAAATGCATTTTCATTTTTGTCAAAGAAAGGAAGAAAAAGAAAAAATATATGTATCTATCCATCTATATCTATAAATGGTCTAAAATAATATATACCAGTGGTGTTGAAAATCACAAAATTGATGGAAGCCCCTACCTACATGTACATGTACATTTCCTATCTGGGTAGTAATTTCAGTAATTTAATTTTTGAAACCTTTTTTACGTCTGCTCTTTTTTTATTTCTTCTAAGCTTTCTCTGAAGTTGAACACATCAGAGCCACTTCTGTTCCTTCTTTTTTAAATTGCTTCTTATTGGGCTGTGTCTGTTCCTCATAGACCATCAGCTGTGTGAGGACAAGGATTGTGTTGTTTGCACCTCAATGTCCTCGGTGCTAGGAGGGTGCTACGCTTACGATGCTGACAAAATAGTTGGTCTGTAGAGAAGTGATTATCATTCCTATAAACTTGATTGCTAATGTTGGTACGAAGCAGATTGCTGTAGGTACTTTGAGAGCTCATTTTTCCTGTGGCCTCTAGGTTCAGCAGAAATGATGAGATGACACAAGTTGGAATATGTCTGTGTTCCTAAAGCACTTCTGTATTATCAAGAATCTAGCTTTTTTTTAAAAAAAAAAAAAAGATTTTATTTATTTATTTGACAGAGAGAGAGAGAGACCACAAGCAGGAGGAGTGGCAGGCAGATGGAGAGGGAGAAGCAGGCTCCTCTTGGAGCAGGGAGCCCGATGTGGGACTCAATCCCAGGACCCTAGGATCATGACCTGAGCCGAAGGCAGGTGCTTAACCAACTGACGCCACCCAGACGCCCAAAGAATCTAGCTTTTTAGCAATGACCCCATATTGCCATAAACTTCAACAGATAATAAGTGGAGAATGATAGCTATTTTAGTACTCTCTGGAGAGAGGTGTTTTGTTTGGTCAGGGCCATTGTTCCCAATTAGAAGAAGGCATTACTGTAGCATTGGAACCAGCACCTTCAGGAATCACCTCCATAGTACTAGTTGAGTCACACCCAACTATTAATATCATTTCTTTTGTGAAATGGGCCAGATTGGATTGTCGGTTTTCTTGTGAGAATGAATTGTTAAAATCTGGGTATTAGAAATCACTGGTTGAAGGAAAGAGAGGAAGATTGGTCAAGGGAACTGACTGTTTTTTACCCTTTTCCTATTGCTGTGATTTTTTTTTTTTAAGTTGGCAAGAAAATTACTTTTCCTTTATTTTGCTGGGTCCCCATGAAGTTAATTGACTTTCCCAGGGCCTCAAAGCTCATTAATGGATGAATGCAGAGCCAGAATGCAGGCATCCTGAAATGTGACAATTTAGCTCGGCCTGAAGTTCTGTAAAAGGCACTGGAAGTCTGTTTGGTTTTTGTTTTTTTTGTTTTTTTAAATAAGCGAAACCTGCAGCCCATTTTCCAATTGGCACTAGGAGAAAGCAGCATGCCTCTTTGCATCTGCATGGAGTGAATAGAAGGTTTTGTACTCTTGGGAACCAGTTGCTGCCTGCCAGTCCTCACCCTGGCCAGTTGCTCCTCCCATGAAGACAGCTGTGGTTGCCGGGAATCGAGAGTCTGCCTGTGTGTATATATCCATTTATTCATTCACCATCCATTCATCCAACAAATACATATCAAGCACTTGCTAGGCACAAGGCAGTCTTTTGGGCACTTAGGATGTATCACTGGACAAAATTGATGGCAGCCCCTACCTACATGTAGCTTACATTCCTATTACAGACCACACACAGATAATAAACATAATCGTAAGAAAACTGTAGAGGATGCTAGAGGCTGACCAGAGCCTAGTAGAGCAGGGGAAGCTTAATGGGGTTGCAGCCGGGGGAAGCCCCGTCATAGATAACTCAAGGAAGAACATTCCAGGCCTGGTGTTTTGCAAGAAGAACAATGGGAGCAGTGTGACCAGAAACATGGGAGATGACGTGGGGCCACATCATGTAGGCCCTTACAGACCACTGGAAAGATGTCAGCTCTTACTCTAAGTGAGGTGAGGGTTTTGAAGATGGAGGGATGGAATCTGATCCTCATAATTAAGGGGTTCCTGCTTATTGTTGGGTTGAGATTAGACCAGATGCGGCTGGAGCAGAAGCACGGACACCAGTTGGGAGACTGTTTTAGCAAGCTAATCCCTTTCCTAAAGTTAACAAAGGGAGATCTGCAAGTAGTGATCCCTCCCAAACCCAGGCCCCAGGGGAGGACCCAGACCTTCACATTCCTTTTTACCACCTGCAAGTATTAAAGGCCCCACGTTCTGCTCGGAAGACAGAGGGCCTGGCACTTACCGATTGGTGGTCCTGCACCACAGGTGGAACTGTTCTGACCGTCCCCGCGTCCCTAATCATCCATTAGCTTCTGTGTCACTGGGGATGGAAGTACAAAGCCACGAGATGCTTGTGAGGGCAAGGGCAGCTGCTTTTTTCTAACTGTGCTCTTTCTATTTGGCAACAAACTAAGGGGGGACTTGGAAAAGTAAAGGGAGAAGAGAAACATAAAATAGGGAATTAATACCAGATTACAGTATTGGTGGGAACTTGATTATAGAATCTGATAGTGTGTAGCTCTCCGTTCCAAGGCCTCTGATTTGCTAAGTTTGGACCATCCCATGTTAATAATAACAATAGCAGGTAATATTTATTGCTTGCTTATCGCATGCCAAGTTTTGTGGGGTTTTGCATTGTCATGGTATTTCATTAGATCTTTACAACCACCCTACAAACTGGACATTATCATTAGTCCCACTTTACACATAAGGAAATTTGGCTCAGAAAAGTTAAGGAACTTTCCCAGGGTCTCACAGCTGGTGGATGATAAAGCCAGTGCGTTAGCCAGCCCCAAGCTGTCTGAAGCTAGAATCAAGCCCCTGAGTTCTACACTCATTTTTTTTTTAAGTTGTAAGAAATAGTTCTGATATCAAAAGTTGGTATTCCAAACAGGATTGAAGCTTTGTGTTTAAATTATTTTGACCTGGAGACACCAGGGTGGCTCAGCAGTTGAGCATCTGCCTTCGGCTCAGGGCGTGATCCTGGAGTCCCAGGATCGAGTCCCACGTCGGGCTCCCTGCATGGAACCTGCTTCTCCCTCTGCCTGTGTCTCTGCCTCTCTCTCTCTGTGTCTCTCATGAATAAATAAATAAAATATTTTTTTGAAAATAAATTCTTTCGGCCTCACCTTTAACCTTCGTTCCTCAGTTCCCTAATTCTCAAAGAGGGTATAGCAGGACCAGTTCGCTACTAATAAGGCTGATGTGAAGTCGAAGAAATATGCTTTGAAGAGTACATTCAACCTTTCGGGGATGTTTCAGCAAACAATTGCAAAGGTCACAGAGAGTTGACTCTTTGGACTAATGGCATTCTGTTAGGATCACATTTATATAAAAATGTTATTGTGGATTATATAGAGACATAATCCGCAGGCACCCAGAGCAGCCTTGGGCCCGTTCATTCCCAGCATTCAGACGGCCTCAAGTATTCCCCAGCTATTTCTTTTGTTGTGGCTGGAGGTTTTGCGCAGAGCCTGCCAGCCAACGCATGTGCTGTTTTAGGTGTCTGATTGAATTATAATCTGGGCAAATTCTATCAGTCTTGTTGTAGAGATAAACTCTTGGTTTAGTACCATCTCTTTGCGGAAATACAACTACTTCTGATAATGGCTAAGTCATTCCACTTTATCAACTGCTCAGGGCCTGCACCGGAAATCAAAAAAGGGAGCTCTTTCAGTAAAGATTCTGATCTCTTGGAAACAAGCGAGCTGTGTCACACGCCCCTGCCATCTCACGCCGCCTGGCCTCAGCCAGTGGCGAGAAGCTCTCCATCCTGCTGCGCAGCATTCAGGCGCTGGGAGCGAGGGGCGAGTACACCGTCCATCAGGTGTACCCATTTCTCTGACGTTAGAAGCGAGATCACATATATTTTGCTGTCTCTTCTGATGCCACCACAATCACAGGACTAGAATAGCTTACAAAAACAATACCTTTCTGATTAGTTTCGGAAAATGTGGGGCGGTCAAGTAAGACAGATTGCTGTGCTATAAAATCTCTTACTAGGCCATTCATTCAACTGCTACGGCGTAGCATCAGAGAGCTGAGAGTCATCAAATCATGTTGTGTGCATTTTGGGGACAAGCGTGGCAGCTACTGGCTGAAACTGACCTGGAGTCCAGAGACCTGGCTTCTAGTATTGGCAGAGGCAGCATCTCTGACATTGGGGTTCTTCCTTATAAAAATGTAACTTAAAAAGAAAAAAAATGGCAGGGGCACCTCAGTCGCTCAGTTGGTTAAGTGTCTGTCCTGGGCTCGGGTCAGGTCCCAGAGTCCTGGGATAGAGCCCTGTGTTGGGCTCCCATCTCAGCGGGGGCCTGCTTCTCCCTCTGGCTTGGGCTTGCACGCTCTCTCTCTCTCTCTCTCTCTCTCTCTCTCTCTCAAATAAATAAATAAAAATCTTATAAATAGGTAGAGAGAGAGAGAGAGAGAGAGAGATGTTAGAGTAGGTCTGGGGTTTCAGGCTGGCAGCCTGGAGGCTAAATACTGTCCAGCTGGATGTATTTGTATTTGAGTTTGATTCATATAAGGTGGTGGTGTTTTATGCCAGCGTTGGAAAAAAAATCTATTTTACACAAAAGTCTGGATTCCTTGAAAAGTTTTGAAAAATAGGAGGATATTGGAATGTCGGGCCTGAACTCCCCCCGTAGCAGTAGGATGTTATAGCTGTTTGGAGAGCACACACCCCACTCCAGTTTGTACCAGAGGTCCCAGCACTCCCTGCTCTCTTCCACACACACACTCGCCTTCATGCACGGACATTACCTGCTCAGCTCCTGTATAACATCATCCAGGAGTGAGATACTGAGATGAACCAATGAGAGGACCTTTCTAGAATCTGCAGGGAGGATGGCCACAGTCCCTAAACCTTACGTCTAGTATAGTTTAACGCTTGCTGTAGCATCTTGTCTGGCAAAGAAACCAGGCCCTCTTGTTCTTGTAGTTGTCTTAAGGTTTAAATAGGAGGTGCCGCAGATAGCGTGATTCAAAATCCAGCCACCTGTAGCTGAGTCTTTTGAACAATTTAAAATGTCTCTTTTTTGAATTCTATATCAGAAGTGAGGCTTTTTTCTTTCTTTCCTTTCCTTTTCTTTCCTTTTCTTTCCTTTCCTTTCCTTCCCTTCCCTTCCCTTTTCTTTTCTTTTTTCTTTCTTTCTTTTCTTTTCCTTTTCTTTCTTTATTTTTTTCTTTTCTTTTTTTTCTTTTCTTTTCTTTTCTTTTCTTTTCTTTTCTTTTCTTTTCTTTTCTTTTCTTTTCTTTTCTTTTCTTTTCTTTTCTTTCTTTCTTTTCTTCTTCTTTTTTTCTTTTCTCTTCGGATTGTCCTAATCAGTATTTGTCACTTATATAACTGAAGAACTCCCTTATTCACATATGTAGAGCCTAGGTCATTTGTCTGAAGAAGTGATTGAATCTTATTATGTGTGAATAGAAATTTTTGAAAAGTTGACTTTTGTTCTTATAAGTAATTGACTTGGGAGTGCCTAAAATATTAGGAGGAGTGATTGTAAACAGGCCCTCGGTCTCAGAGCTGCCCTTTTTGAAAAATGCATCCTCTTGCATGACCTATAGCAAGAGGATATGCTACTTAGGTACAAACAGAGTGAAAGCCAGTCCTAATTTAATACGTTGCAACAGGGCTTTAGTTCAGCTTTAAAAGAGCTATTTTTATGAATTGATGGGTGATGCTGTGACCAGAATGTACAAAGGACTTCTTCTTTTATCCCAATGAATTTCATTTGAATTGTGCTTAAACTGCTTTTCACCTTAGCAGAAGGAAGACTTCTGTGTGCCCGACGTTACTCTGCTATTGGGCTATACAAACCTCCGGTTCCTTTTCCAGATGAATTCTGAGCCAAAGTCTGTGTTCCATTTAAGTTGTGCTTCTCAAAATTCTCAACTATCAAGTTGGGTTGTTTTTGTTTGTTTGTTTGTTTGTTTACATTTTTAAAATTTTAATTCAATTTGCCAACATAAGTATAACACCCACTGCTCATCCCATCAAGTGCCCTCCTCAGTGCCCATCACCCAGTTACTTGTCCCCCTACCTACCTCTCCTTCCTCAACCCTTTGTGTGTTTCCCAGAGTTAGGGGTCTCTCATGGTTTGTCTCCCTCTCTAATTTTTCCCACCCAGTCCCCTTCCTTTCCCTTATAATCCCTTTCACTATCTCAACTATCAAGCTATTTAATCATAAATCCTCCGAGGCTAGTATTTTCTTTTCTTTTTGTATTTTTACTTGACTGAAAGCTTGCTTTCCCATCCTCTCCCCAAATTCTTCTATTTGGGCATAACATTTCTTTACATCCCCAATAAGGTTAGTTTCTGGGAGTGAGTCCCTGGCCAGAATGGGCACGGAATGATTGACTCGTAACAGGAAAAATTCTCCAGCAGACTTTGCATATATACTGAGAAATCTGAGCGCCAGAAACCAAATACAAGATGTAACTAACTTCTCTCATTCGTTGAATGCTGCCATACTGACTCGGCGACACTCTCCTTGGACAATTGACCATTGACCCTTTCAAGTGGCTTTTTGGGGCTAAAAATACCAGTTGGTTCTGTATATTCAAACCACCATTGTCGTTCTCAAGGTATAAAGTTGTTCATTACCCAGAAGCCATATTGACAAAGTTTGGAACACTTCACGTCTTTGGGCCTCAATTTTTTACCTTTGGAAAACTTAGAATTTGTAGTTCAAGCACTTTTTCTCCAGTCTAAAAATATAGTTTAGAAGCCAAAGGATTTTTTTTTTGTACAAATACATGCTAGTTTAAAAATGATTGCAAAAAAATAAAATAAAAATAAAAAAATAAAAATGATTGCAAAGGGTTGTTTAGGTTGCCTTCTCAAATTTAAAATTCTCAACAGTTTTACCTTACCTTTATATAAGTTGATTTAAATGATAAATGTGTCCATATGTATACCTGCCAATTTGTGTACTTCTATACACACGTATTTTATGTTGTGGGACTTTAAACCATGTCTGGCAAGTGAGATAGCATTCTATAACAAAGCACTGGTTTTGTTTACACCTTCATAAATCATGCAGATGAGATCTGTGGCTATTCCCAGCCACACATGATAAAAATATCCTGTGCCTTGCTGATGTGTCTGGACCTTCAAGGTCAATAGGCTGGTCCTTTGCAGAGCTGTGAATTCTTGGGTGTTTACCTTTCCTACCCTTTTGTTAGAGTGCCCCTTGACTTGCTGGGCTCGAACTTCTCTTCTTTTATTTTATTTTATTTTATTTTATTTTATTTTATTTAGATTTTATTTATTTATCCATGAGAGACATGGAGAGAGAGGCAGAGACATAGGCAGAGGGAGAAGCAGGCTCCCTGCGGGAAGCCTGCTGTGGGACTCGATCCCAGGACCCCAGGATCCTCCCCTGGGGCCAAAGGCAGATGCTCAACCACTGAGCTGCCCAGGTGTCCCAAACTTCTCTCATTATAGATAGACCTTCCACATCCTGCTCCCTCTTCTTCCTCTCCCCGTCTCTTGCCCCTTGTTTTACTATAAAAGCGATCAGTTAGATTCAGTTATTCTTCTGGGTGACTGACCAGTGACATTTGGGGGTGGGGTGGGGGAATGAATGAAGGTATTTTTGGCTAGCGCCTGCAGTTTTAAAATATCATAACGTGTTGTTTCTTGTTATAGGAACTTAAAACCAGTTAACTAGCAGATGAGTGTCTATTGTACAGAACCTAGAAATCGTCCTAAACTTCTTAAGCTGGTTTTAAAGATAAACCTTTGAAAATTCCTTCAGAGGTGATGGACTTGGGAAGCGCAGGTTAAAAGTGACCACAACAGGTGACTCCATGCAAAAGGCCCCTCCTGATGAGGAGGTGAACTGAGGGCTGGCTCAGACAGTGCTTCTGAAATTCCCTCTGGGCTCAGCTGAGATCAAAGATCTTTTGCTTAAATATTGTCCCCTCTCTTGGGCACTTGAGTGGCTCAGTGGTTGAGCGTCTGCCTTTGGTCGTGATCCCGGGGTCCTAGGATCGAGTCCCACATCAGGCTCCCTGCAAGGACCCTGCTTCTCCCTCTGCCTATGTCTTTGCCTCTCTCTGTGTGTCTCTCATGAATAAATAAATAAAATATTTAAAAAATATATATTGTCGCCTCTCCCCACAACTTCTAAGAAAAAACATCGTGCTGGTTAGAAATATAAGACAACTGACAAAAATAAATGATGAGCAACCACACAAGTTGTGACCTACATTAGAACTCTTTGTAAAAGTTAACCTTTTTAACTTAGATAGAAATAACTACCATGCCCAGATCATCCAAGCAACGCTTTCTCTCTTAATTGGGTTGCACTACACTGTTTGCTAAACATCTTGTGGGTAGAATGGTTCCAGTTCTAGGTCCAGGACCAACCCCTGTCCCTCATGAGCTTGGTTCTGTCTTCACCTTCAACCTAGCCATCCTTCTCTCTTGCCAAGTGACATGTAGGTGTATCCTGTTTAGGTGGAGTTGAATGAGCATTTCAAATGTACCATTCCTTCTCAACCTCTCCCTCCACCTCTTCAATTAAAAAAAAAAAAGATGCAACATCCACCACTTCTTGCCATGAGATACAAGCTTGAAAAAAGGACATGTGTCTTTTGTGCTCTTTTCTTAATAGGGTTTTTTGTTTTCAAGATTTTAAAAAAGATTTTATTTATTTATTCACGAGGAAGACAGAGAGAAGCAGAGATACAGGCAGAGGGAGAAACAGGCTCCCTCACGGGGCGCCTGATGCAGGACTCGATCCCAGGACCCCGGGATCATGACCTGAGCTGAAGGCAGATGCTCAACCATGGAGCCACCCAGGTGCCCCCTTAACAGGGGTTTTAAAAACACATGTGCCCAATGCCCTTTATAAGCACCTGTCAGCCATTTATTTACCATCCAAGTGAAGTGGATCTTGGGAAGCTATTGATACCATCTTCCAAGTTGGAAACTCTTCCTTTTTTAGAGTGCAAACAGACCAATGATAAAAAGTAATAAGAGTAGCTTAAGATTTGAGGCTACTAGGAGTTTTACAGTGATAGACACTTAATGTTCACATCAAACATTTTATTTTATTTTTCATTTTATAGTGATGGTGGTGGGATGCCAAGCCCAAGGTGGTTAGAGGACATGCATGTCCAAGGTCACATAGGTAGTACTTCAGTGAGCACCATGCTCTCAACCCCGCTCTACTTACTTAATGAGTATATTTACTCTGGATAAGGCTGTGGACCACAGCTAAGCTTCATTTCCAAGTAAATAAGGAAAAGGGAATTGAGGGAAAGGAGAATTAATGAAATAGTAGTTGCAAATCACTGAGCCCAGCGCCTGGCACATGGCAAATTCTCAGTAAATGTTAGCAAGTATTGTTGCTCCAGTGTCACCTCTTTGAGAACTTTCTTTTGGAGAGAATATTAATGATCCATTATTTCTTGCTTGTGAGATGTGAAGTTATTGACTTATCACTGCTGGGCTTGGCATGTTGAGCCCTGTTTCTGTTTATTAATGTGATGAGGTTACTTGTGGTGAGGGAGGGTCCCTGCTGCGTGGTGGCAGTAATTATCAGTGCTGTTGTGCGGTTGCAGGAACCAGTTGCTAGCGAATGCTGGTTTCTTTTCTTTCTTTCTTTCTTTCTTTCTTTCTTTCTTTCTTTCTTTCTTTCTTTCTTCTTTTTTTTTTTAAATCCCATTACATAATTTAACAATCATTTCGTTCCGTAGTGAGATGAAAAGAATTTAGCAGCCTTCAGCTGGAGCTGAATAGAGAAGCAAATTATAGAAATCACTGACATTAGTGCCTGGCTAGAGCAGGATTGTTTCCTACTGAATATTTGAAAGTATTTTGTCCAATCTAATTTTAAAAGACTGGAGCCACTGGGCTTCCACTGCTTTCCCTGGGAACTATAATTACATGGCCTAGTAGAGCCCAGGGGTGGGACATTTTCTCCAGCTGATATAGGAGCAATGGAGGGATTCATAGGAGGTCTGGTCACTGTGTTCTTCAAAATGGGGTTTGAGAAGGGACATAAGCATATTTTGCTCACCTGAGAAAATATTTTCTTTCTACCCAAGGATGTTTCTTTGGTCTCTCCTGCTGCATTGAACCATGGTTTGCTACATAATGGGATTTTCTTTAACTCTGTTTTATAGAGAATCCCCCAAATACACAATAGTAAAGAGAACACTATCATGGACACACATGTGCCCAAAACTAGCCCCAGCAACCAACAATCATTGACCAATTCTGCCCCAAACACGTGCTCACCCACTTCTTCCCTTCTATTATTCTGAAACCTCATCACACTGCTTTTTCTAAATTCTGGTAAAATACATATAACATAAAATTTAGCATTTTAACCATTTTAAAATACATAATTCAGTGGCATTAAGTACATAATATTGTGCAACTGTTACCACCATTTAGTTCTGGAACTTTCATCACCCCAGAAGGAAACCCTGCACCCATGCAACACCATTCCTCCCTCTCCCTAGAGCCTGGTAACCACTAATCTACTCTCTGGATTGGATTCACCTATTCTGGATGTTCTATATAAATGGATTTGTACAATATATAACCTTTTTGGTCCTTCTTTCAATGAATATGTCTTCAAGATTCAATCAAGTTGCGTCAGGCTTCATTTCTTTCCATAGCAGAGTAATACTCTATTATACGGATATACCATATTTAGTTTATTCATCTGATAGGATATTTTGGTTACTTCCACTCTTTGTCCATTGTGAATAGTGGTGCTTTGTACATTCAGATGTAAGTTTTTGTTGTAATATTTGTTTTCAGTTCTTTTGAGTGTATGCCCAGAAGTGAAATCGCTAGGTCATATGGCAAGTCTGTGTTACCTTACTGTGGAACCATCGAGCTGTTTATAACTGCAACAGTCTACATCCCCTTCAGCAACATACAAGGGTTCCAATTTCTCCACATTCTTGCTAACATGCGTTGGCAATAACATGTGTTATTTTCTGCCTTTTAAAAAAAAAAATCCAAAAAAAAAAAAAAATCCTAGTGGGTATAAAGTGGCATATTATTGTGATTTTGATGTGCACTTTCCTAATGACTATTGATGTTATTAAGCATCGTTTCATATGATTGTTGGTTATTTGTGGATCCTCTTTGGAGAAATGTCTATTCAACTCCTTTGCCCATCTTTGAATTATTTATTTATGCATTTTTTTGTTGATCTGTAAGTGTCCTTTATATATTCTGGATACTAGACTCTTATTGGATATTTGATTTATAAATATCTTTCCCATTCAGTGGCTTTTTCTTTTCACTCTCTCAATTGTATCCTTTGATGCACAGTTTTTAATTTTAATGTAATCCTCATCTGTTTTTTTTTTTTGTTATTGTTGTTGCCTGTGTTTTTTAGTGAAATAACCATTGCCAAGTCCAAGATCATGGAGATTTCCCCTATGTTCTTTCCTCAGAGTTTTATCATTTTAACTCTTATATTTGGGTCTTTGATCCATTTTGAGATAATTTTTTGTATGGTGTGAGGTTGGAGTTCTTTTACATATGGATATCCAGTTGTCCCAGCACCATTTATAGAGAAGACCATCATCATTTTATCCATAGTAATTCAGTATGTTTCACTAAAAGATAAGAACTTTTTTTTAAACACAACCACAGTACCATTATCACACTTAGAAAACCTTCATATTTCCTTAGAATCATCAAATTTCTAATCTGTATTCAAAGCTTTAATTGCCTCAAAAATTTTAAGAACTTTTTTTAAAAACAAAACTCATATCCTGATAAGGTACATCCCTTGCAAATTGTTGGTGTATCTTTTTTGATGCTTTTAAGTCTTTAGATATTCCCTCCATCTCCTTTTTTCCTTCTTGCAATTTATTTGTTGAAGCAAATAAATTGGGTCATTTGCCCCGTGGAGTTTCCTGTTCCAGGTTTTTCTCAATTGTATTCCCATGAGGTGACATGTTGCTGAGTCCTCTGAATTTTCTGTAATTTGGTAATTGTAACTAGATGCTTGATCAGATTCTGGGGTTCTTGTGGTTTGTTTTCTGTTTGTTTTTTCTTCACAAGGCAACTTCTGAGGTAATGTTATTCTAATCGAGAGGCAAATACACTCTGGTTACTTCTGAGTTTTTTAATGTTGGCAGCCATTGATAATCAGTGCTTAAACTCATTAGTTTGTTAGGGCCTATGAAATAATGATATTTTAATTCTATTGTATCCTTTTCATTTATTATATGGAATGCCTGCATTTTATAGACAAGATTTGCCCCTTTTAATTACTTAATTATCCAATGCTAAAGCTTGTCTAAGAAAGGCAGTGTCAGGGCACCTGGGTGGCTCAGTGGTTGAGCATCTGCCTTTGGCTCAGGTCTTGATCCCAGGGTCCTGGGATCGAGTCCTGCATCGGGCTCCCCACAGGGAGCCTGCTTCTTCCTCTGCCTGTGTGTGTCTCTGCCTCTCTCTGTGTGTCTCTCATGAATAAATAAGTAAAATCTCTAAAAAAAGAAAAGAAAGAAAGGCAGTGTCGATTCTTGATTCTTTCCCTCTATTTACCAGTAGCAAAATAAGCCAGGTCCAGTTCTATTCTTTTTTTGAGTGCCGTTTGTTAATGCATTTAGTTAAGCCTATTCAATGTATTTCAAGCCATTGCAGTTGTTTTTCTTATGGATGCTCAAATCATCTCATCTTTGGTTAGTGAGAACCTCTTCAGGTTGGCTCTTGAGTTCTTTGTAACGAGTTTATGGCCTTTGATAGCTTGCTGACTATCCTATGTGATAATTTTACAGCTCTTATTGGGCTGCAATGTGGTCTATTGTGGCACTTCTCAGATTTCCTTACAAAAACTCCTAAGAGGTCTCTTCACTTCCTCTGGTGCTCTGGAAAAGATGATTGGGCTTCACTACCATTTGTGGAATCATAAGACGGGTCAGAAGAGGCATTGAAAACTCATTTCATGAGTTCTTTTGAGTTCCTACTAGGTATACATGGTATTGTTAAGAATGTACATTTGGACAAAGCCCAAACCGTCAGTGTGATTTCATTATGGCTCCATTTTAGTTCTGTTTCTTGTCAGAAACAGAGATCGGTTAGTTTAGTCAGAGATCGATTGCTAGTTATTCTGAATCCTTTTCATATAATTATGAAAAAATATAAGTACCTTAATAAATGCCATTTGTTGAAGACCTTTCTTTTTCTTTCTTTTCTTTTAAGCAAAGGGAGAAAGTAAGGAGATGGATGTGTTTCCCAAACCTAGAAAATGGATATAAAATCAGATGGATTGCTTTTCTTCTAGTCTCTGTTTCTCCATTAAATAAAGGAGATGGTTATTTTCCGCCTATTTGATAAAGTTGCTGAGTGCTATAATGAGTTTATATTTATAGAGAACTTGAAGCTTTTTGGATGAAAGGTGCTAAATTAAGGCTTATTGTTTATTGAATTTATTTGATGTGTCTAACCTCCTGGGAACATTTGCTGAAGTTAATTAAAAACAGATAGTCCCCATTCTGACAGCTTACAGTGCCACTTACAAGCCAATAGCATAAACAGTGTACACTTTATTGTCCTAATGTTGGACTGCTTAGAAAACCATAGCTCTTTCAGACAGGGGAATGATCCATTTTTGTAGGAAAGATGGGATCAATTGCTGGATAAAAACATGAAGATATTCTCAACCATGTCTGAACCACCTAGCTGTCCTCCTTTTTAAAAATACTTAGAACATGGAGATTTTCCTCAATTTCCAATTATAATTTTCAGATTGGAAAATTAAAAATAATCTTTCCTTTCCATCATTTTGGAAAGAAATTAAGATATGAGTTTATATCTTATATATTGTCTTATGATCACTTATTCTTTATGGGAATGGCATTCTAAAGCAGCCAACTAGAATGACTTATGCTTTAACCGAGTGAAAGTTGTGAAGTATAATTATAGTAATGGCGTGTTTGCTTCCTTTGCCAGTTGGTGATGGAGTTTTGTGGCGCTGGCTCTGTCACTGACCTGATCAAGAACACAAAAGGTAACACGTTGAAGGAGGAGTGGATTGCATACATCTGCAGGGAGATCTTACGAGTAAGTGACAACACGGAATATCTGGGATGGTGTTGAACTTTGTATTAACCTTCCACTGACATTCACAAAAATATTGCATACTTTTTTAAAGCTTCATTCTAACAGTGATGGCGGTAGTGGTAGTTTTGTGGTCTTGTTCCAGTGGAGGTGAGAGCCATTCTGAACAGGCCATGTGCACTCTCATTTGGAGGGTTAACTTTGGGTGACTTCCCGTAACGAGGATTCATTTCCAATGATATTTCCAATTAGAAATCTGATTTTAGAACATAGAGATAAGGTTTTACTTAGGAAATGAATTTTTTAGAGGTATTTTGATTACTCATTTGAATTTTCCATTTCTGAAAGTTTATAACTAGTGTAAGGATTGCATGACATTTACCATTTTAGCATATAGAACTTATAAAACTTTTAACTGATTTTAAATTAAAAAAAAAACCTTCAAGACTTTGTCACTTAAATTGATCAAAATAGCTGGACAAGACTGTATCTATCTGTTTGACCAGTTTTGCCCACAAATCTCAGTCAGGTTATCTGGGTAGTAGCTTCAATTTACTGAGCTCAATTCAGGGAAAAGAAGGTCATATTTTACTTCAGTCAGGCTAGTTTAATTGTCTCTTGCTTCTGATATGGAGGCTATTGTGTGTTCACTGAGCATTCTTACTAGATGTGCTTGACAATCATAATTTATTTATAAGTTCTGCCTATTTAATCTAAGGAAATAAAATTTAAAAGTATTTTCATGATATGTCCAAGATACACTTTTGAGAGGCAAATTATGTGCTCTGCATGGATGGATGGATGGATGGATGGATGGGTGGGTGGATGGGTGGATGGCTGGAAGACATTAAAAATATTCAAACCACATTAGGCAAAAACCCAAAAACAAATAGAAAGTGAACTTTAAAAATAACATTGATCATAGCATAAACATCAAAAACGTAGAAATAAATTTGCAGAAAGATGTGAATGACTTCTACACTGAAAACCACAAAACATTACTGGGAGAGATTAAAGTAGATCTTAATAAATGGAGGTATGTATACCATTTCACAGATAAGAATACTTAATATTGTGAAGATGTTATTTCTCCCTGGTTTGATCCATGGTTTCACTGAACTCCCCATCAAAATCCCTCTAGGTATATCTGTAGATATTGACAAGCTGATTTTTAAGACATTATATGGAAGTACAAAGGGCTGAGAATAGCCAAGGCAATCTTGAAGAAGAAGAATAGAGCTGGAGGATTTATGCTGCCAGTTATTGAGACTTCTTCTAAAGCTACTAAGTAAATAAGGCAGAGTAGTATTGTCACAAGAATAGACAAATGGCCAAAGGAACAGAATCAAGAGTCCAGGAACAGACCTACTTCATATGGACACGTGATTTATGGCAAAAGAAGCGCTGCGGCGCATGGGGAAAGGGTGCTCTTATCAGTAAATAGTGCTTGGTCCATTGACTAGTCATGTGAAAACATGATACCTGCTTTCTAACATATTCAAAAATTAATTCCAGCTGGATTAGAGATATTTTAAATGGGAAAGATACAAAAAATAAATCTGTTAAGAGCAAGCATAGGACAACCCTCTCTGGCTTGGAGTGGGCAGAAAGATTTCTGAAACAAGTACAAGACAAATTTGAGCAGGAAACGGGGAGGTATGGTTGCTGTTCTCCTTCAAACCTGACATTTATTTTCAAATGTTGAGGTGCTTTTGTGTAAACTTCACTTGAATTTCTGACTTAGAATTTCACTCATTGAGAGAAAGCACAAAGGGTCATTTAGGCATCCAGACCACCCGTGACGCCAAGAATCTGTTGGGTCTCCCGGCTGGTTCTGCAATCCACCTTTCTGCTCTGCTTGGGAGCCTTGGATGGGTAACCCTGGGGATGATCAACCATGTGCGTTCCAGGGTTCTGTTTCACCTGATGAGTATATCCCAGTACCTGATTCGAATGTGTGAAAACTGTGTTTTCTTCTCGCTTCCAATACATTCTCCCAAAAGATACTGACATTTGAGATAAGATGACTCATTAGAAGGGACATTCAATCACAAGAAGTTTCAGAGATAACCCTCCGTGCATCCTATGATCTCATTAACTATAAGGTTTGGCTCACTTACGTGCTCTGATCCCTGTTTCCAACCACTCTGGTAGTGAAAGAGTGCGAGGGAATCTTCATTCCCTATAAATATTCATGAGCTGTTAATACGCTGTAAAACCATACATTTTGATCTGCTGGATGCCTACCTTGAGCTGAACTGAGTAGAGGAAAGGTAATTTTTTTAAAACCCAAACCAGTGCTTCAATTTCTCACATGGTTTGTGTTTACTGATATTCCTGAATGTACACATGGATCTTTTTGGGCATCCCCATTCTCATGCTGAGTATTTTCAACAAAGGAATTCAGATATTTTGTTTCTTTTTGTTTCAACTTCATCTTTTATACCAGGGTCATTACGGAGGAAAATTAAAAGTACCGAAGATTATAAATAATAAAATGACAATACTTGAGTATACAGTACCTTGAATTAGCAAGCGTTAGCATAACATAATTTGCTTCAAGACTCCAATTTGAGATTATTTTAGGTTACACTTTGAGAAGTGTACACTTAGAGCAATCTGTAGATTTTAGAACTCACACCACAAGCCAGTGTGAGAGTAATTCATGGAGAAATGGAACACAATCCGGTTTAGATGTCACCAAATAATTATTTCATGCAATGAACACAACGTCACAGATACCATAAAGCACTAAAGAAGACAGTTATGAATGCCAACAAAGGAAATAAAAATTGGAGGGGGGGTGTTTAATATGAGCCACATTGGCTAAAGCCAATGGGAAATTTTTTGTCTGGTCTGAGAAATTAACTTATATGATATAATGTAACTTTTAACTGTTTTTTTTTTCTTTCAAGTTTTTACTTAAATTCAAGTGAGTTAACATCCAGTGTAGTATTGATTTCAGGAGTAGAACTTAGCAACTTTTAACTCTTAAATTCAAATACTGCTAAAAAAACAAACAAACGTAGAGGACTTAGTTAAATCAGGTTCATTTTCTGTACAGAGACTATAGATATTCCCGTTTACAAACTGACAAATGCAGGCAGTCCTCAGTTTTCACAAAACTCATACGTGCCAGAACCACTGCATTGTCTGCATGGATCCGTCCTACCTGAGATCACAGCTAATAGGCAAGCAGTTCATTTAATACAGCACCATGCATTGCAAAGACTGCTTCAGTATTTCAGTTTATTAATCAATTGCCTAGTTTAGGACGGCACTGTACACACGTGAAACACCTGAGTATGATAATGAAAGTACCAAAAAAAAATTTAAAAACCAGGAAACTATCTCTGGGTGAGTTAACATCTCTTTGGGATCATTGACAGTCCAAGTAATTTTATTTTCATCTTGGCTTATGTTCCTATTAACCCTTCTCAATTCCTTGTTACTCCAGGGGCTGAGTCATCTGCATCAGCATAAAGTGATTCATCGAGATATTAAAGGGCAGAATGTCTTGCTGACTGAGAACGCAGAAGTTAAACTGGGTAAGAGCAGCATCCAGTGAGCCTAGGAATTGAGGGAATGAATAGGATTATTTCAGCAGCTGGTTGGTTTTGTTTTGTGGGGTTTGTTTTTGTTTTTTAAGATTTTATTCATCCATTCATGAAAGACACAGAGAGAGGGAGAGACCCAGGCAGAGGGAGAAGCAGGCTCCCTGCAGGGAGCCCTACATGGGTCTCCAGGATCAGGCCCTGGGCTGAAGGCGGCGCTAAACCTCTGAGCCACCTGGGCTGCCCTGTTTTGTTTTTAATGAATGTAAATTGTCACTGAATTTGGAGGTCACTGTACTAAGGAATGAAAAGGAAAATATTTATTTGTCTATCTCAAAACATTTTTAAAAAGTGCTTGAGGAATGAATTGGAGGAACCATTTGCTTAATCAATATATAGAAGTAATTGAGTGTTTTTTTAAAGCAAAAACCCTCCAGATTAGAAGTAATTGACCTTGAAACGGCTTCCTATATCTTACCATTTGTCTACTTTGCTGTCACTATCACAGAACAGTGATGACCCATTTTTTAATTGAAAAACATCCGCAGTTAGACATATTTAGAATAACGAATTCCTGCTATATTCCCATATGTTTTAAGCTATATTTACATCAACTCCGTTGTTACCTGGGGCACCTGTGTATAACGGGTGTTCAGTATTCTACTTTGCATGCATACAGGTTATCCTACTTCTGTTTGCCTGAGTTATCAGTGAGGGAACCCTTTTCCCTTGTGCTTCCTCCCACCAATATGGGATTGTCCACATAGGGCAGAGAATCCACATGCTGCACAAGCTCCACCCCCTTGGTGTCTGAGTCAGAGGATGAATTGACAGCTATCTCTAGGATATGCAGTTTGTCATCTAGAAAGGAGTTATTGCCCATATGATTGTTTATTTTCAAAGAGATCGAAATACGCCCTATGTTTATATCTCAAACATTTGTTCTTGCCTTTTCGTTAAAATATATAATTTCCATGTTTTTCTTAGCATTGGGTCTAAACTTTCATCTCATGAATATTCCCTTTTAAAACAAAAATATACATTAGTTGGGAAGGCGGGTGTGTGTGCACACGCCTGTGTATACGTATATACACATATCTTCCATGGACTGGCTAAGTACTCTGTCCTCAGAATACTCACCCATCACCCATTAACAGTCCCTTGTTGAGAGATTATGTCAGGCCCTATACACAGCACTTTTATATCACAGCAACCCTATGTAAATATCATCAGCCTCATTTTATAAATTTGGAAACTGGAGCTTAAATCCTGATCTGCTAGCCCTAGGTCACCTCACTCGTAAGTGGCAGAGATGGGTTGCAAACTTAGGCAGTCTGACTGCAGAAACCTGGCTCTTAAACACTTTCTTTGTATCCCCCTAAGTATTATCTCTTATGGCAAACAAGCTTGCCTTTTATTTAACATCTGTTTTTGCCCCTACAGACCTTTGGTTTAACCAAATACAGCGTTATGTGCTTTCCTCCTCAGTACACATTTCATATATTCATGTGCTTTAAAAATAGACGTTCACAACAGTTAAAAGGATGTGGTTGTATGAATGCAATCATACAGTATGTAGCCTTCTGGAATTGGCTCCCCCCCCCCAGTATAAACATCTACAGAATTATCTAGATTATTATGCATACCAGTTTGTTCCTTTTTATTGCTGCGTAGTATTCCCTGATACTACACCGGGCTACACCACTGCCATTTCTTTAACCATTTACCTAGTGAAGGACACCTGGATTGTTTCCAGTTAGGGGCTGTTGAAAATAAAGCTGCTGTGAATATCTCTGTGCAAAAAAATAAATAAAAATAGATAAAAATAGACATTCACAATAGCTAAAAGGGAGAAGCAACCCAAATTGCCCACCTGCAGGTGGATGGATAAATGCAACGTGGTGCCTGCATACGATGGAGTATTACTGAGCCTTAAAAAGTTAGGAAATTCTAACCCATGCTCCGACATGGACAAACCTTGAGGACACTATGCTAATTGAGACAAGCCAGTCACACAAAGACAAGTACTGTACGGTACCGCTTTTATGAGGTACCTGTAGTAGTCCAGATTTTTAGAGACAAAAAGTAGAACAGTGCTTGCCAGGGGCTGGGGAGAGGGCAGAATGGGGAGTTATTGTTTAAATGAGTGCAGAGTTTCAGTTTGGGAAGATGAATAAGTTCTGGAGTCAGAGGGCGGTGATGGTTGCACAACAATGTGAATGTTCTTCATGGCACAGAACCGTACACTTACAAATGATTAAAATTGTAAATTTTGTGGCATGTTTATTTTGCCACAATAAAAAATGCGCATTTGTCTTATCACCACGTAAGGATCATAGACTTTATTCATTTGTCTTCTCTTAAATAGTGGACTTTGGCGTCAGTGCCCAGCTGGATCGAACAGTGGGCAGGAGAAATACCTTCATCGGGACCCCTTACTGGATGGCTCCAGAAGTCATTGCCTGTGACGAAAACCCAGATGCCACATACGATTTCAAGGTATGACTTCTTCATTGTTTCAGAACTGTGCCTCACGTCCTGCCCTGAGTCTTGCAGAGGGAAAATTCTCACGTACCTTTGGGCCTGGATTTATGTAATCCAAAGGGAGAACTGAAAAGCATTATTTGAATTTAAAATAATAAGACACTCAAGTGTTAGAATCTTTTTCATGCGTTCACCCGTTATATCTGATTGCCTATTTGTAAAAGATGTTAAAACCATTTTCTATATTCTTTTGAACTTCCTTTCGTTTCTTATTGGAAAATAGATTTCTTATGGAAGTGTTAAGTCACTGTATTGTACACCCAAGACTAATATTACATTGTATGTTAACTGGAATTTATTTATTTATTTATTTATTTTTATGATAGTCACAGAGAGAGAGAGAGAGAGAGAGAGAGAGAGAGGCAGAGACACAGGCAGAGGGAGAAGCAGGCTCCATGCCCCGGGAGCCCGACGTGGGATTCGATCCCCGGTCTCCAGGATCACGCCCTGGGCCAAAGGCAGGCACCAAACTGCTGCGCCACCCAGGGATCCCCTGTTAACTGGAATTTAAATAAAAACTTAAGAATAGGCAACAAATACCTATTACGATTATAGGTTAGAGGTTTGACAAAGCATAGAGATATATTCTGAGAGCTTTTTAGGTTAAAAGAAGCCAATATGTTGTCTTGGGTCATCTTTTTCTGATTAAAAATAGACTTAAAAAAAAAAAAATAGACTTCATCGGGGCTCCCAGGTGGCTCGGTCGGTAGAGCACCTGCCTTGGCTTCAGGTCATGATCCTGGGGTCCTGGGATTGAGTCTCATTGGGGTTCCTGGTCAACGGATGTTCTGCTTCTCCCTCTGCTCCTCATCCTTCTGGTGCTCTGTCTCTCTCTCCCTTTCTCTCAAATAAATAAAATCTTTAAAAAGAATAGACATCTTCATTTCTCCATTGCTCAAAGTTTAATTATTGAAGTTTCTTTTCAATGAGAGAGAACAAAACGGGGTATTGGTAGCTACTTCACGGTATTTCTGTGGCCTGTCATGCTGTTTATTGAAATGTGATTGGTGCCTTGTTACTTTGCATCATCAACTGGCAATTTGCTAATAAATTCAAAGCAATGTTTAAGTAGATGGTGACAGTTGTCCCCTTCTCCAGAAAGCCCCCCTCTTTTCCATTCTCCTAGCCAATGGTCAAGCATGATTTGGGGTTACTATCCCATTGATAGCTGCAATGTCAGCTGACAGTATTGTCGTGAATTGTGGCTGAAAGTTGAGACATCATAAAATTAGAGGCAAATAGGATGTAGGAACTGCGAGTTTTTGGTGCAGAAGATGAAGAGATGACGCTTGGTGTTTGTATAGACCACAGCACAACAGTGGGCAAAGTCTGATACTACTCAAGTTGATTTCACAGGTGCATGGACTTTTCTTTTTTTTTTTTAAGATTTATTTATTTATGTATTTATTCATAAGAGACACAGAGAGAGGCAGAGACACAGGCAGAGGGAGAAGCAGGCTCCCTGCGGGGAGCCCAGTGTGGGACTCGATCCCGGGACCCCGGGATCACACCCTGAGCCCAAGGCAGACGCTCAACCACTGAGCCACCCAGGTGCTCTAGACTTTTCACTAAAGGACTTTACTGGTCACTTCCGTGTGCCCTCCTCTTGCAGGGAAACGGAGGCCCGAGGCCTTTGCAAGTGCACATCAAGTTACTGGGCTTCTCAGAGTTGAAAGTTGAACCCTCATCTTCCAATGCTCTTTTCAGAATCTTACCAATATATTACCCTGCTCCTCTATGATGTACTCCTATATAAATCTCCAACTTAGCCACAAAACAGCTTCTGAAGAGCATATTTGAAGAATTCCTGTTTTAAAGAACATTTTTAGTTCTCCACATGTGGGGTTATTATTGAAATCAGGTCACAAAGATGCAAACATTGCAATGTCTTCGGGACCCAGTATCTCAGGGCATTGACAGACTTATTTGCCTCTTTGGAGAAACACAAGCTGAAAGTCTAAAACCAAAATAATCTCCTGTAAATGTCTTCCTTCTCTCAAAGTTAGTCAGTGTAATAACCTGACAACAGTCTGTCTGAAAACAGCTGCCAAGTTAAAAATTAATCTCTCGCCAAAATAAATGTCATTTATTTAAACTTCTAATGATAAGCACATTTAAATAATTCAATTGGCAGATCCCTTCAGAGGAGCCACTACAAAATATATGTCCCAGACCAGGGAAGTGTATCATAATTGGCCATAAGCAATTCTTCAAACAATAGTTATACTTAGCAAGTGTCAACTAGTCTGCTCGGGGCCACAGATATTTTTGACTGCTTTATAACGTACCATGGAGAATCAGGGTGTTTCCAACTTTTACCCTTGGGTTAGCCTCTTTACGAGTTTGAGTGGCTGTACTATATATGGGACTTATTTTCTGTGACATAAAATAAATCCCCATGACTTAGTTGTTCTTGATAATGTAGAAGATGACCTCCTTCTAGCAAAACCAAAGCTTAGAGTGAAACTGGTATCTTGGTCCTCTTTCCTCCCATTAAGTCTAAGGACTATTGTTTGGGGTCGGTAAAAGAATTTTGAGCCCACTGCGTAATTCTAGGTGTGGACAAAGCCTGGTACGATGGGGGGCATCGTGCTGCACAGGGTGATTTCAGAGACACTGGAAGGTCCATGTGACTATAAAAGTATCCTGAGACATTAATAAGCCGAAGATTAATTTCTATGTCTTTTATTAAAAAATAAGGAATCCTGCTGAGAGAACAGGTTCGCTATGGTAGTCATTGAGACCTTAGTGAGAATTAATTTATCGGGATCGTTATGGGTGCAGATGGCACAAGAGGAAGAAGAAGCCGTGGCAAGACTGTGAGCCTCTCACCGGTCATTGTCACCAGTACAAGAAGGGGCACGACGAAAGGGTGAGCCTGGGCAGATAGGAAGGTTGAGTGTTCTTTGAAGATTTATGTCAACCACTTCACACCTTTACAGTGGACCAGAGAGGCAACGATTCTGGAAATATAATCTTTCTACTTCTTTCTTGGCACCAGCTTTTATCCATTTTTCTGTCCACCATTCTTAGGAATGTGGTCTGTCACCACGAGACAACTTGACAATATGCTGCCTTTCAAAACCATCTCTTCATTCACTCAGCACATATTTATTAAAAGCTCACCACGTGTAGAGACTGAGGCAAGTTGCATCTGTACATGCAGTTTTCCACATAGAAAATTCTTTTCCAACAGCATCCGACTTCAGGCGTTTGGTACCATGGGTCCGCGGTCCATCTGACCCAGCTGTGTATCCCAGCCTCAGAAACCCAGGTCAACATTTTGGGCTCTCGTGTGTTCTAGATACTTCCCACCCAGGGGGGATGTTTGCCATAAAAGAGGAGTTGAAAGGCACCAGGCTCTGTTAGATTTCACGGAAGCCCCTCCTTTAAAATCAAGACCAAAGTAAGAGAAGAATATAGTTGTGTTTTACTGTTTAATTTATTATTTATTACCAGCTACCTTTTGAGATATCTTGAGCTATCTACTGTTTAAGATATCTTGAAAGACTGCTATGGATTTTTCTAAAAACTACTCTAATTCAATAAAAGAAAGGCCTCTACTGTAGGGAAGTAGTCTGAAGAGCTCCTGCTTTTCAGTGCAGTCTGGTTTTGTCTGGAATCTCCGAGGCATAGAAAGTAACGGATTGAAAATAACCCCTATCCTAAGGAGGAGCACCAGCAGCTCGTATGCCTGGTGTGTTCACTTTCCCCTAGAGGCCCTTCCTTTCTTGTTTTCAGAAATTCTGTCAAAACACTTCAAGCAAAAGGAAAGGTTTCATTTCCCTGATAAGTATGTGGGGCAATAGTGGGAGCTTTCTCATTTCATAATAAGCATTCAAAAGATTTAAAATTAATAAAACCGTTCAGAATTCCTAAGCTGTTTAAATTGTTATTTTTGAAATTTGAATTTCATTTCAGTTGGATGGGAGTTGTCAAGCATTTTACAGTCCTGTGTATCTATTGCTTTCACAGAATTACTCACTAATGAAGGTTCTCTGCAGCCAAATTCACAGCAGTAGGACACGGGTGGAATAAGGCCCAGGAGCATCTATCTGTCCAGTGGAATACTACGCAGCTATTCAACCGTGGGGCGGCGGGCGTGCTGAAGGTGGACAGACCCCAAGATAGAGCCTTAGATGCAAAGAGCAGCTCATGGGATAGTGCACATGATATAGTCTCACTCGCCCCTGCCCCGTGGGTGGATATATGACCTATGACATGGGAGAGGAGAGCTGTCTCACTCGCCCCTGCCCGTGGGTGGATATATGACATAGGACACGGGAGTGGAGAGCTGTCTCAGTCACTCCTGCCCCGTGGATGGATATATGACATAGGACACGGGAGTGGAGAACTGTCTCAGTCGCCCCTGCCCTGTGGGTGGATATATGACATAGGACACGGGAGTGGAGAGCTTAAATTTTTTTTTATGTATTTTTATATTTTTCTTTATATTTTATTTTATGTATTTTTCTGTCCTGTCCCTACCCCACACACACCCACACATACACCCCTCCATAAACTGTCCTTGCTTTTATATTAAATTAGTAAAGTTAGAGAAGTCCAGTAAAATGGCATAGCCCCTCGGCCCCCCACCGCGTCCCCCCATCCTCTGGCCCGACCTGTGCTCATGTTGTGTATCCTTCCCCTCACCTCTGCTTATGAGACTTTGCACACAGGAGCTGTGGTTCATTCGCAGCCACGGGCGTCTCCTCCAGGGTCTGGCTGTAGAGCGAGTACTCGGGCTCCTGTGTTACAGGTGACTGGCTCTCTTGAGGCAGGGTGGAAGGAGAAATCTTGACTCGTTGGGCCGCACCAAGATCCACGCAGGGTGTGATGTGAGAGGACAAGATTCAGGTTGCAGAGTGAGGCTTACGTTCTCAAAGGACACCTGGCCTCTGTGTATTGAGAGTCCAGCGAAGGCCCCACCCTTATTCTGAAGGGGGGAAGGATGCACCGATAGCATGTTATTACCACCAGTGCGAAGCTGAAATTGCTATTAAATGTATTCCTTGTGGCTCTGCGTTCCCATCTACATGTGTAAGTGTCCTCAGTGAGACACAGAGCACCCCCTCCACCCCCTTGCTGGTCCCCAGCTGAAAATAAAGGTACTCTAACCTTCTCCCTTGGCTCACATAACACATGTAGATGAACACGGCGCTGAAGATTCCTGCACTCAGGTTGTTTAGGGTGGGAAACGGAATTATTAATCACTACCTGTGCTCGAACATCCTCCATGACCCCAGGTGACTCGCTCCCGTGGCTGATTATATATAATGTAGAGTATAAGTTTATGACATAAGTGCCTTTTACTGGTGTAAAATGTAGACTTTGCCTCCTCCTCTTTGCTCTATCACCTAGGGAAGTTATTTAAGCCTTCTCAAACCTCTATAGAATGGGGATAACAAATCATGTATTACCAGGTTGCAGCAGAATAAAGGGGTTGGATGGTTAATATTTGTGTTTGTGTGTCATAGGAAGGCACTGCTGTTTGAGGCCTTTTTTTTTTAACCTAAAAAAGCCAGCAACATCATATGAGACAAACCTCCTGTTTGTCTTACCCACCTTTAGTTGTCCGCTTACGTTGAGTCGGAATCTGCATCTCCATAACTTCTCCCTCTAGGTTCAGATCCTTCCCTTAGGGCCTGCACACAACAAATACAATTTCCTTTCTCTGGCAAGACCAGTCCCACAAAAAGAGTAATGAGAAGTCACAACAGAAGACTGTGGCCTGGTCCACGAGTCGTGGTGCTGGCCATGCCTATTATGGAGCTGCTGTCTTTCAGGTCTGGGCTCCCTTGCTGCCCTCTGCTTGGGGATGATGGGGCGGGCACCCAGCTCCCTCCACCTGTGCCTGTCCATCCGGCTCCTTACTAGGCTCTGCCGGGGAAAGGGGGACCTGGAGGCTGGAGGGGGCAGGACATGCCCTCTGCCTCCTGTAGGCTTCCTGCATCATCTCAGGGACTTACTTCTCTGAGTGCCATAAGTGCCAGAGCTCCCGGCCAGCGTCCCCGACTCAGGAGCCACTCGGAGGTAATGGCTCTGGTGTGTGTGTGCAATACCCACGATTTGCACTGCCTCGCATGAAGCCCTGTGCATACATCACCTTATTGAGTTATGGTGTTAACCCTGCAAGATAGGTGTTCTCTTCACATTAGAGGCGAGCAAGTGGGCACAGAGATGTTGAGCAGCTTGCTCCAGGCCACCAAGCTGGTGGTGGCAAAGCTCAGAGTCAGATGTAGGTCTGTCGGTCTAGCATGGGCTCTTTCCTGCACCACAGCAGCCCTCTCTGTCCTTGTGTGATTGGATCAGCCATCTGCCAGCGTCCTTTTCTTCACACATTGGGCAGCCCAGACCCAAAAGGAATGTTCATTTGCGGCCTTTAGGGCCGCCTGCGTGCCAGCTGACCCCCCACCGGCCAGAAGTCGCATGCTTGCCTCTGCCTTCTCAGAGGCGCTAGAATTTGTCTCTGTTCTGTTTGTAATGCACACAGGACGGGGCTATTAATCATGCCACAGGCCAGGCTGCACAGCGCCTCCGGAATAATGAATTACCCAGCTCCTGCCAAAATGAGTCACACCACGGCCACGAAGGAAACTTATCTCTCCCCGACTCTCTCCCCATCTTGTTCCTCCCTCTTCCCTCTCTCATCTCCTGTGATCTGTCTTGCCAGTTGTAATTGGAACATTTTCTCTCGTATTTAAGTTCTGAAGTGTCTTTGGGACTTGCTAATGTATCCAAAGGCTTAAAACAAGTCTCGTCAAGGACGTTTATTGCTGTCTAGCACAGGCAGTTAAGCGTAGCTTACAAGCAGCTCTGGGTATATATGGCCAGGAATATAAATGTTCCTTTTGGAAAAGAAGAGAAGGAAAAGAAAGGGAAGGGAAGGGAAAGGACGAAGGAAAGGAAAGGAAAGGAAAGGAAAGGAAAGGAAAGGAAAGGAAAGGAAAGGAAAGGAAAGGAAAGGAAAGGAAAGGAAAGAAGGAGGGAAGGGAAGAAGGAAGGAAGGAAGGAAGGAAGGAAGGAAGGAAGGAAGGAAGGAAGAAAGAGGAAGGAAGGAAGGAAGGAAGGAGAGAAAGAAAAAGAGAAAGGAAAGAAGGAAGGAGAAAGAAAGAAAGGAAGGAAAGAAGGAAGGAAGGAGAAAGAAAGAGAAAGAAGAAAGAAGGAAGAAAGAAAGAAAAGAAAGAAAGAAAGAAAGAAAGAAAGAAAGAAAGAAAGAAGGAAAGAAAGACTCTACGATGGTATCAAATGAGGGCTTAAAGAAGGTGCAATTTCTGGCCTGACCGTGAGAGAGAGGTTGTACAGGACTTGGGATGGTGTGACTTTGGTTTGAATGGGGCTGTTTGGGGTTTTTTTTGGGGGGGGGGTGGGGAGCTGCCTAAGAGGAGACCTGAGATCATGTGTACTGAATAAAAGAAGCATCTCCTCGCTGGCTCTTCCTGCTGCCTGTGGGCTAAAGCCAGGACCACCTGGTAACTGGGACCCCTCCATTTGCCTACTGGCAGACACGCTCCCTCACGCTATTGCTGTATACATGTCACGCTAAGGAACACTCTGGGCTGTGCCCCGGTCCCCTACGTCGTCAGAAGGCTAGAGGCAGGCCGCCCGGAGTTGGTGTAGCGGCTCCCTGATGGACTCAAACCCCCGGGCCCTGCCATTCTAGCCTGTCACAGTGAATTTGTTGACGTACAGCCTCATGGTTGACGAGTTGGATGCTGCAACTCTGGATCTGATGCTTTTATTCAAGGCAATAAGAAGTGGGAAAGGGTTGTCAAGACATCAGCTGTATTTGTCACTCGTATCGGGAAAAACAAAAGCTTTCCCCGAAGCTTCCGGAAGATGTTTGCCTGGGTCTTACTGGCCAGAACTACGTCACGTCCTTACCCACCATCCTTGGCTGCAGGGGAGTCTGGATGAACACGCTTAGCGTCCCTATGCTCCGAGGTAGAGGCAGCAAGGGAATGAGGACCGAAGATGCCTTGGGTCAGCCAGCAAACAGCATCTGCCACTAGCAGGGCCAGGGAAACCTGGGCCGGCGCGCGCCGTCCCACCTGACAACGGAGAGGGAGGAAATTCATGTTCCCGAGCTCACTGCATGCCCAAGAGCGTGCTCAGCGCCAGGCCTACGGGAGCAAATTTTACCTAAAAGATGAATCCTCGGGTTTTTATGTTGGGATGACAGTTCAGAGAGCGGGAGGCCCAGCTCTGCTCCAAACCTGGTGCTGAGCTGCGCTGTGGTCTTGCCTAAGTCGTTTCCCCTTGTGTGTGGAAGGTTGGAGATGCCCTACAAGGAGTCTAACAATCTTAGGACGCAGTTTTGCTCCTTTCCCTCAAGCATCTTCCATTCGTTTATTCACTCAACAATTCTTTCCTAGGTGCCTACTGTGTCTAGGTGCTGCTTTCGGTACTTGGGACATACCAGTGAACCGGGCAAAGATCCCTCCCTGCCCTTGGGGACCTTATGTTCTACTGTGTGTGTTGGGGGCAGGGGACACAAACAGTAGCAGCAAACGGTAGGAGCCCGTGACGAGTAGTAACTTGCGCAGGTGTTAGAGGGGATTCGTTCTCCGGAGGCCACACGTGGGCAAGGGGACGGGGTCTGGCCGCGCCGGGGGACAACGCAGTGAGCCTCCCTGGGGACACGGCGTGTGAACAAAGGCCTCCTGGGCAGGGGGTGTCAGCCAGCACAGGACTGGGGGAGTTGCTGCGGGCAGAGGGAAGAGCTAAGGCAAGGCCTCGGAGGTGGACCTTGCCTGGATTTTCGGAGCTGCTGCTTCCCCATCTGAGGACGGGCCCGGAGCCCCTCTCACCCCATCATTTCCTTTCAGAGGCCTTCAGTTGGCTTTCAGACCAGCTCAAACCCCCGGGAGTTGAAGGCCATTTACACACTTGACCCTGCCATAGCCCTTAGGGACACAGAGCCTGGCAACCCCCTTTGTATTATATTTGCACCCCATTTCACATTACAGAAACACTCGATTTCTGGGCATATAGGGAAAATGTAGAGCCCCCAAGTCCTAGAGATGTTGAAATCTTACCGAAATAGCACAACCCACCATTTCCAAACTATTCTTGCTGGGCTTCCTGTTTAAAGCCTCCTGCACAGTGAGTGACTCAGTGTTTTTTGCCATGTTCTCAAATGATTGTCCCTGTTAATCAACCGTGAAGCCCCAGGTACGGGGTTGCTGTGCTTTTCAATTTTACCAGTTAGTGCTCCTGAGCCATTGGTAATAGTGGACTGGGCCTTCCCCATTAGCTCCAGAGGAGCCTCCCTGAGCAAGGCCAGGAGCCTGCAGGAAAGCCCAGTCACTTGCTGGGCTGTGCAAACTGCGTGCGTGTGTGTGTGTGTGTGTGTGTGTGTGTGTGTAATGACAACTGAATAACGTCTTGAAATAGAACAAAGGGAAAGGCCTTCCTGAGTTGTGTCCTATGCAGAGAAGTGAGTTGGACTCTGAGAACAGTGGTATTGTGCGGGTGTGTTATTGTCTCAAGGTGCTCTGAGAGCTTGTAACACACGAACAGATTGATGGGCTCATGAATTAAAAGAATCCCCCCACCTTGGTCCTAGAATGGGGTTAGTGTGTGTCCCAGGCACCTGCTCTAAAGTAGATTACACTTCAGGCAAGAGGCTAGACGACCTCCGTGTGTGTGCGAGCCTCCATCCAAATACTGAGCAGGGCTGGCCGTCACTCGCGGCACACCGAGAAGTCTAGTTCTGGGTAATGGCTTGGCGTGGACTTCATAGTCCCTTTTCGAGGTGTATCTCCTTTCTTGTGACCTTGACATTTGTTTGATGGGAATAGCAAGGAGACTTAACTTTGATCTCTGTCAATCCGAGTGAGGTGACAGGGGAGAATTTGGAATAACACACAAAGTGCAGGATATATTGAAAATGAGAGGAGGATGAGAGTCTTCCTCGAGTTGAATCCTCGAGTTGAACACATGTTGTGTGTTTTTACCAAGCTGCTGGGACCGGGAAGCAGCAAGCATCCCTTCTGGGGTTTCCTAACCTGGTGTCCCCCTTCTACTTTGCTCCCTCCGATGCAGTACTTAGGGACAGCTGAGCCATGCACACAGTGGAGGAGAAGCATGCTGGTGCAGGCAGAGATTGCACAGGCAGGGGGTAAAGACATGAGTCTAGAAAATTCTGACAAGAACATAAGAAAGAATACAAGGGTACCGGCTCTCTGTTTTACGTGATGTCTACTTGCAAGATAGAAGATATTGTTCACTCATTCAGCAAACATATCCAGCACCGACCTCTGGGCCTGGCTCCGTCCTAGGCTCTGGAGATATATCAGCGAATGCCACCACCCAGAACTTGCCCTGTCCTCATCTTATTTGGTCAGACCACATGAAATTGCTGTTTTTGTGGGTCAAAACAACCCACTCACCAGGCACCTACTGTGCGATCCAGCCATTACACAAAAGAAAGAAAAGCATTTGTGCACACAAAGGCTTGCACGTGAGCGTCGGTAGCAGCTTTATTTGCAGTGGCTCCGACTGGGAACACTCCCAATGTCCATCCACAGGTGAATGGATGAGCAAAGTGTGGCGAGTGTGTATCCACACGAGGGGCCCGCACTCGGCAATAAAAAGGATGAGGTGCTGCTACACACGGCAGCGGGCCTGGACTGTCATCCGCTGCGGTAGCCAAGGACACGGAATGACTGAATCTACAGAAAACTTCGAAAGATGCAAAGCAATCCGTAGTGTCACTACGGAGGCAGATTGGGGGGTGCCTTGGAACAGGGACGGGGGGTGGGGGAGAGGCGATGGAGGAGCAAGCGCAACCATTTGGGGGTGCTGCATGTTTACACCGCTGGTTGTGAGGATGGCTCCACGGGCCGTGTACACGTCAAGGCTTCTCAAGGGATACCCTTGAAACATGGGCAGTTAATTACGTGATAATCCTACCTGAACAGCGTCTGGGGATCGAGTCCGCGTCAGGCTCCCTGCAGGGAGCCTGCCTCTCCCTCTGCCTGTGTCTCTGCCTCTCTCTCTCTCTCTCTCTCTCTCATGAATAAATAAATAAAATCTTTTTAAAAAAAGGAAACATCATACCTGAATAAAGGTGTTAAAAACTGTCGAAAAATATCAATTGCACATGGTCCGATCAACAGATTCCTTTCGGCTGTACATTCATTGTTAAAACGTGAGATGCATGTTCCCCATATTTTCCGAAAAGCCACTCTGTATGAGACCATACCACGAAGGATGCTCCCCATGAGAAGTAAAAAGAAAAAAAATTTTTTAAAAATTAAAATAAAAGGCTCTCCTTGCTTTTTTTAAAGCTTCGTGGGTGAAATCGGTTGCTAAGGGAATGGCTTTCCTACAGGCCCTTCTGCAGCACTTAGCAGCTGCAGCAGGCTGCCCGCACTGACGCGTGTGTGCATGTCTTTCAGAGTGACCTGTGGTCTCTGGGAATCACCGCGATCGAGATGGCAGAGGGCGCTCCCCGTAAGTACCTTCCCCCTGGCGGGACCTACTGCTGGGCTGCTCCCTGCAGGGGACTGGGTGGGGGTGGGACCTGCTGCCGGGCTGCTCCCTGCAGGGGACCAAGTGGGACCTGCTGCTAGGCTGCTCCCTGCAGGGAACTGGGTAGGACCTGCTGCCAGGCTGCTCCCTGCAGGGGACCGGGTGGGACCTGCAGCCAGGCTGCTCCCTGCAGGGGACTGGGCCTTCCTTGCCAGGCGCCGGAGGAGCTTTCCTCTGGCTGCGCAGAGCCCGTGGGGGTGCGGCTGGCGTGCGTGGAAAGCGAAGTCCGCTTCCATCAACCAGGAATCCATTGATTTGGGAGTGCAGTCAGGATCTTGAGCTTAGAGGGGGAAAAGGAAAGAAAAGGCAAAAAGCACGTGGGGACTCTTGTGTGCTTCCCGGATTCCGGGTGTCATTTGTTCTTCAGCCGCTCTTGACCTAACCCAGAAGCGGCCCAACCCACAGCGCCAGTAAACGCCGCGTAACCAGAGTTCAGAACCCACGCTCCGTGCACGAGTCATGGCCTCCGCGGCCCTGGGTCCTCATCCGACACCGACGTTTAGAGTTTGGGTTGCGCTGAGAGGCCAGGGCTCCCCGGGGGACCCCGGAAAGGGCTTGAGCTCTGGAGAGCTGGGGCTTAGGGGTGCCTCCCCCGGCCACATGCTGGCCACGAGCCTGTGCCCCCCAGACTCCCCTGCAGGAAGCCTGGCTCACCCAGGGTCCCCCAGGCCCCCCACCCAGCCGCCCCGACTCAGTGCCCTCGTGCCCTGCATGGCAGGGACACAGGACAGACCTGTTTCTCGAAGCCACAGGATGCCTTCGTAGGCAAACCTCACTCTTTAGTCCCCGGCTTGGGGTCCTCAGGCCGCAGGACCTGCTAGTGCACAGCTGCCTCCGAGGGCCACCTCTCACCTTCACTCGGGTCAACCTTGTTGAGCGATGGGACAGCGTGGCCGGCCTGCCCCCCACCTCCTTTCAGGCAGGATCCCCCCGGCAGAGCCTCCTCTTCGTCACTGCCACCTTGGTGTCTGCTCTGCAGACCGCCTGAACCAAAGCCGCCCCCTTCGGCGCATGATCAGTGGTTTTGCTCACAACTGCTGGTCTTGACGTTGCCGTGGTCCTTGTAGTTCTCACTGTAGCGTTGGGAGGCATCCTCTGCAGCGTGATCGGGCTGTTGGGACAAAATTCCCCTCCTTTGGCGATGCTGAGAGGCCTTTATGAATCAGGAAAATCAGATACTGCAGCCTGAAGTATGACTCTCACATTGTCATTCTTGATAAGCAGGAGACGGGGTCGAAAATGAACTTCTACCCACAGAATCCTTCAGCTTTTGGGGAGAATATATTCTTATTCTGGGCACAAAGGAAAAGATACCCCGATGGTTGGAAAGCAAACTAGTGAAATCTTGTGATTATGATAAGAATGCGTGAGTGCTTTCTCAAGAACCGTAATGCCGTAGTTTACAGGTTGAGATATTTTAATAACTTTCCTACCAGACCCTATTTGCCTTGATCTCTCTGTTCTTCCTGGGGCCAGTGAACAACAAGCAAAACCAGAGACAAACCTGTCATGAAACCTGAAAAGCCATCAGGATATTTGGAAATACAGAGAGAAAGGTGTTCTGGTCTAGCGCCCTGTACTCTAAATCTCTGTGTAGGTAGCATTGCGTTCGCGTGAGCCTTCAGTGTAGAAGAAACAGACCATTTACCTTTCATTTTATGACTTAGGGTTTTACTATGAAAACTAACCTACCAAAAAAAGAAAAAAAAAAAGAAAAGAAAACTAACCTACTGTCTCCAGAGCAGTTGTTACCTTGATGCTGTTTACTCTGCATCTTAGATGGTTATTTAGAGCCAAACAAAGGTTTTGACCCCCTAACTTCGTTTTCTTAAAGACGAAGTAAACATAGAAATGTTAACAGTGTCGAGTTTTAATGTGTACCTTATGGGACTTCTGTAGTTAAACATCAGCTCTTTTAAATGCTCAACGCGTAGAAGCTTCGCGATCTTCTGACTCTGCTCGCTGGGCCTGTGTGGACTCCGAGCCATTTGGCAGCATTAGCCGCACAGCCAGATGGGGCTTGGCCTGGGGTTGGCCTCCCAACCTGAGCCGGCCCTTCTTCTGGTCTCTTGCAGCTCTCTGTGACATGCACCCCATGAGGGCCCTCTTCCTCATCCCCCGGAACCCAGCGCCTCGCCTGAAGTCCAAGAAGTGGTGAGTTTGGTCTTCGGTGTTTTATGGATCAAAGGGCAGGGTTTTCCTGCGATGCTCTCTTGGACGAGCTCAAATCCGTAGGTCCAGCTGCATGATCAGACCAACGGATACCGAGCCTTGGGGAGGGATTTCCCATCTGCCGTCACTCATCTTAGAGCAAATGTTAAGTACTGACTTTGCACAGCGGGTCTTTATCACCCCACCTTCAAGGTGAGGAGCGATTAGCTAAGGGAGTAGTGGAACCCAAGTAACAACGTGAAGGCTCTTTGATGTATCACCCTCCCAAGAAATCTCTTTCCTGGCATCTCATCAGAGACGGTGACGATTCCAAGAGTCAGCTGGCTAGGCTGGCTGGCATTTCTTCGACTCCTGAAGATGGTAATCCTGTGAGTGCGTACACACACCGGTAGTATGAGGGATGATCTCACTGGCCTGTGCATAAATATTTGTAATATTGGTTTTTACTATTGCTTCCCCTTAAGACACGTGGTATTGGCTTCTTATTTGGGGCGGTGATAAAATTTCCCATTTAACAAACCTATTCCCCTAAAAAAATTGACCTGATTTAAAAAAAAAAAAAAAAAACAAGTAGATACTAGTCTGGACCATGTAAGAGTCTGGTTAAAAATTGTGTTGGTCGTGGGGCACCTGGGTGGCTCATTCAGGTAAGCATCCGACCCTTGACCTCAGCTCAGGTCTTGATCTCACTGTCGTAGGTTCAAGCCCCATGTTGGGCTCCAGGGGAGGCGTGGAGCCTACTTAAAAAACAAACAAACAAACAAAAAACTGTGTTGGTGGTACACGACTGACTCAAGTTTGGGAAATACAATTCTGTAGGTGAGACCAGAGGGTCGACTTTTGAGTTTTGTGTGTACTTAGATCAGGGTCTTTGTAGCTTATCATTGCCTGACAAAAATTCATTGTTCCTTTCTTCCCCCTGTGTATATGGGACATCCTGACGCATTCCAGCACATTCTTGAGTCTCTGACTCCCCATGCCCCAGGCCAACACCTGGACCACTTACGACCCTCTATCTTTTTCTAGAGACATATTCTGGGCAAGTCAGAGCATGAAGGTTCAAGACCTTCCGGCCCCTTTTCATACTTCATGGTCACTTCATGGTCACCCTCGCCTGGGACCCTTGTCACCCACAGCTTCCCCCTCCACCACGCAGAGCACCGTCTTAGTTCATACCAGTCACCTAGTAATGACACAGCCACCCGGGTGTGACAGGAGAAAAGCATACTGCACCGAGAGGAGAGGGAAACAGCCGGGGGGACCGACAGCCCCGAGTTGCCAAGGCCTGCAGAGGAAGAGCTTGAGAGTTGCTATTGGCAACAAGGGGGAAGGTGGCTCCTCCTCCTCACTCTGGAGGGTCACTGTGCAAGACGTCGTTCTCTCCCCAGCAACAGCCTGCCATTGGGTACGTGTACGGCACATGAGCAGCAGGCCCTGCTTCCTCTCTTCTCCCTGCAACAGACTCCCCGGGAAAGAATTCGGGTCACCTCCCTCCCAGGAAGCATCAGTGGCACCACAGAGCCCTCTGCTAGCTTTCTGCTCGTCCCCTGTGCCAAGCCTCCCTGTCCCCCTGCACCCCCCCTCCCACATGTACCCCATATACTGTATACAGTGGGCTTTCCTGACCCTGTGCCCCCCTTTCCTCCCTTCCTGCTCCCTGCACTGCTGCTGGACAGTTGTTTCCAGCCTTGGACCCACAGAGGACACCCTGGCCACCCACACAGGTGTTACGGTTGGTCAGCACAGCGGGGCTGTTTCAGAAACACTTGAATTAATCGCCAACTTTTAAAAACCTGGTGGTGGAGCATTATATTCAGATTTCTGGCCTTTTGTGCCAAGGTGTGGCACTACTGCCTGGCCAAGTGGCTCCAGCTCCTCTTAGGTGGCAGCTTGTCCTTCCACCCATCGCCACCTCTCTCCAACTCAGAAGCTGGGGGTGGCTGGTCCTTGCATATGTCCTATTTCTCTCTTCTCCCGGGCCTGCACTGCCCTTTGGCCAACCTCTCTGTCCCCTTAGAAAAGCAAAGTGAGTGAACAGGCCCTGCACTACAGTTTTAATTTTTGCTGACCCTGCTCCAAGAAAGGTCAACTCTGCCCTGACCTTGTTTGAGAAATGCAGGCTTGGAGGAAACTACAGGCTGACTTTCCTGCTTCAAACCTTTGACCACAAGAACTAATCCTGGTGGTGCTTCCGGGGCTGGGTCCGTCCAGGGACAGTGAGGAGACCAGGCCTCCATCTCACCCGGCCTCCCTGACTCCGAAGGAAAGCCCCTTAGGTTGTGAGCGCCACACTGCCCGACAGAGAAGGGGAGATGGCTTGGCTGTTCGGGTGTGCATGGGCAATCAGGAGCCCTGGCAAAGGACTCTTTCTCACCCAGAACCCTGCCTTTATAATATGGCCATGCAGTCCCCAGGCCATAGGACACAGAATGTGGCTCCCAGTACTCTGCAATAGAATCCTACTTTTTAGGCAAAAACATTTTAATCCTACTTTTTAAATGAAAATAAGCCACAGAGTACTTTCTTGAATGACCAAGTCTGAGTGATTTGCAATAAGTTAGGGTTCAGTGGTTTAGTGCCTGCCTTCCACCCAGGGTGTGATCCTGGGGTCCCGGGATCGAGTCCCATGTTGGGCTCCCTGCATGGAGCCTGCTCCTCCCTCTGCCTCTGTGTGTGTGTGTGTGTGTGTGTGTGTGTGTCTCATGAGTAAATAAATAAAATCTAAAAAAAAAAAAAAAAAGTTAGGGTTTGCTTTAATATGTGTTTGGGGAGGAAGTCAAATATTTTATTTATTTTTCTTTTATTTTTTAAGGGAGAGGATCCCTCTCCCCACCCGTCCAAAGAAACAAAACTCCAAAATGTTCCTTTTATATCCAGCCATATTCTCTGTCTGATGAATTAGCAGATGAAGTACCCTGTTCTCAGGGTATATGTTGAAGTGCTACCAAAGGGGTGCACCGTTGTGGTAAGATGGGCCGGCAACTCTTTAGCACAAGTATGCAGTTGCGGGTCGTTTCCAGCAAACTTACTAAATCTACAATATACAGGACATAGAGGGCATACGCGTGTCGTAGACTCAATAATTTATGTGTGTGTGTGTGTGTGTATAAATTTATATATATATATATGCACATACATACATATTTAATCTTATATAATTATAATGATTGATCTTATACATAAGATTAAATATATGTAATAAAATGCAATTTAATAAAATTAAAATATATGTTTAATAAAATTAAATTTAATACAATTACATCTTATTTGTACATATATATATATAAGATCTATAGATATGTATGTATATGTATATACACATATTTAATCTTAACCACAACCCTGCCAGGCAGATGCTCTGGGTCCTCATTCTGTAGCTAGAAGATCGAAGGTTAGGGGGGTTCTGTTCCTTGCACAAGTCTGTACAATCTTTTCGTTTCCCAGGTTTGTAACCCCCATTCCCTCTACTGTATCATCCGGGCTCTCAAGCTCAAGGTTAGAGTGGGATACTAGTCTCTTAGTTGAACACTTTTTTCCTGTGCCTTAAAACCAGGGAAGGAAAGGCAGGAGAGCTACCCTTCGGCCCTTAGGCTGTGGGAGACGCGAAGGAAAGCACCCCCACTCTCCAGAACCTGCCCTTTCCTCCCGCATCAGGAGAGGCCTCGGTGCCGAGGAGGTCATGGGGTCAGGGCTCCAGTCAGTGCCCAGCCATTCAATAATTAGGTCTCCAGGAGGATTACAACCTCAGCTGAATTAGAGGCCAAGCGCGCTCTCGGCCTCTGTCTCCATGTCACCACAGGCAAAGGCACAGCCAGTTGTGATGCCCATTTCTTCCTCCCGTCTTAATACATGGTCAGATTCCACCCACATGGTGAACCATCTCCCTCAACCCATTTCCTCTCCTTTCTCTTCCCACCGTGCTCCCCTGTCCTACTGAGTGCTATGGTTTCCTGCAGGAGTTTCTGGAGAAATACGGGGATGACTTCCTTCCTGTAAAAGATGGTTGGCCTCTTTCCCTTCCCATGCTCCTTAGATGTGGAGATTTACACAGGCAAAGAAGCACTTGATCAAGATCATTAGAAAAACCTTAAGTGCTTCTCACTGGGAAGAGACATAAGGTTCCTTGGTCCAAGCTACTGGTGCTCCACTTGAAGACCAGAGGCCCTGGTGTGGTTAGCTGGCTCCTCCCTGTACAGCCAACCTGGAACCCCCGCCTTCTGCCTTCACCCCCAAACTTTCAGTCACTCCTACTATTTTATGAAACACCGGTTCTGATTCTTGGGTTGTCAGACACTGTTTGTTTGTTTAAGATTGATTTATTCATTTGAGACAGAGCATGAGCCGGAGGGGCAGAGGGACAGGGAGAGAGACTCCTCACTGAGCTTGGAGCCCGACACGGGGCTCCATCCCACCACCCTGAGATCACAGCATGAGCTGAAACCACGAGTCCGACGCTTAGCCCACTGCACCACCCAAGCACTCCAGGCACTTTTGTTTTTTTAAGAAACGACAAAGCTGTGTGTGTGTGTGTGTGTGTGCATGTTCTAAGTGAAATAATAATAACAGAAAGCAAATATCAGAAAATACCTCCGATTAACTGAATTTGCTAGCAGTAATGTGACTTGGGACTTTATTAAAATCAAAACAAAAATTGCTGCACGGTTGTTGTTGTTTTTTTTTAATTGACCTTTTTTGCCCGGTCTCCTTGGAGATAATGGTCCCGTTGACTCTTCCTGCTAGCGTATCTAATCCAAACATATGTGCAATAATTCCCTTTTAAGAACACTACACTATTCAGTTCAACAGAAGTTGAATTTCCAATTTCTACCCCCAGACCTAACAGCAGAGAGATACTGCTGCTGCTTGGTGATGGTCGCAGGTTGCCAGGACCTTGTCATCATCGTGGGAGTAAAAGTCATAGCAACAGCAAACATACATGCGGTGTCTATGATGTAACGGGCGCCGTGCTCACTCTCTTCCATCAATTCATTCCTTGAATCATCACGACGTTCTTTTGAGATAAATCCTAACAATATCACCATTTGCAGTCAGGGAACTGGGGCACGGAGAAGTTAAAGAACCTGCCCAAAGTCACACCGTTAAGAAGTGATAGAGGCCAGAGTAGAGAAATGGGGTGGTTCTGGGCAAATGCAAATTCTGCAGCTCAAATTGCATTTAGAGAGTCCTGTGATTACCAAAAACTTTTAGCCCGACAGGTTATAATGATTAATGTAATCATCTTTCAGGCGTTTTTAATTCCTCTAACACAATTAAATATACAAACAGAAAAACTCTGGGAAGATAAAGTGGTGATGCAGGTATTAGAACCAGGGCCTCAGACTGTAAGCGCCAAACATTAACATTTATCTCTCCAGGCCAACCCTGGGGAAATTAGTATTACTAATCTTAGGCTTTTTTTTTTTTTTTTGAGACAGAACTAAATTACTGGCAGCAGAGATGCAAACAATAAAGTTATATAAATGTACTTTAAACCCATCAGACCGCTCAGCAAATAGTCAAGTGGTGTTCAACATAGGGGAAGGGATTTTACTTTTAATTAAATGTGTAATTAAGCATATTGATTCTTTGGTCACGCTAACTTAAATAAGAGACAATGAATCTTTTCTTTGAAGATTTGTTTTAAAGTAAGCATTATTTTCTCTTCAAATGGTACCATTTGAAGAAGACATGAGGTACATTGCCAGCTTTGTGGTTCAGCACATTTTTTTTAAGATTTTATTTATTTATCATGAGAGAGAGAGAGAGACAGAGAGAGAGAGAGGCAGAGACACAGGCAGAGGGAGAAGCAGGCTCCATGCAGGGAGCCCTATGTGGGACTCGATCCCAAGACCCCAGGATCACGCCCTGAGCCACCCAGCTGCCCCGGTTCTGCACATCTTGGCCCAACCTTCGGGCCCAGAGCTACTCTCCTGAATGTCTCCGACGCTTCCTTCCAAGCAGAAAAGAGAGTGGAAAGAGGAGCCTGTACTCCGGCTGGTTCTGCTGACCTCTGATCGCGGTCTCCTCCGAGAGACACCCCTGCCTTTTTTTGGTTGTCAGCACTGGGGAATGGAATGTACTGTTTATCCAGCCTGGATCTCATTTTTAAATTGGGTGTGATTTATTTATCGCCTTCTAATTAATAGCTGAGCACTTTATAAAAAGAAAGCACTTCCTTCGAGTTGCAAGCAGAAGAAACAGGGCTCCCATTTGCATTTCTCATGAATATTTAACAGCTCCCTGTCTTAATTTGTTTTTGTTTTCATGTTCCTGATCCTGATTTCCTACCTCGAAGGGTGCCGTGTGGAATGTGTCTGTCTCCTTACGCAGGTTACCCTCGTTCTCTTCGGTGTGTTCCCTAGGACAGCCCATTATTCCATGATGGGCTTTGTTTGTCTGTTTGTGTTTTTGTTTGTTTGAAGCAAAGTCTCCCCTTCGATTATATCACATTGGCGCCTCCATGGGTTTGTCTGGTGGGCCTGAAGGAGAAGGCATATCCAGTACTATCTCATCTCCAACCCTCCCTCTCTATCCCTCAGAAGCACAGATTTGCAGGCTGCCATTCCCCACACTTGCCCAGCACTCACCTCCGATAAGCACGCATGCATGCAGTTGTCCATCGAGCATTGGAGGCTGCAGGTAGCGGGCGTGCTCGGGATGCAGAGATAAGTGTGGCACACCTGATAGAGGAGGGGACACCAGTGTGGAGGCCGCGGGGGGCATGGGCTGAGGGACATACACGGAGGTGCGTGGGGTGTCCACCCTGCTCTTTCCGTCTTCCACAGTCCACAGGGTAGCTGATCCTGATTGATCCTGGGGGGGACCCCCAAGCCTAGCAGGGTGCATCTACTTCGATGTCAAATAATTTAAAAGCTTGAACTGAGCTTAGACATTTATTTAGGGAGGAAGAAATATTCATATTCGGTCCTTTAAACACATGGAATAAGATGAGACGCTGCGTGGACCTGGGCAGAGGTGGAGAGCGGTGCAGATGCAAGCGCCCTCTTGCATTTGAATCTTGAAGAACATGTTCACCACGGTGGGTGTCGGCGGGTGTCCCCTGTGGCCGGGGCAGCTTTCTGGCCTGCAGTGTGCGTGTGGAGCCAGCTGGTGGACCTCAGGGAGCTTGCTCAGGGATCCGTTCCTGTGACTCCACAGCGCTCCACAGGAGGGCGACGGAGGGTGCGGGCTGGATTCCCTCCTGCTCCCAGCAGAGGGGGAACCGCCAAGAGCGTGATCAGAGTTCCCCTGAGGTCTCTAAGGGTGCTATGCCCAGCTGCCGGGGGAAGCACATGCTTTAGAGTCGTGAAGTAATTATTTATGATGCCGGACAATTTCTTGGAACTCTCAGCAAGAACATGCATTCCCAACTCCTGAGTCACAGCTGAAGTCCACCGGTGATTCCTACCACAGTGTGGACTTGCAGCCTACTCCTGGGTATGGTATCTCTCACCAGCCCTCCCCTCCCCTGTGCGTCTTTGGCACAGGGTTTATCTTTGAGGCAATAGTGCCTTTCTAGAGGGAGATAAGTGCGTGTGTGGGTATGAACTTAGTCCTTAAGTTTCCGAGTCCTTTGGTTGATAGCGAACATACACATACACCCTGTTCTTAATAACTGGAGTGCAAGGGTCAAAGGTAATTTTGAAATTGCCGGTGGGGAAAAAAGTTACCTAATCAAGTTCACTTTACCAAGTAGGAATCTTTCTCATTTCTACAGAATGTCCTCCTCCTTCCCTGGCCAACCTTGATTTTGCTCTCCGGCAGCTTGCATTTTCTGCCTTCTTTAGGCCGCTCACCTCAGTGTGCCCTGGTGGGTGGCGTGCCCAGCCTCAGCCTTAGCTTTTCACTATTTCCTATCTCCCTGAGCTGTCTTCCCAGAATGATTTCCTCTGCATCCTTTCAAGCCCAGCTCAGGTTCCCTCATTACACTAGACCTTCCAGATGTGATTCTCACCAAGGCCTTTCTCTTATCTGATTCCTTTTGGTTTCTTGTGTGATATTATTTATAAATCTGGGCAAAAATGCTCTTATGCATGTGACTCCCATACATTGGCTCAATTTTGTGTTGATGGTAATGATGCCTTTGAACTCCATTGTGCCTAATAAAATTCTAGGCCTACTCTGTGATCGGTTGATTCCTATGTTGACTAATTGAACCTGCCTTCTTCTTTTTCTCATCATAGTGTTTTAGAAAATGGAAGGTCACTTTTTCGTTGGATTGCCTTTTTATCTTTGGGTTCATCTCTTTCACTTGACAGGTCAAAAAAATTCCAGTCATTTATTGAGAGCTGCTTGGTAAAGAATCACAGCCAGCGACCAGCAACAGAACAATTGATGAAGCATCCATTTATACGAGACCAACCTAATGAACGACAGGTTCGCATTCAACTCAAGGACCATATTGACAGAACAAAGAAGAAACGAGGAGAGAAAGGTTAGAAGCACATTTGTAGTTTAGCAAAGGAAACAAAAGATGGAGTGAGTCATGGCCTCTTGATATATTTGGAGGTGGCCGTGGGGCTTTCAAACGGGCCTGCGTTATTCTCTAGTGTGAAGGGCTGCCTCTGAGCTCGCAGCCTGTAGGCATCAATGGAGTGAGACTGTGAAATGGAATCTTCATGAAAGGATACAACTGTAAGGAATATCACCTTCTCCAGGCCCTGACAAAGAGTCATGTTGAGTAATACTATGAAGTGGTTTAATATGACAAGTGATTTGCTTAGTTCAAATGAATATTCATGTTTTGAAGACAAAAAATTGACAGAACACACACAAAAAAAGCACTTAGTTGACATTTTTCTAGACTGGCAGGCTTCAACATTTAAGTTTTTGTGCTCTGAGGCCCATTTGGAATTTATTACAGAAGTCAGATGAATTTTCTAATAGTCACAGAGTTGCCAGACTTGATATACGGAACCCTGCACGTTGAGCTAGAAGATCATTTCATGCACTTGTTTATTTTATAGATTCAAAACCCTTATCTCTGGTGGCTGTAGCTAGCTGAGGCACCACACACTGCCTTCTCAGTGCATTAGTGGACAGGAGTTCAAACTTGGAGTCCTGGGACTGTGTCCTGGTTATTGGAGTAGAGACTCAGATTTCCTTACCTAGCATCCTGACCAAGGAGAAAAACTCAGGTGGTCTGGGGCCGGTTTTGTGCCTCGGTGGGTGGGAGGTAAGGAAGATTGAGGTAGGGGGAGGAAAGGGAAAGATCCAGAGCACAGACAGGGTGAGTCTTCCCTGGGTGGAGGCAGGAGGAGCCACGGGGCAGAGGGGAGGAGGGATGACAGCGAAGAGACATTACAGGGCTGGCGAGGTGAGCATGTGGGGAGTGGGGAGTAAAGGGGAAGCCAGACACCTAGGGTGAGAGGCACACGGCCCTGTGCTTTTCCTCGCTTCTGTCCTGGACACCGTTCCTTTCTGTTCTTTCCAAGCCAGATGGAGCATTGGAGGGTGGGGGGCCTCACAGGACGGAGGGTGCTCTGCTTTCATTTGGCTTCCCCTTCTTTGCCTCTGCAGTTACTGTCTGTAATATGGCAAGGTATGAGCAGGTGTGTGGGGTGGGTGGTGAGCGGTGCAGGAGTCAAAACCACGCAGAGGTGAGAGTGGTAGGGGGCTGAGGCAAGAGGAGAAGCCCTGAGTGAAGGTTCAAGGGAAGAGTTTCTTCCCGGCTGCCAGGGAAATGTGCAATCAAGTTCGTCTCAGGAGTAGGAGGTTATAAGGCTAAGCTAAAAAGGAGACCCATCACCTGAAATTGATAAAATATTATATTCAACTATCCTGCAATTGTTTTTAAAAAACATACACGGTTAAATGTTTGGGGACCACACTATTTTTTTAAAAGATTTCATTTATTTATTCATGAGAAACACAGAGAGAGAGGCAGAGACACAGGCAGAGGGAGAAGCAGGGTCCCTGTGGGGAGCCGGACATGGGACTCGATCCCAGGACCCCGGGATCATTCCCTGAGCCGAAGGCAGATGCTCAACCTCTGAGCCACCCAGGCGCTCCCCAGACTATTTTTATTTCCAGTGGTCAATAGGAAATGAAGCTTCATTGCCCATTTTGATCGAACATAAAATTCTTACAGCACTGGAAAATAAATAAATAAAAATCCTGCACAAGAGAAAACAAAAAATAAAAAAGGAAGCCCATCTCCAGTTATTAGTGGGTGGGGAGGGATGAGGTGTCAGTCAGGAGGAGCTGGGAAGGGAACTGGAGAAATCAGGAGGAACCAGGCATGAGAGAAACAGGTAAGTCAAGATCAAAATGTCCCAGGACTGGGCCACCTGGGGGGCTCCGTCAACTGAGTGTCTGACTCTTGATTTCAGTTTAGGTCATGATCTCAGGGTCATGAGATCAAGCCCAGTGTCGGGCTCCACACTGAATGCTGAGCACAGGGTCTGCTTGAGATTCTCTCTCTCCCTCCCTCTGCCCCTCCCCAACCCCCTAAAATAATTCCAGGACTGATTTTTCATCAAACATGCAACTATTAAAGGCTGACTTTTTAAAAGGGAAACTTATTTTCCTGAAGGCCTATTGTTTCTAGATTCAAATTCTGAGTGGAGATTCTAGCTCTAATCCCTGAAGGGTTAGATGACCTTCACCCCAGTTTTCTTATCTTTAAAATAAGAGAGAGGATATAATAGTGACCACTATCGCCTGGCATTGTTGCAGATTAAATGAGATAATGCATTAAGATGTTTAGTACAACGTCTGGTGTATAAACATAATAAATATTAGCTACTCTTACATAAACAGTTCTTTATGGACTTACAAGTTTTCAGAACAATTCAGAGTTACCTTCTGGGAACTCGTAACCTCTTTCTTTGCCTTTGACCTGTGAGTAGAGTGGGTAAAGCTTGGGCCTTGGGTTTTTTTCACTTCTTGGGGGCTCAGATGCTGGAAGGTGACTCAGAACTCCCCATTCTATGACAATAGATTATTTTTAACGGGTTCCTTCTCTGCTGAGTAGGTGAGTATGATTCTTGGTAGGAGATGTCCTTAGGAGTTACCCAGTAATGTAAGGAACCTAATTCTGTGTAGGTTTAGAGCCATCAGAAACCTTCTTTTCTGTCTGTTCCCCAGAAAGAGAATCCATCAAATGAGGTCTCATTCCATTTGCTCAGTTTCACCAAATGACTTAATTTACTTCCTCTAAAAATTCCACACTCTCTTAGTAGCTCAAAGACCAGCTTTTGGTACTACCGAACAATTATTTTTTAAGGATTTCATTTATTTATTTCAGAGAGAGAGCATACAAGTAGTGGGGGGAGGGGTGGGCAGAGGGAGAAGCAGACTCTCCACTGAGCAGGGAGACTGAGGCAGGCTGGATCGCTGGACCATGACATCATGCCCTAAGCCAAAACTGGAATTTAAACAACTGAACCACCCAGGTGTCCCACAATTAAACAATTTTAATGAAAATTCATTATGATTTTTTAACCTGATGTTATTTTTTCATTACGTTTGTTGACATATGCTAATTTATGCCAGTAACATAAAAGCAATAAGACCAGATTCTGGTGAAGTATTACAATTGAAGGGCCTGACAAATGAAGGTTTTACCTTAGTAGAAATATTTGGATCAATTGTGTGCTGCTTTCCCTTGCTAGAATTTCCTTCACTAGATAAAATCTCTGCAGCTTCCTTCAAGCTCCCTGTTGACCCATTTCAGGAAAGTTTGGAATAGTAAACTTTCAGTGTGGAATATTGAAACACTTTACGAAGGTCCTTTACATTTCCGGTGCGATAATACTCAAAAAAATAAGTCGTCTGAAAACCGCATATGTGTCTAAATATTTGAAGCTAACTTGTGATTTTAAAAAATACACTTGAAGTCATGGTGCTTTTGGCTCCTTTTCATTATTCCTTTACTGGCTGAAGAGTCTGGAAGGCAGTGTTTAGTTCTCATCAGATGTGCTGCTTCCTGCTGGTAACACAGCCAAATTGCAGTGTTAATTCCTTTTTCGGAACTAAACCTCCCAAGTTGTAATTACTAACCCACAGCTATGAAAGGATAATAGTAATGTGACACTCCCCCTCCTTAAAATTAAAAGCTCCTCCAAAATTCACCATTGCCCACAGAGAAGTCCTCAGGGGGGAAAAAAAAAAAAAAATATATATATATATATATATATATATATGTAAGGATCAAGACGTCCTAGCACATGTGCTGGGCTTACTTATTCCATCTGCTTTTGTCACAGCCACACATCTAGCCACTCACAACTCCTTGTGAACATGTCCTGCATGCCCTGTAATACTAGCAGGCTTCCTCACGTGGTTATGTTGCTTAGAATGCCCTTTGGCCACCACTTTTAGCTGCCGTCTGCCTAGAACAGGGCCACCGACATTGCAAGGCCCAGCTCATCTCCTCCTCAAGAGACTTTCCTGTCTCCTTCCCCTATTATGACCAATGGACAATGGACTTTGCGCCTATCTCTGATATCTCATTGCTCTTTTTATGCCCTTCTATTTAGCATATATATGCTAAGAATGCTAGTTTTAAAGTTGGACAAGTTCTGGATCGAATTCTAAATCCAAATCCCAGATTGATTGACCTTTTATTAATAAGCCATTGGTTCTATCACTTAACCTCCTGTCATAGTGTCTGCGCTTGAAACGTGGGCAGTATGCTAAAGGATTGTTAAGCAAAACAAATGAGAGAACATAGGTAAAGTATCTAGAAGGGTAACCAGCATGGGAGACACTCAATATGGATTAATTTCTTAATAATCATGGCGGATCTGATTACCTACTTGTCCGCCTTGCCCATTAGATTCTGATCCGCTCCAAAGTAAAGACCCAGTCTTATTCATTACTACATGTTAACCTGCTTTAACATATTACTGAATTAAATGGATGTCCCCAGTGGGTCATTTAACTCCGTATTTCTGATAGCACGTTGTCAGATTTCCTTCTGGTGTTTATCAGGATATCTAAAGACTAATCTGTGGGCACATGTAAGTCTTAATAAAACTCCTGCTTGAGAAATGATTAATAGGACAATGTGTTAATAGTGGGCCAATGAAAGATCGGTTCACGTGGTCCTCTAATGGGAATTAACACAAACTGAGAAGTTATTTTTTGGTTCCTTATCTTGACTTTCATATGAACAGCAGGCATCAGGGACAGATATCTGGAATCAGCTGGGACAGTCTTGGATGTTAAGTCCACGTACTTGAATCCAGGTGGTGGGAACTGTTAGATCACAAGTCAGAAGGCCTGGAGCTGTCCCAGGTCAGCATTAATGACAATTCTTTGGGCCTCAGATTACATTATACATATATATACGTAAGAAGAGGGTGGGATTGACTGAACTGTAGCACCTTTTGTGCACTAACATTCTGTGACTCTCTCTTTAGATGAGACCGAGTATGAGTACAGCGGAAGTGAGGAAGAAGAGGAGGAGAATGACTCAGGAGAGCCCAGGTAGGAGAGCAAAAGCCAAGTCTTATTTTCACGTTCTGAATTGGGCGTCTGTGAAACTTGCTTCCTTTTGATTTATAGGTTCATTTTTAAGAATCCAGCAAGGTGGTCTTATTTAATTTATTGCCCATGAACCTACTCATTAATTTGGGAAAATGTCCCCAGGCAGACTCTTACAAAAACGTGGAAATCAGCGTATTCTTTATCTTGTCCCCTAAGATTTATGGTCTCTATTCTCAGACTTTGTTTCCTCACATATGTAACGTGTAGAATGGGTAGGAGGCAATTATCTGAGTAATCCGAGACTCCAAGTGCCTAAAACTGTGACTTTCAGGAGACCTAAATGGTATCTTTGGACTTGACACATTCAGTTCGTTACTTCATACGTTTGAGAAGCCCATTTCAGCAGCCACTGTCCTTGTCACCTGTCTTGATATTTTTACCACAAGCTAATCCAAGAGGAAATGATTCCCAGGAAACCAAATCACACTCTAGAGGGGAACCCTAGATAGAAAATTACATGCTTATTCCAGTTGTCACATGTTGGACCCCAGGATCAATGTTGCTTTATCAGTATCATCCATGCATTTTGAATTTCACTTGACATTGATTGCAACTTTCTTCCAGTGTGCGTATGAATAATTAAGGTTAGGGTGCTCACATTTCAAGGATTTGTCTTCCGTGAGAGAATTCAGCTGGTGGCAGTTCAGCGAATTGAGGGTACGGGCACATACACCATGGTCAGAAAACATTTATTGGGGAAAATGCACAAGCAGAAGGCTCAGTGGGGTATATAGGTCTCCGTCCTCTAGCCATCCAAGGAGGGACTCCTGTGGTCCCATACTGCTCAGGAAAGGGGCCAGCTCGGCCACTGCTGCTAGAACAAGCCAGTGGCTTCTTTCTTTTGAGTTAACTCAGCTCTACCCAGCTGGATTATTGCTAAACTGATGGAAGAGGGAGGGACTTAAAGGGCCATCCAGTTTTTCTCTTCACCTACTAAAGGAATTTTCAAAGTCAAAGATTGAAGAATTTTTCCTTCCATCCAATATTCTACACATTGGCTACCCCCAGTTTAGCTGCATAAAGATGACGTTTGTCAAATAGTGACATGGAAAATGAACGTTCTTGTAAAGGCAAAGAACCGAACGCCTGCTTTTCAGAGAAGTTGCGTACTATTTTTATGTTTCCCAAACTCACCCGGATGTCACGTCAGGACTCCTGACCATTCTCTATAGAACTGAAAAGCCCTGTTTTAACTCGTACTCGCTAACCCGTGTGTTAGGAGTCCCGTAGCGGGCTGACCTAGCCGTGCCGCAGCACTTCAATGTGTCATCATATCACATTGAGGATTCTGTTCCAAGTCCTGTTTTATGGACACATGTAATCAATCTTCATGAAATCCTGAAAAGTAGAAAGGGACAGTGGTTATCTCATTTTAGAAATGAGGTAAGAGCTCAGAGGTGGCACCCAGGCCACACACACCAAGTCAATGACTGAGCCACTACTACGGCTCAGCCCGCCTGACAAAGATTCAACCTCAGTTTGTATTCATGGAGCATCCTCGTGTGCATGGTGAGGCCGGGTTCCCCACGTCCTGCCGCCTTTGCCCAGGGCTGGTGGCCTGTGTACGTACGCAGTGTCGCTCGGGGTTTGGTTTAGCGTTCTACACAAAAGCTGGAAGTTTTAAAGGAGGTTTGTTCCTGGAATGCAGGCACTGTCTGTAGGGCATTATGAACGAAGCCCTTTTCATGTCATTTTTGGGCATAGATGGCAGTCACACAGCACAGCAGTTACACTGTCCAACACAGCACGATCCCCTCATCAGCTGCCGACAAACCTGTTCCCCCTGACCATTCGCCACCCCAGTTTGCGTCACCACCACTGTCCGGGTGCCAGGATGAAACCTGCGAGTCATCGCTCACTCTCCACACCAGATCCATCAACGGGCTTCAGGTGGCCTTGCTTGACCTCCTGCCCCCTGCAGACAGTCATCCATGCAGCAGCCCAACAAATCCCATCACGTCCCTCTCCTGACGATAACCTCTCCGCGCACGGCTTCCATGCTACGTGCCTTACCAGCTCCTGTCTCCTTCACTCTGCTCTGGGAAGTCCTCATAGAGGTCCCACCTGTCCCTACCACTGGCCTCCCCATTTCTTCCTTCTGGAAAGGTTCCGTCCCTACCTCTTCATGGGACTGACTCTCCATCTTTTGAGTCTTAGCTCAGCTGGCACCTTTTTAGAGGGGTCTCCTCCAATCACCCCCTCTGAAGCAGAGCCCTTCGCCCCCGTCCCCGCCTCCCACCACTGTACTCTTAAACTGTTACATCTTCTGTCTTCTCTGGACCCTGTTCATATGGGAAATTATGCTATTTGTAGCCACTTGTCTAATTATTTGTCTGTCTTCCCCACAAGACGGTAACTAGAGGGAGAATTTGTTTAGCTACTGCCCATGTCCACGAGAGCCTATTACCGTGCCTGCTGCATACAAATGGCTCACCAGTTATTTAACGGTTTCGGGTGGAAGCTGCCAGAAAGACTAAAAGAGCTAGGTTTGCATGAACAAATAGGAGCCCTGCCTACCACCCCTCCCCCGTTAGGCTGCCACACCCAACCAAAGAGCCCAACTTTGAGTTGTTCACCTGCAGTTAGATGTGAATAGGGCGGCCCTAGACCACTGGGGAAGTAGGTGCTGTTCCTTTATGGTGTTTTCTGTCCTCTTTTTCTTTCTGTCTCACACACACACACATGCACATCTATGCACAATTACCATTTTACAGATGAGAAGACTGAGGCCCATGGTGCTTAACTGAAATCTAGAAATCAGGGAGCCGGGTTGAAGTCCTAGCTACACCATGTGTTCAGAGCCAAACCATTCCCTGCTCTCTAAGCATGGGGCAGAGAGGCAGCCCTGGCTCTCAGACGCCGGCCGGCGTGGGTTCGTGCTCCACTCTGGGGTTGGCCTGGACTCAGATGTCCACCCTCCCTAGCTTATTGCGTCTTCCCATGAGAAGCCTGCCTTGGCCTCCTGGAGTTTGGTGCAAGGAGTCCCCGGGGTGAGGATGCACCCCTAGTAGAGCAGGTTCCCTTACTGCTCCCCATGGTTCATTTTTTCATTCGCCAACTCTGTTCATGCCTTTCCTGAGCATGAGAACCTGCAGCTCCGGCCCGGGGGCTCACTCCCTCACCTTCAGAAGCAGATCTGCGCGGGTCACAGGGTGAGGGAGCCTGTGCACAGTGCTGGAGGCAGGTGGTGACCCCGGGAAGGCCGGTGACCGCAGGTGCATGCCCTAGTCACCCGGCCAAGGCGGCGAGCCCTGGTCTGGGGTTCCGGGGACTCAGGTACTCTGGGGCGGTCACCAGCGGCGCTCGTGGGGGGGGCAGCCCGGCCGGCGCAGGATCCCCAAGTGTGTCCCCCGCCTGCAGCTCCATTCTGAACCTGCCCGGGGAGTCCACGCTGCGCCGCGACTTCCTGCGGCTGCAACTGGCCAACAAGGAGCGCTCAGAGGCGCTGCGGCGGCAGCAGCTGGAGCAGCAGCAGCGCGAGAACGAGGAGCACAAGCGGCAGCTGCTGGCCGAGCGCCAGAAGCGCATCGAGGAGCAGAAGGAGCAGCGGCGGCGGCTGGAGGAGGTGAGGTCCGCGGGGTCCCACCCTGGGCCCCCCATGATGCCGGGTCCCACCCTGGGCGCCGCCGTGACCCCGGGGTGCACACTGTCACCTGCAGAGGGGGTGAGGCCAGCCTGCTCTGACAAGCCGAGGACTCCCCTTGCTGGGGGCGGGGACACGTGTGACCTGGTGGTCTCGCGGCCTTGCTGTGGTGGCCTCAGGGCAGGTGAAGGCTGCCCCCCCCTCCAGGCAGCCCCCGACCCCCAGACCTAACATCGGCCCCCTCCTGGGCTCCTGCCTCCTTCCTGAGTCCCGCCCGCACTTGTCATCCTCAAGTCTCCCGTGGACCATAAGGCTGAGCCCGAGGATGGGAGGTGGGGCCGTGTCCCCCGGGCGTCACCAGCCCCCGGAGGCCGCCGTCGGGCGGGCGTGAACTAATGCAGTGACCGGAGGTGACAGCCGGTGACTGAGTGTCCCATGTGGACACGCGGGACCTGCCGAGCCGTCCAGCGGCTTCCCGGGTCCCTGTGCACGCCGTCGGCATCCCGGCAGTTCCCCAGCGCCAGGGCCACCCTCGCCTTCCCCAGCGGCATCGCTGGCACCTGTGTGGGAAACCGCCCCCCTGCCCCAACGGCCTTCCCCGTGTGTTTAGTTTAAAACCCCTTTCCTCCGTCCGATAAATCAAAGCCTCTAGACGATTCGGAGGCTGAGAGCCTGGGCTGGCGGGACATGGGCCAGGAGATGAAGGTAAGCAGCGGCCGGGCAGTGGGGTGACAGCTGCCCCAGCCGCCCCCTGCTTCGGAGCCGTGGCCGGTGGCCAGGCGGGAGGTGCTGCGCCTCGGCCCCAGTGTTCCTGGCTCAGATCAGCGAGGGCCTCAAAAAAGAAAAAGAAAATTAAAAAGCTAAAAAGTAATCAAAGAAATCCATGAGGGCCTCAGTTCCGGCTCGCAGGAAAACCCCATCGACCTCACACGTCCGCATACCAGGCCGGCGACAGCAACGTCCCAGGTGCGACCAGGCAGCGACTTCTGTGTGCCGGCTCCGGTGAGGTCCTCGGCTCCGCCCGGATCTCAGTGGCTGTCGTTCCGTCTCCGCGAGCATCCCTTGCCCCTAGGGCGGAGATGCACACAAACCCCGTGTAACACGGAGGAAACCGAAGTGCAGGGAGGGCAGGTCGTCGGTCCCGGGTCACAGGGCCAGCGAGTGCGCAGGGCTCACACCCAGGTGTGTCCGATCTCAACGTCCCCACGAGCCCAGGACGGGAAGTATAGATAAGTCACCGAAGCCTTGAACTGTGAGCCTCAGACCTGGACCCTGCAGGCTCCTGAGGGCAGCAGTGGGCACGCGAAGCACCTTCGGGTGTAAGTGTGCAAGTCCGCTCTGGTCAGTGCGAAGACTGCGGCGCGCCAGACGTTCACCGTCCCCCTCTCCTGTGCTAAGAATCAGGCTGTAGACGGAGCCCCCGTAGCGCGGGGGACAGAGGGCTTCGAGGGGTCGGCGGTGCCTTCTTTTTTCTCTCTCTCTCTCTTTTTTTTTTTTTTAAATTTTAACATGAGAACTTTTGGCCCTTGAGCCTAGATCCTCAGTTAATGCAAAGCCTTTCAAAGGATGCGTGGTATTATTTTGTTTTGTTTCGATCTCTATTTTCTTTCCTTCTTACCTGGCATGACTTATTTGAGCTTCCTATTTTTTTTTTCATGACTTGCTAAAATCACATTTTCTAACACTTCCCAAAGCATTTGCCCTTTGACAGTTACTCTGTTCCACACTTTACCTGAATCGTCTCGCTGAATCGTCGCAGTAACCCACAGTCTCAGAATAATGCAGCTGAGTCTGAGAGGTTAATAACTTGCCACAGGTCACACAGCTTAGGCAAAAAAAAAAAAAAAAAAAAAAACCGGTTTCGAGCCCAGGGGATAGGATTCCAGAGCCCGGGTGCTGTCACTGCCTCTCGGCTGAGAAGCCAGTCATGTTTGCCCATATTCTGTAGCCCCCGGCCTCCGCGTCCGTAGTCTTTTTTCTTTGAGAACTTAAGGAGTTTTGAGCCAGGGCAAAGCTGCACCCAGCAGGTGCTCTTCTTTGCGATGGGTTCTGGTTCTTATGCTCAGCCGAGGCCTCCTCGTGTCCCTTCTTTGGCACTTTCTGGAGCCTCTGTCTTGGAGGCAAGTCAGAGTTCAGACCCAGCAGGGTACATGCACCCACGGGGACAGACCCGCTAAGTCCCCACTTGCACCAAAGGCAACAGTGAGCCCAAGGACACTTTGCTTTACGCACCACAGTGCGTGAGCCCTGGCTTCTCCGGGAACACTTATAACCGTGGGCATTAAGAGATTATGGTGGCTTTATCCATTAATCCTTTATCTTGCTCCTATTGCTCAACAGGAAGACGAAGAGATATTCGATACTCAAATGGTTGTAAATTCTGAACCCATACATAACAATTGTCTCTGCCACCGGGGACTCCTCTCCTGCATCCTGCCCCTGCTGGCCCGGCCCGTGGTGATGACCTTGTGGTTCCAGAGTAGGAGCTTGGACTACGCTGGCACACGGAGGCACTTAGAGCCCACAGTTAGACTCGCGAATTTAGCTTCAGTGTGGGTCAGGTGGGCTTTTGTAGGCGTCCTGGGAAAAATCATTCCCATTCTCAAATGCCCGTCAGATGCCCCTTTGGTGACACAGGGCTAGGTAAGCTGTAGCCTTCGTCTTCCCCAGCCGTCTCAGATGTCACCTCCTACCAGAGCTGTGGTTTCTAAGGAAGCCCTGCACGCCCTTTGCTATTTATGGATAACCATGTGGATTTGGGTAGTTCTAAATCTGCATATACTTAGAAGGACTTTGTACACTGGATGTAGTCATTTATCAGCTTCATGAAAAGGACATGGCTTTGGACCAATGAAATGTCGGGTACAAGGCTTTCAGCTTTTGACCAGCGATAAAGTACAATTTATAACTAAGTTCCAGGAAATTGATTAAACGTAGCTAAGGTGAAATGAGTCCCTCAATAGTGAGAAAAGTACAAAGAAGGCCTCTTTTATTGTTATTTAGTTCAATAAAAATTCCTACCACTTGGCCTAGGAAAGTCCCTCGTGTTTATTCTCCATCACGGATGGAGGATCCCAGAATCAGGGGCAGGATGCAGGAGAGGAGTCCAAGAATCAGTAAGGCACTTACCCTGGTCATCTTTTCAGACAGACGAACCTCGGCCAAAAGATTTGTGGTGATGCTTAACTGTGCTCAAGAGTTTTGGAATGATTTCAGGGATTTTTCTTTTTTTTTTTTTTTTTCAACTCGCTGAGAGCATTCTCTATGCCTTCATTTGGAGGAGAATATCTTTAAGTCACAGGAATAATCGCCTTGACCCCAGGGGCACCAAACTGCTCAATGGTGGTAAGTTTTATTCTTCAGAGAATTGTGTTAAGTTTTCCAAGACACCTGCATCTCACTTAGTGCCTTCAAGACCATCAGAACACCGCTCGTTATAGAAACAGCCGGGTCTAGCTAAGAGATATTATACTGTTTTGGTTCTATTGCCTGAAAATAAAATTCCTTTTAAAGATTTTATTTATTTATTCATGAGAGACACAGAGAGAGAGGTAGAGACAGAGGCAGAGGGAGACGCGGGCTCCCTGCTGGGAGCCTGATGTAGGACTCGATCCCGGGATCACGACCTGAGCTGAAGGCAGACCCTCAACCGCTTAGCCACCCAGGTGCCCCGAAATTTTTTGTAAAGAAATACCACCAGCACCTTATTGGCCAGGCATAGCGGAGCCCGGATATAAAAAGTGAGAGCCTGGCCGTCTCACTGTGGGTGAATTTCCTAGAGCCTCTAACTTCTTATTCCGAGCTTCTTATTTCAAGGACATTGGGTTCAACTGTTTTTCTAAAAAGGGCACAGTAGAATTAAAAACTTTTTCCTAGTCCCATAGGCAGCCATTCAACGAATTTCGTGAATTCATCCCTCTGCTATGCTGGACGCCAGGAACAGTCTGCCCGGGTGCTCACCAGATCTGTGGGGGAAACAGTCATTGGGCAAATAGCCACCCAAATAGCCATTCATTACCATGGCCAGGGTGCCGTGGTAGGGAGGAATGGGGGGCTAAGGAACGGGGGTGCGGGGATGGGGAAGCAGCCCAGCCTGGCCGGGAGGACGACTGGGGGGGAGGGGCCCGCGGAGATGGTAGGCGGGGAGGCCAAGTCCCAGTCCTGTAGGACTTCACAGGCCAAGTTTAAGATTCTTACATTTAATCCCAAGAATAGTGGGAAACCATTGATGTGTGTTAATCAAGGGAATGCAATCGGATCTGCATTTTTCAAAGGAAACTTTGGCTGCTGCAAGGTTGAGTGACTGGAAGAAGCAAGGGTGGGTGAGGAGGCCGAGTCAGTGTAGGCCAGGGAGGGTGATGTTCTTGTGGGTGGGGTTGGGGGCAGCGGGGTGTGACAGAAGGGGACACATTTGGAAGGGATGCAGACTGGGCGGGAGACGGCTGACTAGATGTCACAGAGGGAAGAGAGAAAGCGGTCACAGGACGTCCCCCATGCGGACTGGAGCAGTGGAGGACCAGGTGTGGGAGCAGGACCAGATCCGTCTGGAACGCGGTGAATTTAAGGTGCCTCTGAGGTGGCCAGTGGTGAAGCCAAGGGTGCAGGTGGGTTATATGGAGAGAGCCAGGCACGGGAGGTCGGGGAGGCGAAACAAGGGGAATTGCTGGCCTCGGGCTCTGGGAGTGGGCCCCGACACGAGGGGGGAGCGTGGGCCTGACCCCTGAGATCGCAGAGCCGGAGAGGGGAGGCCAGCAGAGAAGGCTGATAAGGGGCCAGAGGAGAACCGGCGCAAGGCAGAGAAGCTCGAGCGGCCAGCACAGGCACGAGCTAAGGGCCCAGCTTCGCAGCCCGCTGCCAGGGGTCGAGGGAGTTGACCGCGTCGCGGGTTTCAGTGGCAAAGAGGCTATGTAGAAAGGTCGTTTCGACACCGTCCGTGGGACTCTCTAAAAGTGCGTTCATTTCCTGTTTGGGAGGAAGGGAAGCAATCTGCTCAGCCGGTCAGATGTGAATTCGGGGTGCGAAGACTTGGCTTAGGTCTGAGGGCTGCCGTGCACCCCCTGCCCGCCCTGGCTGCTCTCCGAGTCTCCCCAGCCCCGCTCCCTGGGCTCTGCAGGAGCCCCTCCCCCACCCCGTGCAGTTTGTTCCCACCCCCGAAGGGACACTGGGGAGGAACCGGGAGGCTGGGCCTGAAAGCACTCTGTTCTCAAGGCCTCGTCCCGGATGGCTTGAAGGTTGCCAATGGGTCCCACCTTGGGCTTCCGTTCAGAGGACTCTTCAGAACTACATGCTCGTCCATTTGGGGTCAGCTCTTGCTCACGTTCTCTCTGAGCATTTGCTTCCACTTGGGGTGAGCAGACTGGTCTCAGAGAAGCTGTGCCAGCTGCAGCCCGAGCCCAGAGCAGCCACAGGTCAGCTAGGTTATTCTTGGGAACCCATGTGGTTTCTCCCAGATGTTTCTAATCTTTTTCTTTTTAGAGAGATTTTATTGTTTCATAAGAGACACACACAGAGACACAGAGAGAGAGGCAGAGACACAGGCAGAGGGAGAAGCAGGCTCCCTGCACGGAGCCCGATGTTGGATCGATCCCAGGACCCCAGGATCCTGACCTGAGTCGAAGGCAGGTGCTCAAGCACTGAGCCACCCAGGCGCCCCCTCCCAGATGTTTTTAAACCAAAGAAAAGGGGCCAGAGGTAGACAGGGGGATCTGCACATGTCTTTAAGGACAACGTACTCAAGATCTGAAAAGTCCCGTGGGCCTCGGAGCATTTGGGGGAGATTCTGTTGATGGTAGTGTTTTGGTTAACACTCATTCTATAGAAGTTCTTCGTGCCTCGGTTTCTTTGTAAAGCTAGAAAAATAGTAGCACTTCCCTTCCAGGACTGTCACGAGGGTTAAATGAGTTAGTGCATGGAAACCCTTGGTTGGACTGTGACTAACGCTGAGAACACACTTGGTAAATGTTAGTTATTATTACTGGAGGAGATGCCTTTGGCTGACGTCAGAGGTGTAATTTCCAAAAGTTTAAACTCTTTCATGTGCAGTAGTAAAACCCTCTTGAATCCGTTAAGATCAATATACCAAGAGGACCCCCAGGTGGCTCAGCAGTTTAGCACCCACCTTCAGCCCGGGGCGTGATCCTGGGGTCCTGGGATCGAGTCCTGCATCGGGCTCCCTGCATTGAGCCTACTTCTCCCTCTGCCTGTGTCTCTGCCCCTCTCTCTCTCTCATGAAAAAATAAATAAAATCTTAGAAAAGGGGGAAAAAAAGATCAATGTACCAAAAGGTAAGTTTTTATTCATGTCTTGGGGAAGAATATTTGTTATACCAGTTGAAATTCATTTACATCCTTAGGAGAAAAAAAATATATGTCGATGGTTTTTAAACGACTGGATGGCACATTAGTGCAGGGACCAAGTGTGGCAGCTTTGAAGCTGCAGAACCCAGGTGTCATTCAAGCTGCATGGCCTTGAGCCACGCACGGACCCTCTCGGAACCCCAGCTTGTTTATGCGCACACTCCACGTACGGTATGCGTTGCAGGATTGTTGGGAGAGGTAAAGGGAAGCAGGTACACGGAAGGCGTGCCACAGTCCTGACACAAGAAGGATTGTCGTTGCTCAGGAACATTTTGTTGTTGTTTTGGAACAGAAGATCCCAAAGTGGTTGTTGGGTTTGTCTAGAGAGATGGCATTCCCCGTTGTCTGCCTTCCTTAATTCGCTGACGTGCCTTCTCCATTTACTGTGACATGTGGACTTTTCCATCCCTTTTTTGAGGGCTCTTTTCTGAGCGCCCCTCTCATTGTGTCTTGCTGGGGTATCTGTCCGCGGGTGACTTAGCCTTGTCCCAAGCCTCAGGGGAACCTCCCCCTGGAGAAACTCTGCTTTCTGACTTATTCTTGTACCTGTATTTTTTTTTTAAGATTTTATTTATTTATTCATGAGAGATACAGAGAGAGAGAAACAGAGACACAGGCAGAGGGAGAAGCAGGCTCCATGCAGGGAACCCGATGGGGGACTCAATCCCGGGACTCCGAGATCACGCCCTGGGCCGAAGGCAGGTGCTAAACCGCTGAGCCACCCAGGGATCCCCTCATACCCGTATTTCTTGCTGTCACTTCCGACACTGGGTAATTAGGACGCCGTCATTGCCACCAAGTAGCTGTGTCAAATCTTAGGTCCTACCAGTACTGAAACAAGACCCATAAGAAGGTAGAGATCTCGTCCTGCCTCAGTAGGAAGCTTCTGGAGGGCAGGAACTGATGTGAACCCTTTCCCCAAGAGGGTAGATGCAAGGCAGTCAAGGCCACCTAATAAACTGCCTGGGTTTGAGAAAAAATGAGTGGGAAATAGCAGAAAGGGAGACAGAACATGAGAGACTCCTAACTCTGGGAAATGAACTAGGGGTGGTGGAAGGGGAGGAGGGTGGGGGGTGGGGGTGACTGGGTAGCGGGCACTGAGGTGGGCACCTGACGGGATGAGCACTGGGTGTTATTCTATATGTTGGCAAATTGAACACCAATAAAAAATAAATTTATTAAAAAAAAATTTTTTTTAAAACTGCCTGGGTTTGAATCCAGCTCTGCCCAGCCTGCCGCCTTTGTGATCTTGGGTGAGACCAGACTTCTTTGTGCCGCAGGTTGCTTATTTATAAAAGTGCCACTTCCAAGGATTAAATGAGTTAATACACAGGAAGCACTTAGAGTACTACTCCCTGGCGCTGAATAGGTACCTAAAGGAAGTTCAAGAAGAGAGTCGCACAAGGGGAAAATCTTTGTATCCCATGATCTACGTTGTGTTGCTCCCCCGAGTCATCTTTTCGAGGTGCTTGCGGGTGAGCTTGGGACACAGATGCAGGGGTACAGGGAAATCAGGGTGGCTTTTCACGGGTGCCACCTTCCCACCCACCAGACTGCACTCCTGGGCCCTCGGCCGGAAGAAAGCACCATGAACAAGAATAACTCCTCCATTCGGGGCCTAGGGTGTTCACTCATTGGTGCTGCTGAGAAATGGCCTTTAATCCACTTCGTCGTGAACGGTAGGCACCCTAATGTGCCTCGCGAGCGGCCTCGGGTTGGAAGCCGAGCAGCCCTTCATCCCTGAGTGTCGTTAGCATCCGCGTGGAGCCTGAGCCCTTCCTAGCTGGCCTTTTTGTTCTTTGGGTTCAATAGCTGAACAGAAATTATGAAACAGCTGGGAGCCAGGCTGGCAAACTGGATGCCCACTGTCCCGGGCGGGGCCTGCCCGTGGGCCTCTGGCAGCGGTCCGCGGTCACACGCGTGTGGGGGTCACGCTGGTGCTTCAGGAGGCCGTGTGGCCATGTGGTCTGCATAGCCGCAGGGAACGCTGCTCCCCAGTGCATCCCAGAAGGTTCCTTGTTCTGACTGGCCCACCACGCTGCTCGGTCTCCTGGACCCTGTGATGGCAGGGGTTTCCTAGTAGGGTGAAGAAGGTGGCTCACATTCCTGTACGGCAGCTTCAGATGTCACTATTGTTTGAAATCCTTTGGTCCAGACCCCTTCCTCAATTCCCAAGGAATGGGAAAGACGGGTTAGCATTTCATACTCTGAGCATTTCGTACTGGAAAAAAGCCAGTGTTAGGAAGCTCCTGCCCCTAAGAGCACCTTAGATGGATGCCAGGGCCGGCTGTCCTGGGACAGCATGGGATTCCAGTATCTAGGGTCTTCATGGAACTTCTTTTACTGCATCTGGTCTGCATCTCTGTTCTACAGTCAGTATTCCTGGTTGTCCCCAACCGTGGCACTTTGACAACAGTAGCTTCACAGTATTATTTCAGATGACTTCTACCCTGGATTGTTTTCATTTCCCTCTTGTTTTCTTCAGTGCGCAATTCTGTAGGATCATAGAGGCTGGAGAACGTAGGAGACCTCAAAAGTGATCTAAGCCAATTCTTCTTTCGAAGCAAGAATCCCTTTGTCAATAGTCCTCGGATAGTCATTTAACCTGTTTAACATAAAATTTCTGCTTATATGCTTAGAGGCGTAAGGAAGCGTATCCTGTATTTGAGCAGCTCCTAATTTAGCTATGTATCCTATTATCGACTCAAGTCCTTGTGCATTAACACTAGTTATGCCCAAGAAAACCACATCACCTTCCACATCAGCCCCAGAAATGTTTGTGGCAAGGAGAATGTTCTTTCCCAGCTGTCACCAGTTCCCCCAACCTTTCCATGGATGATATGATTTAGTGTCTCCAGTACTATCCCGATGTGGGACACTGTGTTAATAAACCGGTGTCTGACAGGCTTGTTTTCACAAGACCCCATCTGAGAGTCTCCTATTAAGGCTTCCAAATGGTGGCAGAGGGATTTGGAGGTATATCTGCACTTGACTTTTCACTAACCTATGGAGTCATAGGTACTCAGGATGTCATTCCGGCTTCCCTGTATGGTACCCAGGAAGACCCCAGTAGCCGCTCCCCTGGGTGGAAACTGTAGCTGAGAGATAATAAGGAGCTTGATCATACTGACAAGCTCCCGGAGAAGAGGCCAAACCAGAATTCTTCATTAAGCCTTCTCTTAGCTCAGTCCAGTTAGAACTTTCATTCATTCATTGTACTACATGCGTGAAAACCAGCTTAGCACACAGGTACTCAGACGGTGCTTAGCGATGAACTGCCTGCTGATCAAAAGTTGGCCCGAGAACCCAAAGGAAGAGCTTCATTTAGGCAGTTGATTTTCCAGGAAGTCTCTGAATGGGTAGGTTGAATGGTTTGGCTTTAGTAGTATAAAGTAAGAGTAAAAAGAAAAGAATGAGGCCCGCCTGGTCTGTCGAGCTTTCTCACTGGGTCTCCATGGACCATGAGGAAAGGTAGGTAAGAAAGCAAGGATGAAAAGAAGAGAAAATGGCCAACTTGAAAAAGCATAAGACGACATCTTTCACTTTGTGTATGTAGATGTCTCAACCAGCTTCTTTCGAATCCACAGAGGTGGCATGGCAAGAGCCAGACATAGGGTATCGTCCTGGCTTTGCACTTAGCGAGTGAACCTGGGCAAGGTATCGACATGTGTGTGCCAGGGTTTCTTCATTTGTCCAATGGGGACAGTGACGGCAACACATGCCCTAAAGGGTTGTGATGAGAATTGATGAGTTAATATGAGTGAAGGGCTTGGGGCTGTGCCTGGCCTCATGGGAGGCACCGCCTAGTGTTTGTTCAGAATCCTAGTGTTAGTTGCAGGGAACCATGCCCTTGCCCTAAAAATAGATGGTTCACAAAGGTTTTTCCAAAACTGAAATGTGAGCAAGTCTTAAATGGGCTAACGAATGCCCAAAGGCCCGAACATCCCTCCTCACAGCTGCTGTAAGGCCTGTTACAGAACAGTCCTACTTAAGTGAGGGGCATGTGTGCTGTGAGGTCGATTCAAAAGGGCACACTGGGTCCTTTCACTCCAAGTGTCTTTGAACAGAGAGCTTCTTTGTCGAGGGGATGGTTTGAGGTATTTGCCAAGGAGCCCAACTTGATCCTGTGTCAGCTGCTGGCCTGTTTTCTGGAGGCCAACTCAGGTCTTCCATGGTCAATGGGGTCCTCTCTCAGCCCTTCCAGGAGGTCACCCAAGTTGAGAAACAAGTGGAGCTGTTCAAGAGCAAACCCAAATTCTACTGTTTCACTTCTCTTTCTGATTTGTTAGTTGGGCTTTCCACAATACATCCTCACTTAGGCTAGATGAACAGACTTGTGAGGTCACCTAGCCTGTTCCCATGCTGAAGGTTGGGTTACGGTGACTTATATTCAAGGTCATTTAACATTCACTCATTTGTTAGAGAAATATTTATTGAGACTGTGGTCTAAATGTTTGGGGGTTTTTTTGTTTTTTTGGTTTTTTTTATATTTTTTTAAATTTTTATTTATGATAGTCACACACACAGAGAGAGAGAGAGAGGCAGAGACACAGGGAGAGGGAGAAGCAGGCTCCGTGCACCGGGAGCCCGACGTGGGATTCGATCCCAGGTCTCCAGGATTGCGCCCTGGGCCAAAGGCAGGAGCTAAACCGCTGCGCCACCCAGGGATCCCTAAATGTTTGTTTTTATGGCAAAGTGGGACCAGAGCCTAGTCTTACTATTTCTGATCCAGTGTTCTTTGCCCAGGCCGTATGGCCCCTCTTACCTACCCCCTCCTCTCCCGGTGACATGTCACTGCAGCTATGGGATATTCATTCTCAAACATGGGTATTACCCCTGAGTCTATACATTGGGAAATGTAATGCATATAATAGATGGACCCAGAGCCCCAAATCTATAGGACTGTCATGAAAACAAGATTCAAATTCAATCTGAACATTCAGTAAGTAGAAAAAACAGCCAAGTATCCCATCTGGAATTTCTTAAGGATATTGAAGAAAATGCTGATGGTGGTAGGATAGATGAGGTATCTCTTGCTCAGTGACTCCCTGCATACTCGGAACTGCGCTTCCCATTACCTCTCCAACCACTGGAACATTCTTCTAGGTACCAGGGCTGGGAAGTGGTAGGGCATGGAGTGGAAATAGCATGGAGTCAGACCAACCTGGGCTCGATTCCAAGCTCCACCATCTTCCAGCTGCGTGACAAGGAACAGTTTACCTCTTAAGCCTCAATTTGCTTATCTGTAAAATGGTAATAAAGTGTGTAGTCATATTGTGAGATTTAATGAGTTGAAGCATGTAAATCACCCAGCCAAGCAAACACCTGACACCCATAGACACTGCCTGATACGATTTGTATTCATTTCATGATCATCCCTCAACTTAGCATGTGGCCATTGACAAGGCAATGAACCTTCTTTAGAGTCGGAAAGGAAAATACAGAAAATGACATCTGCCTCACTGACCTGACAGAGCTAACGTGAGCCTATAATTAGAATAGTCAGTGATGCAGTACTTTTTTAGGTAAAAATAATGCCATACGTACAGATTTTAATCCTGTACTTTTTTCCCAAAAGGTTCCATGTTCTAGAATGATAGGTGAGCTGCATTTAGCCACATTTGCTCCGGTGCACTGGATGATCTTTTATATTAGGAAGGAGACTGTGTTGTTTCCCTTCGGTGCCAGCCAGTTCTACGCGGGCCATCATTGCTCACTTTCACAGCCCTTCAGTGAGAGGGTGTGGTGGGATCAGAGGGAACTGCCCCCATTACTGTAAAAACAACTTTAACCACTTGCTCAGGTGATATCGACAGAGGTGCCACCTTCTTAAACAAAGAACCAAATTACAAGTCTAAATTTATTGTTTATCTCCTTTTCATCTTTCCAAGAGAGGTTTTGAGGTCATAAAATCTGTGGAGAACCAATATTTTTTTTTAATTTTTTTAATTGGAGTTCAATTTGCCAACATTTAGCATAACACCCAGTGCTCATCCCGCCAAGTGTCCCCCTCAGTGCCCATCACCCAGTCACCCCAACCCCCTGCCCACCTCCCCTTCCACTACCCCTTCTTTATTTCCCAGAGTTAGGTGTCTCTCATGACAACCAAGATTTATTTTTCATTTGTTTGTGCATAGCCTTTGTGATTTTTCTTTGTTCCAGAAAGAGGACGTAAGGTTGCTTACAAGGATTAATACAGCAACTAAAATTCTTATAGAAGAGAAAATTAAGTAGAAGGGATTATAAAGCAGAAGAGAAAAACAAGACAAAGCCAGGTAGGGTCATTTAACAACATGGTGCCCCCGGGCACAGGTGCCTGAAGGGGGCCACCAGTCTGACTCTGAGAACCCTAGCCCCTGAGAAAAGAGGTGAACTCGAGTGGTTTGAGATTCACGTTGTCCAGTGGATACAAGTAAATGTGTTGCTCGAGCCAGCTTTCTGGGATAACTGAGAACCTGTGCATTTGCCTAGTCATGGTTGAGTAGTGCTGCGACGAATGTGGGACGCGATGTTCCTCCCACAGACACAGTGCTTAGCTTTATTCAGCTGTTCTGATAACATTGTGAAGTGCAGGGTCTGGCCCGACAGTTCATCAAAAGTCACTTCTACGAGAGCCAGAGCACCCTAGTGGAGTTCACACCTTTCTGCTGGTTAAACTTAATTTAAAAGGATCATTTAAAAAAAAAAAAAAAAAAAAAAACAAAGGAAAGACAGATCAACACCATGGCTTTTGTGATGACCAGCCATGAGATTATTTGTTTCAACTTTAATAAGAATTGAATACTTAAGAGTTAAGGTGATATTGTCTTGCAAGAATTTATTTATTTTTTAAATTTATTCATGATAGTCACAGAGAGAGAGAGAGAGAGGCAGAGACACAGGCAGAGGGCGAAGCAGGCTCCATGCACTGGGAGCCCGACGTGGGACTCGATCCCGGGTCTCCAGGATCGCGCCCTGGGCCAAAGGCAGGCGCTAAACCGCTGCGCCACCCAGGGATCCCTGTCTTGCAAGAATTTAAAGAGCCAAAATTCTGCATAATCAATTTGGGTGTAATGGATAACCCTTCCCCTGAGCAAGGGAACAGGATTATTTCATTTGGGTAAACTGACCAATTCACATCCTTGAAATACAACCACACAGCCTCCACTCGAGGGAGCCTGAGGGGAACACCCTGGGGGAGAACCAAAACTACTCTAAACAAAATTATTCTTTGGGAAGATCCATAGAAGACAGAAGGACAAGAAGACCTCAGTGACCTACTCCTATAGAGCAAGGCAATAATACTGATTTTAGTCTGGAAAATTTTCAGAGTGGGTATTATCAGTCATCCCCCAACCAGGGGAAAAAAATTTAAGAAACTTATAAAAACCTATTGGATATCTAATTTAAGTGATACAAGATGTGGATGGAAACATACTTCTAGGTAGTTCAGGAAAGGTGGGGCATTGGTCAAAAGTTTTAGGACAGTTGGTGTAAGCCATTCCTTTTTGACAATAGGACCGCTGTCAACTGTATGCATGATTTAAATGAAATTTAGAAATGGTTAGATTCTTATTCCCTTGTTTTACTTTCCCGCCTTTCTTTAAGATGGCAAATAGATGCCATGTCAATGCTCTCGGTTTAGAAAAATACTCTCAGGGGAAGCCTGGGTAGCTCAGCAATTGAGCATCTGCCTTCAGCTCAGGGCGTGATCCCTGAGCATCAGGCTCCTGGCAGGGAGCCTGTTCTCCCTCTGTCCATGTTTCCACCTGTCTCTGTGTGTGTCTCTCATGAATAAATAAATAAAATCTTTTTTTAAAAAAGAAAAGAAAAGAAAAATACTCTCGGGCCTTGTCTATGCTCAACACAAAAGAATATTCTGGCCCAGAAAGGCATAGAAGGGTAGAGGGGTTGTCTGAGGCTCTGCTAGCCTTTCTCCTCCTCTCTTGCAACCCAGTTTACTGTATTAAGTGCAACAAAGATCAGTGGTATCAGGGACGTACTGGGAGTTAGTGGGAGATAAAAAAGTGGAATGGAACAGAGATCCTGCCCACAAATAGCTTTCAGCGAGATTGTAGAGTAGGTAAGACACACTCAGATAACCATAATTTAAGGCACAATGTGATATAAACTTTAAGGTTTGATGAGACAGAAAATGCCTCCAAGGAAATGTAAGATACTGTGTTGTCCTCTTTTGCCCCAAATTTCTTCCTTGGGTCAATCCAAAGAACCTTCCGTGTCCCTGCCAGGTGCCCAGCCACACGTGGGGGGCTGCGGGTCCAGCGGGAATCAAGCACAGGCCTTCCCTCAGTGAGCTGCTCCTAGCGGGCGTCATCAGAGCTTTGTAGAGGTGAGGTGTCTGCTTGAGGCCAGGGACCCGGCCTTTGGTATGTCCCCTCAAATAGCCCCACGCCCAGGAGGAAAGAGAGCAAAGATTTTTCCGGGAAAGGCATTGACGTTGAAACACAGCAGCTGGAAATTGGCAAGGTGCCCTCAGAAGGTTGGGCAAGTGATTTATTTTTCCAGCCTCGCCACAGGAACCGAAGCCCCGGCAGATGCCTCCATGCGTTAGCGGCAGCTGATCTGAGTGAGATCATTATTAATTATTAGTCACTTCTGAGTGTCTTTCTCAGAAACTACAGACCCTCTTGAGTTGCAATCAATACTTGCACACCTTGCACAAGGAACCTGAGTGGCATGTAATTATAAAACAGTATTGATTCCCGGCAAAGGGGTTGAAAATGTACAAATCCTTCACATAAAAATCAGCTAAATCTTCAAAAGCCTTGATTATTTTATTTTTTTGTCCGGAAAGAGGCCAGTGGTGGGAGTAAAAAACTTGAAATGTTAGCTAAAGTAGGGCTAGTTCCTGCCAGGAGCCAGATCTGTACACATAATTATTCTATCCTCTGCGCTGGCATTGATTCACTTGGGTTGAGTGTTGGAAAGATCTCTGTTTTGGGTCTGTAATCCAAATTATTCAGGCAGTTCCTCTGATGATGTTTTCTACTCGCATCTTCCGGTATTATTTTTCTGTAAAACAAATAATTACACGTCTGGAGCTGGACTCATCCCCATCCCCCAATATACCCCTCGTTCCTTTCCCCAAACCTGTGTTTCCTCCTGTTTCAAACCGTCTGCCCTGCTCCTTGGCCAGGAATTTCCCTCACCCTCCCAAGCCCCATAGTCCCCAAATCCTGCCTATTTTATTTTGGCCTAATTCTAATTTCTCCTTCTAAGTTGGCGTCCACTCCAGTCCTGTTAGAAGAGCTGGAAATCTGGGTAGCTTTGAGTCTGTCTGCGTTTTGGCTGCGTCACGGTTCCCAGCCGTGAGTGTGAACATGGGTCCCCCGCTGCCTTTGCCTGACTCATGGGTCCCCCGTGTGCCCTGTCATTTCTGGCTGCACCCAGAGAACGGCCTCGCTCTGCACTTCAGCTTCCAGTCTTGCCCCCTCCCACGGCTGTCCGGAGGCCCCTTGAGAACGCAAGTCGGGTCCTGGCATTTGACTGCAGAACGTCCTACAGTGGCTCCCTATCCCCTACAGTCTAAGGAGGACGAGTAATTCTTGATCTCCAACTTGATCCCGAGTCTCAAAAAACTGTAGCTCACCTCCAAGCGTCAGAGGTCACTGGAAGACAGCAGGCCCGGGGCTTGCAGGCGGGAGCCACCTTAGGAAGGCCTCCCCATTTGTGGGCTTCTTTGGCGTTTCCAACGTCTGCTTGGTTTAGCTGGGCCTGTGACGGAGAGCTTTTGTACCAGAAGGTTCTTTCCCTGGTTGCCCTAAGCTCGCTTGTCAGAGTGATATAGGCCCGGTCCATTCTGCTTTGAGTAACTCCCATCTTCTCAGCCGGGCAGCGAAGTGCTGTTGAGAATGTTAAAGGGGAATGAGCCCCTCGCATGGATTCCCCCAAACCTCATATTCGAGGAAGAAGAAATCCTAATGCCAGTATAGGGCTGCGGCCCTTCTCAAAAGGAGCACGGGTGGCATGTGGTGTAGGAAGACACTTTGTGATGCGTGAGCGTCCTGTGCATTTTGGGATGTTTGGCATCCCTGGCCCCTCACACGAAGTGCCAGTCATGGCCTGTAGTCCTAGAGACGAGAGAAGAACTCCCCCAGGGCCCTGCACATTCCCGGTGCTCCAGGGGTTGGGGGACGGTACTGTCCCACCGAGAACCGTTGGTTCCTTAACTACCCCGAGATGGGCTCCCTTTCCCAGAGCACGAGGAAGAGCCCGATCGTTTCCGTCTATCACTGCTGTTGCCTCTTCATCTTCTGTGCTTTGAAATCAAGCTCCGCCACCGACTGGGGGGCATGACCTGCAACAGGAGGGGGACCTTGGGCAACTGCCGGGTGTCTCCGCGCTTCCGTGTTCTCATGGGGCCCTGGGGATGGTAATAGTAACCTCCACGTCGGCAGATCTTTGCGACCATTAAGTAAGGCCGAGCACCAAAGGCCCGTCACCCCGTCGGCTGTCCTGATGCGCGTGTAAGGGTCTCACTCGATGAGAAGTTGAAATGCACACGGACCGGAGAATACTCCAGAGAGTAAAGAAAGGCAGCGTGGGGTGGCGGGTGGGGTGGCGGATGGGGTCAGAGGCAGTGAATTCTGGCCACTAATTCCCGAATGGCCTCGAGCAGGTCACTTGATCGCCTTGGATCCTGCTTTCTCTCACCTGTGCAATGTTTGTCCTGCGCGTGTCAGAGACCAGGTGGCGAGCTTTGCCCACGCGTGTAGGACCCGCAGAATCTCCTCAGCGGTTTGCTGACAAGTCACATGTCCTATGTCCCCGTGCGGCGGGGGCCTCCTGCCCCTGAGTGGAACCCCCGGCCCCGTGGGGTGGGGGGTGCACTGGGCGGGAGCCCCGGGGGAGTAAAACCCGGGGAGCCTATGGCACGGGCCGCGGGGACCTGCGTGACCCCGGCTTGCTCTCGGTGCCCCCACCGTCGGAAGGCCCTGCACCCTGTGCCCCGCTCACGCTCCCCTGCTTGTGGCCCCGCAGCAACAGCGGCGGGAGAAGGAGCTGCGGAAGCAGCAGGAGCGGGAGCAGCGCCGCCACTACGAGGAGCAGATGCGGCGGGAGGAGGAGAGGAGGCGCGCCGAGCACGAGCAGGTAGGCACTCCTGAGCAGGTGGGGGGGTGGGGGGTCCCCGGGACGGAGCTCCTGAGCCAGCCACCCTGGGGGGGTCCCTGGGGTCCCCGGGACGGAGCTCCTGAGCCAGCCACCCTTGGGGGGGGTCACTGGGGTCCCCGGGTGGAGCTCCTGAGCCAGCCGCCCTTGGGGGGGGTTCCTGGGGTCCCCGGGTGGAGCTCCTGAGCCAGCCGCCCTGGGGGGTGGGAGTTGAGGGGGTGGGGGAGGTCCCCGGGGTTCCCGGGACAGAGTGCCTGAGCCAGCCTCTCTGGGGGGTGGGAGGGGTCCCCAGGACAGAGTGCCTGAGCCAGCCACCCTGGGGGGGTGGTCCCTGGGGTCCCCGGGTCGGAGCTCCTGAGCCAGCCACCCTGGAGGGGGGTCCCTGGGGTCCCCGGGATGGAGCTCCCAAGCCAGCTGCCACCCTGGGGGGAGGTCCCTGGGGTCCCTGGGACGGACCTCCTGAGCCAGCTGACCTCGAGAGTAGAGGGAGGTCCCCGGACGGAGCTTCTGAGCCAGCCACGCTGGGGGTTGAAGGGGGGTCCCCAGGACGGAGTGCCTGAGCCAGCTACCCTGGGGGGTCCCTGGGACGAAGCTCCTGAGCCAGCCACCCTGGGAGGGGGTCCCCAGGGCGGAGCTCCTGAGCCAGCCGCCAGGGGGTGGAGGTGGGGGGGTGGAGGGGTTTCCCTGGAAGGGGCTCCTGAACCAGCCACCCTGGGGGCTGGAGGGGGGTCCCCGGGAGGAAGCTCCTGAGCTGGCCACCCTGGGGGGAATCCCCGGGAGGAAGCTCCTGAACCAGCCACCCTGGGGGTGGAGGGGGGTCCCCGGGACTGCTCATCAGCCCACTCCTCTCGCCTCTTCCAGAAGCAGGACGCACAGCCCTGGCGATGCCCACTGGTGGCGATGCCCGCGTGGCACCTGGCTTCCTGCCGGGCCGAGCCTTCTGACCCACCTTGATCTTGGGGTCCCCCCAGCCCCGGGGGGTGGTCCTGGGAACGTGGCCCCGAGGCCCGATCAGCGAGCCGGCCCAGCCGTGGCTTCAGAAGGGCTTTTCTGTTCGCACAGCGTCGGGCCGAGCGGGTGCGGGGCCCTGGGTGCGAGTGACGGTCACACCCCGGCCTCTGCGGGCCCTCCTGTGACACTCGCGGGCTGACCACAGCCCACGAGGATTCCTTCCCGCCGCGCACAGGAGCCCCTGGACCCCTGGCCTTGCTGCGTGGGGAGCCGGGGCGGGGGAACCTGCGCTGGAAAGCTTTCGACTGGCCGCGTTCATGAGAGCCGCGAGGCCTGGGGCTTTGGGCCGCCAACAAGGGCTTTTGCTTCCCTACTTTCCCCGTGTGGTGAGAGGACGTGTCTGGGTATATTTCGGTTTTTGGTGTTTTTTTGTTTTTTTTTTTTAATTTCCCTCCTTCCTTCCACACTTTCCTTGGCAGCTCTTGTCACCTTTGAAATTACCGGTTCTTTTTCTCTCTCTCTCTCCCTCCTGTGTCGCTGTGCGTGCTCTGCTGCCTACCTCTCCAGGAGTACATCAGGCGACAGTTAGAGGAGGAGCAGAGACAGTTAGAGATCTTGCAGCAGCAGCTACTGCATGAACAAGCTCTACTTCTGGTAATGGGAAAGCCGAGGGCCAGCCACCTGCTCTGTGTTCCTCCTGCGTGTGTGCGCGTGTGTCCTTGTGTGTGCCCCCTAACACGCCGGTCCTGGGAGGGGGGGGTCCTCCAAGCCCCATGGACCTCCAAAGGCTCGTGGGAGCTTACTACGTTTCCTGACCTAGTTTGCCACCCGAATACATGTGAGGCACCTGGAGGCATCCCTTAGTGCCTCCTTCTTTTTGCGAAACTTTCGCACGAATCCGGGCGTATTACCAGTTGGGGCTGTTTTCGAGACCCACCGTGTTTATCGCAGAGTAATTTTTAAGGTCATTTGCAACGTGCTGGAATACAATCACAGCAAAAGGCACCTCTTCTGTAGGAACCCACTCAGCTCTGCAGTCATATTTCATCTGCAGACTATTAGTTTTACCCTTACGATGGGAACATTTTGTGTTCCCTGCTCACGCGGCTTCCACTTGAAGTGCTTTTTTTATTATTATTGCACTGCTCTCCAAATGAGCTTCTTGATGTATTTTTTTTTAACTGAACTTCTTCTTCAGCGGCCCTGTGATATTTTTCAGCCTCTGCATATGCTTGCCAATGGCCTTCGTTGGACCAAGCTTTGTTCAACGAAAGAGGATTTGAGCAATACCTGTAGCTACTTACTTAGTTTGGGGCTTCATTGGACATGTTTGAATGGTTTGGTTACTAAATCGGGAAGTGGATGGCTCCCTGTAGGGGTGGTGCTGACCATCCAGATGTCCTCATTATTGCTACTCTCTTGGTCACAGGTCAGGGACAAGTCACTTTGCAATGGGGGGTGTGCTGCAGGGATTGCCACGAAGGCAAGAGTGTTTTCGTGACGTGCTAAGCCCCGGCTGGAGCCTATCTCTGTAACACGCCCTGACATCCTTCTGTGGTTCTGTTGGCGTTCAGGCCTCGTGTTACCATCTCTCTGGGCTCCACTGCATGCTTCTCCGGTGCCGGCCAGTGGTTTCCATATGGTGATTTGGCCCTTTCTCTGCTTCTCTTTCCTGGTCTGGATAGGAATATAAACGCAAACAATTGGAAGAACAGAGACAAGCAGAAAGACTACAGAGACAGCTGAAGCAAGAGAGAGACTACTTGGTTTCCCTCCAGCACCAGCGGCAGGAGCAGAGGCCTGTGGAGAAGAAGCCACTGTACCATTACAAGGAAGGGATGAGTCCTAGCGAGAAGCCAGCATGGGCCAAGGAGGTAAGTGCTCCAGCAAGTGTAGCCATGTCCCGCCGGCCGGGCTGGTGGCTGCGGTGAGTTGACCCAGTAGAAGTAGAGAATTAAACTAGTGCGACGCCACTGGAAAACGATGCCTCGTGAGCAGTGCATGCTTTGCTTTGGGAAGAGCCATAGTATTATTTCTGTAGAGAATTGGCAAGGCACCTGAATCCATTAGTGATTTTTGTTTTTCAGGGATTTTGGGGTTTTTTTTTTTCTTTTTTTTTGTATCTTCTTGGATACAGGGGATTTTTGTAAACAATAACAGGAAGTAGAAAAGTCACTTTTGTCGTAAGGGTCCGAATGAGTTTGCAGCGTGAGGATATTTAATGACTTCCCCCATGAAAGAAGATGATTCAATAAAGACTTAGGGAATTTTAGGTATAATCATTTCCTGTCTGTACCTAGACCCTAAAAGTGATCGTTAGCACTGCCACCGACTCTCCCTTGTTCCGTTGCGGTGTGAATGGAGGCACAGTTGGTCTCAGACCCGCGGTTGTGGCGACTGCTTTCAGGATCAGAGGTCATTGCTAGTTCTTTTGCAAGTACTTCCAAAGCCCTGTTCTTCATTTGTTCAACTACTAGAGTAAGGGCGGATTTTTAAGAACTCGGCCTTGTGATGAGCTATTTTAAAAATCTAATTTAAAACTCTTTGGATGGGAGGAAAAAAGGTGATGACCCAATGGACAGAGCAAAAAAAAAAAAAAACAAGATCAGCCAAGCTTAACAACCTTCCCAGGAGTCGCTGTGTCAGTCTGTGTGCTTAAAACCCTGGTTTTCAGGTCTGTCATTGTTTGTGGCACCCAGTGATTTCCTTTATTTCCTTGTAAGCAAAGCCAGTCATTTAAGAGGATGTTTGTGGTATTTTGTATTTTCTTCTAGTATCTTCAGGTGCTAGAGCTTATTTCAAGTTATCTAGAGTACAGTCTTACCAGAACTAGATTTCTTACCTAAGATCCCATTTTTATAAACATATTCCCGTCTTTTTATTTTTTTGTTCTTTTACATATATATATATAGAAAATGCTTGAAGTGATGTCGCCCCAATGTTAACGATGATTGTTTAAGGGCAACACAAACAATTTTTTTCTTTGAACTTTCTTGTATTCTCATATGTTGCTTAAATCTTTTATGGTGATCGTGTGCTATTTTTACAGAAACCAAACTTTTTTTCTTTTAAAACTTAGAAAAACGGAATCTGTAGAGAAAATCGTTTGATTCCACATAAAGAATGTTTTTGATCACTTCCCTTTAGAGTCTATAAAGATGATTTGTATTTACCTGTGTCTCTAACAGCTGCCTCTTTCTCTTAGATCAATAACTCAATTTTGTGATCCTACTCCCAGGTACAGCACCGACCCTTTAATAACCCACCTGTTCTTCCAGCCAAGCAGAATCACTCTGCTGTTAGACAGCAGCTGATGTGCGTCCTGGCTGGCAGAGATGTGCCACCTTCCTCCACTGCTAAACCGTTTTCTGGCCCTGCCAAGTTGAAACCCTCAGCTAAACTACACTCACAGTTCCTGATCATGGCAGGTGTTCAGAAGGCTGAGAAATTAGGCTCCGCTAAGCTAATGCCAGTAGCACCTGCAGAGATTAATGATGCCAGATCAAGACTCCTGTTGGAGCATCACTCACGGAAGAAAGGTGGACCAGCTTATCCTATTAGAGTTGGTCTTGAAGAACCCCTGAAGGCTCAGGAAGCCTGGAGGACCACAGTGAGATCTCCACGGCGATCTCGCTCCCAAGGATGTAGTCCAACTCAAGAGTTAGGGTCTAAGGTCGTTTGTGTGTCTTCCCCCAACATCTTCAAAGTGACCAGCCCCAAGTTGTCCATCACTGCAAGTAAGGAGGGCCTTAGAGACTCCTGCAGGACCTCGGGGCAGGAGGGGCATGAATTCATGCATCCTTCCAAGTGCCTCAACACCTCTAAGAAGTGCTGCATCGCTAAATGACCTCTTCTTGATGCATGACCACATGGCCCTCGGTGCTCCCAGCCCCAGGCATGAGTCTAGGAGAGGCGCACCCACAGACCCCACTGGAGAAGATCGTGATTCTTTGCAAAACATCCCAGAATCCCTCCTTACCCCCATGCAGTTCCCTCATGTGCAAATGTTCCAGCAAAGGGGGAGAAGCGCGGAGCCGTTCCCACGTCCTTCCTTCCACCTCTACCCGGCACATTCTGATATGAACTTAACCACTTTGACTTCATGGTTATCTAGTTACTCTTTGTCCTCCTCGCTAAGTTTCCCGGCCTATCCTCTCTGTTCGGAATTAGGTCACAGTTCCCGAGCTTCCGGAAGTCGTGGCATTCCTGGAGGCCAATCTCTGCAGATACCATCAAGATGGTTTCCTAGACCTTCTAATTCCTCTGTGCTTCCTGGCCAGGCTCCTAGCAGTGAAAGAAACACAGCAGTTGGGCGTGCAAACAACCCAGCTGTGTCAGCAAGCACTCCCGATGTGAGGTTCCCCGGCCATCATAAATCTGGGCCACCTCTGGTGGGTGACATCTTCCAAGGCCTCTGGCTTCCTAGCAGCTGGCACTCTTCTTTGGGCTTCACGCAATTCTAGACATGTGTGGGAACATTCTTTGGGGATTCATCTTTAGTCCTATCCTCCTGGGTGTGGTTAACGTAATCCGGCTTCCAACTAACCAATCTATTCATGAAACCGTTCCCAAGTCTTAGAGTGGGTGTTCATATTCTAGAAGAGAGATGAAACATTTAGATCATTGGATAAGTGATGGGCTGAATTTGGAACTGGAGGGACTGGTACACAAATAAGAACAAATAATTGTCTGCTTTGGTTCGATTCATCATTCTCTTAACACCCACTTCTTAAAATGGGAAGAAAAATGGGTGTGAGGATCCTGGTCTCCTTGACCTTTTTAATGCTTCTCCGAGCAGCATATGAACTTCTCAAGCATTATTTAAAGGTTTCTTTCCCTATAGCAGTGAGGTTGCTGGGGCTGAAAGTAGCTAGACGACAAAATACATTTCAAAACTTTAGATGTGGACAGAATTTCAAGCCCAGCCGAATCTTACTCATCAGCCAAGAGAAAGAACCTGAGTTAAACTCTCTTTAGCAGTTAGAATAAAAGGTACCTTTCTTTTTCAAATGCATCCTCTCCCAGGGTCTAAAGTGGAAGTGATCCTTGCCAGGGACGAGGGGCCAGCGGTGCCCATGCCACGGGCTCCTCCCCCTGCAGCCTCTGTGACTTGTGCCGTATCTGTCTTCTACCTCAGCTCTCTACCTCCCCCCCGGGATGGTTTGTCCTTCTTTGGTTACTTTCTCAACCCCTTATTTCTCTTCCTTTTTTTTATTTTTCAAACCGACAGTTTCTCGGCAGCTGCTGTGATGGTACAGTGCCTCACCCTCGGTGATTTTGTTGCTTCACTTTGTAAAACGTTAGGTCATCATCGCATTTCGCATGAGCTTTCTCATTAATCTTTTGGATGTAATAAGAAGAAATGAAAATACTCCTCTGCACATCTTGTCAAGCTCTTCCCTCCCTCCTTTGACGGAGAGCTTTGTCCCGATCGTCACACTGACTGTGATTTTCAGATTTGGGCCAGAGAGGAACTTTCCGGTCTCTATGGAAAGGGCCGGGGTCAAGGCATTTTCACCCCTTGCAAATTCTCGGCCACTTCTGGATTGGGATGGAAGTTAGATTTGTTTGGTAAAAACATCAGTATGATATTCTGTTAAACATCAGCAGGAAAAACAAAACAAAAAACAAACAAACAAACAAAAACCATCAGCAGAACCGGGAGGTTGTTTTTTCTCATTGTCACTTTTTGAAAGATGGAGATTCCTTTTCTTATAATACCTTTTTGCTTATAACGGAGCAGATTCCTTTCCTAAAATGGCATGTGGATGGGCCTGGCAGTAATTGCGCGTGCCCTCCCCCCCCCCGTATTTTTTTAAATCTCCATCAACACGTTGCAGTGATTGAATGCTGTCCCCACATGAATACTGTATGAGATTGTATTTTAATTTTTTTCAACACTCCATCATGTTCTTACTCTGTGATGCATTCCAGTCATCTGGCCATGGTGTAATTTGGCAAACGATGGGCCAAGATGTCTCTTTATATCTCATCAGCCCGTTGGACGCTGAAATCCCTGCATGTAAGAACTCCTCCACTTGGTTTTCCCTACTCTACACTGATGTGGGGTTTTTTTTCCCCCTTTTAATATGAGTCATTTTACATATGAGGTCCCAAATTACCATTTAGAGTTTACAGCTCTGCTCCCTTCTTTCCGCGGTTTCTGCTTCGCTCTCTTAAGATCTGGCATGACAGAGACCTGGGAAGGAGTAAGAAGTTTGAGTTCGAGTTCTCCCACTGCCGGGCTGGGTGGCCGGGACAAGTCTTGTAGCCTTCCCGAGGTGCAGCTTCCCCAGCTGCGCGTCCTGCCTCTCGGGAATGCCCCCGGGCCATCGCGTATGTGAGCGCGCCATGGAAATTCTAGGCCCTGTGCAGATACAATGAAGTACAGTCTTCAGCACAGTCACGTTTTGTTTCCAAGGCCACTGTCACCCACCAGGAATAAGTGTTTTGCCTCTGTTGTTTCTGGTTTGGATTTCACAAGGGCAGTCCACATGCAACCCCATGGCCTCCACCCACTCCCCTCCAAACCCGTTACCTGCCTGTGAATTCGGCGCCTCACTTTCCTGCCCTGTTCATTTCCCACGTGGCTCTGGAGCCGTGTGGCCTGTGCTAAGAGCCCCCCCTTTACTGGAACCTTGCTGCTGGCTGTTGCCAAAAGGATTCTTCGTCTCAAAAAAGGTTTCTTTGCTCACGGTGGCATCCTCTTCGACTCCGTCCCCTCGAGGCAGACTTTTTCTAGTGCTTTCAGAATGTGCTGTCTCTAAGTGTGTGTTTAAAACTGAGGGTGTTTTATAGCTTGAAAAGATAATAATAACAGCAAGTGTTCTCCACTCTTCCGGGGAAGTAAGCAGATGGCTAATATTTGGCCGAGTCCAGTGGTCTGGAAGTCGTCACTTTCTTTTCAAGGACACTAGTATTTAGAAGAGAATACAGTGCATGGCTTAGTCTGAGTTTATCTGTCTTTGTGGGACTTTCTCTTCTTCATGGTCTCAGCTCAAACCTGGCTGTATTTTATTTTTTTGCTCCGTGCAGTGGTCAAATAATTACTGCTGATGTAATACTTTGCACACGCGCGTACGCAAAGTATACACGTTCTGGCTTTGGGTAGCTAACCTGGTTTGGTGTGTGGTGAGCTCTGGGACGTGGAGTTTCTTTTTTTTGGGGGGGGAGGGGATGTGGAGTTTCAACACCAAAGTCCACTGGATGCCAATCGTATGTACCCTGCACAGAGCTATGGTGGGAGAGGAGATGTTGAGTTCCCCCGGGTAGAAGCGGGGGCACGGTTTTCTATTCTTCAGCCCCCCTCGTTATGTTAAGACGTTTGCAGTTAATATAAGCACCTAATAACAGGCTTCTGTATCTGAGGCTGAGTCTGCATCTAGAAAGATTTAAAATGGAATAGGAAGGATGGGAAAGAACAGCTCTTGTGGATTTTTATTTCAAATCAGGCAGTGAGGTGAAGAAGGCGCCCCCTGGAGACGGGTCTTGGCCTGCAGGTGGGCTCTCTGGCGGGCACTTGGAACCCTCATCAGTGAGTCAGCAGAAGGGGGATCCGGCTCACACTGCAGGGTCACGGCGGGGGGCGCTGCCTGGGAGGTTTGGAATATAGGGCTGCCAAACTGACCCTACAGAAATAAAGGGCAGGAGGAGATTGATCTGAAAGCAAAGGCCTAGGCCTCTCGAAGCTGTCGCAGATCTTCAGTCGTGCCTTGCAGTGTCCGTCGTGTTCATCTAAATCTCCATGGGAGATGCCCTCCTTGACAGTCTGCAGGCTCCAGATGTGGACAGGGGGTGGGGGTGTCCTCCCACGGAGGGGCACCCCCCGGCCCGTGGGCCTTTCCTGGGGAACACTTCTGCTCAAGCGCCTGCCTTGGGCCGAGACAGACTCCGCAAGAAGGGGGATGACGAGGGAGATGAAGTGGCCCCGGAGGGCGGCCGGCAGGGAGACAGGGAGGCGGGGAGCGAAAGTGCAGGTCACGCGTGGACGAGCCCGGAGAACAGGGTGGGGAGAGTCCAGGCCGGAAGCGGAGCAGGGAGATGAGGGGAAAGAAAGGGCCCTAAAGAGGGGGAGGGAAACGGTGCGGGAAGTCCGCTGAAGGGAGGGCCGCAGCCCGTGGGGGCCGTGAGGAAGGGGTGTGGGCGCCTCCTCCAGGCAGTCCGCCTTCCCCAGGCACCCGATGCCCCCACACCGCCCTCGGGCTCCCTGGCGGCTCCACAGCCTGGCGACCCGTTGGCAGGATGAGAGCCAGGCAGCGCGGGAGAGACTGCTGGGGAGGCCCAACTCCGGCCGGTGGCCCTAGCGCAGGGCCCGGCAGCACGGGGTGATGGCTCCCGGCTCGGGGCGGGTGGTGGTGTAAGGTGGGACTCCTTCCCGAGAGACCCAGAGAGAGAGGGAGAGAGGGAGGGAGGCCGAGACCCAGGCAGAGGGGGCAGCAGGCTCCATGCGGGGAGCCCGTCGCGGGACTCGATCTCGGGACCCCGGGGTCATGGCCTAGGCCGGAGGCAGGCGCTCACCTGCTGAGCCACCCGGGCTGCCCCCTCCTACTTTTGTTTGAAGAAAGGATCTGCCTTTTATTTTTTTTTTTAAGATTTTATTCATTTATTGATGAGAGACACAGAGAGAGAGAGAGAGAGAGGAGAGAGAGAGAGGTAGAGACACAGGCAAGGGAGAAGCAGGCTCCATGCAGGGAGCCTGACGGGGGACTCGATCCCAGGACCCTGGGTCACGGCCTAGGCTAGAGGCAGGTGCTCACCCGCTGAGCCACCCGAGCTGCCCCCTCCTACTTTTGTTTTAAAAGGATCTGCCTTTTTTTTTTTTAAGATTTTATTTATTTATTCCTGAGACACACAGAGAGGGAGGCCCCTGTGGGGAGCCCGCGCAGGACTCGATCCCAGGCCCCCGGGGTCACGGCCTGCCCCACCCCCACCCCCGGGGCCCCAGAGAAGAGCTTCTCCAAAGGTGCCTGCCGCACAGCAGGTGCGGGCGTTGAGGGCCGAGGACGCAGAGCAGCCTCCCGCCGGCCCTCAGGCCTGGGTTGTGTCCGTCTCGTCTGCTTTGACCTCCAGGTGGAAGAGCGCTCGAGGCTGAACCGGCAGAGCTCGCCCGCTATGCCGCACAAGGTCGCCAACAGGATATCCGACCCCGCGCTGCCCCCGAGGTCCGAGTCCTTCAGCATCAGCGGGGTGCAGCCCGCCCGGACGCCGCCCATGCTCAGGCCGGTGGACCCCCAGGTACAGCCCTTGGGTCCCCCGGCCCCTGCACCGCGTGTTCGGGGAGGTGCCCCGGAGCAGGGGACTGTCCCCGGGCCCCACGGGGTCCAGGGCCCCCAGGCTTAGGGCAGGCCCCAGGGGATGTGGGGCGGGGGGAGCACTGAGAAGGGGGCCAGCACCACCCTGGGCTTTGGGCGCACCGCTGGGTCAGCCCTTGGGCAGCGGCCTCCCTGGGCACATGGGTCAAGCAGGGGCGCCGAGCCCCTTAGGCCGAGGTACCGGCCACGGCAGCCTCGGGGTCATAGGTGAACAGCTGTCTCTTGCTCCCTGCGATTTGGGCGCAGAAAGTGTAAATGACCCTGGATAAAAATGTGGCTTCTAAGCCAGTGGTTCCCCAAGGGTGCTCATAGCACCCTCAGCATCAGCGTCACCCGAGAGCTTGGTGGAAATACGGATGCCCGGGGTCCCCTCCCACCTATGGCCTCACACCTGTGCCGGCCCAGCCCGGCCATCTGGGGCCCTTGAGGCCCCCCCCCTCCCCCAGCCCACAGAGCCCCAGCTGGGAGCTATTTAAAAAAAGGAAACCGTTCCTCTGCTCCAGGACAAGTCTCTGGGAGGTTTTAGAGGACCTCTTGGCCGGTAAATACTAAAAATGAAAAAAAAAAAAAGAGTGGAATTTTATGAAAAGTAAAAGTGATAGTGCAGCCAGTTTCACCCAAATGTCTTTGAAGACTCTTAAGTAGGTTTCTGTTTTGTGCTATGTTCTTAAAACATGCCCTGTTTTCATATTAGTATTTAGTATATTAACATCATTATATATATGTTATATATATTATATAATATATATAATGTTATTTTATAACATTAATAAAAACCTGATCGATTTAGAGGTCTTTTCTGGTGGAAGCATAACATTCACTTGAAGCAGACCTTGAGGGCTTTCTCTGAACTCTAATTAATGACACTTCAGGTTTCAGACCAGGGAGGGTGTGAAGAAGCTAGGGCAGGGCTGCTCCAGGGATAAGACCTCAAGGGCTAAAGGAGCAGGGCCAGGCTGGCGGAAGAGGGCTGCGGAAATGCTCCCCAGTGGCCTGGCATCGAGAGTTTAGACCGAAGAGGGTCTGCTAGGTCCCTTGCACAAAGCAGATACTGTGTTAGTGTTTATTGACTTAACAGTTTAATTTAGAAAGTCCCCTAGACGTTTCGCCTGCCGAGATTTATTGACCACATTCCACATGCCAGGCACAGTGTAGACTGAGAGATGCCATCCAGACACGGCTCCTGTCTCCAGGGAGTCGGACTTTGTGATGGGGGAGGAGACAGTAACAGTTAAGTGTGAGTGGTGCTAACGGTCAAGAACACTCTGAACTCCTGATCTTACTATTTTTTAAGATTTTATTTATTTATTTGAGAGAAAGGGAGAGAGAGCAAGAGAGGGCATGAGCAGGGGGAGAGGGAGAAGCACGCTCCCCAGTGAGCAGTGAGTCTGACGTGGGGCTCGATCCCAGGACCCTGGGATCACACCCCGAGCCAAAGGCAGACGCTTACCCGACTGAGCCACCCAGGCGCCCCTGAAAACTCTTGATTCTAATGATTTGTCTTAAAGAGCCACATTTCTACCAAAAACGGCATGTCTCCCCTACACGAACGACATGAATGCGTGCCAGCATATGTGACTTTCCCCCTAAAGGAACCATCCTGGTGTGGATGGTAAGAGCCATCATGGGTGGTAAGAGCCAGCTCGCCGGAAAGTGGAGTAGCGCGGAGCTAGATGTCTGGACCGTGAGGTGTGTGAGGCTTCCGAGCCAGGCTCCAGCAAGTATTAGCTGTGAGATCCAGGGTGTTACTTCACCTCTCTAAACCTTCCATCCTCACGTGAAAAACGATGAAAATGATTGTGTCCGCCTCGTAGTGGATTTAGTGGGTTCATAAGAAGTAAGGTGATCCGGAACACTCCTTGTTTTACAGAGCGATAGCACTCTCTAAAGCCCAAGTTGAGGGTTTCGAAGGAGGAGGTGTATCATATTAGAAGAAAAGTGCTTGTAAACATATTATACTGCTGGTCAGTAAGTGTCCACTGAAAAATTGCTATTATTGTCCTCACACCTATTTCACAGACTTCTTAGCGGGCCCAAGTGAATCGCTTAGTTTTTGCCAGGCGCCCTGGGTCCGGCCTACACATGGCTGTGAATGGGAAATGTGGAAGAGCTTCCAAAAGCAGGTTGGAGACAGCTGTGATGGGCTCCGTGTACTCCAGCGCTTGTGCTCTAAAATTTTATTTTCCCTTCCACTGAATGAAGGTCCTAGTAGATCTGCTTTTTCTTCTAATAATGTCGCTACCGTGTTGGTTTGACGTTTAGATTCCACATCTGGTAGCTGTGAAGTCCCAGGGACCTGCCTTGACCGCCTCCCAGTCTGTGCACGAGCAGCCCACCAAGGGCCTGTCTGGGTTTCAGGAGGCCCTGAACGTGAGCTCTCACCGCGTGGAGATGCCGCGCCAGAACTCGGACCCCACCTCTGAAAACCCTCCTCTCCCCACTCGCATTGAGAAGTTTGACCGAAGCTCTTGGTTACGACAGGAAGAAGACATTCCACCAAAGGTAAATAGGCTGGCGGGCCTCTCTCCGGGTTCCTGTCATCATCAGCCTCGTTTACGATGACTATTGCTACGTCTCCTCCGGCACTTCCACAGCAGTGAGGAGCAGGAGAATGCCAGAGCACCACCCCTTCTTAGGTTTGGGTTTTTCCCCCTCCTGGTTCCCAAGCTAAGACTTGGCCCTTGTCAGCTAAGCTAGTAATGATACAGTTTCCTACTGTGTGTCTGCTGGTGGGCATACAGTCTTTTTGAAGACCCTGCCAGGATTTTCAATATTAATCCTGTTTTGTATCACATTTGCAAATCGACCTTCCAAAGCACAGTGTTGCGGGCGGGGGGGGGGGGGTGTTTTAATTAATGACTGCAAGTTGATTAGGAAGTGGAACACTTAGCATCCATTGAAGTAATTGCTCTGAGCTCACTGGCATGTGGCTCATGTCCCAAGCTGTAGCCTGGTACCCTCGTTTCTCGCCAGGTTTCATCATTTCCTTATCTGTGTATCAGTTAGGGTGGAGCTCAGCTTATCTGGATGATTCTCATCTGATGCAATTTCCAATGATCAACTGAGTTAATGGTATCCCGGAGAAATTTCTGGTATCCACCACTCGTACACAAGCAAAGGAGGTCAACTGTTTTAGCCCAGTGAATCAAAATAATTAGCTTGGTCTGCTTTTTAATTTGTTTTTAAAATTGAAGACCAGGGGGTGGTGGAAGGGAAGGTGGGCGAGGGGGGTGACTGGGTGACGGGCACTGAGGTGGGCACTTGACGGGATGAGCACTGGGTGTTATTCTGTATGTTGACAAATTGAACACCAATAAAAAATAAATTTATTAAGAAAAAAATAAATAAAATTGAAGACCATTCTCCTTTATGATCGCTGAATGTGCCTCGGTGCCTTCTGTGTGGTTTTGTTTAGGGAGTTAAATCTTTCTCTGAAAAATGAACACTATGTCTTTCCCATTTCTGATAGTTTCTGTAACTCCTGGTAAATTTTAGGAAAGGAGCCTATTGGAGCTGTTTCATGGAAACTCTTTCTGAATCCTGCTTTTTCTTTCAGGTGCCTCAAAGAACAACTTCCATATCCCCAGCATTAGCCAGAAAGAATTCTCCTGGAAATGGTAGTGCTCTGGGACCCAGACTAGGATCTCAACCCATCAGAGCAAGGTAAGGCGAGAAGGATGGTTTCAAGTGAAGGAAAAGGCCCCCACCTGTCATTGTCATTATTGCTTTCCTAAAAATCATCCGTCCTTTTTTTCACTTCAGAGGCTTGTTGACGGGCCACTTGGACTGTAAGCTCTGGTGGGGCCAGAACACATGCCTCTTATTTCTGCGCCTTTCACAGAGATCAGTGAACAGTGGAGGCTCTTGAGTGAATGAGGGAGTGGGTGAAGAAAAATGAGACCGTGCAGAAGCCAAGCCGGTGTACCTCACTTGACAATTTTAAAAACTGGGGAGTAAAGTTGCAAATATAAATCTGGTTAAAACACCCCAAACCATTACTTCAGAGACCATTTGGCAAAGTCAGCAGAACAAGATGGCCTGGTTAGAGGTGATTTTTAATGCCCTGGGAGCCAGTAACACATTACAAAGGCAGGGGTGCCCGGGTAGCGCGGTGAGTTGGGCATCGGACTCTTGATCTTAGCTTGCATCTTGATCTCCAGGTCGTGAGTTCAAACCCATGTAGGGCTCCATGCTGGGTGTGGAACCTACTTTAAAAAGAAAAAAAAAGGGCATTACAAAGTCATTGCCAAAGAAGCGCATCAGTGGCCATCTGCAGAGCTTCCTAGCTTGGCACGTTACAAAAAGACTTTCTTAGCAGGAAATCACCTCCTTGGCATTACGGAGGGTCACTCAGATACAGTTCTACCTCCACCGCGGCTCTGTACTCTCCTAGAATTTTCCATCAACAATGGATATTCCTGGGGATCCCTGAGTGGCTCAGCGGTTTAGTGCCTGCCTTTGGCCCAGGGCACGATCCTGGAGTCCCGGGATCGAGTCCCACGTCGGGCTCCTGGCATGGAGCCTGCTTCTCCCTCCTCCTGTGTCTCTGCCTCTCTCTCTCTCTCTCTCTCTCTCTCTCTGTCTATCAGAAATAAATAAATAAATCTTTAAAAAAAAAAAAAAACAATGGATATTCCTACAGTCAGGAAACTGCATCCACCTACCGGCTGGTGTAGAGGTCTCAAGAGAATCTGGAAAGTAAACAACATCTTTACTGTATCTGAGCTGGTTTATGTGGCAACAGACACTATTTGCTGCTCTAGTTTGTCGAGCTTCCCTCTGATTTTTTTCATGATGAATGCACCACTTTTTAGGATCAACCGAAATAGCAAATGGTCTCTGCTGAGACTATAAAAAGAGTGAGCTTGGGCAGGCTGTTGCATTGTTCTCCCCTGTGTTCATAAGAGGAGGCCTCTCCCTTGCTAGTAAGGACGAGAGGCTGGAATGAAGGGGAGGATTATCTGTGCCTGCCTCTAATATATGGAATTTGATATAGTGCGGCTTTAATTTTCCTCTTCACGTGAAGAGCTTTAGGAAGAGGTCAGTCCACAATAAATAAGATGGAACTGTACTAAGAGCATTAATCCCTTTAGGGCAAAGAAGTTCGCCCGTTCTGGGTGGGTTTGCCACTGGCAGGAGGCTCTGCATGAGCCATTTTTTCCCAGGGACTTGTCAGCCTCACCCCGAGCAGGTGTTGCTAAGCAGCGCTGAGAAAGTCCAGAGTGTGCTGTGACCAGAGCGAGAGGAACAGCAGCCCTGGGGTTGCCGGGGTGAACTTTGTCAGATCCCCCTCTTCAAGCAGCGGTGAGCCCCCGATTATCGGTGCTTCTTATTCCTCTGGACTTGGGCCCCAGGGCTCCGTTCATCAGATCAGTTGCTTAGAATTTTAGCTGCTCTAAATCAAGCCTCATTTCAACTCTAAGCCTTTTTCCCTCCTATCACCAGAAGGAAAGCGCACTATCATTATATAATCAAATAAAAAGCAGCTCTTTGTTCCCACCAAAGTGTTATTTTAATGACGTTAGGTCCAAGATAGTTGGCTTTTGATGGTCATTGGCTTGTAAAACATGAGCTTTTCCCCCTCAGAACCACTTAAGTTTGTTCTTAGTCCAAAGAATGCGGACTTTGTGAGACAGCTAACATTTCTCTGCTTACAGAGAAGGGAGGGAGGGAGCTAAGGGGTAATAATTATTTACCTACAGTGAAAGTCAGAGGGATTGTCGGGGAGGGCCCTGGAGCCTCCCCATCCCTGCCGCGTGCAGTAATCCTACTGAACGCTGCTTCTTGCTGTCCCCAAGTGACCAGCACTTAAGATGTGAATCAGACTTTGCAACTCTAGATTGGATTGCATTTTTTTAAGTTTCAGGATTTGGCTTATCTACTGTGATAGATGTAATTTTTAGCTCATGATTGCTTCCTAATAAAACACCCAAAAACTAAGTGGTCTGAAATAGCAACGATTTCCAATTTCTTACGATTCTGTGTGTTGGCTAATAGGTTTTTCTGCCGGTCTCATTTGGGCTTCCCCATGTGGCTGCACTGAGCTGATGGGTCAGCTGTACCTTCATGTGCTCTCTCATCCTGGTCTTCTTCATTGTTTGGCGATCTCAGGACAGCCTCCTGGCGGGGAAAGCCCCAGAAGCCCCGGTACACAAATACTTTTCCAGCCCTCGCTTGTTTCACCTTTGCTGATGTCCCATTGGCAACCACAATCACATGGCCAAGCCCTGAATCAGTGGGTAAAGGAGACACACGGGAGCATGGACAATGGGAGATGTGACTGGCTGGGGGCATTACTGTAAAGCAGACTCTCCTGTTTTACACTGGTCTTAATGAAGTCCTCATAGTTCTTTTTGTACCATTTTTCAGGCAACTGCCCATCCATAAAGCCATAAAAAGGGGTTGTTTTAAATAATCAATAATTTACAATGTTTATAAGCTATATTTCTTATAGTTGGTCAATATTCCTTTTTATCCTCCCAGCTCTCTTGCTTGAAAATGATTCTCAGGGTAGTGTGGGAAATTGGCAAAGTAAAAATGGATCCCAAGAAAAACTACACATGTTAATAAAAGAAGAAAATCGGGATGTTTTATTATTTTTTTTCATTTGCTATATTCAGCAAATGTATATTGGGGACCTCCTGGGTCCCCAGTAGAGGGGCATGGGACCCCCCCTATTCAAAGGGCCACATGGGACCTTGGGAGCCAGTGAGTCAACCAGGACCACCTGAGTCTAGGGCCCATGGGTCAGAGGATAAACCATTACCTGCTACTCTTTGGGGCTATGGGCATTATTAGGGGCAAAACTCTGTTACTTGCCTCGCTTTCTTATTTTGCTTTGGGGTAAATCTGTGAATTGACTTATCTAAAGAAAGCAAAAGAAGGCAGAGGCTCTCTCTTCTCCTTCTGTGGCAGACTTAGGGACGACAAGTTTAAGGCAACAGTGTCTGAACCCAGGAGGAACCCCAAGTCCCTGCTTGGAGAAGAACCACCAAGGAGAGCAGTTCTATCTGTGTATATTGTGATATGAGTGAGAAATAAGCCACTTTTGTGCAAAGTCGGTAGAAAAAAGAAAGAAGAGAAAACAGAGGCTAATGGTTAAAAAGCTGAGTTTTTGCCTCCTGAATTCAGGTACTAATGACGTCCAGGTACTAGGTGCAAGATGGTGTATATTCCCCAGTGACTGCAGAATGTGTGATCATTTCTAAGAATATAGGAAACAGTATGTTTAAAACAGTAAACTACTTACCCTGAATGGAAGATTCTTGAGGTGAGTTAAAGTGGGAGTATGCAAGCATGTACCTATAACGTGAGGAAAACATCGGAGCTCTACTATTTTCAAAAGCCTTCCTTCTCCCAGAAAAAAACTTCCAAGTATGTCACTCTTCTCCTGTC